>NC_056630.2:6450000-7650000 GCF_002870075.4 Lactuca sativa | reverse complement strand
ATATATATATATATATATATATATATATATATGAATTTTGTGTTGGAATGGTTCAGCATAAGGAAACTCTATACATATTGTGTTTTCAAAATTCGATAATGATTACGACATCCCTTTTCATAGTCTAATTTTGAGAACATGGCAAATAAAAAAAATATTGTAGCAAAAGATTGGTCTAGTATCATGTCTTTATGTGAGACGTCATGAATCGGGTCCCATATGCTTCAGATATAGGATCGATTGCATGTGCTGTAATATTCATCCTTACTAAATTTTCCAAATGCTCGGGGCATTAAGAGGGGAAAAGTCTAGAATTTGATATAACTAAAATGATTAAGCAATTGTCGAGGACAATCTGAGGTTTACCAAAGATTGGTTGCTCATGGACAGTTGGAAGTATAGTGTTAATTTTTGGAAAGGACCATAATTGACATATTCTAAAAAGAGGCAACTCTTGTTCAGAAGTGATAGTCAAAATGGAATCTGGAAAGGTTTCCATAGGTGGAAGTTGTTCTTTCAAATATGTGTAAGATTAGAAAGCTTAATGCAAGAAGGATGTTCAGAGTAATGTACTTTGAATTTGAGACTTCGTTTCCATGGAATTGATCTCCGTTGGAATACTCTGTAATGTCTGTTGACAAGTCTTTGTGACTTTGTGCATAGTCATTACGAGAGGATCAATGCATATAAGTTTAGAATCTAACAGATTTCGTTAAATGGTAGGAATTTGGAATTCTTACATTTACGATAAAGATTTGGGATTGTGAAATGAGCATCATTGGAATCATGTTTAATTGATCTATTTCACAAAGTAAAGATCATAGATAAACATAGTGTGCATACTTGGTGTATGGCATGACTAGTGTTTAGAAAACATAGTTTACATGCTTGGAGCATGGGACAACTATTGTTTTAATTCAAGTATAAAGTTGATTATTTGAAACATTTATACAATGAATAATGAGTAATTAATATGGTGTTTAAATAAAAGGTGTTCTATTTACTCTCAAAGGTGCTTGGGGCCATAGAGGATTAGTATTATTCTTGTGTTTCACTTTGCATGTTTCGACTTCCAGAATAACTAGGTTATTCTTTCCGAATGACTAAGTTATTCAAACCATCCATAGTCGATAATACGTTGGAAGTAGGTATTAAGGCAAGACTGTCATGAATTGGGTTTGTAGATGTCCAAGGAAGTGGACATAGTAAGAGTTACTACAACATTCATGAGTACACATGGAATAGGGATTCGAGTATTGGATTCAACCCACGCTCATTTGAATCACTTCATGGATTTTATCACGAGTGATCATGAGACGATAATATCTTATATTCTTCAAACCTAGAGATATGACTTGTTGCCTATGAGTTGGTTATACATTGATTGCACGTAAACGCATTTGGTAACTCGATGTTATAAAATGTGCCTTTGTGTGTGATTCAACAAGTTGTAGAACAAGCATATGAGTCGAATTTTATCCATTCCTTTTACCCTTGGAGGGACAAAAGAGATATATGTGGGCCCCTCGATGATTTAGTGATGACAAACGTAAGTGCTCGGCCGGGCCTGGACTAATTTGATTTGTTCAATTAGTCAGTCATCAAAATCAGAAATTAGGAAACAACTAATGGACAGAGAGAATGGTTATAATCCGTGTCTCAATCCATATGATATCTAGAATGGAGGAATATATGATCCCTTATCTAATGGACGTGTCATTTATTTGTTCAGAGTTCGACATCGGCTTTAAGAGCTACGATTGCTAGTCGGGTTTTGGAGTCATACGCAAATATAGTTTCAGACTTATCCAAGTGGGAGACTGTTGGATTAGGTGTCTAAGCCCATAACTATTATTGGTATGTATTCGAACCGAGAGTAGCATGGTCCATTTGGGTTGCATATCATCAGGACAATTTGTTAGGATGGACTTTTGAGAGAAGAGGTTATATATGATTTATTAATATATTATAAGTTCTAATATATTAATATGAAATCATATGTTTTAATTAGTATTGATCAAGAATTCATTTGGAATTAATTTAGTGGTCAAAAGAGACTAATTAAATCTATGGGGACTAGTTATGATAATTAGTTATATTTATATGTGTTGGGCTTATGATCCATGTTGGACCAAGTTTATGTATGGATACATAAAGAGTTGGGCCACATGAACCATGGATCATAAAACCCATGGGTATGGATTTGGGTTATATCCATGAACCTAGAAATCCCACATATAAATAGATACTTCATTGCCCAAAATCACCACTTGTATCTTTTTAGAGTTCATGGTGTCTTTTGTGTGCATGGAACTCTCTCTCAAGCTCATCCTTTGTCCATGGTGTGTTGTGATTCCATTTGAGGCTTCCACGCTATTGGGGCTAAGATCTTTAAGGCCAAATACACCAAGAATTCAAGCTCCATCAAAATGTATGTCATGCTAACTAGTATATTATATTTGTATGTTAAATGCATGCTAGTTGTAAGATTAATACCTTGGAAACCATTTGCATGTATAATTAATGAAAACATAGATCCAAGGTATTTAGGGTTGTATGTGCACCATAGGATGTTTTAGTATACCAAAACCCAACACTTCCGACATATGACCGACTATGGAGGTTCAAATAATATGATATACCAAACATAATTATTCTGGAAGTCAAAACATGCAAAAGAAATATAGTAAACGATCAGAAAGAGATAGCAACACTTTACTCATAAACAAAACACCTTTTATTCATCATCTAATGTCAACTACACTTTACAAATTTCAAGGTTATCTAACTACTAAATCTAATATCATCCTTCAGTCCTATGCTCCGAGCATGCTGGAGATGCTTAACCCGAGTCAGTCCCTTCATGAGGGGATCTGCTGGATTCTCATCCAATGATACCCTCTTTGCCATGAGGAGTCCTTCTATTCGATGTCTGATGAAATGGTATTTTCTTTCGATGTGTCTGGATCTCCCGTGATCCCTTGGTTCCTTGGCTAAGGCAACTGCACTTTCACTATCACATAAAATTTCCATTGGCTCCTTAATAGCTGGTACAACTCCAAGGTCTCCAATGAAGTTCTTCATCCATATCGCCTCCTTTGCTGCCTCACTAGCTGCTATATACTTTGATTCGCAAGTTGAATCAGCCACTGTCTCTTGCTTGGAACTCTTCCAAGAAATTGCTCCTCCGTTTAAGGTAAAGACCCAGCCTGACTGAGAGCGGAAATTATCCCTATCAGTCTGAAAGCTATCATCACTATACCCTACAACTCTCAAGTCATCACTCCCACCGAGGCCAAGGACCCAGTCCTTAGTCTTCCGTAGGTACTTGAGGATATTCTTTACCGCAGTCCAGTGAGCCTTGCCAGGGTTCCCCTGATACCTGCTAACCATGCTCAATGCAAAGGCTACATCAAGTCGAGTACACGTCATAGCGTACAAGATCGATCCTACAGCCGAAGCATAAGGTATTCGACTCATTTCTGCTATCTCAGCCTCAGTACTAGGGATTTGTGTCTTACTCAATCTAGCGTTACTCTGGATGGGTAACTCTCCTTTCTTGGAGTCCTGCATGCCGAATCTCTTCAGCACCTTATTCAAGTAGGTATTCTGACTAAGTCCAATTAGTCTTTTACTCCGGTCTCTCAAGATCCTTATCCCTAGAATATAGGCAGCTTCTCCTAGGTCCTTTATAGAGAAACATTTCCCAAGCCAGTACTTAACTTCCTGCAGAGTTGGGATGTCATTTCCTATTAGTAGTATGTCATCCACATACAATACCAAAAATCTAACTATACTCCCACTAGCCTTGACATATACACAAGATTCATCTTCACTCTTAGAAAAGCCAAATTCTTTGACTTTCTCATCAAAGCAAAGATTCCATCTGCGAGGTGCTTGCTTTAACCCATAAATTAATTTCTCAAGATTACACACTCTATTAGGGTACTCTGTGTTAACAAAACCCTCTGGCTGACTCATGTAAACATCCTCAGCCAACTTTCCATTAAGAAAAGCAGTTTTGACATCCATTTGCCATATTTCATAGTCATGAAATGCGGCTATGGCTAACAGAACCCTAATAGACTTAATCTTGGCCACTGGAGAAAAGGTCTCATCATATTCAACTCCCGGAGTTTGTGTGAAACCCTTTGCAACCAGTCGTGCCTTATAAGTGTGTACATTACCATCCATGTCGGTCTTCTTCTAGAAGATCCATTTGCACCCTACAATCTTACGACCTGGTACATTCTCAACCAAGTTCTAAACTTGATTGTCATACATGGATTGTATCTCACTGTCCATTGCCTCTTTCCACTTGGCTAACTCAGGGCCTGCCATGGCTTCCACGTAACTCTTAGGTTCATCCAGACCTATCAGTGTCTCATCACTGATAAGTGTATCACCTTCCGTAGTAATATGGAATCCATGTAATGCTCAGGTGAATTCCTAACCCTTGTGGAACGCCTCATAGGTACAGACCTGTCAATTGGCTCAACAGGAGTTTCCTCCTCAAGTTGAGTGCTAGGGTTTGAAGTTCCTTCACCTTAACAGGAGTTTCCTCCTCAAGTTGAGTGCTAGGGTTTGAAGTTCCTTCACCACTTGACTCTTGAATTTCTTCAAGGTCAACTTGCCTCCCATTGTCTCCTTGGCTTATGAACTCTCTCTCTCTCTATCTCTCTCTCTCTCTCTCTCTCTCTCTCAAGACAACCCTCCTAGCTACAAAGACCACATTTTCACTAGGTCTGTAGAAGAGGTAACCAAAGTATTGTTGTGGGTAGCCGATGAAAATACACCTCTCACTTCGGGGTTCTAGCTTATCATGAGTCTCGCGTCTCACAAAAGCCTCGCAACCCCAAATCTTGATGTGGTCTAGTTTGGGTACTTTACCAGTCCACATCTCATGAGGAGTTTTGGCAACTTTCTTTGTAGGGACTAAATTAAGGATATGGGCGGCAGTCTCTAAGGCATACCCCTAAAATGAGATTGGTAGCGAAGCTCGACTCATCATGGAACGAACCATATTCAACAAGGTTCGATTACGCCTCTCAGCTACATCATTCAACTGAGGTGTCCTGGGAGGTGTCAATCGTGAGACAATCCCACATTCCCTAAGATAGTCGAGGAACTCTGAACTAAGATACTCACCACCTCGATCGGATCGAAGCATCATAATGTTCCTGCCCAATTGATTCTCGACTTCCTGTTTAAATTCTTTAAACCTTTCAAAAGTCTCTAACTTATGCTTGATTAAGTAGACATATCCATATCTACTGTAATCATCAGTAAAAGTCAATAATAACGATTAGCATCCCTTGTGGCATGTTTGAAGGGCCCACACACATCCGTGTGTATAAGACCCAACAAACCTTCACCCCTCTCACAAGAACCTGTGAACGGTGACTTTGTCATTTTTCCAAGTAAGCATGATTCGCAACTATCATCTGACTTTAGGTCAAATAAATCCAAGATTCCATCCTTTTGGAGTTGGCCTATGCGTTTCTTGCTTATATGTCCAAGACGACAATGTAATAACGATGTTTTATCCAAGTTATTATCATTAACAGAATCAATACACAATACATTATTTCCTAAGTTATCAACCACAGATACAGTTTCATACACACCATCACAATGTAATGCTTTAAAATAGAGAACATTATTAAAGAAAGCATTAATCAAACCAACTTCATTATCAAATGAAAAGGTGAAACCTTGTTTATACAATGCATGAAAGGAAATAATATTTCTTGCCATTTCTGGCAAATAACAACATTTATTCAAATCTAAACTAAACCCACTACTTAGCGATAAAGTATAAACTCCAATCTTGGTGACAGGTAAAGTTTTCCTATTCCCCATGATTAAGTTTATTCTTCCATGCTCCACATTCTCACTTCTTTTTAGTCCCTGCAAATCATAACAGATATGAATACCACAATCGGTATCAAGGACCCAAGAGTTAGAATTGGGTGAGTTATTAGATAAGATAGTGTAAATACCTGCATGGTTGGGTTTAACTTTCCCATCCTTCACATCTTGCTGGTACTTTGGGCAGTTCCGCTTCCAATATAACTTTTCATGACAATAGAAGCATTCAGCCTCTTTTGGGTCAGAAGAAGGAGTGACGAAACCTTTCTTGGTTCCACTTGAAGAAGAGCCATCAAGGGTCCTAGCCTTGGTACCCTTCGAAGAGCTCTTCCTCTTCTTCCCTCGACCATTCCCGATTGCCAAAACTGGGGCGGAGTTTGGATTAGGAGTGTTAACAACCGACTTACCCTTAAGACCTGTTTCTGCGGTCTTGAGGAGTCCCTGAAGTTTGCTGAGTGTGACCTCTTCCTTATTCATGTGATATGCCATTTGGAATTGATCATAGCACGATGGTAAGGAGTGCAAAATGATATCTATTTCAAGCTCCTCAGGGAAGTTCACATTAAGCTTCAGTAACCGATCCACATACCTTTTCATTTTCTGCATGTGTCTCGTGACGGATTCCCCGTCCTTCATCATGGTTGTTATCATGGAGCAAATGATTTCATACCTCTCTTGTCGTGTACTTTGATGGTATCTTTCCATCAGATCTTGGTGCATTTCAAAAGGGTAGAAGTCCTCATAGGACTTTTGGAGTTCCGTTGTCATGGTGGCCAACATGATGCATGCCACTTTTGTAGCATCCCTTTCATGTGCCCGGAAGTCAGCGATCTCCAGGGGAGTTGTAGTGGTCTCATCAATCTCCTTAAGCTCCTTGTCAAGGACATATTCTTTGTCCTCGTAGCGGGTAATCATCCGGATGTTTCTGATCCATTCATTGAAGTTGGATCCATCAGATGTGACTTTCCCACACAAGTTCATAAGGGTAAAGGAGCCATTAGGATTAGAGCCAGAAGCAGCATTGTTTGAAGACGTGTGAAAGAAGAGAACAAGATTAGTTTAGATATTAAGAGAGTCCTTAATAAAACACCCAAATGTAATATTAAGGCTAGGATCCAATCACACAATATATTATAACTTAGAAGAGGTATGCCGTAATCCAAGCTATAACATATTTGAAAGGTAGGTGAATGATGATTCACCAATTTCCACCATGAAAAACGAAATATAAATATTAAGTTTTTTTAATTGGTTCTTAGAAATTCCTAGATTCTTTTTAGATTCAATGAACTTTTCAAAGGTGTGTTTCAATCTCAAGTGTGCCCTCCAAGTTTTGTGACCGGGATACCGAGGATCACAAAACGAGGTGTGAAATAAACATGCAAATCACTTGGTACCCTTAAACTTATCACTCAATCGATGTGTCAGTAAACCACATGCGCTCCACCGATACTATGATAATCCTTAAGTCACCCTTTACCTACCTTGTTAAGTCCAAGTTAGTGTGTTGGTTAACCACACACGCTCCACCAACGACTTAAACAAAGTGTAAAGTGTAATTTCATGGATTAGCACCTTATTCACATTTTTCCTAAAGTAACTAAGATTGGGAATTTAATAAAACATTTAGTTACTTTATAATATTCATCATACTTTTAATAAGAATTTATAAGTCCTTGTCCTACCCGTTTGACTAACGACCCTCCACCGATCAAGGAAGTGGTGGGTGAGAGTGGACACCCATTAATTTGCCATTTTATAGGCAACAACCTTATACCCCCCTTATAAACCGGCTTCATGAATAAGGTGTACTAGCGGTAAGACGAATTGATCTTATCTTATACATATATATATTATTAACTTATAATATTATAAAGTATAAGGGTTGAATTTTAAATTTTAAAATTCTAAGGGTTGGAAGTAAAGTTTTAACCAAGACTTTAATTGTTCCAAAACTTGAGGGCAAGTTTTGTAAACTTTCAAAACTTTTCATTTCTTATAACTTATGAATTAATTGAGTAATAAAAATGAAGACTCTTCATTTTTATAACTCTTGTGTTCTTTTAATGGCTTTAATAAAAGTGTGACTTTTGGTTTTCCATAACTTGAGGACAAGTTATGGACTCCATTAAAACACATTATGATCATGAATTAAACTACCATGAAGGTTACAAGCAATTCTTATGATCATCTAATCTTCATAAGTTCAAGAACATGAATATGAACACTTTCAAGAATCAAAAATTACACTTAAAAAACTTGTAATTTTGATAATTTCCATTGTAAATGGATTAGCATAAACATTACACCATCTAAAACAAGTTTTAAAACACAAAAACAGTTTAGGGTAATGTTTCTAGTTCATTTCCAGCAACAAAAGTCGAAATTCTGAAAATTGCAGCCTCTACTCGTCGAGTGCAAGAGCATACTCGACAAGTAGCTTGCATTTTTTCATGGACTTGTCGAGTCCCCCCATGGACTCGGCGAGTTCATACGAGCAGAAAACAGAAAAATGATTTTTTTTCAAGCAGTTTGCACAAAAAATCAACAAACAAGCCTAGTCTCTGATACCACTGATAGGTTTTGAGCATTCTAACACTTCCTAAGTTTACATGCAACCCTAATAACCTTGGATCTATGTTTGTCTAATTATCATGCAAAGTTGAATTCCAAGGTTATATTCCTATCTAGCATACATGGGGAACATTTTTAACTTCAATGAAAGATAGAATAACATACCTTGTTGTTGCTTATGATCCTTGAAACCTTGTGAGCCTAGCACCCCAAGTGTGATGCCTCAAATTCTTCACACAACACCAAATGCAAAGGAGTAAACTTTGAGAGAATCTTACACTTGCAAAATCGACTCTAGCCCTCTTGTTTCTTAGTGTAACCGATTTTGGTTGAGGAGATGGTCTTTATATAGTGTGACACATCTAGGATTACACCATGTAAACCCTAATGTGCCATGGCTCTTCATTTCCAAGACCCATGGGTTTGTAACTCCCATGGAGCATCCTATGGGTTTAACCCAACTTGATAATCCATGGAGCCTCTTAGCCCACTATACAAGTTATGGATGATTTACATAATCAACCCATATATTTAATTAGTTACCTTTTGATCACTTAATTAATTCTAACTTAATTCTTGATCAAACTAATTAAATAATACTATTAATATATTAGAACTTATAATGTATTAATAAACCACAAGTGTTATTTCTCTCATTTAGTTTATCCAATTGCATAATGCCATGCGACCCAAATGGACCATGTCGGGTCGGGTCAAGTACATACCAAAAATAGTTATGGACTTAGACACCTTATCCAACAAAATGCTCCCTTTCCACTGGGAGAACGTACTCATCACGAAACATAGCGGTGAACCTCTCTCAGGTCACCGCAGCAAGCTCTGTAGAAGAATAGTGCGCTGTCACAAACTTCCACCAGTCCTTCGCTCCCAAGCGAAGCTGGTTCAGCGCGAACTGAACTCTCAGATGCTCCAGACAAGAACACGTATAGAAGCATCCTTCAATATCAGAAATCCATCTCATCGCAGTGATCGGATCCTGCGTCCCATCAAACTCTGGTGGCTTCATGTTGCTGAACTCTTGGTACAGCAACGAGTCACCCCCCCCTGTGGCCTCACAGCAGCAACGGCTGCGGTGGCCGCAGCAACAGCAGCATCAGAAAGAGCAACGTAACGCTCGTCAAAAGTAGCCCTGTCGAAAATACCCGAATTACCCGCCCGATTTTTTCGGGTATCGGGTAAAACGGGTCGGGTATCGGGTAAATTTTTCCGGGTAATCGGGTTACCCGAAATTTTTTCGGGTCGGGTAAAGGGTATATTTTTTGGGTTTCGGGTATACCCGAATTACCCAAATTATTTAAATTTTTTTTTGTAGAGCTTGTACTATATAACAGGTATTTGATCACGCTTAAACTAACTATCATTATTGTAAAACATAAATATATTTATTATGACCATACGACACTAACAATATTAAAAGTAATTTTTATATATCATCACGTTCTTTAAAATTTAACTGTTTTCTTGATTATAGTTTTTATTACAACTAACAAACTCATTATCTTGACGAAACTTTAGAACATGGCAAAACTTATGACTACATTTATCTTAAACATTTTAAACTTTTAAATTAAGATCTTTAGGTATTTGTTTTTTTAACATCTTATTAGATTAGATTAAGTCGTTAAAAAATTACTTGATATCTCATGTATTATTGAGTAGAAAATCTCAATGTTCAAAGCTTGAGTAACTTCGTTTATGTCTCGTTTGTTTATATAAACAAGACTAATAAAGCACGACTTATTTATTTCATTAAATTTATTTTTAGGTGAAATTCAAAAAAAAAATCATATATTTCGGGTAATACCCGAATTACCCAAACCCCGACCCGATACCCGAATTACCCAAACCCGAATTACCCGAATTTAGTTTGGGTAGGGTAACGGGTAATTTTTCTAATATGAAAAACCCGAATTACCCGAAACCCGAAAAAATTACCCGTTCAACACCCCTAGACAAAAGTCTCGATCAGAGTGGTCTTGATATACCCAAACATCTCCGGTATCCCGGCTCAGATGGCAGCAGCCACCTCCTCGTGAATCAACCTGCGGATCTCCTCATCACTAACATCACTGCTCTCAGGTGTGTGGTGTGTCCCAACCATGATGTCTCTGAAATACAACATAAAATATCAGAGACTCGCTCAAGCATACTCGCACTCGATAACTCAACCCTATTCGTTCCCTGGTACCCCAAGGATTCTTACTTGAGTTGCGCACTGCTCTGGTGTCTTCAGTAGCACGGGCCTAATACTACCATCCACACCACATCAGTATTCACCCTAAGTCCTCCTCCTAGGATCCTAAATCCCAAGTACTCTGCTCTCACTATGCATAGTCTGCTCTCTAGCAGATCTCTCATAAGCTCCTCGCTTCTATCTATTCACTATCAAGCATCTCCTAGCAGCAAAATCCCTAGGCTAAGGCATCACAAATCAGGCCACTCTAGTCCTAATAAGAATACCTAGCCTACTCTAGCATGCATAACATATTATCTCATATCTCATAACACATAATATAAGGGTATTTTGGGAAATCACCGTTCGGGCGCTGGTTGATCGTACACACTGCTCTACTCTGCTCTTTTCAAAAACTTTTTACTCCTTGAGAAAAATTTTGTGATTTTATTTTGAAAATCTCTCAAATCCTCAGTTTGAGTTCAGATACGCCTGAAGGTGCACCCGAATCCCTCAAACCAAGGCTCTGATACCAACTTGTAACACCAAAATTTTCCAACAATTTTTTACATTTTAAAAACATACTTTCATTCATAAATATTATAAAAATGTCATTGTATCACATATCAATCCATAGAAACACAACCCAATATCATAATGTATAAAAACTCCTCATGTGTGTACTGATCATGTCGGCGCCTTCCCGCGATCCTCACTGGTACCTGAAACACATAACACCACACTGTAAGCATAAATGCTTAGTGAGTTCCCCAAAATACCACATACAACACAGATTAGCCACTCGAGGCTATAACTCTATATGACCCTCTGGTCAACGTGTCTCAGTGAGACCCTCCAGTCCCATAACTCTGTGGACCCTCTGGTCCTAACTCTGTGGACCTTTCGGTCCTAACTCTGTAAACTCTGAATCACATATAGCACATAATCACATAGATATTACATCATATAATAACATACAACATACTCTGTCACATAACTCTAATTACCACTCTAGGTAAAGTATAGTGAGAAGACTCACCTCGGGTAACTCAGTAATCTCGAATTCGGTAAAATCTGGTCTAGCCTCCGCCTAATCACATGGAATAAGCACTCTAATCAATACACTCTCAAGGCTAGACTAATCCCTCTCTTAGCACTCTCAGAAGGGTAAAAGACCATTTTACCCCTCTCATGGCTCAAAGACACTAACATTGACCAAACCCTAAAAGTCCACAAAAGTCAACTCTCCGGGTTACGCTGCGCGTACCAAACCTGTACGCTGGGCGTACCCGGCAACCTCACAAAAACGGGGAACGCGACCCCCTACGCTGCGCGTATTGGGATTACGCCCCACATAACTCCTAGTTTCAAACTCGTTAGCTTTTGGGGTCTTAAACGGTTAATACACACGTCCAACTTTTAGATCTGACCACCCTTAAGCCTCTTAATCCATAAAGTTGGTGACTTTAAGCCTTTGCATGGCTGTAAAAGTCACCAACACCCATAACATTCCATTTCCAACACTTAAAAGCTCATAACTCAAGCATGACTCCATAACAACGACTAAGTTGGGATTTTTATGGATCAACATCACACATAACACTGAAATGGGAGAGATTTAGGTCCATAGAGCCCCTCTTGCTCATAAAGTCTCCACCTTTGGGACTTAAACCCTATAAATGGAACATAAACACCAAACCAAAATAAAGAGGAAAGTTCTGAGCTTTTTACCTCAAAGTGAAGCTCCTTCCTCTGAAGAACTCAGATCCAAGCTAGAACTTCAAACCCTAGCCTCCACAAGCTCCTCTCCTTCTTCTTCACTAACACACAAAGGCACCTTTAGCTCAAAACACTCACACACAAGCTTTAGGACAAAGGAAAGGATCTCTTAGGGTTTCACTCTCTGATATAGTAGCTGAGGATAAGGCCTAAGCATTCCTTTTTATAATGCACAAGCCACAATTAGGGTTTGCATTTGGGCCCGTTACGCCCAGTGTACATAGGCGAGTCTGCATCCAACTTAAGCGCATGAGTACGCGCAGCGTACTCATTTGCAACATTTTCCACTCAAGGGCTAATCTTGACAACTTGACAAAAGAGAAGGGTTAAATAGTTGTACCTGAATTTTGGGATATTACAAAAGTTCGAAGCAGAAAAGGCAATATTGAAGTAAGTACCTCAGCATGAGGTTGCCCAGCTTTAGGATGAAATCCTTCACCAATGATTTTCCCATCTTTAACGATAACACAACCAACCATGGGATTAGGGCTAGTATGCCCAATAGCTTTTCTAGCAAGCTCCACACACCTCCTTATATAAAATTCATCATCATTATCTTTCTTATCATCTTTCCCAAGTGATGCTTCTTCACATGTAATCCCACCTAATCCAACGTGCCTCCTCATATTGTTTGTTGAATCAGATACCCTTCTGTTGAATTACATAACCCAAATATATAATTCGAAAAGGATTGAAATTTAACAAATTGGGTTGAAGGTGGGTTAGGGTTTAAGCAGCAAAACGAAGATGAGGTTTTTGTGGGATTGAGATTATAATTTGAAATTGGAAGTGTTTGGGCATACATTATGAATACCCCGACAGCAACAACTTGTGAATTTGATGAGAGGGAAAAGATTGGGGCGACGGTGAATAGAAGAGAAGAGGGAAGAGGTGGGTGTGAGGACTATAAATTGGGTTTTAAAACTAATATTCCTAAATTAAAGGGATATTAATTGATTTATATATTTACCATAATTAATTAAATGTAAGATTACATATTTACCCTTTTGAAATGATTGGCCTTCATTTATTCATACAATAACACAATAATTACTTTAAATACTTGAACCTAGCTCTCTCTCTCTCTCTCTCTCTATATATATATATATATATATATATATATAAGATGCTAATTATATTATTATATTATTATAGGTTGAAAACTCTACATGCTCACTAAGCTCCAATACGTGACTATATATATATATATATATATATATATATATATATATATATATATATATGATGCTAATTATGTTATTATAGGTTGAAAACCCTATATGTTCACTAGGCTCCCATACGTGACTTACTTAATGTATTTGTATCACAGGTAGTAGTAAAAAGGTTATGAAATAAGTAATTGTATCTACCAAGTGTTAAAGGAGATTTAGGCCATTATTATAATAAAGAGTTGTAATGCCTGTAATGACTAGTTTATGCTTATACTTTATGCATCATTTCTGACATCCGAGGTTTTTAAATTTTAATGAAAGATGTTTCTTCGAAAATGTTTGATGTTGATTTTATCTTACAATAAAAATGTTTTGGAACAATTCGTACTATTATATTCTTCAAAATGATACATTGTTTTAAATAAATATAAAAAATGTATTAATTAACTGTAAAAAAAATTAGGAATGCCACAGTAATCATAATTTAGATATAAAGAGAATGAATCTCCAACGGTTATTCCTAAATCTATGTTGATGGCTACTGCAGATCGTTTAATATGTATTAGGTGTGAGACCTATGTATTATATGAGTTTATTTTAAAGAAAAACTAAATTCAAAAAACATTTGAGAACTATGAATTTATAAGAAAAGTGAGAAAATATTGAATTATAAAAATTAAAGTGTTTTTTTTTTATCTTTTAAATTTAAACAAATAATTTAGATAAATAAATAAAGAAAATTAATGCATCTTTAATTTACTAATTTTGAAATTAGAAGAAAAATTCATTAATGAAATTGATATATATTTATTATTGCATTTAAATACTATCTAGAATTTTATAAAATGAAAAAAAACTATAAATAAGGTGTCGAATAAATATTACTTTAAAATAAACATAAAATTACATGTTGCAAAATAAATGAGAATGTGACATGGACAAAAAAAATATTTATTTATTAGGGAAGATTACCCAAGTGGAGGGGTAGCAGATGTTAAGCCAAATGAATATGTTTCTATGTTTGCAAAATTTAATGAATATTTTTATGTATAAATTGTTATATATAGTGCTAACAATGTGGCACCAAGTATAAGAAAAGATTGTTCATTTTCTGTTTGTCATCTGGGTCATCAAGATCGAGTGAGAAAATGTTATTTTTGACTCTTGATTCTTATTTTTCTAAATAACAACTAATATTATTATATTTTGTTTCACAGACCTAAGATACTCGAGAGAGAGTCGGGGAATGTAATTTTTTGTGTGAATATAAATATCCAAAAATTTCTCTTGCAATCTCAGTCATTATTTGAGGTTTTCGTAACATTTTGATCCATGTTTCATGTATATTATCGGTATTTGTCCTGAGTATTTGATCATTTAGATTACTCGTACGAACAAGACAATCTGCATTCAACATGCACAAATTCTAATTTATTGAGGGCTAATCATGAAATTGTGTATGCATCGTATCCCCTTTATTCCATTCATAATTGCAACATTTTAATTCAAGGGACATCACTAAATATATATTTTTCCTTTGCATTGTCTACTAAAAAATAAACGATTTTATTTGAATGCTATGACTATAATTGACAGATTTGTTATAGACTTATAGTAAATTGCTATAATATGAACAAATAAATGTATACTGCTACAAAATAAAGTAAAATTGATTTATTATTTTTATATCTACATTTCAAGTCAGTATTATTTATTTGACAACATGTAATACATCATCAATCGAATAAACAGTTAAAATGTACAAACAATTAATAGTTATTCCTATATCGGTAAATACATTCACCATACTGATATTAAACTAGTTATAAAGGCTTAAAAAACAAATTGTGTGTCAAAGAGGAAAAGTTTAATATTCCTCCCCTATATTAACGGAAATTCCAAATATACAAATACATTGTGGATATTGTCAATTTTCCACCAATGGGTATCAACACTACATTTATAATAACCATTGGAAACGTCATTTTTCTCCCCATTAGCGAAGAATAAATGTCAATCATTAGCAATTAAAGAGAGTACATAAAAAAAACCTAAAGACTATCCATAAACTTCGAATCTATGATTACATTTTATCTTTTTAATATTAACAGTAGGTTACTTCGGATTTCATACATAATCTATAGATTTTTTCTTTTTTATGATATTTTATAGTGTACTCGATGCATGGGGCCAGTCCTGAGTACATGCGCAGAGTGAGCAACTATACATGGCCTCTTGTCGTTAGAGGGCATGGAATTTTAATTCATTGTGATTCCGTCATTAGTCTGTTGTTACTCCGTCATTAATCCATCGCTAATATGTCACTATCCGTTGCTCATTTGTCCCTATTCATTGCTAATCCAAAATTTTAAGGATCCATTTTTAATTTTCACACATGACTTTCAAAATCAACGAACGGTTCTGCATGACAATGTTTCACAATCTCATTAATATGGAATTTATTTAAGAATATTGTAATATACCAAGTTAACATATAAGAAAATATCCAAGAAACAACGAGTGATATCAGTAAATTATAGTTTATTTACGTAGGTATATAAAAGCTCGTTTGAAACATGAATTGTAAGAAGATGATAAATAAAATAGACGAAAAATAGGGGAGCAAAAAGCAAAATGGCTATCACATATTCACATGGAAGTGGAGATGTTAATTTTAAAAGAAATTGAAAATATTTAAAAAAAAAAAAAAAAAAAATCGGATTTAGGCAACGTAGTTTGGGATGGTTGGTCTAAAGAAAAGGTATTTGGTCATATGTTGGATCCTTTGTTTTTCATATTTAATGAAATGAAATTAATTTTTTGTTAGAAAATGTAACTATAGATAGGAAGATTCATCGAAATAAAGAAGGAAACAAGCAACATCATATATATGTATTCATACATAAAATATAGTCAAGAAGCAATATTAAATGTATGTTAGGAAAATGTGTATTCATACATAGCTGTTAATGGTTCAGTTAACTTAAATCATAATTTAGAAATTTTATAATAATAAAATAAAATAAAAATTTGTGTAGATCTAGCTTATGGTTGCGTCCCTTGACTTGGTTGAACGAGAATCCTTAATGTTGGTCATGTCTGCACGAGACAACATGAACCATCGATTGGTCAATGGTTTGCGAACCTCTTTAGTTTGTTTTCTACTTTATTCTCTTTTTATTTCCTAAAAAGGATATATTTCTAAAGAGAACACGTCACATGATTTCAGAAGCATTTGATCCATTGTTTTTTCATGTGTTAGGTTGTGATATTAATTTCCTTTGGAGAAACAAGGACATACTTTCCATATGTGCTATTCTTTCCAAAAAAAATTAAGTCTGCTCTTAAATCAGTTACGCATAATTATTTGTGAGAACAAATTATGGACACAAATCAAAAGAACACGAATAGGAAATCAACTTAAGATTTCTCAAAAACCTGCATACATTGAATATGTAAATATCCTCAATTTTGGATGGACAGATAACACGTTTAAGATTTCTCAAAGTCCTCCATACATTAATTAAACACGTAGATATCTTTAGTTTTGGACAGATCAGTAACCCAAAGGATCCTTGTATATGGGACAACGTTTGTTTCGAGTCTATCGAGGAATATTGCCAATATTTTAGACGTGTCAGAGTTAAAACTCTAGGCCTCATGTTTGAAATTATGCAACTCGACCATTAGGTTCTCATCGCGAGGTAAACATATTTAGATAATATAATCTAACAAAATATTTTAATCGGTAAATCTAATTTGTAGGGTTGTTTATGAGTGGTTTGGTTCGGTTATGGGCTAAAACTAAATCATAACCATTCCAATTGGTTAATACATTTCGATAGTTATTGGATATCAGTTAGTATTGATTTTGATTAACGATGTTAGTCGGTTAATGGTTAATATCAGTTAACCGTAATATACTTTGCTATAAAAAGTGAAAAGCGGAAATGAACAATAGAAGATTACATAACTTATATAATTTCAAATAATTACCTTTTAAAGTTTCATTTCCTAACATAATTACATATGCTATATTATATCCAAATACATTTATTATTATTTGTTCGATTTGGTTTGTAATGGTTCGGTTTTAAATAACTAAAGTATATATATTTTGTTAATCAAAATTATATATATGGCACAACCTTCTTTAATAATAATTTGGTTATATTGGTTAATTTAGTTCTGATCCCTACTTATTTGTCCTTGATAGCAAAGTTTTTTAATAGGTTTTTTCCATAGGATAATAAGATATAAAAAGTTTACATGGCTTTAACCCAACCGCATTAAATGATTATTTCCTTACTTGACGTGGATGTCGAAAACATAGATGAAAATATAAGTAAATTAGATTTTTTTTTTTCTAAAAAATAATACCATGTCATTTTCTAAGGATTTTTATTATGCAATTAATTTTCTCCCACCATATAATCCAGCCCACTTTGGCTAATAAGGAGGTGAATATAAGTAAATTAGATATTTTTTTTTCCAAAAAATAATACCATGTAATTTTCTAAGGATTTTTATTATGCACTTAATTTTCTCCCACCATATAATTCAGCCCACTTTGACTAATAAGGAGTTGTTAAATTAACAACTAACTAGGGGGTATCGGGTTTAATCCCAGGGAGAGAAGGAAAAATAATTATTTACCGTCCAAAAAAATTAATCATCTATATACCTGACCCCTCTAATTATGCTATAAATTAAATAATTTATTATTTTTTAACTAATTAATTGCTTATTTAAATATGTAAAGTAAACTAAATATTTGTATAAAGAAAATACCATTAGGAATTTTCAACCAAGCTATCAACATTACACAAATACATAAGATTAAAAAATATATAACAATCGCCTAGTAATTTTAGATTATTATTTTATTTTATAACCACATATTAGATCAAAATTGTACCATTGTAGTATGTGTAAAACAACCACCAATTATTTGATGGTTCTTTATGCAACATTTTAAATATAATAGAATATATTTAATTGTTGAAAAAAAAACTATTGTAAAAGATCTTTTACGTTCAATATTTTAAATCTTTTTTGTACAAAATATTATTTTGGAGATACATTTAAAAAAAATTGTACTCATATATTAAATAATAATTTTTTTTAACAGAAGGCAATATATCAAAATGAATTTATCGTTTTATCAAGTACCTTACGAAATAAACAAAAAATGAGGTGACCTCTTAGTTGTTGACCTGGTGAACAGCTTATTAAAGACATCAAGGACATGACAAACACAATGACATTGAAGACGTAGCACTGTGTAGAACTAGCTAGTTTCATGCAGCGATATAATTGTACATAGTACAAACAATCACATGACTAACTTTTTATTGCACTGTGTGGATCTCCTCTCATATTTTTTCATCTAACCATTGTATTTTTACCTCACTTTCCTTTTTTTCCTTTTCCTTTTCCCTTTTCCTTTCTAACTTATTAACATGTTCAAAAATTTTAATTTACTAAAAAAAAATGAGATTACCCTAATAAATAACATACACAACAAATGGCGATAATTAAAATCCATGTCGTAGAAAATATATATATATATATATATATATATATATATATATATATATATATATATATATATATATATATATAGAGAGAGAGAGAGAGAGAGAGAGAGAGAGAGAAAAGACTTCAATTGAGAAAAAGAATTGAGAATGAGAAAATGAATTTGGGTCATTCATTTCGAATCTGCCGCTTAAGCGCTCCATCGTACCAGGCCGACAGAAGATATCATATTCATATATAAATATTATTCCTCTATCGTGCCGGCATGCAGGAGCGTTTTGCAGCAAAAATAAATGATTGGTTGTTCTATTATTCTCACCCTTTATATTTTTGTCGATTGAACTTTTATATATATATATATATATATATATATATATATATATATATATATATATATATATATATATATATATATATATATATATATATATATATAAAGTAAATGAGAGAATAGAAAATAAACTTGGTGGCTGTGGCCTCTTGATTTTTCACCATCTAGAAACCAAGCGAGCACCTTCAAGAATTTAAAATCATTGGATAGTGGAAATCTTGAGGCATCTTCCACTCAACATGAAAACCCTAAAAAATTAGTGAGAAATTTCAAAACAAAAACTCTATATTTAAAGTTAACAGATAATCAAATTGGGAGAGCATTCCCAAATTTAAAAATAAAAACTAAATGCTCAAACATAATGACTCGTTAAAGCTCTCGTCTATCGATTTAGGTTCACTGGGTGACACTTGGCATCTTATATGTCTCAACTTTAAATCTTTTAGGTTTCAATCAACGGTTGGTCAGAATGAGAGGGTCTCTCACACAGTTTCTACATTAACTGCTTAGTCTCATGACGAGCCCTTTCCTCCAAACTTCGCAATATAGGAGATCTAGCAACAGTGAGCGGTGAGGAACCCGTTTTCTTTTTTAAATTAAAAAGAAAATCTATCGTTTTCCAATACTTAAATAATCAAAATCCCTTCTATTATCATTTTATAAGGATTCTTAATTTCGAATTCCTTTAGCTTTATTATTTGGACTATATTTGATCATTTAGCAATGTTAAAAAAAAATAACTATAACAAGTAATCGGCAATAAAAACACAAAACCGAATGACAGTCACTCAAAAAAACCATTATAGAATAGGTGTACCATGTACCACACAATTTAAAAAGAGCCTTATACAATGTGTATATTAGGTCTTGCAATTGACAACGACTGTTTATCAAACTTTCCCATAAAATAACAACCTCTAAAAATTAAAAACTCAAAAATGGTACCAAAATAAAGTAACCTTCTCAATTCTCATGGCTAGTATATATATAGCCCTCCAAACGAATGCTACATCATCCAAGCTAAAGTCCTTAAATCCTATTCTACCTTTAGTCATCTCTTCTTGACCATCAACACAAAAATCCAACAAGAAAACATGATTGTCATTTTGCATTTGGCTGTAGGATTAATGGGTATTTTTTTTTATACTTCTAGAAATTTTCATTGTTGTCTTTCTCATTTTGATGAACATATGAGTTTTAAATACCATTTTTTATAGCAATCTTGTGTTCTTATTGCAGGAAATGCTGCTTCATTTCTACTTTATGTTGCTCCCATGTAAGATATAATATCAATGTTTTAAATAAGACTAGTTAACATATTTTTCTAAATATATTCAACTAACATGAAAATTATGTTTGTTTTGCCAATAGATGGACTTTTGCTAGGATCATAAAGAAAAGAAGCACAGAAGAGTTCTCATCTGTACCTTACATCATTTCCTTGTTGAATTGTCTTTTGTATACTTGGTACGGTTTGCCTGTTGTAAGCAATCAATGGGAGAACTTCCCGATTATCACCATTAATGGCCTCGGTATCCTATTTGAGCTCTCATTCATCATTATCTTCATATGGTTCACTTCACCAAAACAAAAGGTACATGCATATATACGTCACATCATTCATCAATCACCAAGGTTGCAATTTCAATGCATGCCAAACATTTTTCCTGTTCGGTTTTCTTCTATTTTGTTTTGTCCTGTTCTGTTCTGACATGCATGCAATTGCAGTTGAAGACTGGGATCATGACGACTATAGTTATACTCATCTTCTCCACAACTGCACTGCTCTCAACTTACTTGCTCCATGATCATCATACACGAAAAAGATTAGTTGGAAGTGTGGGACTTCTAGTCGCAGTAGCCATGTATGCTTCTCCTCTTGTTGTCATGGTGAGTACTTGTTAAGGCGTTTTAAAATTTTGTCTTTTAGTGTTTTAATTGTGTTGTGCACTCCATTAATGCATCTTGTTTCTGAATATGTATTGCAGAAAAAAGTGATTGAGACAAAGAGCGTGGAGTATATGCCATTTAGCTTATCTTTTTTCTCATTTCTAGCAAGTGCACTATGGTTGGCTTATGGACTTCTAGGTCAAGATCTTCTCATTGCGGTTAGTACCATGCAAACCCGTATTTTTGTATTTTTTTTTTCTTAACTTAAAAATTATTAAGTTGGAAAATTACAATGGAATTTCAGGCTCCAAATGTTGTTGGATGCCCTCTAGGGGCATTACAACTGGTGGTGTATTGCAAATACAGAAACAGAGTAATGGAGGAGCCAAAAGAAGAATGGGATGTAGAAAAACTTGATCAAGAAGACATTAAACAACATTTGCAAATTGCAGTGGTTACAACAGATGATAAAATCAATGAAAAGATGTCACAAAACATGAACTCTTGATCGATTAGGTTAAGCATAGATCATGATTCATAAACAGATTAAATTCATGATGATAAGTTTTTAGTTTTATGTATCAATTTCCAAAAAAATATGACGATATCAATCATTTTTCGAATGTTATTACATGGTTTTGATTTAGTGTCATTATAAGTTACTAGGCTACATTCAATGATCATGCTATTAGACTTTCATTAATCAAGATGTTATTAAATTCACATAAACTATCTTGCCTTCCTCATCATGTTGATTAATCCATGACACTTGTATGATCAAGTGAAAAAGAGCCATATATTGATACTCAATGAGTGTGTTCTATAAAGATGCTAATTTGGTGGAACAAAGACAACTTTGAAGACCTTTGAATTGTCTAGCAAACTGAACGTAATGCATTTTAGTACAAAAGTATATTCTTTTTTCAAGATCCATCTTTGAAAAAACAGAGAAAACACGCCCATCTTTGAAATCAAAGCAACATGCAACGTTAATTAAAATGTCTGAAAGGAATCCTAGTACTATTAATGGACCACAGAACAAAACATATAATATATCAGAGAAGAATACTTGAAGAGCATAAGGTGCTATGCTTGCATCTCATGTCACCTCCAAACATATGCACCATTAACTCAAATATTTTATGTTCAGTTTATCAAGAGTAAAGATTAAACGTGACATGACTGTAGCATTGTTTATTTATAAAGGTAGACCCTTGAACAACTTGTGTAATATCCACATGGGGTGAGAATTATTTGGTTTGTAACGACAAAACCCGAAAACCAAATCGAACCAAAATCGATTTTAAACCGAATCATATTAAAATTTTGCTTTTGCTTTGGTCCGAGACCAAAACAAATTTTAAATTTGGTTTTTGGTTTGAGTTTTGGTCTCATAAACTTTAGACCAAATCGAAAAATTCAAATTGCATTATTTAATTAATTAAAAACTACATTTTATATTTTATATATTAAATAATCAGTATTCACAGCTCTTAACTCTCACGAATTCACGATTCACGTGTACGCTTTACTTTTCGTTTTTCAATTTCACCTCCTAATCATAGAAACTTTAGATCTTTATGTTTGGAACTTAGCTTTTTATGTTTGAACATTTGTAATTTATGTTAGACAAATTGCAACATTATATTTTTTTAAGAAAATATTTGGTTTCCTCAGGTTCCAAACCGATTCAAATGTTTTCGGTTTGGTCTAGAGGGATTTGAATTCAATTTGGTTCTGTTTTCGAATTAGACCATAAAATTTTCAAACCGAGGAAAACACTTTAAGAAACCAAAGAACCCATAAATTGAACCGATTCCCAACCCTTATCCACTTCTAGAAAAACCCCACGAAATTAATGGAAAAAGGGATCAATTTATTCAACTAAACACAAGATAAAGGGAAGCCCCACTTAAAGTCCTGTCAAATGTCACGAATCACAAAATTTTATGCTAGTGCATCAATATAAGATTATGTTTTGAGGCAGAATAAGACAGAAAATAAATGGAGGCGAAAGCATAGCAACAAATGAAGTAATGGACAGGATTGAAAAAGATAATGAGAATTCAACCAAAAAGCAAATAGTGAGTCATAAGAGATGACTTTGATAGCTCACCTCACATGACAGCATGGAATTCGAATCATAGATGGGCTGAACTTTTTAACTTTTCATACATATCAATCAGCTGTTGTTATAGATACAGGAAACACTATACCTTTGCATGATATTTGATCTTTCATCATCAAATTATATGTAATTGAATCTTTTTTCAACTTGCCCGTTAAAATGTTAAATAGCCACTTTGCTTCTTGAATTCTACCCACTCCTAATGACCCTTGGATGAAAGAATTTAAATGAGATATGATGGGGAATTTCATCAAACAGCTTGTGTGCAATATCAAGTTGGCCGTTTTTTTTGAATGTCTTATTTGCCCAGATAATTTGAAGCGACAGATAGGGCATCGGATAGATAAAAGAATCGATATCTTAGCATTTTAACATAGAACAATACTTTAATCTTATGGTTGTAAGTCACAAGTAGTGGTAAATTGTTCAAATATTTGTAGGAAATATTAGAATGCGGACAACAAACCAAAAGTCGAAAAGCATATGGCATATGGATTAAGCCATTTCACGTAGCAAAACATAGCATCGGTGTTTTAGGTTTTCAAGCAAAGAAAAAAAAAAGTTTCATGTTATTTTCGAAAAATGAATTGTAAAACATAGAGACATACATACATAAGGCTACTCGGAATCGGTATGGGAGTCTTATTACGCGTGAACTCCGACTCCGACGTGGCAAGCAATATTCGCGCGTCAACACCGCCGCAAGGGGGCGTAAGTGTCTTGTTTTTTGGCTCTTTTCACGGATGACAAAAGAGGTTTTTATTGGTGGAGCCATTTTACCGTTTGAAAAGGGGACGATTGGAATCTTTTATTACTTTGTTTTTTAATTGAAATTACATTAATGGTCCCTTATTAAAACTTTTTATTATGCATGCACCCCCGACCCAATATATTTTCTTTTGGGAAAATGACATGAAAAATTTAAAGTTTTCATAAAAACATAGTTTTACCTTTGGACGTGTTATGTTTTGTTTAATTTGTTCATTTATACCTTTATAGTCGGTTTTTAGATAAGCTACCGATTACCTAATGCTAGTAAAGCCCTTGAATTTTCAAAAATGTTCGGATTTACCTTTAAGTTTTTAAAAAATGTTCAGATTTACCCTTACCTTGATTGTTATTTTAATTATTTCGATTATTATTATTATTATTATTATTATTATTATTATTATTATTATTATTATTTAATAAATTTTTAAATGTATAAAAATATTTTTATTAATATAAATATAATTTTAAAATATATTTATTTGTATTTAGTATTTTTATCAATATAAATATATTTTTAAAAATATATATATACTTGTATTTAGTACTTATATACATTTGAAAGCCCATGTATTCCTTTAGAAATGTATTTATATATTAAAAATGTATTTATTTGTTTTTAGTATGTATAAATATATATTTATTTCATATAAAAGTATATTATATACATATAAATATAAAAATACATATTTATATGGTTTATATTGTATAAAAGATATAATTATATGTATTTGTACATATTACTATGTATAAATATGCCTTTAGTTCAGAATTATATGCATATGATAGTTTTTATACAAAAGAAATACATATTTATATCTATTAAATACAAATAAAAATATTTTTAAATGCATGAATATGTTTTTAAATGTATAAGTACGTTTTTATTTGTATTTGATACATATAAAGATGATTTTAAATGTATAAATATGTTTTTATTTGTATTTAATAGATATAAATATATATTTCTTTTTGTATAAAATATATCTTGTGCATATAATTATGAAATAAATACGTATTTATGGTTAGTAATATGTACAAATACATATAATTATATCTTTTATACAATATAAACCATATAAATATGTATTTTTATATTTATATGTATATAATATATTTTTATATGAAATATATATATATATATATATATATATATATACACTAAATACAAATAAATACATTTTTATTATATAAATATGGTTTTATAAGAATACATGGGAATTCAAATGTATATATGCGTAAAATATTTTTATACATTAAAAATGTAATAATAATAATAATAATAATAATAATAATAATAATAATAATAATAATAATAATAATAATAATCAAGGTAAGGGTAAATCCAAACATTTTTAAAAAACTTAAGGGTAAATCTGAACATTTTTTAAAATTCAAGGGTTCTACTGACATTAGGTAACCAGTAGGTTACCTGGAAACCGGGTACAAGGGTATAAATGAACAAATTAAATAAAACACCAGGCTTTACTGGACTTAAAAACACGTCCAAGGGAAAAAACCGATATTTTTGTGAAAACCTAAGGACTTTTATATCATTTTCCCATTTCTTTTCATAAATGGTTTATAAAATTTTCACTTTACCACCTTTAAGCTTCATCAAAATTGCATTTATAATGTTTCAATAAATTAGTTAACAATTTAGTTTTCTTTTTAAACGTCAAACAAACCTCTTGGATATCAATTACCCCCTAAAACAGATTTTTAATATAAATAAACTCTATTAATACTTTTTAAATGAAATTTTTTATTATTAAGATGCTTATTTATGTTTAAAAATTATTTTTTTCATATTTAATCTAATGTCGAAAAAAATAAAAATAAAAGTATAATTGATGTGGAGTAGTAACCATTTTCAATGGTTACTACTGTGGTAGTAAAGATGTAGTAAAGATAATGTGACATCATTTTTCTAATGAGAATGTATTGATCATATACTTTAGTCTTATGCAACAAACTTCTTATAAATCATGTAACATTTGGATATATATATATATATATATATATATATATATATATATATATATATATATATATATATATATATATATATATATATATATATATATATATATGAAACATCTTAAAAATGATAACCAATTTAAACTTTTCAAATTAACCCATTTACAAATAAAAGTGTTTACAAAACCATTGTTTTCAAAACATTGTTCAAAACAGACTTTTCCAAGATCAATAACATAAAATCAGGATATGTACGATCACGCCTTCGCCCTCTCATGATCCTCATAAGTACTTGAAACCATAACCAAAAACTCTAAGTCAACGCTTAGTGAGTTCCCCCAAAATACCACCACACAAAACACGTATCATAAACGAACGCGCATGTTGGGTCCAATCAATCTTCGGACTGGAATACCCATGGGTCCACAGTCATCGGTCTGGATTACCCCCTATTGGCCCAATCAGTCATCAGATTGGAATGCCAATATACAACAAGTCCACTCATTCATCGGACTGGAATACCATCGGGTTCACTCAGTCATTGGACTGGAATACCCCCGGTCTGTTAACTCACACACAAAGCAGTAAAGTCTCAACCCAACACAATATATCGACATATAACAGATAATAAACATAATCAACATACATATAATCATGCAGTCAGAAATTACAGGTAGTCCTACAGATTTACCGATCTACACATACCAGCAACTAGCATGTAATCATACAGATCTATCTCATACTTAACATATCAATGTATAGCAGGATATCAATCCAATGGGTCGGCCTTGGTACCTTCGTCATGTAAATACAGTGAGGAAAACTCACCTCACAGTTTGACGAAAAGCGAAATGAGCAACTACTCTAAATACCAACTCTACAGGTAACATATTCAATAGATAGAGACCAAGGCTCAACTATGGCTCAAAATACCCTTAAGTCAACCTTGGTCAAAGTCAACGTCAACAATCAATAAAATTCAACCCAAACTGAGTACACCCCGCGTACTCGCGAACCATATCGAGTTCCCTTACATGTACACCTGACCTACGGCAAGCTACGCCCAACGTACGTAATGGCTTAATAATAGCACTTTAAGGGCTTAATTCCTTAAGTCATTATGTCAAACTTTCATTCTTAGCCCCAAATGGCATCCCAAACCATAAAGTTTCCAACTTTATGGTTCTACATGTCTAGATCAAGCCCAACAACAAAACCCTAACTTAACCACTAAAGTTCTTAATGGCTTGCATGAAGGAATCTCAAGGGCCGAGATCATATTTTTATGACTCGAGACATGGAAACACGTCCAAAAGGACAACTTAAACGCTCTATAACATGTCATGCACAAGGACATATTTGGGGATAAAAAGCTCATATTATCATCATGCAAGCTATATCTAGTAACTTAATCACCAAGGTGGGAACTTTTTACCTTTTAGAGATGGAGAATGATGCAAAACTTCCATATCTAAGCTTGCTTCTAGCTTCTAAGCTTCACCTCCACCTTCTTCCTTCTTTAGAACACACAAAAACCCACTCAAAGATCTCAAAATGCAATAAAAGGGGCAAGGGTTTGCAAGGGAACCTCTCAAATGATGGAGGTTGGGAATGGGGTGAAGAAATGGGACTTAAGGATCAACAAATAAGGTCCAAAGCCTCAAGATTAAGGGTTTTTTCCAGACAGAGTATGCCCAGCGTACTCAAAACGGTGTCATTTCCATTAAGAGGCTTCACGCCCAACGTACATGTGTTGCGCCCAAAAATTACAATAATGCCACTATGGGACATTTTGCAAACAAAAATCATTCCAAGGGAAAAAATGAAATATTTCCTCATACTAGGGTTAAATGTAGGAATACCTCGTCGTTGGGATGTTAGAATATATATATATATATATATATATATATATATATATATATATATATATATATATAAAATATTGAATTTATAAACTGGGTAAAGTGAATATACCCTTATAGGTACCTAAGTTTGTGTACCCATAACACCCCGTTTGGAAAAGTACTTCGGCTGTGGTTTCGGAGGCCCAAGGTATAAGCGATTCGGTCTTTTATGGGTCTCGGTTTTTATTCTAAAGGTTCTAAGGCTTGGGTGCGTAGTTAGGAGCATAGGGCTTCTCGCCACCTTTCCGTGGGTATAAAGTTCGTCAGAAATGGACTTAGAATGAAGGAATTATAGCACTTTGAAGTTATTGGCAATTTTGGCCCTTAATGGAGAAAGATGGCAAGAAAGGACCATGCATGCAAGGTGGCCAGCGCAAGAGTACGGCCAGCATAAGTTGCGGTATGCCCAGCGTAGAAGGGTTAAGTGATCGTGGGTGTGGGGGGGCATACTCCCAGCGTACGAGAAGTACGCCCAGCGTACGCTCAGATTTCCCAAACCCTAATTTTAGGGTTGAGCCCTATATAAAGAACCTTATGTCTCGAAGGCCAGCCTCCATTTCCACCCAAAAGGAGCTACTACAAAGCCCTAATCCATATTTGAGTGTTCTTGGAGCTTAAAAGGTCACTAGAGAAGCATCTTGGTGTTGTGGATCCATTTTCCAAACAAGAAAGGAGCAAGGAAAGGTGGTGGTTCTAAGGAGAGGTTGTAGATTTAGGATTGTTGCTTAATTCCTAACCATTTCAAGGTATAAAGTTCTAAACTTGGTGATTATCTCCTTAGATCTCTTAGATTGAGTTTTTGGACCATTTTGGTCCAATGGTTGAAGCTTTGTGGTTCAATCCGATTTCTAGGACTTGGAGTTGCTACTCTCAGTTCTAAATGAGTCCCTAAGGCAGAAAGTTGCCATATTGGATGTCCTTATGGGTTCATGCATGAGTTAAGACCATTTCCATAGAAGTTAGTTATCACATTTCAAGTTTGGGCTCTATTGGTGGGTTGCAAACCACCAAGTGAAGGACTTTATGGTTTAAGACGTTGAAAAGGACTTGGATCTGTGTTTGTAGCTTGACTAGTGTATTAAGCACTTAAAGGGAAGGTGACTTAACAAGGGAGTACGCTGAGCGTACATGCAGGTACGCCCAGTGTATGCACTATTTAGCTTGTACACTTAGCGTACATAGGAGTACGCCCAGCGTACTCATCGGATTTAGGCTTGGCTTGTTTTGGGCCTTGGTTTGGGCCATGCAAGGGATTTTGGTTCTTTGGGCCTTACTGGGCCATCAGAAGTCAAATAATGTGGGCCAAGAAGATGTTTGGGTTTAGGGTAAGGCCCATTAGAGGGTTTGGGTCCAATTTTGCAAATTGGGCCATTAGTGGTCCACTAGTGGGTTGGGAAGCCTACCTAAGGGCCATTTTTAGAACATGGTTTGGGCCTTAGATATGGACCAAGTTGGACTAGGGGGTAAAATGGTAATTTTACCCTAAGAAGGATTATTGTTTTGGACTAAGTGATATTTTGGGTATTGTTAGCTCGGGGAGCCGAAGGATCAGCAATTCGGGGATTGTCAGATAGCAGCCAGAGGGGTATCAGCAGTGCAAGGTGAGTCTCCTCACTGTGTGCATAGGTCTAAGGCCACAATGTCGACCCATTATGTTTGTGTATGTTATATGTTCCGGATCACAATCTGATGTCGTGCGAGGCCCTAAGAATGTTAGTATGCTAGAGGTCTTTGTGATTCTTGCATGTATCGGTACGATAGGTTCCGAACCAAGGTCCGATGTCGGGGCAAGCCTGAAGTATGTTTATATGGTAGTATGTTCCGGACTAGGGTCCGATGTCAGGGCAAGCCCGAGGAAGACTTGTAAGTGCATGTTAGATTATACTTGTTGTCTTTGTGATACTTGTATGTGCCTGGTAGGGAGGTGAGTGTGGGGAGGTCCCGTATCTCATCACTAGCTGAGTATAGATGGGATTCCATATCTCAATATTAGCAGAGTAGGGGCGAGACCCGAGAGTAGTGAGTGTGGGTGGGGGCTTGTATCTAACTGACAACAAGAGTGTGGACGGGGTTTCATAGCTCATCAGTGGTAGACCAGGGGCGGGGCCTAAGTTAGGCGAGGCCTTAGAACAGAAGTACAGTAGAGTATGTTTATTTATGTGCTACTATGATATATGTTTGTATGTGTATAGCAGGCGAGGCTCGGGGACAGGCGGGGCCTAAGAGAGACAAATATGTATACCGAGCGGGGACTGATGTCGGGCGGGGCCCGATGCCGGGCAAGTCCTAGTGCAGCGGGTGGGGGCCCAGTATGTGGTTATGTGTATGGTATGTGGTAGGTTGGGGAACTCACTAAGCTTCGTGCTTACGGTTTTCAGTTTTTGTTGCAGGTACTTCCAGTAGCAGAAGGAAGAGCTCGGGTTGACTGCATCGCACACACCAAGAAGTTTTAGCCTGGGATGTTTACTCTGATAAAATGAACAAGTTTTAAAATGATACTCTGATTTGATATAATGACTTATGTTTATGATTGATAATTATGGCTTGATGAATGATTTGGAAATGAAATTTTTGGTCTGGATTTTTGGGATGTTACAATACCCTTTTCCTTTTTTTAATTATATCAATTGCTTTTTTTTGTTAACATTGCTTACCCCTCATCTGATCGGCGTTCCCATTTGCCACAACCACCCACCCGTTTGTCATCCTAGTTTCTCACTCTTCACCAGAAATCTGCATCACACCGCATCTCTTCTTTACATACACCAACCAAATAACAGAAACTTGCTTTGATTTACATATTCAAACATCATTGGCTCATTCTTTCTCTATCTCTGACTCATTTTTTCCTCCTCTCGTGTTACTCTTCACCATAAATCTCCATCACTAAATTGGAATTGGATCTAGGGTCCTTGGCTCATCGATCCTCCTTGATTTGAAAAAGATCATGATATGTTCCTTTTTGTTCTCTGAAATATGGAGTCTATTGGTTTTGTGAGAATTCTAGAGGAAAATTTTCTCATATAATTCCAGCAGCAACATCAATTTACATTACGAATTTTCCAACATCCATCGCATCACAGGGCATTGGCAATGTTGTTGATGTTTTGATATAGGGGAATTATGAAAGTTTATCTTCCACCCACCAGTTGTTCGATATGATGCCAACATGTTCTTCAAATTTGGTTGATTTGTTAACTAGGTAACAATTTCACATAGTTTCATTTTTTTTATTTTCATGGCTCTTGGCAATGTTGACTTTCATGGGTCTTGGTGGATATGTGAAACCTATTCTGTCTTTTCTCTTGCCATCAATGTTGGATAACTAGTTTTAGGAAAGCCCCATGTTATATAATCAAAATTCTGCAAATTACCAGTAATTGCTTCTTTTTTAAGTGTTTAGTAGTAAGTGACCCATATTTAATGTAAGATTGCTCTTCAATGTCCCCATTATAAATGCCCCATGTTATATAATTGTAGCATAGTTTCTAAAAAGACTGATTTTCCCTCATACCTTATAAAGCATTCACATGTTGAAATATGCTACTGAGTTGTCCCCTTTCCATGGATCCCCACTATTAATCCCATTAGAAGCTTGATTAAGGACTCACATGTTACCCAAATCCCTATCAATTATTTCTACCAAAAGTAACAACAGACTTTGTTTTTTACATAATCTATTGCTCTTTTTTGTGACAAAGTATCGATCAATGGATGAGAAGGAAAACGATACGTCTTTTTAGCAAATCATTAGTTACATAAATTGACGGAACTTTTGCATCAAAACACGAAGGATGGATACTTTAGTTAGGTGGTGAAAAACAAAGCACTGATGTAGAAATGTTTGTTGGATTAAGGTGTCTAACGTCCTATTTGATGAACTAGGGTCTTTCTAAAATGTTCCTCAAGAAATCTAAGGTTCGAGCTTACAAAATGAACGAGGGTCTTTCTAAAATGTTCCTCAAGAAAGCTAGACAAGAGCTTTATAAATTCGTCAAGGCCCTTATGGCATGCAAGTTGAAAGATAGGGAATTTGTGTGTGCTCATGTGCGAGAAATTCAGAGACACGTGGAGAGATTGGAGAAGCTCAATATTAACTTCGACAAGGAGTTTTCCATTGACATGGTGCTTAACTCATTATCCGATAGTTATAATCAATTCATTCGACAAGGAGCTTGCCATTGATTGAGCTTCACAATCTATTGCAAATAGATGAAGCAAGAATGAAGAAGTCTCATTCCAACAGTTTTGCATCTACCCCTATCATGGCTATCCAACAAGGTAAGGGAAAGAAGAGAAAGGTTCATTCCCAACCCAAGTGGAAAGGGAAAGCCCACATTATAGAATCTAACGGGTCAAAGGGAAAGCCCAACTTCGATTTTCTGTCTATTGTGGATCCGAAAGAAGTCATGTGCATTGTGGCCAGAAAGGCCATTGGAAAAGAAGCTTACCCAAGTACCTACAAGAAGTGAGAGTGGTTAAGGGAAAGGTGTCTGGCTCTTCATCTGGTATTTACTCTATCCAAATCAATAACACTTGTATTTCAAATTATTGGGTCCTTGATACGGGATGTGGTTTCCACAACTGTCCTAATATGCAAGGAGTAAGGGAAAGTGAACAGGTCGAGCATGGGAAGATAAACATGATCATGGGGAACAGGAGAAAGTCGGATGTTACCAAAATTGGGACTTATGAGTTTATGTTTGATAATGTTAGGGTTGATTTAAACAATTGTTGTTATTCGTCAGAAATTACAAGGAACATAGTTTCATTTCATGCTTTATTTAGACAAGGATTGTTGGGTTTTGAGCACTATAACACTCATATGGTGCACATGCAACCCTAAATGCTTTGGATCTATGTTTTCTCTAATTATACATGCATTTTTTCCAAAGCATTCACCCTAACTAACATACAATTGAAGCTATATAATAAAATCTTAGTTTGGTTGCTTACCTCTTGAGTAGGGTAGAGTTTTTGACCTTTGAAAGCTTGAGCACCTCAAGTGTGATGCATCTAATGGTTCACAAACACCAATATGCAAGAGGGAGCTTTAAGAGAATAAGATACTTGATTCCAAAGAGTATGTACCCTATTTTGGCTTATGGGTCACTATTTATAATGTGGAAAATGCTAGGTTTACACTTTGTAAACCCTAATAACTCATGACTTTCCACATTCTCATGCTCCATGGGTTTAACCTCCATTGATTATCTTATTGGTTTAGCCCAACTATATAGTCATGGATCATTAGCCCACATTACAAGAATCATTGATTTACATAATCAATCCCCATATATTTAATTAGTCTCTTTTGATCATAAAATTAATTCTAAATTAATTATTGATCAATACTAATTAAATAATACTAATATATTATACTAGTAATATATTAATAAATCACAAATAAATTTATTCTCAAAAATCCATCCTATCAAATTGCACTGGTGAAGGCAACCCAAAAGGACCATGCTACTATCGGGTCAAGTACATCCCAGTTATAGTTATGGGCTTAGACACCAAATCCAACAGTCTCCCACTTGGATAAGTCTAATAACTATAGCTGCCAATGTGACTTCAGGATCCGACTTAGCAATCATAAGCTTTCAAAAGTCGTTGTCAACTTTGACCCAGTCAGTGATGCATCCTTTCGATAAGGGATCATATAATCCTCTGTTCTCAAGATATCAACTGGAAAAATACATGGAACAATGTCATACCTATTGTCCAGCAGTTTGTTTTTTGATTTCCGATTCGCATAACATAGAACATATCTGAACACATCAATTTAGTTCTGACCAGGCCCGACACATAAGTCATGACAAATCATCGAGGGTCCCAAGATATCACTTTTAATCCTCTTATGATAAAAGGGAACAAATAAAATTCGACATTATATGCTTGTACTAATTACTCATTAAATCATGCACAAGGATACGTTTTATAACATCAAGTTACTGATGCGTTTTTGTATCATCAATGCACAACCAACTTGTAGTCAACAACTCATATATCTAGGTATGAAGACTTATATGATATTATCATCTCACGATCACTCGTGATACATTCCATGAAGTGATTCAAGTAAGCGCAGGCTGATCCAATACTCAAATCTTATTTCAGAAGTACTCATGAATAGTGTAGCAAAAATGTTGCTATGTCTAACTCCTCAGATAAATCTACAAGCCAACTCATGACAGTCTTCTTTCATACCTACTTCCAAAGTATGATCGACTGTGGATAGTATGAATAAATCTTATTATTAAGGAACTTAAAACATACAAAGTGAAACAATAGTAAATGATTAACACAAGACAGTAACTTTACTCATAAAGAAAAATCGTTTTATTCATCATCAAATGTCAGTTACAATTTAGCTATTACAATTTTACGTTTATCTAATCACTAAAACTAATATCGTCCTTTAGCCCAATGCCCCTCGCATGTTGCAAGTGCTTAACCCTGGTCAGTCCCTTTGTAAGGGGATTTGTTGGGTTGTCCTCTGACGATATCCTCTTCACCACGAGGTGCCCTTCTTCTACTTGATGTCTTATGAAGTGGTACTTTCTGTCGATATGCCTCGATCTTCCATGATCTCTTAGCTTCTTGGTTAAGGCAACCGCCCCTTCATTATTGCAGAAAATCTCCACAGGCTCCTTTATGGAAGGAATAACTCCAAGGTCTCCGATGAAGTTTTTCAACCATATCACCTTCTTCGCTGCTTCGCTTGTTGATATGTACTCTGATTCTCACATTGAATCGGCTACAATCTCCTGCTTGGAACTTTTCCATGTCACTGCTCCTCCATTCAGGGTAAATATCCAGCCCAACTGAGAGCGGAAATTATCTCTGTCGGTTTGAAAGCTTACGTCGCTATATGCTGTTACTCTCAAGTCATCACTCCCACCGAGAGTAAGGACCCAGTCCTTAGTCCTCTGCAGGTACTTAAGAATGTTCTTAACCGCAGTCCAATGAGCTTTACCAGGTTTCCTTGATATCTGTTGACCATGCTCATAGCAAAGGCCACATCAGGGCGAGTACAAGTAATAGCATACATGATCGAACCAACTGCGGAAGCATATGGTATATGACTCATTTCTGCTATCTCAGCCTCCGTACTCAGACTCTGAGTCTTACTCGGTTTGGTATTGCCTTGGATAGGTAAGTCACCTTTCTTGAAGTTCTCCATGCTGAAACGTTTCAACACCTTGTCCAAGTAGGTGCTTTGACTAAGTCCTATTAGTCTTTTACTTCTGTTTCTCAATATCCTTATCCCTAGGATATAGGCAGCTTCTTCAAGGTCCTTCATAGCAAAACACTTCCCAATCCAGGACTTAACCTCTTGCAAGGTTGGGATGTCATTTCATATGAGTAGTATGTCATCTACATACAATACCAGAAAGCTCACTATACTCCCACTAGCTTTGACATACACATAGGACTCATCCTCGCTTCTTGAAAATCCAAACTCTTTGACTTTCTCATCAAAACAAAGATTACATCTTCGAGATGCTTGTTTTAATCCATAAATGGATTTCTCAAGCTTACACACTCTATTAGGGTACTTTGCATTGACAAAACCCTCTGGCTGTCTCATGTAAACATCTTTAGCCAACTTTCCATTAAGGAACATGGTTTTGACATCCATTTGCCATATTTCATAATCATGAAATTCAGATATGCCCCACATAACCCTTATAGATTTAATCTTCGCTACTGGTGAGAAGGTCTCATCATAGTCAACTCCCAGAGATTGAGTAAAGCCCTTCACAACCAGCCACACCTTATATATGTGTACATTCCCATCCATGTCGGTCTTCTTCTTGAAGATCCATTTGCACCCGACTGTCTTATGACCCGGTACATTGTCAAATAAGTTCCAAACTTGATTGTCATACATGGACTGAATCTCGTTGTCCATAGCCTCTTTCCATTTAGCATAATCGGGGCCCACCATGGCTTCCTTGTAGTTGTTAGGTTCATCCAAATTTATCAGTGTGTTATCACTGATAAATGTGTCACCCTTAGATGTTATATGAAATCCATATAACACCGGTGGAACACTAACTCTAATAGAACGCCTCGGAGGTACGGACTTGTCAATTGGTTCAACCGGAGTTTCCTCCTCTGGTTGAGTGCTAGTATTTGAGATTCCTTCACCGCTTGACTCTTGAAGCTCTTCAAGGACATTTTGCATCCTACTGTCCCCTTAGCATATGAGTTCTCTATCACGAAAGACTCCTCTCCTCGCGACGAAGACAACATGGTCACTCGGTCTATAGAAGAGATATCCAAAGGACTTCTACGGGTAGCCGATGAAAATACATCGCTCACTCCGAGGTTCGAGCTTGTCATGAGTCTCGCATCTTACGAAGCCTAGCAACCCCAAACTTTTATGTGGTATAACGAGGGAACCTTCCCTATCCACATCTCGTGAGGTGTTTTGGAAACCTTTTTGGTAGGGACTAGATTAAGGATATGGGCGACAGTCTCTAAGGCATACCCCCAGAATGAGATAGGCAATGAAGCTCGATTATTCATCGAACGAATCATGTCTAACAAGGTTCTATTTCGCCTCTCAGACACACTATTAAGCTGTGGTGTCCTAGGTGGCGTCAATTGTGAAACAATTCCACATTCCTTAAGATAGTCAAGGAACTTGATACTAAGATACTCTCCTCCTCGATCAGATCGCAACATCTTTATCTTCATGCCCAATTGATTTTCCACTTCTTGCTTAAACTCTTTGAACTTTTCAAAGGTTTCCGACTTATGCTTGATTAAGTAGATATAGCCATATTTGTTGTAATCATAAGTAAAAGTCACATAGAAGCTATTAGCATCCCTTGTGGCGGTTCTGAATGGTCCACACACATCAGTGTGTATGAGATCCAACAAAACTTCACCCCTTTCACAAGTACCAGTGAAGGGTGACTTGGTCATCTTTCCAAGTAAACAAGATTCGCAAGTGTTGTCCCACTTTAAGTCGAATGACTCCAAAACTCCATCCTTTTGGATTTGGGCCATGCGCTTCTTGTCGACATGTCCAAGACGACAATGCCACAAGCATGCTTTATCCAAATAATTGGAAGAATCAATGTGTAACACATTATTTCCTAGGTTATCTACAACATTGACAATTTCATATACACCATTGCAAGGTAATGCTTCAGAATAAAATACACCATTGTAATAAGCATTAATACCACCAATTCCATTATTAAAGGAAAAGTTAAAACCTTGTTTGTACAAACTATGAAAGAAAATAATATTTCTCGTCATATCATCCGAGTAACAACAATTATTCAAATCTAAATTTAAACCATTACTAAGAAATAAAGAATAAACTCCAATCTTGGTCACAGGCGACATTTTCCTGTTTCCCATGATTAAGTTTATCTTCCTGTGCTCCACATCCCTACTTCTTTTTAGTCCCTACAAATCAGAACAAATGTGAAATCCACAACGTGTATCAAGGACCCAAGAATTAGCATGTGATGATTTTTTAGATTAAATAGTGTAAATACCTGCAAATGAGGGTTTGATCTTCCCATCCTTTATGTCCTGCAAGTACTTGGGTAGCTTCGTTTCTAGTGCCCTTTTTCATGGCAGTGGAAGCACTATGCATCCTTCGGATTACAGGAATTAGCAGAACCATCTTTGGTCCCACTAGAAGAGGATCCATCAAGAGACTTTCCCTTGCGGCTCTTGGAGTGAGCCTACCTCTTCTTTCCCTTCCCATGGGTCGTGATGGGTTCGCCACCCTTCATTTTGGTTGTGATCATGGAGGCAATGATCTCATACCTCTCCTATCGAGCACTTTGATGGTATATTTCCATCAAATCATGATACATTTCATAAGGATAGTAGTCCTCATAGGACTTCTGCAGATCAACAGTCATGGTAACAATCATAAGACACAACACCTTTATCGCATCCCTCTCATGAGTAGTGTGTTCAATGATTTGTTCAGGAGTGGTAGTGGTTACATCAATCTCCTTAAGCTCTTTATCCAGGACATATTATTTGTCCTCATAGCGAATAGCCATTCTGATGTTACGAATCCAATCATTGAAGTTCGAGCCATCGAAAATGACCCTCCCACATAGGTTCATGAGGGAGAAAGAGCCTGAAGGAATTAGTGTGACAACATTGTTTGGGATAGACATCTGAAAAGAAGAAGAAAAAAGTTTAGATTAGATGATAATCCTTAGTATTACACCCAATATGAAATATTAAGGCTAGGACCCAACACAATATTCTACAATTGCAAAGAGGGATGTTGTAATCCAATTGTAAAATATTTGAAGGAAGGTAAATGACGATTTACCAATTTGCACCATGAAAAATGAAATAGATTATTAATTTTTAATTGGTTTGAAATTCCTAGATCTTTGAGATTCATTGAACTTTTCAATGGCATGTTTAAATCTCGATTGTGCCCTTCAAGTTTGTGACTGGGATGCCGAGGATCACAAACAAGGTGTGAATAACCATGCAAATTAGCTTGGCACACCCAATGTTACAGATCATCTAATCAATGTGTCGGTTAACCACACACGCTTCATTGATCTATGATTAACACCAAGTTACCCTTTGCCACATATTGTTAGTTCCGGATTAGTGTGACGATTAACCACACAGGCTCCACTAACGACTTAACAAAAGTGAAAAGTGTAATTTCATGCATTAGCACCATTTTTACATTTTTCCTAAAGTAAATAAGATTGGGAATTTAATAAAAGTTTAGTTACTTTATATTTATCATTATACTTTTAATGAGGGAAAATTAATGTCCAATCATACCCGTTCGGCTAACGACCCTCCACCAGTCAAGGAAGCGGTGGGTGAGAGTGGACACTCATTAAACCACCATTTTATAGGCAGTAACCTTATACCCCCCTTATAGACGGCTTCGTGAATGAGGCATACTAACGGTAAGACTGACTTGTTCTTATATATATATATATATATATATATATATATATATATATATATATATATATATATATATATATAATTAAACTTATAATATTATAAAGTATAAGGGTTGAATTTTAACTTTTAAAACTCTAGGGTTTGGAATTAAAGTTTCATTTAATGAGACTTTGCAAATTTCAAAACTTGAGGGCAAGTTTTGAAACTTGTCAAAACTCTTCACATTCATAACTTATGAGTTTAATTGGATTTAAATGAAGAGACCTTTCATTTTCCATAACTTGAGGACAAGTTATGGAGGTCATTAAACATCATTTAGATCATTTTTCTAACAACTAAATTATCACATAATTCATGATCTAACTAAACTCATAATCAAGATAATTTTAAGTCAACAATTTCAAAAGCAAATTTGTTTATCATATAAAACAACAATTATTTTTTAAAACTTTGACAATTATCTTGTGTTTGGATTAGTACAAGCACTACCATATCATAAAAAAAATTCCAATGATCTAAAACAGTTTGTGGTAGTGTTCCTAATCCAAACCAGGCCAAGAAACTCGAAATTCTGCAAACAGGGCCTTCAACTCGTCGAGTGCATGAATTGACTCGCCGAGTTGCCCTGTTTACTGAGTGGACTCGTCAAATCTATTCATGTACTCGGTGAGTTCATCAGTCAGGTGCCAAAATTTTGACTTTTTCAGCTTTGAAAAACTTGTAAGCATCAAATATAACAGAAAACAATCTTAGGCTCTGATACCACTGTTGGGTTTTGAGCACTATAACACTCTTATGGTGCACATGCAACCCTAAATGCTTTAGATCTATGTTTTCTCTAATTATACATGCATTTTTTTCCAAAGCATTGACCTTTGCTAGCATAAAATTGAAGCTATATAATAAAAACTTAGTTTGGATGCTTACCTCTTGAGTAGGGTAGAGTTCTTGACCTCTGAAAGCTTGAGCACCTCAAGTGTGATGCCTCTAATGGTTCACCAACACCAATATGCAAGAGGAGGCTTTAAGAGAATAAGATACTTGACTCCAAAGAGTGTGTAGTCGATTTTGGCTTATGGGGTCACTATTTATAACGTGGCAAATGCTAGGGTTATACTTTGTAAACCCTAATAATCCATGACTTTCCATATTCTCATGCTCCATGGGTTTAACCTCCATGGACTATCTATGAATTATCTTATTGGTTTAGCTCAACTATATAGTCACGGATCATTAGCCCACATTACAAGAATCATTGATTTACATAATCAATCCCCCATATATTTAATTAGTCTCTTTTGATCACAAAATTAATTATGGATTAATTCTTGATCAATACTAATTAAATAGTATTAATATATTATACTTGTAATATATTAATAAATCACAAATAACCCTATTCTCAAAAATCCTTTCTATCAAATTGCACTGGTGAAGGCAACCCAAAAGGACCATGCTACTATCGGGTCAAGTACATCCCAATTATAGTTATGGGCTTAGACACCAAATCCGACAACGATATCGTTATGGTTTTGATAATAATGATGGTACAGTTTATGTTTATCCTAATGGTGCATTTATTTTTGAACTTTATCCTTGTGATGGTGTTTATGAAACTATTGTTTGTGTGAATGAACTTGGCAATAATTTTTATAGTATTGATTATTCTAATGTTTTAGACAAGGCATGTTTTTGGCATTGTCGTCTTGGGCACATCAACAAGAAACACATCACCCAACTCTAAAAGGATAGAGTGTTGAAATTGTTTGACCTAAAATTTGATGATGAATATGAATATTGTTTGTTGGGCAAGATGATTAAGTCGCCTTTCATAGGAACTTGTGAAAGAGGTGAATATTTGTTAGACCTCATCCATACTGATGTATGTGTTCCTTTCAGATCCGCCACAAGGGATTCTAATCGCTTCTACGTGACGTTTACTAATTATTATAGTAGATATGGGTATATCTACGTAATCAAGCATAAATCAGAAACTTTTGAAAATTTCAAAGAGTTTAAGCACAAGGTAAAGAATCAACCGGGCAAGAAGATAAAGATGCTCTGATCAGATAGATGTGAAGAATATCTTAGTATCGAGTCCAACAACTATCTAAAAGAATGTAGAACTGTTTCACAATTGACGCCTCGTATGACACCACAACTTAATGGTGTGGCTGAGAGGCATAATCGAACCTTGAGAGCAGTGTTGCAAAACTCGCCAAGTTAGCCGATTACTCCTCCGAGTACTCGCTACTCCCTCCTTGCCGAGGTGAGTTACATAATCTCGAGTACTCCCCGATCTGTCCCTTACGAATTGAGTAGTGTTGTGAATTCGGCCAACTCGGTGATTAATATGTATAATATACTTAATGATTTACTATTTAACACACACACATGTAATTATTACTACATATATATCTTAAATTTTCAGTAATTATTCACGAAGTGAGACCATTATGTGTTTTCCATTTTTTGTGTATTCACATGTATCCAATTTTATTATATATTTCAATCAACTTATGATTTTATCTTATGATTTTGACATATATAATTTCCCTAAAAATATTTCTACACAAATTTCCAAATTCGAGTACTCCCCGAGTACTCGCTACTCAGTAGTCGGCCAAACAGGTACCGAGTAATGAGTTCTACAACCTTGCTTGAGAGACATGGTTTGTTACATGATGAGTCGAGATTCCCTCCCTATATCGTTCTAGTGATATGATTTAAAGACAGCGGCCCATATTCTAAATCTTGTTCCCACCAAGAAGGTTGCCAAAACACCTCATGAAATATGGACGAAGAAACCTCCCTCGCTCACATATATCAAGGTATGGGGTTGTGAGGCTCTCGTTAGGCATGAGACCCAAGCTAAACAAGAACCCAGAGTCGAGATACATATTTTCATTGGCTATCTACAAAAGTCCTTTGGATACTTGTTCTACGGCCCAAGTGAGAACGTGGTCTTCGTAGCTCGAATGGAAGTCTTTCGTGAGAGAGAGCTCATATCCAAAGAGGATAGTGGAAGTGTGATTGATCTTGAAGAAATTCAAGAGTCATCCAATGATAGAACCTTTGATGAAACTAGATCTTAACCCGAGGTCAAACCTGTTGAGCCTATTGACAATTCGTTACCTCTTCGTCGATCTACTAGAGTTAGCACACCACCTGAGTTTTATGATATCCATATAACGGAAGACGGGGATATGTTTATAAATGATAACGCACTGGTAAATTTGGATAAGAGGGATAACTACAAGGAATAGATAGAAGGCCCTAAGGTTACAAAATGGAAAGCGAGATCCAACCCATGTACAATGACCAAGTATGAACTGTGGTTGATTAAGCACCTGGTCGGAAGACTATAGGTTGCAAATGGATCTTTAAGAAGAAGACCGACATGGATGGTAATTTATATACCTTCAATGAAAGTTTGGTTGTAAAGGGCTTTATTCAAACCCAAGCGATTGACTATGATGAGACCTTTTCACCAATTGTTAAGGTTATGTCAATTAGGGTAATGCTTGTCATAGTTACTCATTATGACTATGAAGTGTGTCAAATGGATGTTAAAAATGTTTTCCTAAATGGGGAACTGGTTGAGGATGTTTACATAGCTCAACTAGAAGGTTTTGAACATGCAAAATTCCCTAATAAGGTGTGCAGGCTTGAGAAGTTCATCTATGAACGGAAACCAATATCTCATAGCTGGAATCTTTGCTTCCATGAAGAAGTCAAAGACTTTGGATTTTCTAGAAGTAAAGATGAGTCTTGCATGTATGTCAAAGCAAGTGGGAGTATAGTGATTTTCCTAGTCTTGTATGTGGATGATATACTCCTAATAAGAAACGATGTTCCAACTTTGCAAGAAGGTAAGTCTTGGCTTGAGAAATGTTTCGCTATGAAGGATCTCAGAGAGGCTACTTATATTCTTAGAATAAGGATTTATAGAAACAAGTAGAAACGGTTTCTAGGACTTAGCCAGAGTGCATACTTGGATAAAATATTGAAATGGTTCAATATGGAGAATTTTAATAAAGGGGACTTACCCATGCATCATACTGTCAAGTTAAGCAAGGCTCAATGTCCAAATAGTGATAAGGAAATAAATACGATGAGTCAATTCCCATATGCTTATGCTATAGGATCGGTCATATATGTTATGACATGTAATCGACCTGATGTGGCTTATGTTTTGAGCATGGTTAGAAGATATCATGGGAAATCCTGGTTTGGCACATTCGACTGTAGTGAAAAACATTCTTAATTATTTACAAAAAAAAAAAAAAGATATGATCTTTGTTTTTGGTGGCAAAGATGAACTTAACGTGAGTGGATATAGTTACACCATTTTTCAAACAGAATGAAATAATAGTTATTCATAATTTTGTTGGGTATTTCTATTAAGTGGTGAAGCGATGACTTAGAAGAGTTCCAAGCAGCAAATGGTGGCTATTTCTACTTGTGAATTAGAGTAAATTGCAACAAGTGAGGTAGAAAAGGAAGCAATGTGGTTGAAGAATTTATTGGAGATGTTGGAGTTTTTCCATCAATCCAAGAACCAATGGAGATATTATGCGATGATGAGGGTGTGGTGGCTCTAACTAAAGAACAAAAGGATCATGGTAGATTTGGGAACATAAAAAGGAAATACCACTACATTAGACATAAAGTAGAAGAACGCGTACTCATGGTAAAATTTGTATCATTGGAGGATAATCTTGCTGATGCTCTTACAAAGAGATTAGGCAAGATCAAACACTTAGAGCATTCTAGGTGCATGGGGATAAGAAATGATGTTAGATTCTAGATTTTAGTAGTTAGTTAATATTTTGAAACAATGTAACAATAAAAAAATTTAATTTAATGGTGATTAATTAGATAAATATTTATTTATATTCAAAGTGTGTGATACCATCTGTTAGTTAGTTTATTCATGTGTTTCACTTTGTATGTTTTACTTCCAGAATACTATTAATGTATTCAAATTGACAAAGTCGGTCATACTCTCAGAGTAAGTATTGATTTAAGATTGTCATGAATTGTTCGAAGATTGTCCATAGAGATTGGACATTGCATAGGGACTGTTGCGATATTCATGAGTACTTAGAAAATGGGGACTTTTAGTATTTGTTAAACTCAGGCTTAGAGATTACTTCATGGATTCAATCACAAGTAATTCTAAGATGATAATATCTACTATTCTTAAAACATAGATATATAAGTCATGTTTAGCAAATCAGTTGTGCATTTGTTTACTCCAATGCATCTCGTAACTGAGTGTTATAAAATGTAATTTCATGCATGATTTGGTGAGTTCCTTTTGATTATATAGTCAAAGTTTATTGGTTCTTTTTGTCTTAACATGAAAAGTGATATCTTTGGGCCCTCGGTGATTTGATGTTAACATTATAGTGTTAGGCCCGGTCGGGACTAAATTGATGTGTTCAATTAGTATTCTAATGACATCATCATAAATAGGAAAATCGGGAAACAAGATCTTGGATAATGAAATTGATTCTAATCTATGTCTCGTGTTCATACGATATCAATAAGAATGAAGGGATAGTTGATCGCTTATCTTAGGAACAACGTCTAATCAGAGTTTATAAGTATCTTTGGAAAACACAGTTAACTAGTTATTCAGAGTTATACTTGCAATTGTAGTTAGCGAGTTATCCAAGTGGGAGACTGTTGGATTAACGTGTCTAAGGTCCTAACTAAATTGGTATAACGTTGAAGAATAAAAGTAAAGTCATTTTTGGGTTGCCCTCATAACCAGGAAATGGATTGGATTGATCAAATGAGAGAAACAAAAGACTTATTAATATATTATATGATTAATATATTAATTTGAAATAGTAATAATTAGTTAAGAGTTAATCATAATTAATTTGAAATTAATTATGGGTAAATTAGAATTAATTAAAGGTGCAGGGGCTAAGTTACAATTGTTCAATACTTGAACAAAAGAGAGGATCTAGAATCCTCATATGCATGGACGGTTTAAGAGCCTCTACCCTTTTTCCTTTAATCCTAGTGTTTCTTGAGTTTTTGGTTGTGACGCATTAGAGGCAGGCATGCTTTTTAAGCTAGTTTTCAAGGAGACTATAAAGGTTTTTTTATTAGCTTGTTTCTAGTCAAATAAAGATATGTGCTTCTATTCATTAATTTAATTCATAGGGTTTATAGTTTTTGTTTCATAAGTATGTTGCTATTAATTAAGAATATATATATATATATATATATATATATATATATATATATATAACTAATTTGCATGTACCCTCAAGAGTTAAGTGATATTTCACATGTACAAATTAACTGTAACCTACCCCTCACCCCCCCCCCCCCCCAATAATATTAGCATGGAGCAAAAAATGTGTTGATTGTAAATTAAGCAACCATTATTACTGTTGGATTAAGTTTCTAAGTTCAGAACTATAATTGGTATGTACTTGATTTGATAGTAGCATGGTCCTTTTGGGTTGCCTTCACATTGACAACTAGATAGGATGACTATTGGAGAGAGGGGCTGATTTTATTATTTAGAATAATAAATTGGTGCATAAATATGATTTATTAATATATTATAAGAATAATATATTAATTAGAAATCATATTGTTCATAAGTATTTAATCAGAAATTAATTTGGAATTAGTTTTGGGATTAAAGGAACGGACTGAAAGTGCAGGGGTTGTTTTGTAAATATTTGATAGTTGAGGTTTTGGAACATTGGATCACCCTTATTAGTTAGGTTTGAAAATCCCTAGAAGGTTCTATATATTTTCATCTAAGCCCTAAGAAAGGGGTCCTTGGACTTGCTTAGGCCCTAAGCTAAGGAATTAGGGTTTCCACCCTAAAATCGTAGCTAGCCTCAAGTATAAATAGAGTCCCTTGGCTCTTGAATTTGCTACCCCTTTGGAAACCCTAGGAGAGCCAATTGTTTGAGAAAATCACTCCTATCTCTTCTCTCTCTCGTATTCATTCTTTTGCCCTAGTGTGTTTTTGATCCATTAGAGGTACTACACTTGTGGTACTTGTTCTCAAGAGCAAATGATCTTCAAGAATTGGTTGTTATTACTATATAACAACAAAGGTATGTGATCTAATATTTCTAGTTTCAAATTATTAGATGCATATTAGGGTTTTTCCTTTTTGTGTTCAATGTTTGTATGTCTAATAGAGAAAATTTAGATCTAATCTAGGGTTGCATGCACACATAGGATTGTTTGTATAAAACCCATCAGTGGTATTAGAGCTTTTGGTTTTGTTTTCAATTAGATTTGATAAAATAGATTGAACTTGACAAATTAGGGTTTATGGCAATTAAACCCTAGGGCTTGGATTTTTTGAAATTAGGGTTTCTAAACCCTAGTTTCGAAAATTGATTAGGGTTTTTGAACCCATTCCTTTGGCCTCCATTTTACCGACTTCTAGGGTTTGCTAACCCTAGAATTATCGAAAAATGCCTTCCCTAAGATTAGATTTCTAAAATCTAGGGTTTTGGGAAGCAGTGTCCTTTAAATTGTTTAAATGGATAATCCTATGAGATTTTATAATTTAAATTAATTTTTTAATTTTGGATAATTATTAAATCAAGGTTTTTAATATTTAAGATTTTAAATTAAAAGGTATTAATTTCAAAAATTTTAAATTAGATTAAAAACCCTAGTATTTTGAAATGTTTAAAATACACCCTTATACTATATATATAATTAAATGTTTAATATAATATATGTATAATCAAGGGGTGTTTAAGGAAGCGGCCTATAACATGACTGCACTCATTACTAGTGGAGGGTCGTTAGCCGAACGGGTAGGATAGGACATTAATTCTCTCATCAATAAGTATAATGATAAATATAAAGTAACTAAATGTTCTTATAAATTCCCAATATTAGTTACTTTAGAAAAATATGAATCTGATACTAATCCATGAAATTGTACATTGCACCTTGTCAAGTCATTAGTGGAGCGTGTATGGTTAATCGACACACTAACTTGGACTAACAAAGAGTGGCCATGGGTAGCTCGTAAATTACCATAAATCAATGGAGCGTGTGTGGTTAACCGACACATTGATTAGGTGGTAAATGACATCGAGAGTACCAAACTAATTTGCATGGTTATTCACACCTTGTTTGTGATCCTCGGTATCCCAGTCACAAACCTGAATGGTATAATCGACATTAAACATGCCATTGAATAGTTCAATGAATCTCAAAGAATTTAGGAATTCCATTTCATTTAAAACCTAATTCTTTTAATTTCGTTTTTCTTGGTGGAATTGGTAAATCATCATTTACCTACCTTCAAATAGTTTACAATTGGATTACGACATCCCTCTTCCGAATTGTGAATTATTGTGTTGAGTCCTAGTCTTAATATTTCATTTTGGGTGTTATATTAAGGATTCCTCATCAAATCAAAACTTTGTCCTTCTTCTTTTGCAGATGTCTACCTCAAACAACGCTTCCGATTCCTCTAACAACAACTCCAACAACTCCTTCTCGCTCTTGAACATTTGTGCGAGAATCACGTTCGATGGTTCCAATTTCAATGATTGGATCTGGAACATTCGAATGGCCTTGCATTACGAGGATAAAGAATATGTTCTCGACAAACCGTTGAACGAGATTGATGAGTCCAAAGCTACTCCCGAAGAAATAGCTAAGTATGGGGCTCACTACAAGGATGCTACTAAGGTGTCCTGTATTATAGTAGCCACCATGACTCCTGAGCTACAACGGTTCTACGAGGACTATTGGCCTTATGATATGTGCAAGGAGTTGATGGTAAAGTACCATCAAAAAGCGCATCAAGAGAGGTATGAAATAGTCACCTCTTTCATCACCACCAACATGAGGGATGGAGATGTTGGATAAGGTGTTTAAGTCCATAACTATTTCTGGCATGTACTTGACCCGGTTTGGCATGGTCCATTTGGGGTGCATGGCATCATGCATTTGGATAGACTAAAATGAGAGAAATAACAATTATGGTTTATTAATATAATATAAGCTCTAATATATTGATAATATTATTTAATTAGTATTGATCAATAATTAATTTGGAATTAATTAAGTGGACAAAAGAAGACTAATTAAATATATGGGTTGATTGTGTAAATCACTCATACTTGTATAGTGGGCTAATGCTACATGGATTATCAAGTTGGGCTAAAACCCATAGGATGCTCCATGGTGTTTATAGAACCCATGGGTCATGGAAATGAAAGATCATGACAATTAGGGTTTACATGGTGTAACCCTAATTGTAACACACTATATAAGGACCCTTATGTTCACCAAAATCGGGACTTAAGCAAGAAAGGAGAGAGCTAGCCGATTTCAAGTAGTGTGACATTTCTCTCAAGTTTATTCCAAGTGCATTTGGTGTTGTGTGAGACATTTGAGGCATCACACTTGGGGTGCTAGGCTCTCAAGGTTTTCAAGGAATCCAAACTACTACAAGGTATGTTTTCTAGCTTACTTTTATGTTTAAAAGTTCCCCATGTATGCTAGATAGGATTATGAACCTTGGAAATCAATTTTGTATGTATCTTAGTCAAACATAGATCCAAGGTTTCTAGGGTTGCATGAACACCTTAGGAGTGTTAGAATGCTCAAAACCCTTCAGTGGTATCAGAGCCTAGGCTTGTTTGTTTGATACTTGATACAAAATAGCTGAAAAAGTTGAAATTCTTGTTATCTGCACAGGGGACTCGCCGAGTCCATGGGGGACTCGACGAGTCCAAGCGTATCTTCAACCAACTCGATGAGTCAGTTCTTGCACTCGACGAGTTGGCCAGACAGAGTGCGAATTTTCGATTTATGCAGCTGGAAATGGACTAGAAACATTAAACTAAACTATTTTTGTGTTATAAAACATGTTTTAGATGGTGTAATAGTTGTTCTAATCCATTTACAATGGCTAATATCAAAATTCCATGTTTATATGTGTTCATATGTTCTTGAAATTTTGATATGAATATTCATGTTCTTATGAGTTCTTGCAAATCATAGGAATTATGTGCTATTGATTGGTAGTTAATTCATGATCATGATGTGTTTTAATGGAGTCCATAACTTGTCCTCAAGTTATGGATAACCAAAAGTCACTTTGTAATAAATCCATTAAAATAATACATAAGTTACAAAAAATGAAGAGTCTTCATTTTTAATAAACAATGACTCATAAGTTATGAATTGAAAAGTTTTGAAAAGTTACAAAACTTGCCCTCAAGTCTTGGAACATGTAAAGTCATCTAGTAAAGTTTAGTTCCAACCCTTAGAATTTTAAAAGTTAAAATTCAACCCTTATACTTTATAATATTATAAGTTAATAATATATATATATATATATATATATATATATATATATATATATATATATATATATCGTTTTACCGTTAGTAGGCCTCATTCACGAAGCCGGTCTATAAGGGGGTATAAGGTTGTTGCCTATAAAATGGCAGCTTAACGGGTGTCCACTCTCACCCACCGCTTCCTTGATCGGTGGAGGGTCATTAGCCGAATGGGTAGGACAATGACTTAAAAATTCTCATTAAAAGTATAATGATTATTATAAATTAACTAAATGGTTTTATAAATTCCTAATCTTAGTTACTTTAGGAAAATGTAAATAAGGTGCTAACCCATGAAATTACACTTTGCACTTTGATTAAGTCGTTAGTGGAGTGTGTGTGGTTAACCGGCACACTAACTTGGACTTAACAAGGTACGCAAAGCGTAACTTAAGGTTTTTCATAGGTCGGTGGAGCGCGTGTGGCTAACCGGCACATCGATTGAGTGAAAAACATTAAGGGTACCAAGTAACTTGCATGGTTACTTCACACCTTGTTTTGTGATCCTCGACATCCCAATCACAAAACATGAAGGGCACACTCGAGATTGAAACATGCCATTAAAAAGTTCAATGAATCTCAAAAGAATCTAGGAGTTTCTAAAAACCAATTAAAACCTAATAATATTTCTTTTTATGGTGGAAATTGGTGAATCGTCATTCACCTACCTTTCAAATATGTTATAGCATAGATTACGATATCCCTCTTCTAAGTTATAATATATTGTGATTAGATACTAGCCTTAATATTACAATTTGGGTGTTTTTATTAAGGACTATCTTTATATCTAATCTAAACTTGTTTTCTTCTTTTCAGATGTCTTCCAACAATGCTGCTTCTGGCTCAAACCCTACCGACTCCTTCTCTCTCATGAACCTTTATGGGAGAGTCATCTTTGATGGACCCAACTTTATGGATTGGATCAAGAACATCAGGATGGTCACTCGGTATGAGGACAAGGAATATGTCCTCGACAAGGAGCTTAAGATACCTGAACCGTCTACTTCTCCTGAGGAGATCGTTGAATATGAGGCCCATGAAAGAGATGCTACCAAATTGGCATGCATCATGTTGGCCACTATGACAGCCAAGCTCCAAAAGCCCTACGAGGACTACTATCCTTTTGAGATGCACCAGGATTTGATGGACCGCTACCATCAGAGTGCTCGTAAAGAGCGATATGAAATCATCTCCTCCATGATAACAACCTGGATGAAGGATGGTGAACCCATCACGGGCCAAATGCAGAAAATTCAAAGGTATGTGGACGGTTTGCTGAAGCTAAATGTGAACTTCCCTGAGGAGTTAGCAATAGATATCATTTTGCACTCCTTACCATCGTGTTATGATCAATTATGCATGACATACCACATGAACAAGGAGGAAGTTACCCTCATCAAGCTTCAAGGACTCCTAAAGACCGCTGAAACATGTCTTAAAGGTAAGTCGGTTGTTACCACTCCTACTCCTACTCCAAACTTCGCCCCTGTCCTGGAAATCGGGAAAGGTAGAGGGAAAAATAGGATGAACCCTTCGAAGGGTACCAAGGGTAAGACCCTTGATGGCTCCTCTTCAAGTGGAACCAAGAAAGGTTTCATCACTCCTTCTTCTGACCCAAAAGAGGCTAAATGCTTCTATTGCCATGAAAAGTGACATTTGAAGCGGAGCTGCCCAAAAGTACCAGCAAGATATTAAGGATGGGAAAGTGAAACCCACCCATGCAGGTATTTACACAATATTGTCTAATAACTCACCCTACTCTAACTCCTGGGTCCTTGATACAAGATGTGGAATTCACATATGTTCTGATTTGCAGGGACTAAGAAGAAGTGAGAATGTGGAGCATGGAAAGATAAACTTGATCATGGGGAATAGGAAAGCTTCACCTGTCACCAAGATTGGAGTTTATTCTTTGTTGCTAAGTAGTGGATTTACATTAGATTTGAATAAATGTTGTTACTCGCCTGAAATGGCAAGAAATATTATTTCCTTTCATGCTTTGTACAAACAAGGGTTTACCTTTTCTTTTGATAATGAAGTTGGTGGAATAAATGCTTTCTTTAATAATGTTCTTTATTTTAAAGCATTACCTTGTGATGGTGTGTATGGAGCTGTGTCTGGTGTAGATAACCTAGGAAATAATGTGTTGTGTATTGATTCTTCTAATAATAATAACTTGGATAAAGCATCATTATGGCATCGTCGTCTTGGACATGTAAGCAAGAAACGCATAGGCCAACTCCAAAAGCATGGAGTCTTGGAGTCATTTGACCTAAAGTCAGATGATAGTTGTGAATCATGCTTGCTTGGAAAAATGACAAAGTCACCCTTTACTGGTTCTTGTGCAAGGGGTGAAGGTTTGTTGGATCTAGTGCACACAGATGTGTGTGGACCCTTCAAAACTGCCACAAGGGATGCTAATCGTTCTTATGTGACTTTTACAGATGATTATAGTAGATATGGATATGTCTACTTAATCAAGCATAAGTCAGAGAATTTTGAAATGTTTAAAGAGTTTAAACAAGAAGTCGAGAATCAATTGGGAAAGGAACATTATGATGCTTCGATCCGATCGTGGTGGTGAGTATCTTAGTACAGAGTTCCTCGACTATCTTAAGGAATGTGGGATTGTCTCACAATTGACACCTCCTAGGACACCACAGTTGAATGGTGCGGCTGAGAGGTGTAATCGAACCTTGTTGGATATGGTTCGTTCCATGATGAGTCGAGATTCGCTACCAATCTCATTCTGGGGGTATGCCTTAGAGACTGCCACCTATATCCTTAATCTAGTCCCTACAAAGAAAGTAGCCAAAACTCCTCATGAGATATGGACTGGAAAAGTTCCTAATCTAGACCACATCAAGATTTGGGGTTGCGAGGCTTTCGTGAGGCGTGAGACTCACGATAAGCTCGAACCTCGAAGTGAGAGGTGTATTTTCATCGGCTACCCACAGAAATCCTTTGGTTACCGCTTCTATAGACCCAGTGAGAATGTGGTCTTTGTAGCAAGGAGGGGTGTCTTTCGAGAGAGAGAGAGAGAGAGAGAGAGAGAGAGAGAGAGAGAAAGTTCATAAGCCAAGGAAACAGTGGGAGGCAAATTGACCTCGAAGAAATTCAAGAGTTAAGTGGTGAAGGAACTTCAAACTCTAGCAGTCAACCTGAGGAGGAAACTCTTGTTGATCCATTTGATGAGTCTGTACCTCTGAGGCGTTCCATAAGGGTCAAGAATGCACCTGAGCACTTCTATGGTTTCCATATTACTGCGGAAGGTGAGACACTTATCAGTGATGAGACACTGGTAAGTCTGGATGTACCTAAAAACTATGCGGAAGCCATAGGAGGCCCTGAGTATGCTAAATGGAAAGAGGCAATGGACAGCGAGATACAGTCCATGTATGACAATCAAGTTTGGAACATGGTTGACAATGTACCAGGTCGTAAGACAGTTGGGTGCAAATGGATCTTCAAGAAGAAGACCGACATGGATGGTAATGTACACACGTATAAGGCGCGACTGGTTGCAAAGGGATTTTCTCAAACTCCAGGAGTTGATTATGATGAGACCTTTTCACTAGTAGCAAATATTAAGTCCATTAGGGTCCTGTTAGCCATTGATGCATTTCATGATTATGAAATATGGCAAATGGATGTCAAAACCACCTTCCTTAGTGGAAGTTTGGCTGAAGATGTTTACATGTGTCAGCCGAAGGGCTTTGTCAGTACAGAATACACTAATAGAGTGTGTAAGCTTGAGAAATCCTCCTATGGATTGAAACAAGCACCTCGCAGATGGAATCTTTGTTTAGATGAGAAAGTCAAAGAGTTTGGCTTTTTGAGGAGTGAAGATGAATCTTGTGTATATGTCAAGGCTAGTGGGAGTATAGTTAGCTTTTTGGTACTGTATGTGGATGACATACTACTCAAAGGAAATGACATCCCAACCTTGCAGGAAGTGAAGTCCTGGCTTGGGAAGTGTTTCTCTATGAAAGACATAAGAGAAGCTGCCTATATTCTAGGGATAAGGATTCTGAGAGACCAGAGTAAAAGACTAATTGGACTTAGTCAGAGTACATACTTGGATAAGGTGATGAATAGGTTCAGCATGCAAGATTCCAAGAAAGGAGAGTTACGCATCCAGAGTAACGCCAGATTGAGTAAGACTCAGAGCCTGAGTACCTAGGCTGAGATAGCAGAAATGAGTCGAGTACCTTATGATTCTGTTGTAGGCTCGATCATGTATGCTATGACTTGTACTCGTCGTGATGTAGCCTATGCTTTGAGCATGGTCAGCAGATATCAGGGGAATCCTGGTCGGGCTCACTGGACCGCGGTAAAGAATATCCTCAAGTACCTGCGGAGGACTAAGGACTGGGTCCTTACCCTCGGTGGGAGTGATGACTTGAGAGTTGTAGGGTATAGTGATGCTACTTCCAGATTGATACAGATAATTTCCACTCTCAGTCAGGCTGGGTCTTTACCTTAAACGGAGGAGTAATTACCTAGAAAAGTTCCAAGCAGGAGACAGTGGCTGATTCAACTTGCGAATCAGAGTATATAGCAGCAAGTGAGGCAACAAAGGAGGCAATATGGCAGAAGAACTTCATAGGAGACCTTGGAGTTGTACCAGCTATAAAGAAGCCTATGAAAATTTTCTACGATAGTGAAAGTGCAGTTGCCTTAGCGAAAGAACCAAGGGATCATGGGAGATCCAGACACATCGACAAAAAATACCATTTCATCAGACATCAAATAGAAGAAGGACTCCTCGTGGAAAAGAGGGTATCATCGGATGAGAGCCCATCAGATCCCTCACGAAGGGACTGGTAGGGTTAAGCATCTCCAGCATGCGAGGCGCATAAGGCTGAAGGATGATATTAGTTTTAGTAGTTAGATAGCTCTGAAATTTGTAAAGTGTAATTGACATTTGATGATGAATAAAAGTTGTGTTTATCTATGAGTAAAGTGTTGCTATCTTTTGTCAATCGTTTACTATTATTTCTTTTGCATGTTTTGACTTCTAAAATATTTATGTTATGTATTACATACTATTCAAATTCTCCACAGTCGGTCATATGTTGGAAGTAGGTATGAATTGAGACTGTCATGGGTTGGTTTGTAGAGGTCTAAGATGTTGGACATAGCTACAACACTCATGAGTGCTCATAAGTTCTGAGTATTGGATTCAACCCACGGTCACTGGTATCACTTCATGGAATTTATCTCAAGTGATCATGAGCCGGTAATATCATATAAGTCTTCAAACCTAGAGATATGACTTGTTGCCTATGAGTTGGTTATACATTGATTGTACGATAACACATTGGTAACTCGATGTTATAAAACGTGTTTTTATGTGTGATTCAACAAGTAGTAGAACAAGCATATGAGTCAAAGTTTATCTGTTCCTTCTTGGATTAGAAGCGATATTTGGGCCCCTCGATGGTTTTGTTGTGACCTATGTACCGGGCCCGGTCATAACTAAATTAATGTGTTCGATTAAGTTCTTTGTCAAACAAATCAGAAATCGAGAAACAAACTATTAGACAATAAGTAAGACATTGTTCCATGTATTTGTCCGGCTGATATCTAGAACAGAGGATTATATGATCACTTATCTTAAATGGTGTATCATCATCATCTTAGTTCCGAGAGACCTTGAAAGAGCTACGATTGCTGATCAGTTCCTAAAGTCATACTTGCAGTTATAGTTATTAGACTTATCCAAGTGGGATACTGTTGGATAAGGTGTCTAAGTCCATAACTATTTGTGGTATGTACTTGACCCAGTTTGGCATGGTCCATTTGGGTTGCATAGCATCATGCATTTGGATAGACTAAAATGAGAGAAATAACACTTATGGTTTATTAATATATTATAAGTTCTAATATATTAATAATATTATTTAATTAGTATTGATCAATAATTAATTTGGAATTAATTAAGTGGTCAAAAGAAGACTAATTAAATATATGGGTTGATTGTGTAAATCACTCATACTTGTATTGTGGGCTAATGCTCCATGGATTGTCAAGTTGGGCTAAGACCCATAGGATGATCCATGGTGTTTATAGAACCCATGGGTCATGGAAATGAAAATTCATGACAATTAGGGTTTACATGGTGTAAACCTAATTGTAACACACTATATAAGGACCCTTATGTTCACCAAAATCGGGACTTAAGCAAGAAAGGAGAGGGCTAGCCGATTTCAAGTAGTGTGACATTTCTCTCAAGTTTATTCCAAGTGCATTTGGTGTTGTGTGAGACATTTGAGGCATCACACTTGGGGTGCTAGGCTCTCAAGGTTTTCAAGGAATCCAAACTACTACAAGGTATGTTTTCTAGCTTACTTTTATGTTTAAAAGTTCCCCATGTATGCTAGATAGGATTATGAACCTTGGAAATCAATTTTGCATGTATCTTAGTCAAACATAGATCCAAGGTTTCTATGGTTGCTTGAACACCTTAGGAGTGTTAGAATGCTCAAAATCCTTCAGGAAAGTCTATCACGACCCACCTGCAATGCATGCAGAGATATGTGGATCGTCTCTTGAAGTTGAATGTGAACTTTGATGAAGAGTTGGCTATTGACATAGTCCTACACTATTTGCCTCCTTGCTATGATTAGTTCAAGATGACTTATCATATGAGCAATGAGTAAATCACATTGAGCAAGCTTCAAGGCCTGCTAAGAACTGCTGAAAGTGGATTAAAAGGGAAAAGTGTCGAATCCACTCCCACTCCTGATGCTGCCCCAGTCCTGGCTATTGGGCATGGAAAGGGAAAAAGAGGTAAGCTCCCTCAAAGAACTAGAAGGGAAAGTCTCATGATGGATCTTCTTCTAGTGGGTCCAATGCTAAAAGCGGTTCTACCCCTCCCTCCTCTGATCAGAAAGAGGCAACGTGCTTCTACTGCCACGAAAAGGGGCATTGGAAGAGAAGCTTCCCAAAGTACTTGCAGGACATCAAGGATAGGAAGATAAATACCACCTTTGTAGGTATTTATACTATTCTATCTAAAAACTCATCACATGCTATGGGTCCTTGATATAGAATGTGGTTTTCATATTTGTTCTAATTTGCAGGGGCTAAGAAGAATTAGGAATGTGGAGCATGGGAAGATGAACCTGATAATGGGAAATAGGAAGTCGTCTCCTGTTACCAAGGATAGGAAGATAAATCCCACATTTTCAGGTATTTATACTATTCTATCTAAAAACTCATCACATGCTAGTTCTTGGGTCCTTGATACAGAATGTGGTTTTCATATTTGTTCTAATTTGCAGGGGCTAAGAAGAAGTAGGTATGTGGAGCATGGGAAGATGAACCTGATAATGGGCAATAGGAAGTCATCTCCTGTTACCAAGATCGGAGTTTACTCTTTAGTGCTTAATAGTGGGTTAGGTTTAGATTTGGATGATTGTTGCTACTCGTCAGAGATAACGAGGAATATTATTTCCTTTCATGGTTTGTACAAACAAGGATTTAGATTTTCGTTTAATAATGAAAGTGGTTCTATTAATGCTTATTATAATGGTTTATTTTATTTTGAAGCATTGCCTTGTAATGGTGTATATGAAACTGTGATGGTTGTAGATAACTTAGGAAATAATGTGTTGCATATTGATTCGTCTAATGGTTTAGACAAAGCATGCATGTGGCATTGTCGTATTGGACATGTCAACAAGAAGCGCATTTCCCAAATCCAAAAGGATGGAGTGTTGGAGTCATTTGACCTTAGGTCAGATGACACGTGCGAGTATTCTTTACTTAGGAAGATGAATAAATCACCTTTCACCGGTACTTGTGAAAAAGGTGAGGGATTGTTGGATCTGATACACACAGATGTGCGTGGGCCCTTCAGATCCACCACAAGGGATGCAAATCGCTTCTATGTGACTTTTACTGATGATTATAGCAAATATGGATATATCTACTCAATTAAGCATAAGTCAGAAACCTTTGAAAAGTTCAAAGAGTTTAAGCAAGAAGTGGAGAATCAATTAGGCAGGGAGATAAAGATGCTCAAATCCGATAGGGGTGGTAAGTATCGTAGTATCGGGTTTCACAACTATCTTAAAGAATGTGGAATTGTTTCACAATTAATGCCTCCTAGGACACCACAACTTAATGGTGTGGTTGAAAGGCGTAATCGAACCTTGTTGGACATGGTTCATTTCATGATGAGTCGAGCTCCGCTACCAATCTCATTCTGAGGGTATGCCTTAGAGATTGTCGCCCATATCCTTAATCTAGTCTTGACAGAGAAGGTTGCCAAAACATCTCACGATATGTGGACATGGAAGGTTCCCTCGTTAGCACATATCAAGGTTTGGGGTTGTGAAGCTTTTGTAAGACGAGACACTTACGACAAGCTTGAACCTTGAGTTTGATGGGTTTTGAGCACTATAACATCCCTATGGTGCACATACAACCCTAATGCTTTGGATATAAGTTTTCTCTAGTTATACATGCAATATTCTTTTTCCAAATCATGAAGCCTAACAAGCATACAAATTTGATATTTGAATCATAAAAACAAGTTAGATGATTAACTCTTGTTGTAGCTTGTAGAATTTGGCCTTTCAAGAGCTTAGCACCTCAAGTGTGATGCCTCAAATGTTTCACAAAACACCACCAATAATTGCATGACAATGAGAGAGAGCTTGGAGCTCCAAAAATCGGCTATATCCTCTTAGAATAATCTTGGTGCCGATTTTAGGGGCTTAGAGGTTACATATATAGTGTAGAATTCCAAGAGTCACTTGTAAACCCTAATTCTTACACTTAGGCTTATGATCCAACAATTGATTTGGACTAACACTTCATGGACTATCTTATAAGCTTAGCCCATTACAAATCAATCATGGATCATTAGCCCAAACTATATGTATCACTGATTTACATAATCAGTCCCCGTTAATCTAATTAGTCTCTTTTGATCACTAAATTAATTTCAAATTAATTCTTGATCAATACTAATTAAATAATATGATTTATCAATTAATATATTATACTTATAATATATTAATAAATCACAAATAACCTCTTTCTCAAATATGCATCCTATCAAATTGTTCTGGTGAATGCAACCTAAAATGGACCATGCTACTATCGGGTCAAGTACATACCAATTATAGTTATGGGCTTAGAAACCTAATCCAACAGAAGCGAGCGGGGTATTTTCATCGGCTACCCACAAAAATCCTTTGAATATCTATTCTAAAGACCTAGTGCTAACGTGGTCTTCGTAGCAAGAAGAGGAGTTTTCTGAGAGAGGGAACACATATGCCAAGGGGACAGTGGGAGAAACATTAATCTTGAAGTGATTCAAGAATCAAGCGGTAAAGGAACCTCTAATACTAGCGGTCAACCTGAGGAAGAGATTCCTGTTGAACCCATTGACGAGTCAATACCTCTTAGACGGTCCACTCGAGTTATAATGGCACTGGAGTTTTATGGTTTTCATATTACTATGGATGGTGATACGTTTCTTGGTGATAGTACACTGGTAAATTTGGATGAGCCTTCTTGCTACAAGGAAGCCATGACGGGCCCTGAGTCTGCCAAATGGAAAGAGGCAATAGACAGCAAGATCCAGTCCATGTATGACAATCAAGTTTGGAACTTTTTTGACAATGTACCAGGTCGAAAGACAGTTGGATGCAAATGGATTTTGAAGAAGAAAACCGACATGGATGGAAAGGTGCACACGTTCAAGGCACGACTGGTTGTGAAGGGCCTTACTCAAACCCCGGGGGTTGACTATGATGAGACCTTCTCACCAGTGGCCAAGATCAAGTCTATTAGGGTTATGTTATCCATCGTTGCATTTCATGATTATGAAATCTAGCAGATGGATGTAAAAACCGCTTTCCTTAATGGGAATCTAGCTGAAGATGTTTACATGTGTCATCCAGAAGGTTTTATGGATGCTAAATACCCCAATACAGTGTACAATCTTGAGAAATCTATTTATGGATTGAAGCAAGCATCTCACAGATGGAATCTTTGCTTTGATGAGAAAGTCAAAGAGTTTGGTTTCTCTGGGAGTGAGGATGATTCATGTGTATATGTCAAAGCTAGTGAGGGTATAGTTAGCTTTCTAGTATTGTATGTTGATGACCTATTACTCATAGGAAATGACATTCCAACCTTGCAGGTGGTTAAGTCCTGGCTTGGAAAGTGTTTCGCTATGAAGGATCTAGGAGAGGCTGCTTATATTTTGGGATAAGGATCTTGAGAAATAGGAGTAAAAGACTAATTGGACTTAGTCAAAGTACTTACTTGGACAAGGTGCTAAAACATTTTAGCATGGAGAATTCCAAGAAAGGGGAGTTACCTATCTAGAGCAATACCAAACTGAGTAAGACTCAGAGTCCAAGTACTGATGCAGAGATAGTGGAAATGAGTTGAGTGCCATATGCTTCGGCAGTTGGCTCGATCATGTATGTCATGACATGTACTCTCCTTGATGTGGCTTTTGCTTTAAGCATGGTAAGTCGATATCAAGGGAATCAGGGTAGAGCTCACTGGATAGCAGTTAAGAACATTCTTAAGTATCTATGAAGGACTAAGGACTGGGTCCTTATGCTTGGTGGCAATGATGACTTAAGAGTCACACGGTATAGTGATACCAACTTTCAGACCGACCGAGACAACTTTCGTTCTCAGTCAGGCTGGGTGTTTACCCTCAATGGAGGAGCAGTGACTTGGAAAAGTTCCAAGAAGGAGACTGTAGCTGATTCAACATGCGAATCAGAGTACATGGTTGCGAGGGAAGCGTCGAAGGAGGCTATATGGTTAAAGAACTTCATTGGAGACCTTGGAGTTGTACCAGCCATAAAGGAGCTCATGGGGATTTTCTATGATAATGAATGAGCGGTTGCCTTAACCAAGGAACCAAGGGATCATGGCAGATACAAACATATCGACAGAAAATACCACTTCATCAGACATCGGGTAGAAGAAGTACTCCTCGTCGTCAAGAGGGTATCGTCAGAAGATAATCCTGCAGATCCCCTCACAAAGGGTCTGAGTAGGATTAAGCACGTTCAACATGCGAGGAGCATTGGTCTGAAGGACGATATTAGTTTTAGTGATTAGATAGATATTTCAGAAACTTGTAACAATATAAATGTAATTGAGATTTGATGATTAATTAATGGAGATTTATTTATAAGTAATTATATACTATCTTTTGTCAATTGTTTATTTTGTGTTTCACTTTTGCATGTTTTACTTCCTGAATAATTGGATTATTCAAAATTATCCACAATCAATCATACTTTGGAATTAAGTAATGAGGCAAGACTGACATGAATTGGCTTGTAGATTGTCTAAGTGCTTAGACATAGCAAAGGTTTGTTGTAACGTTCATGAGTACTCCTGAAATGGGATTTGAGTATTGGATTAAAACCACGCTCATCTGAATTACTTCATGGAATTTATCACGAGTAATTTTGAGATGATAATATCATATAATCTTTAAACCGAGATGTATGATTTGTTGTTTACGGGTTGGTTGTGCATTGATAATGCATAACCGCATCAGTAACTTGATGTTATAAAATGTGTTGTTGTGTACGATTGGATGAGTAAATAGTACACACATATAAGTCAAAGTTTATCTATTCCTTTTTCCCTAACAGGAAAAAGCGATATCTTGGGCGCCTCAATGACTTTGTGTTGACTTATATGTCGGGCCCGGTCAGGACTGAATTGATGTGTTCAATTAAGTTTCTCGTCAAACAAATTAGAAATCGGGAAACAAACTGTTGGACAATGAGAATGATTATATTCCATGTTTTTTTCCACATGATATCTTGCATAACAGAGGATTATATGATCCCTTATCTAAGGACACGTGACTGACTAGGTCAAAGTTCGACAACGGTTTTTGAGAGCTACGATTACTAATCAGATTCTGAAGTCATACTTGAAGTTATAGTTATCAGACTTATCCAAGTGGGAGACTGTTGGATTAAGTGTCTAAGCCCATAGAGAGGCTGGTTTATTTATTTAGAATAATAAATTACTGCATAAATATGATTTATTAATATATTATAAGAATAATATCTTAATTAGAAATCGTATTGTTAATAAGTATTTAATCAGAAATTAATTTGGAATTAATTTTGGGATTAAAGGAACAGACTGATAGTGCAGGGGTTGTTTTGTAAATATTTGATAGTTGAGGTTTTGGGAAATTAGATCACCCTTATTGTAACGCCTCAATTCTGGTATGATATTTATTATTATTATTTTTTCAGGTTGCAAGAGGGACTCGACGAGTCAGTGGCCTGACTCGTCGAGTAGAGTCGAGATTTCGAGCACGTTTAAGTTGGGGACTCGGCGAGTCCATATTCCGGACTCGGCGAGTCCGCCAGTTTGGAAGAAACCCTAGATCCACGGGTTTTGCACCCTATATAATCCCCCTTATGCACCCAATCTGGCCTCCCTCACCCTCAGAACGTTTCATAGCAACACCTTAACCTATCTTGAGTGATTTTGGGAATTTTGTGTGAAGTTTGAAGATTAGAAGAGAAGAGGAAGGCTAGATCCAAAGGAGAAGAGAAGAACCAAGATCTTGCATCTATTTCAGAGTCAATTGAGGTAATAATCGGATTCTTTCTGTTCTTTGGTTGCTTCTCTTTAAAATCTCATTTAGGTTACCTTTTTGCCCATTTATGAGCTTAATCTAGTAAAGGAGCTTGTGTAGTGGTATAGCTTTCAGATCTAATCATAATTCTGTCCCAAAACCCAGATCTAATACCTTTATTAAACCTTGTTGCATATAAGCCCTAGATCTAACCTTATTCATGCATTTTAAGCCTTTAAACCTCTTTAGAAGTCTATGTGCACATAAAGATGGAATCTTTACGTGCAAGCCAAGCCTTAGGAACCCAGATCTATCAGTTGGATGTGTTGGTTTTGAGCAGAATCGTCTGAATAGTAATTGCATGCATGCGACTCGACGAGTCATTCTTCGGACTCGGCGAATCGAGTCGCGAGTCCCCGAAGTTTCCCTATTGAGATATGCGAGTGGAACTAGTGAGTGTGAGGATGACTCAGTGAGTTGATTGGCAGACTCGTTCATGAAGGGACTAGGCGAGTCAATGCCATGACTTGGCGAGTCCAAGGCAATCTTCATACCTCAAGATCAGACTCGACAAGTTGTTCATACAACTCGGCGAGTCACAGCCAGAGTGTTCATATGTTGAAGGAGGACTCGACGAGTTGTTCATACAACTCGGCAAGTCGGATGCAGATTGACTAAGTGATAGCATCGAAGAGGAACTCGTCGAGTCTATGCCAAACTCGACGAGTAGTAGTGAGCAGAAGCAAGGAAGTGAGGGTGAGGACTCGACGAGTTGGTGACCTAACTCGATGAGTCAGGTCAATTGTATGTTGACTTTGACCAATAGGATTGACTTTGACCAGGGGTAAAATAGTCATTTTACCCTCAGTATAGTTATCAGTATTTGATTCAGTGTGTTATGGAAATTGTAGCCGGGGAGATACCGGAGCAGCAGCAGACAGTTTCCAGAGCAGTTCATTTACCAGCCAGCGTACGAGGTGAGTTTCCTTCCAGTAGGAACGCGTCTAAGGCCACAATGCCGGCCCGTTTAGTTAACAGTAGTTTCCGGACTTCGTTCTGATGCAGTAGTTAGTATGTTTGAGGCCTTCGTGGCTCAGACAGATTTTGTGTGTTATGTGTTTCGGGTACGGCCCGACTCAGTATGCAGTCTATGTTGTTATGCTAGTTGATACGTGTATGTTATGTTATGTTCAGAAGTTCCGGAATTTGGTCTGATGCAGTCAGTTCCGGACTTTGGTCCGATGCAGTTAGTTCCGGACTTCGGTTTGATGCAGAGGGCAAGGCCCTGGTTTGTTCCGGACTTCGGTCCGATGCAGTTTCCGGACTTCGGTCCGATGCAGTGGGCGGGGCCCAGTAGTTGTTTATATGTTTTTATGGTATCTGGTAGTTTGGGAGAACTCACTAAGCTTTGTGCTTACAGTTTCAGTTTTGATTTCAGGTACTTCCGCAGGTAAAGGGAAGAGCTCAGGATGATGGCATCGCACATACCACAACTTCAGCTTTATTCCTGGGAGTTTTGTTCAGATACTTAGATATAATTTGATACAGTTTCTGATACGACACTTTTATTATGGCTTTTGAGTTACCCGATGTATGGTTTTTATTATATGATATTCAGTGTTATGACTTTTATTATTATTTAAAACAAAAAATTTTGGGTCATATTTTTGGGATGTTTCACTTATTAGGGAGGTCCGAAAATCCCTAGAAGGTTCAAGAGATTTTCGTCCAAGCCCTAAGAAAGGGGTCCATGGGATTACTTAGGCCCTAAGCTAAAGAAGTAGGGTTTCCACCCTAAAACCCTAGCTAGCCTCACATATAAATAAAGCCTCTTGGCTCTTGAATTCGGCTAACCCTTTGGAAACCCTAGAAGTGCCGATTTTTTGAGCAAGTCACTCCTCTCTCTCTCATATTTATTCTCTTTCCCTAGTGTATTTGTGAGCCATTAGAGGTACTACACTTGTGGTACTTGTTCTCAAGAGCAAAGGATCCTCAAGAATTGGTTGTTATTACTATATAGAAACAAAGGTATGTGATCTAATCTTTCTAGTTTCGAATTATTATATGCATATTAGGGTTTTTCTTTTTTGTAATCAATGTTTGTATGTCTAATAGAGAAAACATAGATCTAATCTAGGGCTACATGCACATATATGATTGTTTGTATAAAACCCATCAATTACATTATACAATAACATCTTAATAAGACAACATATGTATGTGATATTTCAAAGTAATAATTGAAAATTCAGGTTTTGCAAACTGTTATTATGAATTCACTTTAAGTAAAACAAAATTTTATTGACTAAAAATCGAATGCGTTAAAGTGAAAGAGTAAAAAACAAATCAGCAAACACTAAACAAAACAATTAGGGAAATTGAAATTTGTTTAACTAAAACTATCAAACATATCTAACATAATAATAAAAAGTAAATATGGACGTACTATATACATAGATGGAGATGTAGAATGCATAGCCTATTTTGAATCTTTAATCTTCATAGCCTCTTGAATCCATGTCCAATCCTAAAACCCATTTCCTGCATGGACATTAGAGTGGTGAAATCAACCTAAAAAATTAATGGAAATTTTCTAAACAACCAAAACCACCCTCGAACTATATAAAAATGATAGGAAAGAAAAAAGAAACCAATATAATAATTTATAAAGTCGATTTTATCAAACCTGATAACGAATTTCCTCATAAATATAATAACACTTACAAGAACATATAAGATTCAGATCTTAAACAGTAGATCAACCACTCGTTTGATCTGGGATGAAACAGGACCAATCATTCTTCGATTAATATGCTACAACCTCTCAGTGTCATTGGAGAATTTAACTGGAAAAGAAGGTAATTTAGTGGAGGTGTTTTCATAATGCACAACTGAAGGCATACAAGGGTGTATGTCTATTTTTGTCCATTCATAAAACCATCTTCACTTTTTCTGCTTACTTCCTAACTTTTTGTATTAAGTCATTTTTCTACATTAAGTCAAAATGAATCACTGATTAAAATTTTCCCCAATGTGCATATGATGTGTAGTTTGTATCATCTTACTAAAATCTAATATGTCACTAATGCATTTAGAATTTAAGAATTTGAACTATAGTTGACAACTGGAAAAATAAATTAGCTTTTAACAAAGGCAGGCCTTTTACTGACCTATGGGCTACCAGTGATTCCTTCAATTTGGCGAAGTGTCTTGAGTCAACTAGTTGTAATGGTTTATTGGCTCCAACAATAAAGAATGTGTCAAAATCCGAAAGAATGTATTGAGAAACAGTGGTAAGTTAAGAAATTGACAATTATCTTACCTTTAAAACACATAACTCTGAAGGTTTACTACTTAGTTCATCTTGTTCATTCAGAGGCCACAGATGCATAAATAATGATTAAATAAGTCCCTTTTTACTCCTAACCCATTTCTTTTCTTTTGAAGGCCACCAACTTACATCATCCATCACTTTGATTAGCGGAATCAAATAATTTATTTTTTTTCCATCATTTTCTGGAAATAACGTTGAAGGTTAAAAGAGATACGCAGAAAAAAGATTGAGTTTTCAAAAGTAAAATGGAAGTTGGATCAATAAATTAGCTAAAAATGACCAAACATAATGGATACTACCTTAAGTTGGTGGTTGAGACTAGTGGTGGCGATGAGCTATTGTGGTGGCAGTGGCTGACACTGGTTGATTTCAAACTCCACCAAAATTGTATAAGGAAACGGGAAAGCGTGGGTCCGAGGATTAATCTTGGAGGCGACGAAAGGTTTCCGGACTTTGAGAATCAAATCACCGTTTTCTCCAAATCATCAGAAATCATGTAGGTCGAAGTGCTAACATTTGAGATTGGCCTTTCTTTAGTTGGGGTTTATGAATTTGATTGTAGGAGGAGAAGATAGATGTGGGTTCAATATGAATGGGGATTTATGGTTTTGGATGAAGTACACTCACAGTTTCTCCTACTCATCTTCCATCAACTTCCTTCCACAGCTCAATCGTCGGATGCCTCCGATAATCTTCGGATGCCTCCGATAATCTTCGGTTGGACAATATCACTATACTATCCAGTGGTCGGCACTGTCACCATCGGCAGCCGCCCTCCTCTTTTTTGTTCACGTGACCACACAAAAAGACATAAGAATCAACGGAAATGATGGTGAGGACGAAACCGGTGTAGACTCAAAAAGTGGAGGGAGAAATACATGCGGCAGAGACAAGAGTGAAAAATCAGGAAGTTTTTCATTGAAGGAAGAGATAAGAGTGAATTGAGAGCGATAAAGATAGATAGAGATAAGAGTAAGGCGGTAAGCAGCAGAAGAACGATTTTATTGGAGGACGAAGGCGGTGAGTATGGAGCAACTACGGCTCCAAACAGGTTGTATTGGATCCAACAGCTAAACCGATAAATCATGGCTTTAAACCACTTATTGTTCATAAGTATGTTTGTAATTAATTGTATGTATAATTTCCCATTTTCGTTTTCTGGCATATGGATGATTAATAACTTGATTAAAAAATTTGTATTTTTATCATATCAAATGAATAGTCTGTCTTTTATCTTATTAATAAGCTTGTAGTTATCAAATGACTTTTAGTCCAACGGTGTCAGATGTTGGCATTTCTCTTTAAATTTGACGGTTCAAGTCTCATTTGAAATATAGATGAATTTAAAAGTAGTTTAAGATTATATTATATTTATCGTTCAAAAAATAATAATAATAAAATATTAAAAAAAAGAAAGTTTCTAATCTTATAAATTTAGAGCCCTAAAGATAAAAGAAAATGTTCCTCATTTGGTTGCCTTTTGCATTTGCTATAATTGATTTCCATTAGGCATACGTTGACACTTCATAGTGACTGTTGGGCACTTCATAGCGACGACAATTATAGCATAATTTTTTATGTGATCGGATAAGTTTAACTGGATTTTAAATAAAAGCATGTATTTTTTGTAGTTAGAAGATTTTCCATTATTTGATTTGGATATAGACATACAGTCATAATTGAAATATGACACTTCTAAGGAATATTTCTAAAATGAATGGTAAAAGTTGTGGTAGTTGTTTTGTCCATGGTAAAAATATGACATAGAGACGTCACCATAAGATTTTATAATTTTTGTCACAATTTGCTTGTGATTGGGATATGATGATATTTTTATCCTTGAAATAATGATTAATAAAACTTAAATTTACAATAACCAATCAATAGTTAGAATAGAAACAAAACCTCCAAACAATAATAATTTGTCATCAGTAAAGATTTACCATTAAGAATTGTCACCAGCAAAAAAAAAAAATAATAAATAAAATAAAAGAAGAAAAAGTTAGGGTGGTGTTACCGCCGGTATGATATGCCACATAACATACCAATAAGGCATGACACCGTATAGTCATTTGGAGGCTTTGACCAAACAAACTCATAGTTACCTTTGTTGCTTACTATATCGTTTTAAATATTTTATCAAATGAGTATCCAGTTATCCACTGTATTTAATAGACGAACAGGAGAGACACAAAAAATTAATAATAATAATAAAATTGTAACAAAGCGAATCTTGGGCCAATAGCCCAAGATCTATGTCTTTACAATATATAAATTTCCATTAAAGAATCATGTGGGCCAGACTCTAATTAATTTTTTATACATTTTAAGCATTTATGTGGGCCGAAACCCATCGAGAACGATCAATCAACGCATAGAATTTGAACATTTTATAAATAATATAATATCTGAAAAGTTTTATTGTTATGATTAGAGCTATGACATAAACATAAGTCTGATATTTGTTTATTTTTATTTCAGACTTTAATGATTGATGTATGAAATTCCACACAAAATATTTGATATTCAAATACTAACACCTTCAAATATTATTAATTAGGTTTAAGACCCAAGTATTAAACGGTTCATTTAAAAGAAAAATAAATATGAAAATTATAAACATTTTAAAAAGTTTGAGTTTACAAGAGAAACTAGTTTATAACCCATGAGAACCACGGTTATAAAATTAATAAAACTATTGTCTAAAAAATCAAAATTATTAATCAATTATTTAAAATAAATTATTACTTAACAGATATTTTTTTAGCTATATAAAATTGTAATCGTTGATTTAAATAAATACGTGAAGTTATATTACCTTATAATTTGCACTAATTTTATTATATTTTTTAATCTAATGTTATTAATTTAATATAATTAGAGTGAAAAAAATTAATTTTGAAATTTAAAATGAAGAATCAATTATCATTATCATTGTATACTTATAAAAGAAGCATTTTTCCTTCACCATATTCATTTGAAACTCCCATGACTTTTCAATTTCTTTTTAATAATGATTATAAGTTGGTTAATAAGGTTAAATAAATATAAAACCTAAAGTGTAATCATATATAAACTAAATCTCAATATTAAAAAAGTATATTTTCTTCTACTTATAAAGTTATGTTTTTAACTTTTAACATATTATACTTAATTTATTAGGTCTAATATATTATTGTTTGAACAATTTGTATAAAATACTTAAATTGTTAATTTAAAAATAACCTTACATGATCAACTTAAATATAAATTTTAATTCAACTTAAACAACCGAAAAAATGCTTTGTAAATAATTAAAAAGTGATAAATTGTAGTGACTTTCCGATAATGATTATAAGTTGGATAATAAGGTTAAATAAGTATCAAACCTAAAGTGTAACCACAAATAAACTAAATTTCAATATTAAAATAATATTTTTATTTATACTTATAAAGTTATGTCTTTAACTTTTAACATATTATACTTAATTTATTATATTTAATATGTTGTTGTATATCAACCATTATCAGTTTAAAGCTACAACTTTTGAAAGGTTTTGACAAAATACTTGAAGTTTTAATTTAAATATAACATTACAGGGTCAACTTCGATATAAATTTTAGTTCCACTTAAAAAACCCAAAGAATATTTTGTGAATAGTTAAAAATGATAAATTATAGTGCTAAATGCAAAAATTAAATTGTAATATCAATTTAACTAAAATATTTCCTAAGGATATTTTAATAATCATTAAAAGTTTTCAAATAAGTAGCTTAAAATAACTTATAATAATAATAGTTAAAAATAACTCTGTTTAAATGATTATATTGTTACATTTAAAATAGAATAAAATTTGTTTGATGTTTTAAATAATTACAATGACAGAAATTAAAAAGTTAAACAAATAAATTTTAAAAAATTAATTAACAGTAACAAAAACTATAAATAACATTACACCATATATTATATTTAATTTTATTCATGAGCAACCCGCGGGTAGATGTCATTCAAAAGATTAAGATTATGCAATTTTAATAGATGTATATATTATCATATAATTTCAAAATAATCAGTATATTATATCAACGTAGTATACGAATTATTATATCAAATTTGACAACATTATTGTTTTATTTAAAAAAAACATATATTTGTAAAAATGTCAGCTATATACTTGCTTCTGCGCAACGCGCGGTCATTCGTCTAGTATACTTATAAAAGAAACATTTTTTCTTTCACCACATTCATTTGAAACTCCCATGTATTTTTCCTTTCACCACATTCATTTGAAACCCCTATGACTTTTCAATTTCTTTCTAATAATAATTATAATTTGGTTAATTAGGTTAAACAAATATCAAACCTAAAGTGTAATCATATATAAACTAAATTTCAATATTAAAATAATATCTTTACCAATACTTATAAAGTTATGATTTTTAACTTTTAACATATTATACTTAATTTATTAGTTTTAATATATTGTTGTTTGTAAACCATTATCATTTTAAAGATACAATTTTGTAACAATTTGTATGAAATACTTAAATTATTAATTTAAGTATAGCATTACATGGTCAATTTAAATATAAAATTTTGTTTAACTTAAACAATTCAAAGAATATTTTGTAAATAGTTAAAAGTGATAAATTGTAATGTCTTTCTAATAATGATTATAAGTTGATTAATAAGTTTAAATAAATATCAATTCTAAAATGTTATCATAAATAAACTAAATTTTAAATTTTAAAATAATATCTTTACTTCTACATATAAAGTTATGTCTTTAACTTTTAACATCTTATACTTAATTTATTAGATTAATATATTGTTATATATAAACCATTATCAGTTTAAAGCTACAACTTTTGAACAGTTTTGACAAAATACTTAAATTGTTAACTTAAATATAACATTATAATGTCAACTTAAATATAAATTTATGTTCCACTTAAAAAACCAAAGAAAATTTTGTAAATAGGTAAAAGTGATAAATTGTAGTGATAAATGAAAAAAGTAAATTGTAATTTCAGTTAAACTAAAATACTTCCTAAAGATATTTTATAATGGTTAAAAGTTTCAAATAAGTAACTTAACTAACTTACAATAACAATGGTTAAAAATAACTCTATATTAATGATTATATTGTTACCTTTGAAATCAAAAAACAATGTTTGATGTTTTAAATAAGTATAATGATAGAAATTAAAACATTAAGCAAATAAATTTTAAAAGAATTAATTAACAACAACAACAACTATAGATAATATTAAACCATATATTATATTTAATTTTATTAATATGTAACTCGCGGGTAGAAATCATTTAATCGATTGAAATTATCCACTTATAATAGATGTATATATTATCATATAATTCAAAATGATTATATTGTTACCTTTAAAATAAAAAAAAATGTTTGATGTTTTAAATAATTATAATAATAGAAATTAAAACATTAAGCAAATAAATTAAAAAAAATTAATTAACAACAACAACAACTATAAATAATATTAAACCATATATTATATTTAATTTTATTAATATGTAACTCGCAGGTAGAAATCATTCAATCGATTGAAATTATCCAGTTATAATAGATGTATATATTATCATATAATTCAAAATAATCAATATATTATATCAATTTTGTATACGAATTATTATATCAAATTTAACAACAACGTTATTATTATATATTTTTAAAAAAAATACATATATTTGTTAAGACTTCAACTATATAGGTGTTTCTGCGCAACACGCGGGTATTCGCCTAGTTAAGTTAATGTAATTAGAGTGGAAAATTTAAATTTTGGAATTTAAAATTGATAGTTAATAGGTTGACAAGTGGAATGATAGGTGACATATAATATTAATGAGGAGTTCTAATAGTATTGCACTTGTCAATAGGAGAATAAACATACTCATTTATTAGGGATATAAATATATATATATATATATATATATATATATATATATTAGAAAAATATTGAATTATTAAAATTAAAGTGAATTTTTATCTTTTAAATTTAAACAAATAATTTAGATAAATAAACAAATGAAACTAATGAAGTTTTAATTTAGAAATGTTGAAATTAGAAGAAAAGTTAATTATTGAAATTGATATTCATTTATTATTACATTTATTGCAGTTATTATATTTAAATATTATGTAAAATTTAATAAAATGAAAAAAAAACCACCAAAATTCATGTAGAAAAAAATTAATTGAAAATAACCATAAAATGACATGTGGCCAAATCAATGAGAGTGTGGCATATGGCAAAAAGATTTTCATTTATTAGAGTAGATGTTCCGCTTAGATGATATGGTTAATTATTTTTATAGTTACAAACTTACAATTATGACTATTTAGATTGTGTGTGATTTATTATTTTGCTCTTATTATAAAAGTCTAATGGTTGAGGCATGAATTTCATTCGGAAGATCTATGTTGAAACCCTGTTGTATCTAATATTCTATGGTTAGTTTTCCACGTGGGTCCTAAACCAGTTACTATGAGTTGTTTAGATGTTACGATTTATATTTTTAGAGTTATAACTAGGATTTTACATGCCGCACGCTGCGGCGGCAGTAATGTATTCGAGAAGTAGTAGGAAGTAAGTTGCTACATGCGGAACATGAATTTAGAAAAACTTAATCAGACAAATCACAATAGTCTGGGGCCAAAACCATGTCAAACAAAGATAATAAAACCGAATTATATATGACATGCATAAGTAAGTAATATTTTTTAAGTTAACGAATGGAAGTTCAAATAATTAAAAACGTATCATATGTGATCCGGCTTACACATATAAAAATAAGCACGAAAATAAAAAAAAAATTTTAATGTAGACGAACTCGAATTTATATCCCGACAGGTACATTAAATTTTTTTTAATAAACGAACTAAAGTTCTAAATTTACGCAGAAACATTGACCACCTCTAATTTATACCGACACATATGAAATGTTAGAAAAATCAAATGGGTGATAATTGTAGGAAAATCAGATTATACATATTATGGAAGATAAAACAAAAGTTTAGAAAATAAAAGGGGTGAAATTGATATTTTTTTAAAGTTCAAGGAATAAAAAGTTAAAAGGAATAAAAACAAAAGAAACTTAATGCGGGAATCTAAAATGTCAAAAGCGAATGCACAAAAGCGAATGTTTGAAGCACATAATGGTGATGGAAGTTGTAAGTAATAATAATGATGTTGTAGGAGAATGTTTGAAGAAAAGAAAACGATTGAAAATAAGTGTGAGCTGCGGATTCAAGGATGAATTGGATATGTATGCGATAATGATTTCTTAATAAAAATAGATTTTATATTAATGGTTTACTAATATAAACGGATTTATATTAATGGTTGATATTAATGTCTTGATTGAAATGGTTTGTTAGTAATATGCTTTCAAAATTGACCATATTAAAATCTTCATAACCGGAAATCAAAATTTAAAATATGGAAAACTTTTATTGCAATTAAATACATTCCATTTCAACGAATGTAAGTTATTGTTTGACGATTGGAAAACATTTAATGGAATTAAATACATTCCATATGGGGAAGATGATGTTAGCAATTTGATATAAGGGTGGAAAAATAAGATTGAAATACAATCAAGGGTCCAGATTATTTAAGATGATGTCATAAGGTTTGTTTTTTAATAATATTTAGAGATTATAAGCATTTTAATTAAACATTTCTTCCATAATAAAATTACATAATTTAAAAATATATTGACAACCAATATACCGTTTTTTCTACTGCATTAAATATTGACAACTATTTCATTTATTCAAATAAAGTTATATAATATAATTTGTAGAATGTTAAATGTTATATAGATTTAATTTTAGTATATCATCAATAGAGATTCTTTTCTAAATCATGATTGATTTATTTTAAACTGATTATGAATATAAGTGCTAGCTTTTATGTTTGTTCTTATTTATTTGGTGTTCACAAGAACTTTGCATTAGTTTTGGCGCAACTTTGAATAATTTTAGTATATCATCAATGTAATTTGATACTATTGTGATAATTTAGTTTGTATATCGTATTTGTACAAATTTTAACGGTCTTACTTTTTCTAATAACCGTAATGCTTTTACTAATTGTGCTTTTTACAAATCTCCTAATATCTTATAATTTTTATCTTACTTTACAATTTTTCATAACTATGTTATTTTCAAGATTGATTGCCTTAATATTTTTTTTTCAGTATGTTCAATTTTATATTTCATTGTACAACATCATTGTTTGTATTTATTCTGAAATTTCACTTTAAAATTGCTTAATGTTTACACATTAATATTAATTTTTTTAATAAACCCGTGTAATAATTATGGAATATATATATATATATATATATATATATATATATATATATATATATATATATATATATATATATATATATATATATTAACATTTACTTCCTTCATTATATCAAATTCCTCATTAAACGGATATATTTTTGGAAAGTAATAATTATAATGGGGTAGCATTATTTAAGACGTAAATGTTTGATATACTTTTGGAGGAAAAAAATTCAGGATCATTAAAAAACTTTATAATGAAAATACAAATTTAAATTTGGTGAAATTACTGGAGAAATTTATTTTGGAGTTTGTTGTATTTTATAACGTATACTAATATTACAAAATTCGAAATATGTATATTTGTTGTATAAATTTATAAATTTTATTGTTACTATATAAAAATATAAAAGTAGGTTGATATGATTTACAAAAACATAATAATTTCAATGATATTTTAAAATCATGCCAAAATTAACCGAATTCTTATGTCATAAAAATTAAAAAAAAAAAAATATTCATAATCATCTCTAATAGACAAAACTGCAAAATTGGTCCATGTGGTATTCAAAAAACTGTGGATAAGGTCCAAAAAGTTTTCAACTTGCATGGATGGTCCAAAATCAAGATTTTCCTTTGGTTTTGGTCCTAAAAAAGTTGAAATAACTATTTTGCCCTTATTATTTCTTTTTTACATTTTATTTATTTCTTTTATATTTATTAGCTTAAAAAATAAAGGAAAAAAAATCCCCTGCCCCACCCTTTATCCGTACCCTTTCCTTCTTTATCCCTTTATCTATTTGACAATTTAACTTTCTTATCTATCTTTGACTATTTCTTCTTTTCTCTGATGAGTTCGTTCAGGCTACCTTGAAGCAGAGCTCCAGGTCTTATGAAGTTGGGTTCGATTCTTTGAGGCAAATAAACCTTGTCACCCTCATCTTATGCTTTGCTTACTGTGCTTGCACAACTGTTGGCGCCATTTACAATGGTAGGAAACCCTAAACCTTAACCATGCATCTCATTTTATTTGCTTCTCGTGTTCTCCATTGATGTTTATAACAAATAACTTTTTGCAGAGGATTCGAAGAAAGCACGTCTGAAGTGCAATTCCTTGACCAGAGTTGGAATAAACCGAGTTTTTGGATTTTTCAATGCGATTTCGATCATCTGTACGACTTACAGAAATGGAATCATCCCGGAAATACATGTATTTGTTTGTATATTCCTTTTTTCCATATATGCTTCTCATCAATCCCTACAATTTCAACACTAATAATTCATATTTTATGTTAGAACATGCGACAATAGCAGCGCCGGAGAAGGGCAAAATGTTCAAAGGGCTACTGTTGTGTTACACGGTTGTGATCTCAAACTATTTCGGCGTTGGGATTTCTGGGTATTGGGCATTCTGTAACATAGTATAGAGATATGTTCTTCAAAATTTTATGGTGGGTTCAAACCCATTGTTGCCCAAATGGTTTCTTCTTATGACAAACTCCTTCACTATTTTGCAAGTTGCAACTTGTACATTGGTAAGTTCTCCATTAGACCTGTTGTTATGCTATAATCACTTGTACTTTTGAACAAAAAGTTAGATCTTAATAACTTCTGTTGATGCAGGTTTACTTGCAACCATCAAACGTGATTTTTGAACGTAAATTTGTAGATCTTGGGAAGGGTCAACTTTCTGTAAGAAACTTTTTGCCTTGATTGATATCAAGATCATTATCTGTGATTATTGCGACAACTTTGGATACAATTTTGCCGTTTTTTGGAGATATAATGGCATTGTTTGGAGCATTTGGATTCATACTTTTGGATTTCATTTTGCCTATGTTGTTTTATAACTTGACGTTTAAACCTTCCAAATTAAAAAGGGGTAGGTTTTTGGGTGAATACTCTGATTGGTGTTGCATCAACAGGGCCAACAACTGGAGGTGAGGGAGTTTATCGGAGAAGATGAAATGGTTGGTGTTTAGAGAGAGAGAGAGAGAGTGATAGATAGATAGAGAGAAAGTGTGTGTGATGGGTGGAGTTATGGGGTGGACCAGCATAATTGCTTTTTTTTATTAATATTTACAAAATAGAAAATGTTAAAAATAATACAAAAAAGGAATTTAAAGGGCAAAACAGTCAATTCAAGTGTTCCATGGACCAAAACTACAAAAGTTTCTTAATTTCAGGACCAAAACCAAAGGAAAATCTTGATTTTGGACCATCCATGCAAGTTGAAAACTTTTTGGACCTTATCCACAGTTTTTTGAATACCACAAGGACCAATTTTGCAGTTTTGTCTCTCTAATATATAAAAGTAACATTTTTGTTGTTAATGTCAGTTCCCAAGATAGTTAATTTATGTTTTGTTAAAGGTACGTAATATATTTTCCTGTTTATTTGAAAAGTTTCAGAAAAGTAGTTAACTAATTTCATGTAATTTGTGACAAAGAAAATCGAACTATGTGAATACATACATTTGATATAGGATCAAAAAAATAATCGAAAAAAATATAAAAAGCGAAAGAAGGTACTGACCTTCTAGTGCACAAGAGCGAATGTTTGAAGCAGAGAATGGTGATGGAAGTTATAAGCAATAATAATGATGTTGTAGGAGAAAGTTTGAAGAAAAGAAATGATTGAAAATAAGTGTGAGTTGCGGATTCAAGGATGAATCGGATATCTATGTGATAATTTGATATATGATTTTTTGGTATTAATTATTTCCTAATAAAAATAAATTTTATATTAATGATTTACTAATATAAACGGATTTATAGTAATGGTTGATATTAATGTCTTGATTGAAATGATTTGTTAGTAATATGTTTTTAAAATTAATCATATTAAAATCTTCATAACCAGAAATTTAAAATTTAAAATATGGAAAGCTTTTATTGGAATTAATACATTTCATTTCAACGAATGTAAGTTATTGTTTGACGATTGAAAAGCATTTATTGGAATTAAATACATTCAATACGGGGAAGATGATGTCAGCAATTAGATCTAATGGTATAAAAAATAAAATTAAAATACAATCAAGGATCCAGATTATTTAAGATAATGTCATAATGTTTCTCTTTTAATAATATTTAGAGATTATGATATAATTATTTTATGTAAAAGATTTGTAAATTTTTATTGAGTTTTAATAATATTTAGAGATTATGATATAATTATTTTATGTAAAAGATTTGGAAATTTTTATTGAGTTTCACGTAACGATTTCATTTATTTACCAAGAAGTTCTCAATTACATGAATAGTATTTAAAGTTTATTTTTTTGGCATTGTTCAATAAACAATTATGAAATTTATCAGTTTCGTCGTTTAAGACAATATTAGCTATTCTAATAAAAGAATTTAAATCACAAAAACTTAACATTTATCTCAAACATTGTGAAAATAAACTAAAATGAGAATATTTTATACAAGTTTTTCGGAAAACAAGGTGACCGTTTGGTTCACATAATGTTTACGAAAGAAGAGAATATGTCAAGGAATTGGATATGTCGGAAATTGTAATCCAATTCCATAGTTTGTTTGGTTGGTAGGAAATGAAATTGAAATCCAATTTCATATTATGTTTGGATGGAAGGAAATGCAATTGGAATAACATAAAATGACATAATTGTCCTTATTTTTTTACTTAAATTTACTTTGTTTTATAAGTTATATGTCGTGGTGGTTGATGGTGGCGGTGGTTGTGGTGACATTCATAAACTTTTATAGTTTTATACAACAAGGGCTCACGACTCATATTCTACGCTCATAAACTTCTACAGTTTTATATAACAAGGGCTCACGGCTCTCGTGTCGTTCTGTAATCAACACAGACTCACTACTCCTTTGTTGTTCCACCATCAACCCCTTAATAATGAGTATTATAGGTTTATAGCTCTCGTACCCTTCCAACATTAACCCCTGAACATAACATATCAACATATCAACCAATCGACAATCCACATTCATAAACAATTCTAGACTACCCGAATAATCACCTTTTACCCATACATCTACCTCTTATCATACAAAGTATATATATACTATAACACGTAGTATAGTGAAAAAAATCACCTGAAATTCGTAATTCACTCCATCTCACATGGGATGGAAGGTGAAATCGAAATTCACTACATCCCACATGGGATGGAAGATGAAACTTAGATGAGGATTTAAGTCTATAAATGGGGTGCTAAGGATTTTATTCTTCCTTGCTCGTTGGCTTGATTTTTCGCTAATTCCCTTATTCATCTCAATGGAATGAAAATCTTAACCCACATTAGGGTTTGTAGAATTTTTTTCGTCTTCCTATTGTAACAACAAGAAATTTTAAACCAAAATTTTCATTTTTAATATTCATAAAACATATGTCTCATCATTAAAATCTCCAAAACCAATTAACAAGTTTTCAAAACAATTGTTCAATTCCAGAATCCACAAATATAGCTCCAAATCAAAAGTGTGTATACAATCATGCCGGTGCCTTCCCGCGATCCTCTGAGGTACCTGAAACACATAACTCATAACACGGTAAGCACGAATGTTTAGTGAGTTCCCCAAAATACCACATGCAACAATTCGCCACTCAAGGCTGTACCCTGAAAGACCCTCCGGTCTATGTGTCTCAGCGGGACCCTCCAGTCCCGTATCTCGTTGGACCCTCTGGTCCGGTCTAGCTCGTTGGACCCTCCAGTCCGGTCTGATTGAGAACCCTCTGGTCTCATGGTTCGTTGGACCCTCCGATCTGGTCTAAGCAACAAACAATATAGCATTATAGTACATATCACACAATCAGGCATATCTCAAGCAAGCACATAAGACCCTCTGGTCACACATAAATACCACCCTAGGTAATGTATAGTGAGAAGACTCACCTCGGGTAAACTCGGACGATCTCGAACTCGAATCACTGATCTAGCCTCCGCCTAAACACATACATAATTCACTTCTAATTATAAACGGCTCTTGAAGGCTAGACTAGTCCCTTCCTATAATCACTCAGAAGGGTAAAAGACCATTCTACCCCTCCAATGGTCCAAAGGTCCACTTGTTGACTAAACCCTAAAAGTCAACGAAAGTCAACCCTAAGGAGTACGCGGTGCGTACAAGCTCTGTACGCTGGGCGTACTCGGATAGTCAGATGTTATACAGAATCGGGGACACTCGACCCCTACGCTACGCGTACTGGGATTACGCCCAACGTACGCCCCAGTTTCACCAACTCCGTGATTTTGCTCTTAATCGGTTAAGACATGAGCTCGAATCCCAGATCTAGTCACTCTAAAGCATCTTAATCCATAAAGTCGGTGACTTTAAGCCTTTGCATGGCTGTAGAGGTTACCAACACCCAAATCACACCACTTCCTTCCTTAAGAAAGTCACAACTCATGCATTGTTCACTTATAACGTCCAAGATTGGATTTTTATGGATCTAAAACACAATATACACTGAAAAGGGGCAGATCAAGGTCTATGGAGCTCCTTTACTCATAAGGTCTCCACCTTTGGGACAAAAACCCTAGAAATGGCCCATAATGCACAAATCCGAAAATGTTAAGAAAACTTTGAGCTTTTTGCCTCCAATTGATGCTCCAACCTCTGAAAAGCTAAGATCCAAAGCTTGCACTCCAACTCTAGCTTCTTCAATGGCACCTTCTTCTCTTCAAAGGCACACAAGAACACTATCAATCTCCAACACACACACACACACAAGCTCTAGAACGAGGGTTTGGCACTCTTAGGGTTTCACTCTCTGGAAATGGTGGCTAAAAGTGAGGTCAATATGTTCCTTTTATAGGGCTCACCCCCATAATTAGGGTTTCAATCTGAACCTAGTATGCGCAGTTTACACTATGGTACGCCCAGTGTACCCTCCAATACGCCCAGCGTACCCAATTGCCATAAAATTATTTGAAGGACTACATTTGACAAATTAGGGAAAAAGAAGGGCCAAGGAGATATACCTGATTTCGGGATGTTACAGTTCTCCCCCACTAGAATCAGACTTTGCCCTCGAAGTCTTGCTCCGCATATAACTCGGGGTACTGCTCCTGCATCTCCGATTCCGGTTCCCAAGTCAAATCAGATCCCCTCCGATGTTGCCACTGGACGTGAACCAGAGGCACGTCCTTGTTCCTCAGAGCCTTCACTTTCCGATCTAAGGTTGCGATCGGCCTCTCGATGTAATTCAGGCTCGCATCCACCTGAATGTCTTCTAATGGAACTACTGCCATCTCATCAACCATACACTTCCACAACTGGGACACGTGGAAGGTGCTATGGATCTGGCTCAACTCCTTAGGTAGCTCCAGCTGATATGCTACCTTGCCTACCTTGGCAATTACCCTAAAAGGTCCAATATATCGAGGCCCCAACTTGCCCCGCTTCCTAAACCGAATTACTCCTTTCCACGGAGAAACTTTCAGAAGCATAAAATCTCTGACCTGGAACTCAAGCTCGAATCGTCGTCTGTCTGCGTAACTTTTCTGACAGCTCTGGGCCGTTTGCAACCTCTGTCGGACCTGCTGAATCTGCTCGTTCGTCTTCAACACTATCTCGGTGCCGCTTATAACTCTCTGCCCCACCTTTCCCCAGCAAATGGGAGTACGAAACCTCCTCCCATAAAGAAGCTCAAAGGGAGGCATACCAATGCTCAAGTGATGGCTGTTGTTGTAGGAAAACTCATCCAAAGGTAGGTATGAGTCCCAACTCCCACCGAAATCCATAACGCATGCGCGAAGCATGTCCTCGAGCGTCTGAATCGTCCACTCACTCTGTCCGTCTGTCTGTGGGTGGTAGGCGGTACTAAAATGCAATGGCGTTCCCAATTCCTCATGGAACTTCTTCCAGAATCTGGAAGTAAAACGCACATCCCGATCCGAAACTATGGACGTCGGCACTCCATGCTGAGCTACCACCTCTCGCACATAAATCTCTGCCAGCCTCTCAGCAGAAGAGCTCTCACTAATAGCAAGGAAGTGAGTACTCTTCATCAACCGATCCACGATCACACAGATCGCATCAACTCCACGCGCCGTCCTCGGCAATTTGGTGATAAAGTCCATCAAGATATGCTCCGACTTCCACTAGGGAATCTCCAAAGGCTGCAATGGACCATGAGGACGCTGGTGCTCAGCCTTGACCCAACAGCAGGTCAGGCACCTCTCTACTACCCATGCTACATCCCTCTTCATACAGGTCCACCAATAGTCTCTTTTCAGATCCAAATACATCTTAGTGGCCCCGAGATGGATCGAAAATCTCGATCTATGCGCCTCCTCCATCAAAATGCTACGTGATCCGCCCGTATAAGGCACCCAAACCCGACCTCGAAAGGTCATAAGTCCCCGGCTATCCATCACAAACTCGGATACCTGCCCAATTGTCACACCCCAAAACCGGAATGGCGAAAACGTTCTGGGGTGGATGACGTCATGTCAAGTATCACAACATATGCAGTATAGTAATCAAAGTACGACAACCATTGCATTAATAGTAATACTTTTACATAAGTTACATTTCATAGACACATTAAAGTAATACAGAAACTAGTATAGATGCAGCTCGGTTCTAGACTGACTTCGCCAAAAGCTCATGGGATGTACCTGTCTATCGCTGACCTGAGAATACAAGTTATTTTGAGAGCGAGTATCAACATTTTTATAAATGTTGGTGAGTTCATAAGTATTTAGTGTCATTTGTGTAAGTAAGCATTTTATTAAAAATAACTTTATAAAAAGTAGTAGTTTAGAATCTACGGTGTATTAGCGTCCTTTCCAGAAAATCCTATATTCTCTAATTAAAAGCAGTCTTCTACCAAGACTCGACAGTGTTATGTTTTAAAGAGAAATTTTCCCCGAAATACTATCATTACCAAAATACAGTATTTGACTTTAAAGAAAGTAGGAGAATATCACTAGTAAAATACTAGGGGAAAATAACATATGCCTCAGCAGAAAACACTGCTGACTAAGGCAAAAGAAATCATAGACTCCAGGAGAGTATCGAATGAATGATACGCCAGACTCAGTCTAACAAAAGGAAACATAGACCCCGGACGATATCAAATGTACGATACGGCTAGTAAGGTCTAAAACAAAGAAACACAGATCCCATACAGTATCAAATGAACGATACAGTTAGCAAGGTCTAAAATAAAGAAACACAGACCCCAAACAGTATCACTTGAACAATACATCTAGCAAGGTCTAAAACAAAGAGTAATCCTAAGAGTGTTGTTTCAAGAATACAATGTTGATTCTCATTACCTTAAGGCCATGAATTATAAGGTAAACATGGAGATACCCGTAACCATACTGATTGACACTAGAGTACTTGACGCCCTGCAAGCGTCGGAATAAATGTGACATTTGTCACCCCTTGGCTTGGTAGGCCGTGGGCTGTAGCTAGAAGTCAGCGTGCAGGAGTGTCAGTCCCGTATATATCTATACACACAATACTCGCTCTCCCTACAGGAGACTCTGGTTACCAACTCGAAGACGGGGAGATCCGTGTCTTGAAGATGCATCTCATAATCTGAATTCTATTAGAGGGCTGGAGAAATGATATAGACTCGCGTATGAACTGACTCCTGTGGAATTCCCGTACTAGAAAGAGTAAATAGAGCTTCCTAACTATTCCTATAATAGTTACTAGTATCCCTGATCTATGAGTGACGAGTGGGAGGATGCCCTTGCTACACAAGGAACATGAACTGGCTGATGGAAACCTTTATGTCTATACATGTATACATGATATATAATTAATGATTAAACAACCTTCGGACGGATATCCGATACCCACCAGACCACATCCAAACGAGGAAAAGGAAATAGGGCGAACTAGCCTTCTTAAGTCTTTTAAACATTATTTATATAACTATATAAGTACAGGCATGCATTTAACGAAGCAGAAGTATAGAAGTATAGAAGAAAACTTTGGTAAAACTTTTGGAAAACCTTTAAAAATAAGAATTTACAACTTGATATAGTTATGTAAAACAAGCTTTGAAAACCGTTCATAAACACGTTTTGAATATAATTTGACAACACAATATAAGTAAAGAAAACCTTTGTTTAAAAACCCTGCTGTAACTGGTTTAGAAGTAAAACATACAGCACGAGAGATAATTTGAGAAAAGATTTAAACAAGTAAAAACGTTTTGGAAAACCATCTATGGTATTATACTTGGTAAAACAACTGAAAGTGTGATAAATCCTTGTGCATGCGGGTTATTAATCACATATGATTGATATGATAACTGGCATGTTTTAACTTGTATTCCCCCCCCCCCATAAAAGCATGTAAAAACATTTAAAAGGTTAATTCAGGGGTATGAACTCACCTGTTGTAAGTGGATCGGGCGGAGGTGCCGGTTGGGTGCTCGGTGTCAAGTGAAGACTTGAACACACTTAGTGACCTATTAACATATGATGACATATGTTTACATACAATTAGTAATTATAATACTAATTAAACACGTAAACGCATCCTAATATGCGGAAAACACTTTGGTCCAGTGCTAGGGGCTATTGGGTTGCAAATAGGGGAGTGTATGGCCTAGATAGGGAGTTTACTCTTCAAGAGTAAACTCTTTATAGAGTTTACGGCCATAATACCATATCCCCATGAGTTTACGGCCATAAAATCATGGGTGGTGTGTTATTTTATGCTTCAAGGTCTTATCTCACTCATAGAATCATGCTAGAGTCGAATCAAGGGCTAAGGAAGTGATTTGGGCTCAAAATGGACACAATAGGGAGTTTACGGTTCATTGACCACTCCTTGAGGAGTTTACGGCCGTAAACACATGATTTTACAGTCGTAAACTCATGTTTGTCCATTTCTTTTGTTGTTTGGTGGTTCTAACTCATGCACGCAAGGTTCTAGTCACTTATATGAGCATAGGAAGGTGTTAAAGGCACTTAAACACCTTGGAAAGGTGTTTACGGTCTATGAAGATGTTCTTGGGGAGTTTACTACCTTAAACACATGATTTTACGGCAGTAAACTCATGTTAGTCCATGAATCATGTGTTTTGGTGCATCAAATGAAGGATTACAAGGCTCTAGGCACTCATGGAAGCTTTTGGAGGTGTTTGAGGGGTAGTTTAACACCCAAAAAGGTGTTTATGGACCTTGAAGATGGGTTTACAGTCTAAGAATGTTCTTAGACCGTAAACTCATGTTTACTCCCCATTTGTTACGATTTTGGTGTTCTAAGTCCTTTCATGCAAGCCTCTAAGTCATTGCTAAGCATTAGAAGTGGTTTGGAAGGGTTTTTGGGCACCAAAACCCTCTTTCAAGGTGTTTACGGTTTTGGGATGCTCCCAAGACCGTAAACTCTTGTTCTTGGGGTTTTTGGATGTTTAAGCCACGAATTTGCAAGCTAGATGAGATAAACAACAAGCTAGGAAGGTTAACTTACCGATTTGAAGCTCGAACGGGCGATTTTTGACCAAAACCTGATTTGTAGAGAGAGAAAGTGTCTAAGGTGGGGAAAAGTGTGGGATGAAACCCACTCAACCCTTATATAGGGTGGAAATTATGGCCTGGTTGGGGGTTCACCCGACACCAACCGCGAACGGGGTTTTTCACGACTACCGTTAAACACGACAAATTTTAAAATTTATACCTCCTTAATTTTGGTTCGCTTAACGAATATTATTTAAAATATTCCAAAGGGTTTAAATCCGGTCAAAAATATTTTTGGGATATATTTGGTTGATTTTTGAGGTACTTAATTTCGACGTTAAGACTAACGGAAATTTTTGGGTTGTCACACCAATCACCCGCTCCTTCTTGCGGTTCTCTGGTCTCACGGCCTCTGCCTGGGCCTCTCAATGGTATCCACCACCGGAGTCATCACAGTCATCCTCATGCATAAATCTCGAATCGGGGCACTCTCCACCTTGCGGCTCAAGGCATTGGCTACCACGTTAGCCTTGTCCGGGTGGTACAGAATCTCACAATCGTAATCTTTTACCACGTCCAACCATCTCCCCTGGCACATATTCAGGTTAGGATGATCCATCAAATACTTCAAGCTCTTGTGGTCCATGTAAATGGTACACCGAACCCCATACAAGTGATGGCGCCAGATCTCGAGGACGAAGACCACTGCCCCAACTCTAAATCGTGGGTGGGATACCTCGTCTCATGAGGCTTCAGCTGCCTCGATGCATATGCTATCATGTGCCCCCTCTGCATAAGCACCACACCTAACCCTAATATAGATGCATCACAGTAAACCACGAAGTCCTCCATTTCCTCAGGAAGAGCTAACACTGGAGCTTCGCACAACCTCTGGCAAAGAGTCTCAAACGAGGTCTGCTGTTCGGGACCCCAAACAAAAGCAACACCCTTCTGGGTCAACTTGGTGAGAGGAACAACAATCTTGGAGAAATCCCTGATAAACCTCCGGTAGTAGCCGGCTAACCCCAGAAAACTCCTGATCTTGGTGGGGGGTCTCGGCACCTCCCAACTCATAACTGCCTCAGTTTTGACCGGGTCGACCAAAATTACATTCGGATTAACGAGGTGTCCGAAGAACTGGACCTGTCGTAACTAGAAATCACACTTAGAGAATTTGGCATATAGACTCTCTGATCTCAATACTCCGAGAACCTCTCTCAAATGCTTATCATGCTGCTCTCTAGACCTCGAATACACTAAAATATTGTCAATGAAAACGATCACCGAACGATCCAACATAGGTCTGCATATTGGGTTCATGAGATCCATGAACGCTGCTGGTGCATTGGTGAGCCCGAAGGGCATCACGACGAACTCGTAATGCCCATAACGAGTTCTAAATGTTGTCATCGGAATATCTTCCTCACGAACTCTCATCTGATGATAACCAGACCTCAAATCGATCTTAGAGAACCAAGATGCACCCTGCAATTGATCGAACAGATCGTCGATCCTCGGCAATGGATAAAGGTTCTTGACCGTCAACTTGTTCAACTCCCGGTAATTAATGCACATCCAGTGTGAACCATCCTTCTTCTTAACAAAAAGGATCGGCGCTCCCCACTGCAAGCTACTCGGCCGGATAAATCCCTTACCCAACAGCTCCTGAAGCTGCGAGAATAACTCCTGCATCTCTAGCGGCGCAAGGCGATAGGGTGCCTTGGCGATAGGTGCCGCCCCAGGAAGCGAATCGATGCGAAACTCCACCTTCCTCTCAGGAGGCACACCCGGTAACTCCTCAGGGAAAACGTCCAGAAACTCGCTAACTACCGGAACCTCAGTGATAGAACTCGGTCTCTCCGTAATATCCCGCGTATCAGACACATACGCCAGAAAGCCCATGCAACCCTGCTGCAAGATCTGCCTCGCTCTGGTAGCCAAACAAAATGCTGACCCAGACCGGGTACCCTCGTCGAACACTGAAAGTACTCCCCCACTAGGGTTTCGGATGGTCACAGGCTATTGCTCACAGTCGATCATTGCTCTGAATTGGTTCAACCAATCCATGCTCACGATGACACAGACATCCCCCATCGCGATAGGTACCAAATCTATTAGGAACTCGACTCCAAAAATCTCAAGCACACATCCCGGATCACATCAGTCGCAAAAACAACATGCTCATCAGCTATGGAGATTCTCAAAGGTCGACTCAATGCCTCACGTCAGCTACTGATATGACGACTAAATTCTAGCGATATGAAAGATCGACTCGCACCCGAGTCAAACAGCACCAAAGCAGGTACAAAATTCACAAGAAAAGTACCTAAACATATCACATATAAGCACCATATGTAAACAAAAGAATAAGTAAAAGATCACATACCAGCCACAACATCGGGTGCCGCGCGGACCTCCTCCGTTGTCAACTGGAAGGCTCTGCCTCGGCCTTCACGGGCCGACTCTCTGTAGCTCGAGTGGTAGAAGGCGCAGATCCCTGCGCTAATCCCTGAATCAACTGCGGGCACTCAGCCTTCCTATGGCTAATCTGGTTGCAATGGAAAAATCCCTTGGGGCAATCCCTCGCGATATGCCCCTCCTTCCCGCACTTGTAACACACACCTGAACTGCATGTCCCATCATGGCTCTTTCCGCACTTCCCATAAGTGCGGCCCTTCTGACCTCCCGATCCCGAATCAGCGGGCTTTGCCCGCTTGCGCCTATCCCTCCTCTGAGACTCCACCTCCTCCCTGTCCCGAGTCTCTAGCTCAATCTCCCCCTTCCGAGCATTTGCCTGGAGCTCAGCAAATGTCCAGTATGATGAGTTCGCCACGAACTCACGAATGTCTCTCCTCACTATGCTTAGATATCGACTCATACGTTCCTGCTCAGTAGAAACGTGCTGAGGGCAAAATAACGCCCTCTCATGAAACATCCGTGTGATCACAGTCACAGACTCAGTCCCCTGCTTGAGGGACAAGAACTCTTGGGCCAATCGCTCCCTCTCCATCGGGGGAACATACTCATCTCGAAACACAGCGGTGAACCTGTCCCAAGTCACCGCGGTCAGCTCTACATTAGAAAAGTCAGTTGTCACAAATTTCCACTAGTCCTTCGCTCTCAAGCGAAGCTGGCTCAGTGCGAACCGTACCCTCAAATGTTCCGGGCAGGAACAAGTGTAGAAACACCCCTCAATGTTAGAGATCCATCTCATAGCAGCAATCGGGTCCTGCGTCCCGTCAAACTCTGGTGGCTTCGTGTTGCTGAACTCTCAGTACAGCAACGAGTCACCCCCCGCGGCCAAGTAGCGGCAACAGCTGCAATGGCTGCAGCAGCAGCAACCTCGGTCAGAGCAGCATATCGCTCGTCGAATGTCTCAATCAGCGTGGTCTAGATAGACCCAAACATCTCCGGTATCTCAGCTCGAATGGCCGCAGCCACCTCCTCGTGAATCAACCTACGAATCTCCTCATCACTAGTACCACTGCCTCCTGGGTTGTGGCACGTTCCCACCATGATGCCTTTGAAATACGACATAAAATAATCAGAGACTTGACCGAGATTACTCGTACTCGATCAACCGTTCCTACTTGTTCCTTAGCACCCTAAGGATTCTTACTTGGAATGCTTACCGATCCGGTGCTTTCAGTAGTACAACCCCAATACTACCTTCCACACCATATCCGTATCCACACCAAGTCCTCCTCCTAGGATCCCAATTCACAAGTACTCTATACCTTCTGAATTCAGCCTACTCTCTAGCAGACTTCTCACAAGCTACTCTATGCTACCTACATGCACTCAAAGCAACTCACAGCAACATAAACTCCTAGGCTAAGGCATCACATATGCGGCCACCCTAGTCCTAAGATATGATTTACCTAGCCTACTCTAGCATGCATAACACATATTATAACAACATAACGTAAGGGTATTTTGGGAAATCACCGTTCGGGCGCTGGCTGATTGTACACACTGCTCTTTTCCGCTCTTTCTGGAAATCCTTTTCTCTTTTTAGAAAAATTGTTTCTTTTTGATAACTTTTCTCAAATCTGCAGTTTGAGTCTAGATATGCCCGAAGGCGTATCCGAATCCCTCAAACCAAGGCTCTGATACCAACTTGTAACGACAAGAAATTTCAAACCAAAATTTTCATTTTTAATATTCATAAAACATATGTCTCATCATTAAAATCTCCAAAACCAATTAACAAGTTTTCAAAACAATTGTTCAATTCCAGGATCCACAAATACAGCTCCAAATCAAAAGTGTGTGTACAATCACGTCGGTGCCTTCCCGCGATCCTCTGAGGTACCTGAAACACATAACACATAACACGGTAAGCACGAATGCTTAGTGAGTTCCCCAAAATACCACATGCAACAATTCGCTACTCGAGGTTGTACCATGAAAGACCCTCCGGTCTATGTGTCTCAGCGAGACCCTCCAGTCCCGTAGCTCGTTGGACCCTCTGGTTCGGTCTAGCTCGTTGGACCCTCCAGTCCGGTCTGATTGAGAACCCTCTGGTCTCATGGTTCGTTGGACCCTCCGGTCCAGTCTAAGCAACAAATAATATAGCATACAGTACATATCACACAATCATGCATAACTCAAACAAGCACATAAGACCCTCTGGTCACACATAGATACCACCCTAGGTAATGTATAGTGAAAAGACTTACCTCGGGTAAACTCAGATGATCTCAAACTCGGAACACTGATCTAGCCTCTGCCTGAACACATACAAAATTCACTTCTAATTATAAACGGCCCTCAAAGGCTAGACTAGTCCCTTCCTATAATCACCCAGAAGGGTAAAAGACCATTCTACCCCTCCAATCCATAAAGTCGGTTAATACATGAGCTCAAATCCCAGATCTGGTCACTCTAAAGCATCTCAATCCATAAAGTTGGTGACTTTAATGTAACACCCAAAATCAGAAAGGCCAAGAAGGGAAAGAAAACCCTAAGCCAAAGGGTCAACTCGACGAGTCGAAGCGGGATCCGGGGGATCGATTAAGTAACCGACTCGGCGAGTCGACAAAGAGGACTCGGCGAGTCCAGTCTGAAGAGGGAAACCCTAAATCCGGGACTTTGTACACTATTTAAGCATCTCATTCTCTCCCTTAGGGTTCCTTATAGCCTCTCCTATCCTGAATACGAAACCCTAAGCCTCCATTGTAGCACATTCAAGCTTTCTTGCCATTTTGGGTGATTTGAAGGAAGAAGGGAACCATTGGGGATTCAAGGATTGACAGTAGATCCAGAGTTTGTGGGATTTTCCAGAGCATTTGAAGGAATGAGTCGCTACCTGCACTCTTTTGCATATAGATCAACCTTTAACTTGAGATTTGGGGTTTTTAGGGCAAGTTTAAGAACCATTTCGAGTTAGAAGCCCAGATCTAAAGTTGCTACTTCAGATCTAAGTGTATCTTGGCCTAGAGAATCATAAAGCATCAGTCTATGGGTTGATTGTTAAGCCTTTTTGTCTTAAATCCTAGTTTATAGTGTTTTGAGCCTAGATCTCCTTAGCTACACGTAAAGTTTGCCACTTTACGTGAGGAATAGGCTTTAGAAGAGTGGATCTATAGTTTGGAGTCCATGCATGACTCAAAAGCCTCTTAATATATGAAGGAATGAATAGACTCGGCGAGTCCTTCGAGTGGACTCGGCGAATAGTATGAAGATGGAGATGAACTCGACGAGTTGGATGAATAACTCGGGGAGTCTGTTGAAGATTGCCTTGGACTCGGTGAGTCTGTTCTTGGACTCAGCGAGTCAAGTCATGAAACCCCAAACCCTTCGATTTAAGACTCGAATCAGTGAGTTGAGTGGGGACTCGGTGAGTTAAACATGACAGGACTCGGAAATAGGTAGACTCGGCGAGTTAGGGGCTGACTCGGCGAGTCGAGTCGCGAATGAAAGGATTCTGAGCGTATGAACTCGACGAGTCAGTAGGCAGACTCGGCGAGTAGGGTTGACCTGGAAGGTTGACTTTGACCAGGACTTTGACTTTGACCATAGTTGACTTAGTTTGACTTCTAGAGTTCAGTTCAGTTTGAAACTAAGTGTTATATTGATATTAGTAGCTTGAGGAGCTAGTGGGGCAGCGGTTCAGAGAGTTGTCGGTCAATAGTCAGAGGTTTATCAGCAAAGTTCTGTAGTGCGAGGTCAGTCTCCTCACTGGTTGTATGGGTCTACGGCCACAATGCCGACCCATGTAGTTTTGTATGATAGGAAGACCCGGGGGTTAGCCCTAGGCATTATGCATGAAAGACCCGGAGGCGGCTCCTGGCACACAGTATGTTATAATGTATGATAGGAAGACCTGGGGGTTAGCCCTAGGCAATATGTAAGGAGGACCAAGAGGTGGCTCCTGGCGTACTGTATGCTATTGTGTATGGAAGACCAGGAGGTGGCTCCTGGCACACTATATGCGGAGTAGCCTAGTAGAGTAGTATGTATAGTTGTCTTTGTGATACTTGCATGAAAGACCGGGGGGTGGCCCTTGGCACTTGTCTGTAAGACCTAGGGAGTGGCCCCAGGCTTGACCAGGAAGACCACGTGCGGCCCGTGGCATAACCACAGGACTATGTTTGGCACATAGCACCTTGGAAAGATTATGTTTGGCACATATCACCTTACTTGATTATGATATGTTGGTTATGTATGGCTCTTGGCTATGTATGGCATGTATGGATCAGTTGGTTTGTATGGTATGTGGTATCTGGGGAACTCACTAAGCTTCGTGCTTACAATTTTCAGGTTTTGTTCAGGTATTTTGTTTTCAAGGAAAGGAGTCGGCTCGATCGCAGCGCATCACACTATGTTTTCCGCACATGAGATCTTTGGGATTACACTCTGATATCGTTTTATGATGATATGTTTTGATTACCGACACTTTGGTTTGTCACGAGATATTATAATGAATGTTTTTATACTGATGGTATTATGTAATAACTTATTTAAAAATGAAATTTTTGGCCTTGAATTTTGGGATGTTACATTTAAGCCTTTGCATGGCTGTAAAGGTCACCAACACCCAAATCACACCACTTCCTTCCTTAAGAAACTCATAACTCATGCATGGTTCACTTATAATGTCCAAGATTGGATTTTTATGAATCTAAAACACAATATACACTGAAAAGGGGCAAATCAAGGTCTATGGAGCTCCTTTACTCATAAGGTCTCCACCTTTGGGACAAAAACCCTAGAAATGGCCCATAATGCACAAATCCAAAAAGGTTAAGAAAGCTTTGAGCTTTTTACCTCCAAGTGATGCTCCAACCTCTGAAAAGCTCAGATCCAAAGCTTGCACTCCAACTTTAGCTTCTTCAATGGCACCTTCTTCTCTTCAAAGGCACACAAGAACACTATCAAGCTCAAACACACACACACACAAGCTCTAGAACGAGGGTTTGGCACTCTTAGGGTTTCACTCTCTAGAAATGATGGCTAAAAGTGAGGCCAATATGTTCCTTTTATAAGGCTCACCCCACAATTAGGGTTTCAATCTGAACCTAGTATTTGCAGCATACACTATGGTACGCCTAGCGTACTGGGTAGCCTCCGCGTCAAGAACACGCTCATGAGTACGCGCAGAGTACCCTCCAGTACGCCCAACGTACTCAATTGCCATAAAACTATTTCAAGGACTAAATTTGAAAACTTAGGGAAAAAGAAGGGCCAAGGAGATATACCTGATTTTGGGATGTTACACCTATTTATCTTTTGATTCTCTCTTTGGTGTCTTGGGTGTGATACCATTAGAGGGGTTCTGGTTTGGGTTCTTTAATCCAAGAAGTATTGAGAAGGACAAGATCTCATGCATGGAGATGAATGGCTATATAAGAGGTATGTAACTCTTTCTTTATTATGTTTTAGTATGGTAGTAGTGATATCATGAAACTTAGATGTTTATGGTGCATGAACACATAGGATTATTGGTTTGTTTTGGTTGTACTTGATCGTGTGTTTAGATGAATTGAAAACTCAATAGTGGTGTAAGAGCCTTAGTTTATGATTACTTGCACAAATCCAATATGATTTGATTAAAAATTGTTTGTAATTGTAATAAGAAAAACGAAAAAAATAAAACTTGTTAATTGCAGGTGCGGTGCGTTTGTTTCTGGGAGCGACGCGTTCTGTCGTATCTAGGGTTTCTTGATTGCTTTCCTTATTAATTTCAAACTTGAAGGTTTTTTTAAATTTTTGATAATTGTATTTTATAAGATAAATATTATTTAAAAGTGTTTTAAATCTGGATATTTATCTTGGCTAAATATTATTTGAACAAGAAGCAGCGTGGAAGTGATATGGGTCTTTTGTTAAAGCTCTCGCAATCTATATTTATTGTAGATAGTTAATAGTTGAATTATATTATATATGTTGACGGTTACAGTTTATAGAAATAATAACCTGAAAGTATTGTTTGCCTCAAGAAAAAATACATCATTAACTTGTAAACATACATTAAGAACACATTTCTAAGCCACAATTCTTAAAGCATCTAACGGCAACGGCAGTTGAACCAAACATTTCTTATTGAAACCAACATATAAAGTCTTGGTTGTGTTTAAGAAAATAATCTAATTATAACTTACCTAGTCATATAATTGCATCATTTCTATTTCCATCTTCCATGACCACAAAAACCTTACATCATTTCACCTGAATGTGAAAAGCATCAAATGAGTACTTATTAAGAAAAATATTTTTGTCCTTGATGTTAAGCTTTGGTTTTATGCAAAATAGAAATTAATGTAATCTAAAAAATGGAAAATCACATTATATAGGCATTTTAGCAATTGTAATAAAAAAGCATAATAGTTTAAGTCCAATATGAAATTAGTAAACCATTTTAGTCGTTTAATGGCAAGAATTAGGCATAATGAAAAGATTACTATGTAGTTTACAGGAGTTGAAACGTATAGTCTCAAGTGATTCTGACAAACTCATCACTTCACATTCATAACCCATCCAATAATAGATAAAATTAATAACACATAGAGATATATTTTTTTTCCAACAGTACAATCTACAAAGACTAAATGAGTCAAGATTTGACGTTTAAAAAAGACGACACAGAAGTATATAAAAAAAAAGATTAGAGTTTTATCTTAGAAAACCACAAACATGGTTATAAAATCATGATTAAACCTAATGATGTCTAATCTAATGGAATGCTTGCAACTTCAACAACTTCAGTAGATGTTGCAGTTACTGCACAAGTTAAGGCTTGTGTAGTCTTCAATATCAGGAAACTTATTGTTAGTTTGTTGAAAAAGACACCACCGATCGTTGTTCCAACACATCTAATAAAATAACATGTCAAAACTATAAGTAGAATCAAAATGATGTATTAAAATCATATGTGATAATTTCTAGTTGATATTTACCTCCACTTTGAACTTCTCCAAATTTAGAGTCGTTGATCACACTTAGAACAAACGAAAGGTCAAGTGAACACATGCTAAGATCAAGTGCTCTCAAGTGGGTTAGTGAAATGGGGACCTTATGGGGCGTACTACCTGCAGTTAAGTGATTTAACCAAATACTAAATATAAGATTAAAAGTTTAAAATATGATGACATAAAACATTCAAGCTAAGTATTACTTTGATGCATAACTCTGAGATTTCCAAAACCTAAACTGAAGGTAAACACTTAAAAAGATCAGATATTCACACTCGATACGCTCTATTTTGCAATCCTTGAACCAATAGGGAATAAAGAATCTTGATGAATATAAGGGCATGCTTGGTTAAACGACCTCCAAATTCCTTTCTCATATTGGAATTTTGGCATGGATTTAACGTTGTCTGGTGTGTTTCCCATGACATCGACACAAATGGAGAAGAAGACCGGGAAAGCATTGTCTTTTTTCAGCCTTTAGAGGATATATGTGGAAAGAGGATATCAATTATAAAACAATAAGACATAAGATGGTAAATTTAAGAAAAAATTTTAACTTTTATTCTATCATCCAAAATCATAGATAAATTAATATTTCAAATTCTCATAATAGTTCCCAGATAATAATATAAATTAAAAAAAACGATGAAGAGAAAATGAAGAATCAGATATGTGAACGAACCTTGGCGAATTCCCCCCAAATTAGCTATTTGTTCTCTTTCTGTTTCTTCTCTGATTTCGATTCCGAATTTGATGTGAACGTCAGCGGTGAACTCGTCGACATTAGAGCAAGGAAGTGTTTGGAGGCGGTGACGGGTTTTCCTTGTCTTTATTCTTGTTCTACATCGGTTTCGTCTGCGTTACTGATTTCCCCATCACCATTAGCTTTGTTGTATCAAAAACAAAAAAATTCAAAATCCCAATACCGTAGTAAGCAAAAACAAAGGGATCCTAAAATTGTTGTGTGAATCCATTCCTCATGTAGTCGTCCCTTTGCTTTGTACCTGAAATAATGATGGCCAAAATCCCTCACGTCGACGTCGAGAAATCAGGGTCTTCCTCTCCAATCCCTGTATGCTAGTCAAAGGTGGTGGAGTCGGAAGATATTGGATTGATTCGAAGCAGATGAAGCACAAGAGTGATGTAAGGGGCGAAAAGAGTAGATAGGCTGTGGAGTGGTGGGAGTTATATCCAAGGAGGATCCAGCCTAGAACAGTTCCGAACCGGGTACTATTCCTAAGGGGGTTTCTTTATATATATATATATATATATATATATATATATAAGGGTTCAATTGAGAAAAAAAAGGTTGAGAATGGAGGAATCATTCTCAGCCAATCATTTAATTAGCACCTTAACATAAAATACACGGTGGCAAACTTGTAAATATGATATGATATCCTTCAATCACAGATACGTAACTGTGGATAATTTGATAACAATTCAAATTCATTACTACTTGATTGTTCATCATCCAAATTTCTTCTCCAACCTTCAACGATCATCCAGATTTCTTCAATTAAATCCTCGATCAACATCATCCAGTGTTAATCAATCATCCATCTTCGTCAAAAACACGTTTATCAACGTCATTCAACAGTAGACAAAAAAAATTCGTTTTTGGTTCTTTCAATCCAACTTTCAATTTTGCTTGAATACGAGCATATCTTCAACATCTACGATTAATTATACTCCCATTGTCATTAGATCAATATCATCGATAATCAACAACAGCTTCACTTCATATCATTCATTCAACATCGATCATCAAACAAAATTTCGAAATTAAGGTTAGAAAAACATCAAATCATTTTTTTTTGAAAAATTTCATATAATTCTCTATCAATCTACTATTTTGTAAGTTTTAAATAGACAAACTATCATGTTTTTAGCATTTTTAAAAAAACTTACTTGTATGCACTCCAACTGTTTGATGAAATGCATAAACTAAATTACCACGTTATATTCACATATGAATATCTTTTCGCACCTTAATCAGTATATGATTATTAAAACACAAAACAAATATATAATTTTATACGTTATTCATATGTGAATAACATATAAAAACTATATATATTTGTGAATATACCTTGTAATATTCATATGTTAATATCATGTGTAATATTCATATGTGAATAAACTGTGTAATATTCACATATGAATATATCATCTAATATTCATAAGTAAATATATCATCTAATACTTACAATTGAAAATACTATGTAATATTCACAAATGAATGCATCGTTTAATATTTAAATATGAATATATTGTATCATATTCACAAGTGTATATACTATATATTATTCATATGTGAATATACTGTGTAATATTCATGAATGAATATACCATGCAATATTTAGATGTGACTAGAATGTGTAATATTCACAAGTAAATATATTATATAATATTCACATGTAAATCTACCATATAATATTCATATGTGAATATACTATGTAATATTCATTTGTGAATATACCATGTAATATCACATGTAAATATACACTATAAACAACACATATCATATAATATTCACATATGATTATACATTCATGTGTGAATATATTATGTGATAAATCGCTATTATTATGAACTAAAAGTATATTTTTAACATTTTTTATGTGTATTCACATGTTTTTCAGGTATCGTTATAACTCAATAAAAGAATAACATTTCAATCAATGGTTTGTTCATATCCTGGTGGTTGACGATTGGTTGACATAATTGAAAAGATATCATTGACGAAGACAATATGTTTTTATATTCACGTGTAAATGTTATACAATTTAATATATTTTTCATTTTGATCGTGTTAAATTCAAATGCAAATGATATTCATTAACCAATACAATGTTGTTTGTCTTAGTATAATGTTGATTTTATATGTAAAATAATATTGTTACAATATACAAAAAAAACTATTCACAAACCAATTGTTATAGTGTATTGTTTATTTTTTATATATAAAGGTTGTATTCACAAAATAAATAAATATACATGTATAGTCTATTCACATAAATACAAATAACAGTTTCAATGATGTTTTTACTAGTACGATGGAAGTTAGTAACATCAACAGTAAATATGTCGTAATGATTTCTAAACTTTATTCATATATGAATACATAGCATGTCATGATGATGTCATCACTAGTAGGAATGAAAATTTAGTGACATCATCAAAACAATTTGTCGCAATGAAGTTTAGTCTCGGAATTGGACGAAATTCGCATATTTGATGTAAAATGGTGCGATTTACAAAACTCACCGCTTCGCCGTGACATACGGCGTTTTTCGGCCATTCGGGACTCTTTAGGGCCTCAAAATGATGTTTTTCTATTTTTGTAATTTTCCGAAAAAAAAAGTTATCATTTATTCACAAATGAATAGAACATTAATAAAAATATATATGCTTATATAATTATTTTATTAACCTAAAAAGATTAGTTGTATGTGAATAAATATATATTCTTATCAAATACTTTTTTTTATATTTAACTTTATATATTTTGTAGTCATCGGTTTTATTGACAGTTTTATTCATTTGTAAATAATATATATATATATATATATATATATATATATATATATATATATATATATATATATATATATTCACATTTGATTATTACATATATATTCATTTGTAAATATTACATATGCTCACATGTCAGATATAATTCTTATATGTTATTCACATATGAATTACAAACTTGCTTAGGACCTCAAAACAATGTTTTTTTTTTCGAAAAAAATACATTATCGTTTATGAATATTACTTGTATTCATTTGTGAATATTACATGTATTCGCATGTGAAAATAATTTTTATATGTTATTCACATATGAATTACATAGTTACTCTGTATTTTTAAAAGACATACATTGATTCTCGTGTAAAGACATATTCACTTGTAAATATTACGTGATATATTTAATTTATGCATTTCAGCGAACAGTTGGCGTGCAAATAAATTAACTTATATAATTATGGTAAAAAAAATTAACAATTAAAGCCAATAATTACAACACAAATCAAATCCTATCGAAATTGATCAATAATCAGTAGGCTTAGATCAAAAATTGTGAAATATTTTATGAAAAACGAAGTTTTTCAAGCCTGAAAATCGATTTAAAAAAAATCTTCAAATATATGGTTATGTTGATGCACTTTCGATTGCTATCTATTTTTTGATATTGGTGAAGGTTCGATTGATGAAGTTTCGATGACTGGTGATCGCAAAATGATGTGACATCGATAAATATGGATTATGTTTATCGATTTTGCTTGACATCAATGAAACTGGACAAGATTGAATCACGACTTACACTTAATAGTACGAATAAATGTTTTTGATGATGAATCACAACATTTTGATGAAATAATGAAGATATTTGATGAAGAATTGATATTTTATGAAGTGTCGATGTTTTTTGAAGATGAACAGGTGACGTTGATGTTTTTTTGATGAAGAATAGATGATGTTGATGAAGAACAGATGATGTTGATGGAGAAGATATGATGTTGATGAAGAACAGCGGAATGATCCAGATGAATCAATAACAGATGTTGTTGATGAAGAGCGAATGAACGATTTAGAAAAACAACGTGTCTTTAATGACTTAATCTAAATGTGTTTTACATATATAAAATGATTGGCTGAGAATGATTCCCCCATTCTCAACCTTTTATTTTTTCTCAATTGAACTTACCTCTATATATATATATATATATATATATATATATATATATACTTAGGTTCAAATGTTTTCACTATCTATTGTGTGCATTTATGATTAATTCTGGACCAATTATTTTAGTTATTTTAAAAAAGTAATTAATGCATATTAAATGCTGAAGATGTAATTAATATCCATTATATCTTCAACATGTAATATGCATTAATTACTTTCTTAAAATAACTAAAATGATTGGTCTAGAATCAATCATACATGCACAATAGATAGTGAAATCAAAATACTTAACCATATATATATATATATATATATATATATATATATATATATATATATATATATATATATATATATATATATATATATATTGACATTATGAGTCTTATCATATACATTTACAACATGTGTTCTGGCATGTTTAAATATTGACATTATGAGTCTTATCATGACTAGGCTCACGCACTCTAATATTATAAGAGATGTTTCTTTGATTCCGAATGAGGTCGGTTTTTAAAAGCTCTACCTTACCACCATCATTGTCTATTTGCATTTTGAGAGTGGAGTTACCGAAAGGGTTTGCTTGTATAATATTCAAGTTAAAAGTTATAACTTAAAAGCATAAAACAAAATCTTGTTTTATTAAAAAAACGTGAATCTTATGTTACCTATGAAATATTCACACTTCCTTTATAATTTGGTTATAGAGCTTGTGTGGTTAACGATACATCAATCTGAGAATATAATTTAGAATGATGTGGAACTAATGAATCTTAACCGTAACTTGAGCCAAGGACCATGTATTTTTGCATGGTTGATTCACCATTTATTCTATAATCCATGACTACCCGTCGTAGAAATGAGATGATCATAATATTAACATGACATTGATAATGAATGATTCTTAAATATTTAGGGATTTCATAGTGAGTGAAATTCGAAAATAGTATTGCCTGCCAAAATAACTTGATGGTGTGTTTACGACGACCCCTTATACATCATAGCGCCAAATATGGATCCTATCCTAGTTAAATAATTTTATTTAGGGTAATTATTTTCTAAGTATTAATAAGACAAACTATAATCGAAATTGATATTGGATGATGTCTTTAATCCTATCCGCTAAAATACACTGCTACAAAATCTCTAAAACGATAAACTATTAGGATGATCAATCTTATCCAAATTTGTAGTTTGTGAATAGTTCTCATAAATGAAAAGAAAGATCGTGCCTTTGATAAAGCTCTTCCTGAGCTTCCTCCAACCACTACGTTATAAACTATTAGAAAGAGAGCGGTTATCAAGTGTAAGTTTCATACTAACATATTGAAGTAAAAACTAAATTCCATTGAGTTAGGAGTTGACTAGCATTAGTAAACTAGCTAACATGTGTATATGACCATTTCACTCTTATTTTGATATGAACAACTTTGAAATGTACATGTAGGCGTTGTGTGGCATGTTGAGGTTTCCTTTTGGAACTAACATTTCTAATGACAGAAACTCCGACTTCAAATACTCTCCTATTTTTAATATCATGAATAGAAGTGTTAATAAGAAGAAAGCTAGTTGCCCATGGTTAAAAAGGTGATTAGTGTTACTATACCTAATCTGACCCTAATCACCAAGGACAAAGTAAGGTTTATTCTGAGACATGGTATGATAATCTATTTGTTTCCATAACAAGAAAGGGACTAAGAAAGCATACATGCCGAATATATATTTGAAGTGAAAGGACTGATGTAACACCTAGTTTTCATAACAGGTACTATTTCACAACATGCAGATTATATGAACTGAGTGGGTGAAATAAAGCTTTGAGTTGCCTTAAATTGAGAAAATTAGGGTTGGAAGTGTTCTGTTTAGTTTGGTATTCAATGTGAGATTGGCATGGTAATGGTTCGGTGTGGGCGGTCTGTCTGGGGGTCAGACCAACTTGAGAATTTAGGATTCGGAAAGGTATACGTGGTTTTATGCATGGGTTTATGGGTTCGTCTTCGTCGGTTCGAAGAGTTCTGTCATGGTTGGGTTCGGTTACTTTGGGAAGGTCCTTGTATGTGCAGGGTTTTCGGTTGCTTTCATCAGGTTGTTTGGTATGATTTGAGTGTTAGTAAGGAGCGATTTCGAGGATGAAATATAATTTAAGTGGGGGAGAGTTATAACACTCGGTTTCAAATTGCTTCATTGTTTAGGATTGTAGCCCAATCATCAGTTATCATGAGGCTTAAGGCCTTGGGGAAGAAAGGATTTGGCCCTTTTCGGATGTGGGTGTTATGGTTTAAGTGATCCAAGTGCTCGATCGTGTTTTCGGAGCCCAATGGTATAATCGTAATTTGTTAACACGGTCCTTTATGAATTTTGGGTTTTTGTTCGAGAAGTTTTAAGGCGAGGGTGAGTTAATAGAAGCGTAGGGATTCTCATCACCTTTCTGAGGATATAGAGTTCATTGGAAATGAACTTAGGACAAAGGAGCTAGGGCCGAGTGAAGTTCTAAGTGTTGGAAGGTCATCTAGTACGCATGGTGTACTAGATGTGTATGTGGGGCGTAGTGGGTGAGCGTACTAAGGGGTACGCAAGGTGTACTCCCTTCAGAGCCAAACCCTAATTTTGGGGTTCATACCCTATATAAGCATCATTATGACCTTCTTTTGGGTCTTTTAAGTCATCCTTCATCCCTTTTCATCTACCTTGAAACCCTAGAGTGCCTTAAGTGAGACTTGGAGCTTGGAAGAGTGTTTATGGTGGCTTGTGTAGGAGAAGGAGAAGGTTGAAGACTCACTATTTTGAAAGGAGCTTAGAGATCCAAAAGTAGCATCATCATTTCGTGATCTTGAAGATATAAAATATCTATCTTGCTCACTCTTTGGTTAGATCTTCTTTTTGGGTTTGTTCATAGTCCTTTTAGCCTATTTTGGTGGTTCTTGTGAGCTATGGTTGTTTCAAAGGTTTGATCTTGTGGATATGGATGTTTTAGGTGTCCCAAGGGCATAAAAATGTGACCTTTATGGTTCATTTGGACTCATGCATGTGTTAAGACCTTTCATTAAGCTCCTTTGAGCTCTAGAGTCCCATTAAGAAATGTATGTAAGTAAAGTTGCCAACTTTACGTGATAAGTCATCAATGGGAATCAGATTTAAGAGTTTGGAGCGAGGTCTTAAGTGATTAAGTGCTTTTTGGAGTTGGTTGGGATTCAGAGCAGTACGTTGGGCATACCCATCTGGTATGTTGCGTGTACTGACCCTAAAGGGTGTAAGATGGGCGTACCAGCTGAGTATGCAGGGCGTACCCGACTAAATTGGGTTTTTACAAATTGTTGACTTTTTGGGCATTTAACTATTGACCAGAGTGGACTAGGATGGACTACTGGATCTTTTGGGCCTTTTAGGATATTGGGACTTCTTGGGATAGGTCAATGATGGATTTGGGCCCAATTGGGATATTTGGGCCTTATTGGGCCTTGTGATGTCATTTCGGATTTGGGCTATCGTTTGGGCTCGAATTGTTTGGGGTTTTGTTGGACCAGCTGTGATCATGTGTTTTAGTTCAGGAAAAGTTATTGGGCATTAGGGTAATGCCCATGTAAGGGTTGGGCCTAATTTGGAAAATTGGGCCATAAGTGGGCTTTGGATGACTTTTGGTTTGTGGGCCTTTATGATGAGGAGTTTGGGCCTTAGTCTTGGACCAAACTATGTGAAGGGTAAAACGGTCTTTTACCCTATTTATGGATTATTGGATTTGGTTTGGAACCCAATTATTAATTGGGTGTTATTTGTTTGATAGCGTGGGGATTCTAGCGGATCTACAGTCAGAGATATTTTCATGGGTTCAGCTGTTGAGGTGAGTCTCCTCACTATAATATGGGTCGAAGGCACCAATGTTAGCCCATTTGGTTTATGTATTATAGGAAGACCCAGGGGTGGTCCTTGATAATCTGTATGCAAGACCAAAGTCTGAACACTGGCAGATAATGGGTTAAGTAAATGTAGATTGTATGCTAGTTGTCTTTGTGATGCTTGCATGGAAGACCAGGAGGTGGCTCCTGGCACTTGTCTGTAAGACCCAAGGTTTTAGACCCCTACTTGGCAAGAAAGACCATGATACGGCTCAAGGCATAATGGCAAGACAATGGTTGGCATATACCACCTCCACGTCGTATGTTTGATATGTACAGCTCATATGATATGTATGGTATGTGGTATTTCGGAAACTCACTAAGCTATGTGCTTACATTTTGTGGTTTATGGTTTCAGGTACTTCCGGTTTGAAAGGGAAGGGCTTGGCTTGATCGCAGCGCATACACCTGTGGTTTACCGCAATTCGTGATTTTGGGATTTTACTCTGGTAATTGTTTTACTCTGGAATACATTTAAATGTTTGAATAAAGATAAATCAATGTTTGAATATATATATATATATATATATATATATATATATATATATATATATATATTAAAAAGGAAATTTTTACCCTTTGATTTTCGGGATGTTACAAGTTGGCATCAGAGGCTTAGTTTGAGGGATCCAGGCATACTCTTGGGTATGCCAGGACTCAAACTGAGGGTTTAGTGAAAATTTTCATAAAATAAATGATTTATTAAAAGGGTTTTTAATCAAAGAAAGGGGTGTGATGCGTTCAATCAGCCGAGCTCAAGTAAGTGGTTCCCAGAATACCAATACATGTGTATTATGATATATGATATGATTATGAGAATTTCATGCTAGATTAGGGCTAAGGATCTGCTCAGTATAATATGATAGGAGAGATGTATTTATATGCCTGATTGTATGAGCTTTAGAATTGCATGCTAGTATGGGTTCTAGATAGTGGGTAGAATGGCTTGTTTAGCACATGTTGGTTAGATTTTCCGTTGTCTAAATGCTGCTTGATTTGTGCTTTGTGGGGCTCTTAGCAGTGTGGATCAACTACTAAGTGAATATGCTAAGTCACATGTGGCACGGGTTAAATAATCTCAGAGTGGTGGATCTGACCTTATTGCGCAAGTCTTGATTGAGTCCAACCATTCTAGGGTTGAGTCTTCTACTCGAAGGATTATATGATCTCTATTGCATGTGATTGTGTTCATGAGGTAGTTAGTTGACATTGGTGGGAGCTTTTTAGTAGTTGAGGGCAGGGTCAGGTTGAGAACCTTGGAGAGCCTATGATATGTTTCAGTGGGTTTAATGGCGTTGTTTAGTGAGTTTGGTGCATTGGTTTGAGAGGGTGACTTAGAGGATTCAGGATGACTCCTGAGAAAAGTATGGATAGGTGTGGAAAGTAGTATTGGGCTCGTACTACTGAAACCACAAAATCCATACTCAGATCGGGGAGAGTCTTGGAGAATCTAAGAAGCTTATGGAAAGAGGATTTTTGGGTATGTTCTGATATTTGGCATGTTGTATTTCAGTTTGGTGATGAGCACTCAGGGAAGAGGTTCTGGTTCTAGTTTTGAATCAGGTGCAGGTACTGAGCCGATTAGCAAGCAGATGCGAGAGTTCATCTCATCAGAGATTTCTAGCGGTATTTCGGAGATCTTGGATGAGCGCTTGGGGGCGTTCCGAGCTGAGGTTATGGCTATCATTAGAGCTCGCACTCTTTCTTTCTATGAGTTCCATGCTTGTGGAGCTCCTGCGTTCTATGAGGAGAAGGTCCCCATTGCCAGTAAGAGCTGGTTAGTAGATATGGCTAATACATTCGGGATGAGTTTTTGCCCCGAGGAGGCGAAGTTCAGATATGCTTCCTGCTTAGTGAAGGACAGGGCACGAGATTGGTGGGAAGAGGTAGGATGTGAGGTCGGTGATTATGTTGTTGATGTTATGTCATGGGATGATTTTTTGACCAGGTTCCGAGCGGAGTCTGCACTGGTGATTGAGGTGGAGCAGATGGCACGATCTCCACAAGATAACTGAGATTGTGGCAGAGATCACTACCAAGTTCCGGGAGAGGGCTTTATTGGTTCCTCAATATGCAATAGATGAGGAAATGAAGAAAATGAGGTATCATGATATGTTGTGGGATGATATCAGGGAATTTGTGAGTATTTCAGGGTGTAAGACCCTGAATAATATGATTTCGAGAGCCCGAGAGCGGGAGATCGATTTGGAGCACCTTGGGAAGAAGGGTCCAGATCAGGTGCATATAGTGGAGGGTCCTGGGAAGAGACCCAAGACTTATGATCAGCGTTTGAGAGGCCAGCATGGTCGGAGTCAGTGTAGCACGTGCAGGGAACTGCATGATGGAGTTTGTCGTTCCAGGGGCATGGGCTGCTAGAGGTGTGGCGGGGTTGGTCACGCTAGCAGGGATTGCCCTTAAGGGGCAATCTCGTTATGTTTTCACTACAACCAGGTGGGCCACAAGAAGGTCGACTGATCGATGTTGAGGGGAGGAGCAGTGAGTGCACCTGCTCTAGCTACTGTGAGGATCATTGATGGTCGTGAGGGTAGGGTTGGAGCCCTAGCAGATAGGAGTCGGGTATTATAGTGTCAGACAGGGGATGTTAGGACTCCAGCAGGCGATACTACAGGTATGTTATCTTTTGCTTTCTTTTGTTTATGATCAATATTTATGTGTTTGATATTTTTGTATTAGTTTGGGTAAGATTTATTTGTGGCTTAATTCTCGGTTATTGTTTATGTTGTATCATTAAGAATTGTGATATGCCATTTGCATGTCATGAATCATTAGTGGGTTAATGAGGGGTTGTATCTTGTGTAGTGGATTCAAAGTTATTCAGTTGTTATTTTGGTTTTTGGTCGAGGTTGGTTCAAGGCTATTGTGTAGTAGATCTTTATTCAGGATTCAGTGGGTTAGTTCTCCAGTATCGCCAGGGTTTAGTAGTTTTAGTAATTGTTTTTGGTTAGCTCTTGGGGGTGCCAATGGAATTGGTCTATTGTCGAGGTTTTGGTTTGGGCATCAATTCAGAGGGCTTCAAGATTTGGGTATTGTATCATTAAAAGCGTCTGGGATTATCACTCTTGTTGGGATTTCAAGGAGTGTTCATATGGTCTTTAGGAGTGTGCAGTCTTGGGGTGTGGCTAATCAATGCAGGTTTTTAGCAGTTCAGTCTTAAGGGGGTAAGATGGATTGGGAATCCTTCAAACCTTGAGTGCTGGGAGAGCTTAGTCGAATCAAAGTGGGGGAGAACTCTTCAGATCTCCGGGAGCGGAATCAGGTGCGGAACTAGGTTAAGTTTCACAACCCCGTAAGGGGGGGGGGGGGGGGAGGGAAGGGTGGCCCAAGTGGTCGTCTGGATTGAGGATTGTGTGGGTTGGGAGCTTAGGAAACCTCCCAAAAGTTGGTTAACACCTTCTTGGTGATGGATAGCAAGATTTTGGTGGACCCGTGTTGGGATTCCATTCATGACTCGAGTTCAACTTGGGTGTTTGGTCAAGTGCATGCTCGACTTTGGATGTGACAACCCAAAGTTATTCCGTTACATTACCCCGTTTCCGTTAACGGAATATTCCAAGTTATAAAAAGTTCCGTAATTTGGAGCCGTATAATAAATAAATATTTAATTTTTTATTTATATTTCATATGTGATTATTATTTTAGTAAAAATAAATATTACTCGTTAATGTTAGTCCCATTTAACGAAATAAAGTTATATTATTTTTCAACCACTTAACCCGGGTAAAAAGTTTAAACCCTGTTAAACTTTAGCATCGGGTAGCCGTGTACCGGGTGCAACACCCGAGACCTATATAAGGAAGATGCAACACTTCCTTGAACCCTTTTACCACTCCAACTCCTCTCTCTCATTACTTTCTCTCTCTAGACTCGTTTTCGACTCCAAAACCGCGATTTCCGGCTCCTAAACGTAAGACCTTCAACCCTAACTTGTTCTAAACATGCATTATTGTTATTATAGCTCAAAAATCTCATGAAAAGGACAAGGAAAAGGAGTTTACGGCCTAAGAGCCTCCTTAGGCCGTAAACACCCAAAAAGTGGCCAAAAAGTCCCGATGCTTCCTTACTTGAGCTTGGATACTGGTTAGGGAATTTATCTAGGAGTGTTTAAACAACAAAACACAAGGTTTTAGGGCATAAAAGAGAGTTTACGGCCCAAGCACATGCTTAGGCCGTAAACACCTCTTATCCTTGCAAAAATGCCCCAAAAACCTTCCAATGCATATTTGGACTTGAGATATGACTTAGGGAAATTCCATATCGAGTTTGGGACAAGTAAAGCATCATATTTGAGGGTTAATTTAGAGTTTACGGCCCAAGCATAAGCTTAGACCGTAAACTCCCCCAAACCTCACCAAATGAGGGTGTAAACCCCCTAATTAGCCCTAGACCTTCACTAGAAAATTAAAAGGATTGATTTAAGGGCCTTAGCATCAAAATTGGGGAGTGAACAAGAGTTCACGGCCAAGCCATAAGGCTTACGGCCGTAATGTGACATCCCCAAAATCTCGGCCAGAAAAGACCGATTTTCATTTATGCTTTTAAATATTTTCAGAGTAAATCCTTTTGATTTGAAAGAGTTGCGGAATTTGTTCCCAAAAACAAAACATGATAAAACAATGTTTACCGAAGCATTTCATAAAAGAAATGTATTTTCATTATAATCAAAACTCGGGGTGTCATGTTCCGATACAGACCAATAAGCATAAACGAATACATTACAAGTCATATAACAAATATAAACATATGCAGACTTGTAAACAAAACATCTTGATGGTTCATCCATCTCATGCCCTTCCGCCACTTCCTGTAATACAATTTAAAACTGAGTGGGTCAGGCTTGGGAGCCTGGTGAGCATATAGGGTTTTCAACCCACAATAAATATCATATTTAATTTTCACCAACCAACAATAACCCAATTACCCATTCCCGTTATTCTCACTTTAATGTCCCTAAAACAACTAACATAAGGGACCTAGTCTAAGAATATTTCATCGGGGCGACAACACATGCTTCGGGGGTACCTCAGCAATATAAGTCAAATAAGGCAACCATGAGGGGGATGGAGTACAGCGAATGAACACCCAAGTTCATTAACACCTACAGGTGGCGAACCTGCTAATGTTTCCACAAGACTGTCTAGAATAGCCAGTGGTCGTCATCTAAACTCCGCTAGATGACTCAATCAAACAACAACGAGGCCTCTCATCTGTTTATTACACACCAACTGTCTACCCATGTTCTACCCAACATATTAGTAGATAAAAATATACATTTGTATACACAGTTTAAAGAAAACCTGTATAGCATGCCTTAATCAACACATATATCACAAAACAGATGAGGCACACACACATATAACACATATCTCATAAAGAAATAAGCAGATCTATAAGATAGAAGAGAGTGAATACTCATTCACACATAACACAACCAAATATATACACATAGCACGTATTTTATATATAATACTTCGTATTATTGTATTTGGAAAGAAAATAACTACACACTCACACTTATAAACAACAATACTCTTAATACACTCGAATCAAACTCGTATTATTATTGTGTTTATGAAAGGTAGTATACACTCACTTGATCAGAAGATGATCAGACAACACTACGGCTTATAGAAGTAGAAATCCTCAGCAGATCTGGAAGATCTCTTCAAAAATCGAACTTCTCGCGGGCAGAGCTTCGACTCGGGAACCACACTTCTCGGGATCTTCGGGATCTCGGGACTTGCTTCGGGACTAGAGTATGATATCGGGGCTTCGGGATAGCTTCGGCACGAAAAACGATGCAAAAGACTAGAGAGAAGAGAAGAAATTGAACAACAAGGAAGGCTGTCTTCGGATCCTTTATATAGAGGCTGGAAGCCTCAATTACGCGGGGCGTACAGCAGTACGCAGCGCGTACTGCTCCAATGTTCGTAAGCGCATGCGTCATCCGAAGCCACTTGCTGCGATGTCGACACCCTCGGAGTACGCGGGGCGTACTCGAGTACGCGGCGCGTACCTCGGATCAGATCAATGACTCGTTCGGATAATGCTTCCGAATTTTGATTTAAATTTAAATACAAAATGATTTATAAACTTCGGAAATTCATAACTTCTTCATACGAACTCCGTTTTCGACGTTCTTTATATCCACGCGAAGGTGAGACTACGCTCTACGACTTTCGTTTAGACTCCGTCGGCTAATTTTGACTTTATTTTTATTAATTATTTTTAATAGGCCGGGACAGAAACTTTCGTTATAAATTCATAACTTCTTCGTTTGACGTCCGTTCTCGCCTAACTTTTTATCGCTTCGATACCAACAATGAGATCTTCGATTCTCATTTAGATTGCTTCGGCTAACAACCGCTCGATCTCAAATCGAGTAAAACAGGCTGTATACCGCTAAGCCGGAACTTCGATAAATCATAACTTCCTCATACGAAGTCAGATTTGGGCGTTCTAAATATATTCGGAAACCTCGTTTCAATTACTACAACATTAATCAAATATATTAAGTTTATTTTACACTTAAATTTTGACGCTTATTTTTATTCTTAATTAATCAAACCACATAATTAAGCAATTAAGCACAAAACACATAATACTCAAATAATACAATCTTTATTATTTCAAAACGGGTTACAGAGGTTAACTTAGACTATTATATTGCTACAAATGGCAAGCCCAGAAACACAGGCGTTACACGTAAACTCCCAAGGAGTGGCCTTTGGGCCGTAAACTCCAAGGGAGTAAACTCGTGGACTCCCTAGTACCCTCTTTTTGGTCGTGTACAATCCCCGAGAACCACTTCTAATCCATAAGACCTCGAATCAATTTTAGGATATGTAAATGTTTTAATAAAAAGTATAAGGGACTAATTTCATGTAAAACACATATCTCATATGTTAATAGGGTCTTAAAAGGTGTACAAGTCCTTAATTGACACCAAACGCTCAACCGACACTTTCACCCGATTTACCCGATTTACTCGATTCTAGGTGAGTTCATACCCCTGAATGAACCTTTTAAATGTTTTTGCATGTTTTATAGGGGGGGGGGATACAAGTTAAACATGTCAGTTATCATATCAATCACATGTGATTGATAACCTGCATGCACAAGGATTTACCACACTGTAAACTGTTTTACCAAGTAGGATACTATAAATGGTTTTCTAAAAGGTTTTCACTTGTTCAAAACTCCCACTTATACTGTTTTATCAAAGTTCATTTTAAACTGGTTTATGAAAAGTTTCCGAAGAATTTCTAAAGGTTTTCGAACTTATTTTACCAAAGAACACCAAGTTGTGATTTTCTCAAGTATAAAGGTTTTCTTCCATGTTTTGATACTCCTTCTTAGTTTAAACTCCTACTTGATAACGCTTTCACTTCGTGATGCGTTTATACTTGTTATTGCCTCTATTTCGCTTATACCTATAGTCGCTTATACCTGTTAGACGCTCTTTCTTCACCTGTTGTCGCTTCCACTTCGTGATACACTTATATTTGGTATGCTTATACTTCATGATTCGGTTATTCCACACTGTACGCTTATACTTCACGATTCGATTATTCCACATTGTACGCTTATACTTCACGATATGTTTCCACTTGTTACACACTCAAACATAGTTAGATGTATGCCTGTGCTTGTATGGATGCATATAAATAATGATTTAAGGACTTAGGAAGGCTTGTCCGCCCTATTTCCTTTTCTTCGTTAAGATGTGGTCTGGTGGGATCGAATGTCCGTCCGAAGTTCGTTTGATTCATTAGTTATATATTATGTATACAAGCATAGACATATAGGTTTACTCTAGTTAGTTCAGTTATGAGTCTCTACCTCTAGTTCAACACTTATATCGGAAACCCACTACCCACTATTTTGGATGCATCTTCGGGACACGGCCTTCTCCGTCGTCTAGTTGGTAACTAGAGTCTCCTGTAGGGAGAGCGGACATTGTGTGTATAGATCTATACGTGATTGACACCCCCGCACTACGACTGCTAGCTACAGTCCACGGCCTACCAAGCCAAGGGTTGACAAATGTCACATTTTATAGACGCTTGCAGGGCATCAGGTACTCTAGTGTCGGTTAGTATGGTTACGAGTATCCCAGGTTATCTTATAATTCATGGCCTTAAGGTAACAGTATTTCACCAGCAATTTACACTGTATGCTGGAAACACACTCTCAGAGTCACATTGTTTTTAGACCTTGCTAGTTGTATCTTTCATTTGATACTGTCTGGGGTCTGTATCCTCATTTTTTAGACCTTGCTAGCCGTACCTTTCATTTGGTACCGTCTGGGGTCTGTGTCTCTCTTTGTTAGACTGAGCCAGGCGTGTCGTTTGTTCGATACTCTCCTGGAGTCTATGATTCCTTTTGCCTTAGTCAGCAGTCTTCACTGCTGAGGCATATGTTATTTTCCCTGATTTCTCTTGCTTTCTTTAATAATCAAATTTTTTATTTTGATAATTGATGAGATTTAAAACCTTTAAATCTATGAAGATCGATTAGATCTCAAACAGGCAAATAAATATAAAACTGTAAGAACACGAAAATAAGAACGAGACAAGAGTGAATCAAACGAGTCGAATGATTAAAACAAAATCCTCAGAAGAGCTCGATTAAGAACATAAACTGTAGAGGATTGGTAGGTTACAAGAACGATTAAAGAAACCTCGAAATACTATCGTTATGCTCTAGATTAATCACTAAAATCGTTAACCTAATATGCATGCAAGCATATACTTATATATAAAACATAATGGGCTCTCGGTTGGATAGCCCCAAACCGGAATACAAAATAAATAAACTATCGAGCCCAACGACGCAACACTTCAAAATAATCTTCAGCCCAACAATCTCCCCCTTTGCGTCACTTGGAGCGAGACCTTCACTTGTTACTTGGGCCAGCAGCTGAAGCAGGTACCTTCTTCTTCACAGTGTTAAACAGACATTTGGTGAGCGAGAGAATCGTCTGTCTAAACCGGATGTACCATTGGATCATATCGTTGAAGTACTTGATGTCATCAGCTGAATTCTCTTTACACCTCTTGATGATTGATAACACGTGCTCTAGACAAGCAGTGGTGTAAAGGTGTTTGTCAGCTAAAGCAAAGAGACATTTCTGTCCTTCTGCTCTAGTGAACATAACCGAGTTGCGTCTCGGGTCGATCTTGCCCATTTGCATTTGGTTGAGATCACTGGCCGATCCCACAGGAGCTATCTTCGGTTTCTTCTTGAAGACTGTGGCAACCTCCTGATCCATTAGGGCAACCTCCATGATGTAGCAGGCTAACATCCTTTTGATATGGTCTATAATGGGACCATATTCGGCTTCATTAGTCAAAAGGATATTATACAGGACAATCCAATCATGAGGATTTAAGTTCGGTAGATCTGCCAGGGAGATAAGATGAGCAGTTCTTGCAGATCCCCGAATCACCTTGAACCGAACATTTATAAAACGACCTTCGGTGTAAGGCTTCAGTACCCGAACGTTCACAATCTTCTGGGCGCTCCAAGTTAGGTACTGAGGACGAGCAGCCGCCAGATAGAAGTCGATGAGCTCCCTGTCAAGCTCAGCGTTCGGATGAGGGACTTCAAAGATGTTTGAGAAGGCGTGGAAGATAAACGCCTTTCGAGTCAGCGGCATGTCGAACTGCGAGTCGACAGTATTATTGCAGTCGAACGAGATAACCGGCTCGAGCCATAATATGTTGGGAGTGTCTATGGCCTCTTTAAACATTCTCTCCCGAGTCCATGCAGGGAATAGAGTCTTCCTGCTCTCAAGGAGATCGTGGGCTTCCTTTTGCTTGCGTTCGGCTTCTTCAGCCTCTCGCGCCACACGAGTTACATCTTCATCCACATTGCGACTGTTCTTTCGTTTCAACATGTCAGCAATGGTCTCCCTGTCTTCATCTTCATCTTCATCTTCTTCCTCAGCTATGTTTTTCCCTTTGTCCTTCACACCCGAACCCGAAGCTTGACCAGTCGGAGGTGGTTCGGTTGTGTGAGTAGCTTTGGAGGAAGGAGGTGGTTTCGATCCGTTCTTTTTCTCATCTCCCCCTTGTTTCGGAATGGACACGAAACTCGGAAGGCCTTCGATTTTGCTGAGAAGGTCCATGGTCGGAGAGAGCTTTTCAGCGAGGGTTCGCCTCACCGAATGGTTTAGGATCGGATCATGTGCTTCCAGGATGTTGGATAAGACAGCGTGTACATCCGAAACACATGTCTTGATGACCTCCTTTTCGGATCGAAGAGCTTCAAGTTGTTGTTGTGAGTTTGAAAGCTGCGTGCTCTTGATCTTGAGGGCGGTTGTTGCCATAGGACCAACCCATAGTCCAGGTTAATCCCGTTGTAGACCGCGTACATGATCGACAGGAAGAGGCGACTGGCACCGTCGGATCCTGAACTCCGTTCCGACAAGCCCTTGAATAGGACTGTAAACAAGCCGTTCCACTATGGTGGCAGGCAGGACTTTTTGAACTTAGCGACGGAGGTGAGGACCTCCGTGTACCCCATGTTGTAAAACATGTTAAACAGATGCCCAACCGGAATCGTCTCCGGATTTATTCTCGATGGGTCAACAGCCAACCCTAGCATTGTGCTGAAACGTTGTCGAGATATGGAGGTCTTGTGTTCATCAATCTCGAAGAACACCCGCTCAACTGCTTTGTCGTAATAAGCAGTCGCATAAACCTGCGAGAGAGATGCCATGGGCACGGACTCGATCCTAGATAGAGCCGGTGCGATTTGTGAGTACTTCAGGCACTCGATGATCGGCGACATGTAGGAGTCATACGCCAGGGGGTTGAGATCGATCACCAGGCATTGTTGCGGACGAATAGGAAGTATTTGTGAGGTAGCATGCACTGAGGATGATTCCGCCATTGTTGAATGAAGTAGAAGAAGAAGATGAACAGTGAAGCTTTTGGGAGTTTTTGCTCTGTAGAAAATCCGGAAGCAGTAAAAAGGTAAATGAGAGTGTACACTGCCTTTTATAGTGAGGGATTGGAGAGAGAAAAATCGTTTCGTATCTTCTATGCGATGATCACGTAGGAGAGAGAGTGTCAGAATCCTAGGATCACGCTACCCAACAAGCGCCGTTTCAGAAGAAAACCGGTTCAAATCCTCGCGCGCCTTTAAATGCCAGTAGGATGTCGCTTGGATTTCGCACACGCGTCCATAATGTCAGTAAAAGTGTGGGCGTTTCAAATTCACACGCGCCCCCTTTTTACCGTCGTTTGAATTTTAATCCGTTTAACTCCCGCCGAGTCAGCAACCTTTCGTCTTATCTTTTTAAAAGGCATCGTTTTGAATTAAATGCCCACGTGGATTGTTTTTTACCACAGCTCCATAGTTAACCACCAAAGTAATAATACAGCCTGTAAATTATTAGTAACGGAATTTTGGAAAATCAAAGATTTTCGTGCAAAGAGTGTAAAAGAAAAAGAAATAAAGCAACTCTTTTAAGGATATTCTGTGATGTCAATAATGACACGAAACTGATGATCCCGGGCACGAATCTCTTCCTTCAAGGTCAAGAGAGACCTTAAAGTGTTAGTGTGGATTCCCGTTGAATTACGATCAAACACTTATTAATAAATGTTGAAAGGCTTCTTTTAATTAGGCTAATTAAGGGTGGCTTTCGCTTTGAGTCAGCAATTCTATTCTTGAAATAAGAAAGAAAGTGAACAAAGTACTTGTGAGACCGGTGTAGTCTGTTGAACAAGTAGGTAGGAATTTATTTTAAATTGGCTTGGATAAAATATAAAATCTCATAAAAAATTTAAAATTGGATCCCATGGGACGAAATGTTATGGTGTTTAACAATTTCATAGGAATCACAGAAAAGAGAATTTGAGATTTCAGGAGGGTACATTCGTCAATTCTTTGGTGAAAGCTTGAGCAAATTAATTGTTCACCGTCAATTCATTAGGTGTTGAATTTTGGGTTTCACTCAGCTCATAGTTGCACGAACCTAAGATCATAAACACAGATGTTGTGTAACCATAAACCTCAGTGGTAATTTCTGAGAGTCTCAAGGGTTACGTTGATGAAACGAATGTAATGGAGAAGTGTAATAGAGATGGTGTAAGAGGATAATAGTACCTCTGCTGCGAAAATAAGGACCAAGCAGAAAAACTCTTAACTTATGTGAGAAGAGAATGAGGTAGCTCACGATTAGAATAAATGAGTTAGCCTTATTGGGAAGACAAGGTTTGTGTATACCAGGTCATGAAGGCTATTATTCAAAATCTTATGAGGCTTAGGACACATACAGCAGCATGTTTCTAGGGACACTTAAGTAATTCATCAAATATATCCCCATAAACGAACGAACACACAAAAAAAATTAAAAGAGAAAAATAGTTTTGGTGTTTTTGAGATTTATATTTAATAAAAAAATAAGTGAGGAAAAAAAAATAAGACTTAAAAAACTTGAAGAAAAAAAAATTGAAAAATTGAAAAACCGAACCCGAACGTTCGGTTGGTTTCAGTTCCTGAAAATTTTGAAAAACCGAACCCGAGCGTTCGGTTGGTTTCGGTTTAACAAAATTTTGAAAAACCGAACCCGAACCTTCGGTTGGTTTCGGTTCAACGAAAATTTGAAAAACCGAACCCGAACCTTCGGTAGGTTTCGGTTTTGGAAAATTTTGAGAAACCAATGGATTTAGACATGCAAGTGGAAAAACTTTTAATATTAAGAAAAACAAATTTTGTACAAGAAATATACAACCAAGAAAAACTACCTTTGAAGTAATGAGCGAGTCAGATGGTTTAACCGAACCCGAACGTTCGGTTGGTTTCGCTTCTTACGTTTGAGGTTGAGAGGTAGTGTGAGGTACCGACTCTGATTCCATCATACCTAGCCCTTGCAGTATTCTGTTGAATGATGCTTCAGGAAGAGCTTTGGTAAAGACGTCAGCCAGTTGATCAGTGGTTCTTACGAAGTGAACTTCGACGTTTCCATCTTCCACATGATCTTTGATAAAGTGATACCTCAGTGCTATGTGTTTGGTTTTAGAGTGTTGCACTGGGTTATGACAGATCCTAATTGCACTTTCAGAGTCACAATATAGTGGGATCTTCTTCATATTAAGTCCATAGTCGCGAAGTTGACTCTGGATCCAAATCACTTGAGATGTGCAGGATGCAGCGGCAATGTATTCCGCTTCGGCAGTAGACAACGACACACACGTTTGTTTCTTGGATTGCCAGCTGACCAACTTCCCGTCAAGGAATTGACAGCCACCAGTTGTGCTTTTTCGGTCGAGTCCACATCCTCCAAGGTCAGCATCAGAATAGGCTTGAACGAAGAAGCCTGAGTTGGAAGGATACCATAGACCTAAGGAGGTGGTTCGCTTGAGATAGCGTAAGATGTTCTTCACTGCAAGCATGTGAGGTTCGCGTGGGTTCGCCTGAAATCGAGCACAATAACACACAGAAAACATGATGTCAGGCCTGCTAGCAGTAAGATACATTAGTGAGCCTATCATTTGACGATAGAGCGTGATATCGACAGCCGGTTTGTCTAGGGATGGAGTTAGCTTGGTGCCGAATGCCATTGGGACTTTGACTTTGGAGTCTCCCATCATACCAAACTTTGCTAGGAGAGTCTTCGTGTAAGCTTCCTGATTGATAAAGATGCCTTCGGGTCCCTGTCTTATATTTAAACCAAGGAAAAAGTTAATAGGACCCATTGAGCTCATTTCAAACTTAGTCTCCATCAACTTTCTGAATTCAGCTGTTAAACTGGGATTCGTAGAGCCAAAGATGATGTCATCGACATAAATTTGAACTATCATAAGTGGTTACCTTCCTTTTTGCGAAAGAAGGTTGGGTCAACCGAACCTTGTTTGAATTTAGACATCTTTAAAATTTTAGTTAGCGTTTCATACCAGGCTCTCGGAGCTTGTTTAAGGCCATACACAGCTTTATCCAGAATGTAGCAATGATTTGGATATTTTTCGTTCACGAACCCAGGAGGTTGCTCCACATACACGTTTCTTCGAGTTCTCCATTGAGAAATGCACACTTGACGTCCATTTGGAAAACTTCAAAGTTTTTGTGAGCAGCATAAGCCAGAAATATTCTAACAGATTCTAGCCTAGCTACTGGAGTGAAAGTCTCTTCATAATCTATCCCTTCCTCCTGACAGTATCCCTTTACTACCAAACGAGCCTTGTTCCTTATTACATTCCCTTCCTTGTCCATTTTGTTCCTGAAAACCCATTTTAGACCAACAACCGAAGCATCTGGAGGAGTTGGAATGAGGCGCCAGACTTTGTTCCTTTCAAATTCGTTCAGTTCGTCTTGCATTGCTTGAAACCAATCAGAGTGATCGAGGGCAGTGTTAACTGTCTTCGGTTCAACTTTTGATACGAATGAGTTAAACATACAAAACTCAACCTTTGAAAATAAGGATGTCTGCTTTGCCTTCAGTTGTGATCGGGTCAGAACCTTTTCAGATACATCACCAACTACTTGAGAGATAGGATGATCTCTGGTCCATTTGGTAAGAGGAGGGTAATTCGGATCAAAGGTTGGGTCTAGTTCAGCATTGATTATTTCTTCTGGCTCAGATTGGCTATCATAATCAAGCGTCATATCATCATGCTCCCCCTCGATTGATGAGCTTTGAGAACTTTGAGGTTCAGGGGTTTCTTATGGTGCTGAGCTTTCAGGCGTTGAAGCACCTTCGGTTGGAGAAACACCTTCGGTTGGAGTTGTAGAACTTGGCTCCCCCTCGACATGTGAGCTTGGCTCCCCCTCAACATTTGAGCTTGGCTCCCCCTCGACTGAAGCATTGTTAGATGGAGGGTCATCAGTAGTCGATCCTCCTTCATGCATTTTCCTTGCAGCTTCTTCGACAATCTCCTTCATGTGGTCAACCTTGTTGTCTGCTGCACCTGCTTCTGAGAGAGAAGCTTTCTCTGGTTCGTCAAAGAGCTCCAGAAATTTATCATATAGGTTAGCGATCGAGACTGTGACTTGGCCAGTTTGAGGAAAGATTTCCCCAACAATGTCTTCTTTGGCCTGTAGCTTTTTGACATAGCTATCGTCAAAGGTCACATAGTATGTCTCTTCAATTCTTCTCGAACTCTTGTTTAGGACCCTGTATGCCTTGGATGTGAGAGAATAACCCAGAAAGATTCCCTCGTCGGCTTTGACATCGAACTTGTTGCGATGTTCTTTAGAGTTAAAGATGAAACACCGTGAGCCGAACACATGGAAAAATTTCACATTGGGCTTTCTGTTGTTTAGTATCTCATAAGGTGTGAGCGTGAATCGCTTGTTGAGATAAGACCTGTTCTGTGTAAAACAAGCAGCAGAAATAGCGTCAGCCCAAAAATAAAGAGGTAAGGAAGCGAAACTTAGCATAGTTCGGGCAGCTTCACACAAAGATCGGTTTCGTCTTTCGACAATTCCGTTCTGTTGTGGTGTGTAAGGAGCTGAGAAGTTGTGACTAATTCCCTGTTCTGCAAGAAACTCTTCAAACTCCCTGTTCTTGAATTCCAGACCATTGTCGCTTCTTATGTTTTGAGCGACCTTCTTGAGCTGTTCAATCTGCTTGATGAACATTTTCAGCTTATGAGTCGCTTCAGATTTGAGCTTTAGAAAGAACACCCATGTGAATCGTGAAAAGTCATCAACAATAACAAGAATATACTTGCTAACACCGTTGCTTTCGATAGATGAAGGACCACACAAATCGATATGAAGTAATTCGAGTGGTTCAACAACTTTTGTGTTAATTACAGATGGGTGACTTTGACGACTCTGCTTCCCCATTTCGCATGCAGCACACAAATGATCTCTGTTGAACTTGAGCAATGGAAGACCCCTAACATGACCTCCAGTGACAAGCCGGTTGATATCTTTAAAGTTGAGATGAGAGAGTCTTCGGTGCCACAACCAGCTTTCGTTAGATTGAGCTTTTGATAACAGGCATATAGCTGGGTTTCCTTTGATGGGTTTCAGGTTTAGAGGAAACATTTCACCCTTTCGCTCGGACTTGAGAATTACCTTCTTTGTCTTTTTCTCAATAATTTCAGAACCTTCATCATCGAATGAGACTTTGAGACCTGTACCTCCAACAAGCTGAGATACACTGATGAGGTTGTGTTGGAGTCCTTCTACATAAGCCACCTTCCTTATAGTAAAGTCGCCATTTGTTATCATCCCGTATCCCTTTATGGTGCCGAAAGAGTTATTTCCAAACTTGACGTTGCCACCATTTGCAAGAGATCTGTATTCCCTGAGCTCCTCTTTCCTCCCTGTCATGTGACGTGAGCAGCCACTATCTATGTACCATTCTTCGTCGAACTGCTCGTCACTTATAACTTGCAAAAATTAAGCAGATTTAGGAACCCAAAGTTTCTTGGGTCCACGTGAGCTTTTCATGGGAACAAGAACAGTAAGAGAGATGTCAACAAGATATGTTCGTTTTATGAGTGTTGTTTCATCTTTCTTTTTAATGGTAAAAACTTTTATCTTATTAGGATTGGGTGCGTTCGGTTTGGACTCTGGTTTGGATTCATTGAACTTCTGTTTGCCCTTTTGCTCAGCTGACGAATGAGACTTTTGAGAACGAACAGAATTAGCTTTAGAGCAAGATGGAGATGAAATGGTGGAAGTAGAAGAATTAGAAGAATTAGAAGAATTAGAAGAATTAGAATGAGTGGGTTTGGATTGAGAGGACTTCCTGGCTGGAGACTTTAGGTGACCCTTTCGCTTTTGATCATTGGAGGGACATTCCTTAGAGTTTTGTTCTCTTTTGACTTCAGAACCGAACGTTTGCTTTCGGTTGGAATCGTTCTTTGAACCGAACCTTTGCTTTCGGTTGAAGTCTTTCTCAGAACCGAACCTTTGCTTTCGGTTGTTGTGACTTTCAGAGTTTTCGACAGGATTGTTTTCATACTTCAGATTCTTGTCTTGATGTGAGAAGTATGCATTCTGGGATTGCCAGAATTGTCTCCTTTCAAAGAGATTCTTCCTGTATCTTTGGTTCCTTTCTCTCTTCTTATTCCTCATCTGCTTTGGTTGATGATGAACATTAGCTTTTGTTTTCGGTTTCTCCTTGGCTGGTTCCTTTTGAACTGAGGGAGTTTCACTTTGGGCTGAGGGAGTAGAGGGAACGTCTTCTTTTGTCAAACTTTCATCCTCCTTAGGAATGTCTTTCGTACCACTGGTGCTTGGCTCGTCGAAATTATCTGGCTTTTTCGGGGTTCAGGTATGTATCTACCTTTACTCATCCAGGAAGTTCTTTCTGACAGGCCTACTGTTTCATCAACATTATCAATTGGAGCTATCCAGAAGAATTCATCACAGCCATCAGCATTGTCTTCGTTCACAATAGCCGTGAGTTCAGTTGTCTGATGTTCGGTTACTCCAGTGACCTTGTATACTTGATTTGGAGTGGTCCTGACCTTTTGATACACAACTGCTTTCTCTACTAAGATCGGGGACTTTTGTTGGGACAATCGAGCGAACTCCACTGAATTTTCAGAAATTAGATTCTTGTGGTTTTCAGGTTCGCTTTTTACAAATTCTGAGCAGTCAACCGTGTCCTCTACAGAAATTTCACTCATGTTGTCGTCCTCGTTAAGCTCAGATGCATTTTCAACATCAATTTTGTTTTCTGAACTTACGTTGGCGTTTAAAGAGTCAAATTTTTGTATGGTTTCGGTTCTCAGTTTAAGTCTATCATTTTCATCCAAAAGGTTTTTAAGCATATTCTTGTGGTCCTTGGATTTGATGAAAGATTCAATTTTGTCCAGTCCATACATGTAGGTCGGATTAACATCATCAGATGATATCACACTCTCACAGTTATAAGCCTCGGCATCAATTTCATCCTCCTTAAACTCCAGGAAGGGCAAAATCATGCGATGGATCTTTTGGCCTATTTCACAATCTAAGTGAAGCTGAGTAATATTAGAATAAAGACGTTTTGCAATTAAACAAAAAACATTCCGCTATTTTAATAATTTTAAATTATCTCTTTGCAAGTAAATGTTTTCGTCTTTAACTTTAACTAATTCAGACTCCTTCAACTCGATCCACATTCGCTGCTCCTCACTCTTCGACGCCACCCTGCTTAATTGATCAGTTAGGTTAGAATTGGTGACTCGAGTTTGAGTTAAGCTACTATCTAGATGAGAAATTCTTGTATTAACGTTTTTTAGTTCTTTCTCATATGAGGATTGTGGTACTTTAGATGAAATGAAAACAGATTGTACCTTCTTTATCAGTTCATCAAGCTCATTGAACTGCTGGCTGAGTGGTTTGGCCGAAAAGCACATGTCCTCCTGCACCTTCGGTCCATCGCTTCCACCATCGGTGTTGTATCCCCTCATTTGAGATACGTCAGACACCATGAAGCATCTTCCTCCACTGCTCTCCTCCTTTGCCACATAAGCCTTTCCATGGGTAGGCTTCCTTACTTCATCGTCTTCTGAGTCGGTAGACCAAACTTTCGTGCTACCGAACTCGTCATCAGCAACCGAACCCTGCACAATAAGAGCATTAATAGAAGGGTTAGCGGTAGACTTCTTCTTTCTCAATTCATCCAGCCTTTTCTGCAACACAGCTTCCTCATCCTTTTCATCATCCTTTTCAGCCATCTTCTTAAGCACACAGTCTTTAGCATAGTGGTTTTTCCCACCACAGTAGTAACAACTTACTCCGGAATCGCCATCCACCTTCGGTTCCTTCTTGGGCTCCTCAACCTTCGGTTCATTGTTCACTTTTTCTGAGCTGTAACTCCCCTGCCAGTTTCGGTTTTTATTGCTGGGGAATCTCTTCTTTATGAACCTCTTGGGATTGGACACCATCATGGCATAATCCTCAGACGTGAGGTCATACTCCTCCAAGTTGAGGTCTTCATCCTCCATCACAGCTTTACTTTTTGATAGGAGGGCCAACGAACCAAGGCTTGAAACGACGTTCTTCTCTTGCAGCACAATCTTCTCTTGGGACTTGAGAATGCCCACCAGTTCGCCAAAGAGTATGATTTAAACTGCTCATGGGCTTTGACTATAGAAACCACTGCTCTCCATTCAGACCTCAGACCATTTAAGAAAGTAACCTTCTGCTCGATAAGCTTCCTTTCAATGTCATGTTTGTGATGGGTTTTGGTCATAAGACATCCTATGTGCTCATACAAACCCTAATGCTTGGATCTAGGTTTCTCTATTGTACATGCTTTGAATCCAAGACTATAAACCCTAATTCTAGCATATGGAAATCAGAATTCACATGTAAATAGGTTTAAGAACATACCTTGATTGTTATGTAGCAATAACAATCCAATTCCTCCTTGAATTGACCTTGGAAAGCAGAGAGTCACAAGTGTCACTCCTCTAATGGCTTACAAACACCATAAGCAAGTGGAGAAGGTATAAAGAGAGAGGAGGGAGGTTAGAATTTGTCTCTAAGACTTCTTGGGAAGGGATACACGAATTCATGACCCTAGGGGTGTTTATATAGGTGTAGAGATAGGGTTTCAGTCATTATCCTTATCTAGTTGCTTATCCACCAAGCAACCAATAAGATAATCCTTGAATCCTTATCATACTCGAATTCTAAGAGATTTACACCTCAAATTCGTTCACCATATATATAAGATAATCCTTACCTTATTTTGTAACTATCACATAATTACAATTCAGCCCCTCTAGTTTAATTAATTACACTTGATCACAAAATTAATTCTTAATTAATTATTGACCAATATTAATTAAACAAATATGATTTCTCCTTTAATATATTATTCTTATAACATATTAATAAATCATAATAACCTCTCTCTCTTTATTTATTTCTCCATTCAAGTTGCTTTGGTGAAGGCAACCCAAAAGGACCATGCACCATCGGGTCAAGTACATACCAAAATAGTTATGGACTTAGACACTAATCCAACAGTTTGATCATCTTGCTGAGAAGATGATTGAAGCGATCGAACGTCTGGGTCACCGTTTCTTCGGCTCCTTGCCTGAATTCTCCAAACTCAGATAAGAGCAAGGTTTGGATAGAATGTTCAAGATCCTCGTCTGTAGAGTATAGTTCGCGAAGTCTATCCCAAACTTCCTTTGCCGTTGTGCATGAGCTGACCAATCTAAAGGTGTCGGACTGAAGGGCGAATCTGATTGACCTTAACGCCTTGATATTACACTGGAATTTGTCCTTTTCGTCTTGTGCAATATCTTTAACGTCTTTCAGCAGATCATTGTACTCCTTTTGAGTTTTAACACTTCTGGACGTTGCTGAATGAGAAAATGGTCCATTAATTATAGCTTCCCATATGAGGTATCCATTATCCTCAGATCCTATCACGTAGTCTTCGAAGTGATGCGCCCAGACTTCATAGTCATGGGTATATAGGATTGGAATCTTTGTCGTCGAGCCGATGTTGTTGGAGATATTTATAGGATTTGATTGCGACTCGTCCATTATGATCGAAAAAACCTGTTAAAAGATCAGACTTGTAATAACACAGATTAGGGCAAAACAATAAATATCAAGATACGTCAATAATGAGATGACGGCTCAATAAATATTATTAATTGCGGAAAAACCCTAACTGTAACCTTTTCACAGAAAAGATGTGTATCGATTACACAGCCTCCTGCTCTGATACCAATTGATGAGATTTAAAACCTTTAAATCTATGAAGATCGATTAGATCTCAAACAGGCAAATACATATAAAACTGTAAGAACACGAAAATAAGAACGAGACAAGAGTGAATCAAACGAGTCGAATGATTAAAACAAAATCCTCAGAAGAGCTCGATTAAGAACATCAACTGTAGAGGATTGGTAGGTTACAAGAACGATTAAAGAAACCTCGAAATACTATCGTTATGCTCTAGATTAATCACTAAAATCGTTAACCTAATATGCATGCAAGCATATACTTATATATAAAACATAATGGGCTCTCGGTTGGACAGGCCCAAACCGGAATACAAAATAAATAAACTATCGAGCCCAACGACGCAACACTTCAAAATAATCTTCAGCCCAACAATAATTATAGCGATTAAGGGAAAACCACTTTTCACCACATAACTCCTTCCAGTCTTAGTAGAAGACTGCTTTCATTAAAGAAAATATAGGATTTTCTGGAAAAGACTCTACTTTATTGGATACTCTAAAACTACCACTTTTATTAAAGTTATTGGAATAAAATGACACTAAATACTTATGAATTCACCAGCATTTGTAAAAATGTTGATACTCGCTTTTCAAATAACTTGTATTCTCAAGTCAGCATTAGACAGGTACACCCCCGGAGCTTTTGACGAAGACAGTATAGTACCAAGCTGCACCTATATATTTACTTGTATTACTTAGATGCATTGTAATGTAAAACTATTACTATTAATGCAATGGTTGTTGTACTTTGATTACTATAATGCATGTGTTGTGATACTTGACATGACGTCATCCACCCCAGAACGTTTCCGCCGTTCCGGTTTTGGGGTGTGACAGATTGGTATCATAGCATTGTTTATAGTGAGCTAAGTATATCAATTCATAAAAGATATACAGCCTATAAATACATAGGGATAAAATACTCTGATCAAGAATTATACTTTAAAATATAACCATATTTTACCAAAGTATAAGAACATCCAAAACCTAAACACCCGAACACAAGTATCACATGAAGAACAAGAATAAAAGTCTTCGGATGTTGAACATTACCGTCCAACCTGGGCAGTTATGTAATCGCAAGCAGGAATAAATGTAACTTGATCAACTATATTTATTCGAGATGCGATGAACGTGTGCTTGGGAGTGATAGTGGTGTTGCAACAGGTCTGAAACTTACCAACTAGGAATGCTAGAGCCAAACATAAAGTTTAAAAATACTATGGGAGTATTTTGGAATACTAAAAGACTCACATTAATCCCAGAATAATAATCAAAAGATAAGAAACAAACAAGAAATTAAAATACCATAGGGGTATTTTAGGATCCATAACTAACCTTGTGTGAAGAACTAAAAAGATCCTTATTGATATACCTACAATTACAGAGAGTATACTCCTAAGGTTATATATAATAAGGATCCCATAGGCTAAGAATGTTTGGTTTCACATTATTTCCTTTTCCTCGTTGGGATGTGGATCTAGAGTAGTATCACATATTCGAAGGCATATCGGATCTAAGCTATATATGATTTGTATACCCTGTGTAATCGTAGTAGGACTCGATATGGATCACCCAGTGAAATGTTAATAATCTCTTAGGATTCTTTAGACATTTCCATTCTCGCACGAACACTGTAGAAAACCCTACCCACTTCGGTGCTCGGCAGAAGAGTTGATTTAGACCCAGAAGAGGTTCATTGAGAAGATTTCCAGCTCGGAAATGAATGAACTAGGTCGAGACTATTGAATTCACCAAGTGCCTATATCTTTTAGGGACATCGGTGAAGAAATTCGCCTAAACTTCCGAGATTTCCAGTCATCCATCCTGAAGCGATGACACCCAGAGTCGGATTCGGAAGTAAGGCGGAGTAGAAATTCAATACGTCTCTAGGAGAGGAGAACCCTAGGTAACTACCCGAAGGAAAACCAACATCGGTCCCAGTCAAAGATACGAGGTAGACAGAGAGAGCCAGTACATGGAGCCCGAGAAGTGTCTTGTCCTCATGTTCGTCACGCTAATACACCCATAAAATAATACAATTTAGTGAGTTAGTGGTTACACTACTCACGCTATGTGTTAGGTAAATCGCCTTTTCCCGTTGCAAGTAATACGTTTAGAGCGGATCCCAACACCTCTATTGAGGGTGTTTAGCCATAAGTCATCATGAGCCTTTCTTCCCGCGGACTTCGTTCCGAACTGTTCTCAAATCTTTCCAGGCCGGAGAGTGAAACCTTTCCCAGTATAAAGGTAACTTAGTAGGAACAACTCGCATCTTATGGCTTTTCCGATACTCATACTTCTACCTTGCATACCAGGACTACATCATAGGGATGTAGGTCGACACTCAGACAGCCCATATCTGAGGCACGGGAAAATTTAGGCCTAATATAGTAAGGATTGGTACGTCCAGGGTTAACCTTCGCCTCTTATCAGTTTGTGTTCCTTTCCGTGTAGGAAAAACCATGCCTCCGAAGAAACGTAACCCATCCACCAGCAAGAAACCGACTCTCCTATTCGATGAATCTACTTTCCAGTCTGCAGTTTCAGCAGCCGTAGCAGCTGTCATGGCTCGACTGAGTGCTAACAACGCCAATGTTAGCAAGAGCCCTATCAGAAATTCCGATCCTAGTAGTGGACATCAACAACCAACATCTGCATACCCAGCCACCCAGGAACCTCACTCAAATCCACGGAAGAGAAAGATCAAGATCGAGGAAGGAAGTACCTTGGCTCAAGGACCTTCCGAAAGGCAACGAGCTGAGGCATTCAATACCCCTGCCAACCCTCCCATCCCTACGCCTAGGAGACCATACTTAGGAAACCTTCCCCACTGCAGCAAGTGCAGCTACCATCATCATGGTGTCTGTCGGGAGCTCTATTGTGCTAGGTGCCACATGTTGGGGCATACTGCTCGCGTCTGCAGAACCCCGGTTGAGCTCATTACATCAATCATCAATGTGGCGACCCATACAGTTTGCCACCTATGTGGTGAAGTGGGACACTTCAAGAAGGACTGCCCAACCGAAGGAAAAGACAAGGACACAGGAGGAGTCTAACTGTAATGCTTAGGGAGAAGCATCAAGGAACCTGGTAGATTTTGGTACGTCACTCGATCTCAGATAACTAACCGAGAACATAAAAAGGCTAACTCTAAACAAAATTATTTCCTCAGTAAGGCGAAAGTCGCAGCACTGTTATAAAATTTAAAATTTTCATCAGGTAAAACTATAATGGCTAAACATATACATTACGACCATGTATAATTGGGATGGATAGACCTAGAGTGAGTGAAGGCTGCCTCATTTCCTGTTCCTCGTTTGGTTGTGGATTTAAGACGGAGTCGCTCAGTCAACAGTCGTCCCCATCTTAATTATACATGACTAGTATATGTTAGGCGATTATAGAAATGCCTCGTGAGAATCCATTCATGAAAAAGGTACTCTATTCAGAACACTTAGGACTCTCTATAGTTCTGCGTCGACTCTATCGGTCCAAGTATCCGCGACAGTGATACACAGGACAAAACCCAAGACACCTAGAACTTGTGTGCATGTTCGGCACATGACCCTATCGATCCTCATTCTATGTCATGTCGATGTATGCCAACTTCGACGCCTCTATCGATCATGGTTTGACTTCGTGCAACCATGTGTAAATCCTTAGTGCTGCGTAAAAAGAACTTTCTCCATAGCCATTCGTCAAATAAAGGTTCTTCCGAACCTAAAGAAAATAAAAATAATAAAGACTAATGCGATCCGTCAGTCGTCACTCTTATTTCAAACCTTCCGAAGTACCCAGGAGAGGGGTACCGCACACTGTTAACCAACCCTTCTTAGTCAGATAGAAATCGAAGCGAAAGGCACTGCAGGCATTCCAGAAGACGATAACCACCTGAAGCATACCTCGTAGATTCCCTAGAAAGACCCTTCGCACCTCGCACATCAGGTTCGTGAACCTAGAGGATAGAACTCATGGGACTGACCACTATAACCAGGTATATGCATAAAGGTGGTATATAGTTTAGATCAAAAAGATTTAAGATGTGTGCTTCCTCCCTACTCCCTGTTCCTCGTTGGGTTGTGGGTCTGGGGTGGAGTCACACAACTGAACATCCTACCGACCTCAATTATATACGGCCTGCATACACCAAGTATTAGTGGTTAAGCCAAGTATGAGTTCTACCACGAACCTCATAGTAAAGCCCTTCATCCTATTCCATAAAATAGGAGCTAGAGTCAAGAGAACCACCGCGGGTTGAGCTACTATAATGACCACAAATCCGAAATTTGTTGTCATACCGGTTAAGCTCACTTGATAGCTAACACCCTCAGTTAGTAAAGAGATTAAAGTTCCGAGTAATAGAACCCTATACTCATTAGATTTGACCTAGACCGAGAAAACTCAGAACCTTCAGAAGAGTAGTTGCAGTAGATGCTCGCATTACTCAGGCACCTCGTCCACCCCGTTACAGGCGATTAGTGCCTAGGATCCTCCACCCTCTCGCATTGAGGAAATCGTCGTCGCCTTGTAGATGATAGACTTCATTCTCCGAAGTGAAAACTAGAATATCGAGAACCACAGGATAACCTCCACAGCCAAGAATACTTGATCAAAGTGCAAAAGTAGTTGCGTTAAGCCTCATGACCCAGATCCCGAAGAGAGTATAGACTTGACACCAGCCTTGGTGTTAGTCGAGGGGTTATGCAGGAGCATGCGTTTTCCGTACTAGAATAAACCAAAGTCTTAGAGATTTATTGGACTATTAGGTGTTCCACGAATACTATCTCACGCAGAAATAGTAGAACCACCTCCCGAGATAGTCCAACACTCGTCTGATGAAACCCTATCTCCCTGACCCTAAGGGTTTCCGTTAGAAATATCTCAAGATTCGCTAGTGCAAGATCATTTTGCACAGGATTGAGATAGACCCTTTGCAACAAAAGATACCGTAGATACAAAACCCTTCCGATGATCTAGAAAGTCTCTAACAACCAATTGACAGGAAACGCGAAACCAAGGACAACCCGAGCTTCCTAGGAACCAACCTGAAGGACTACACATCCAGTATGAGTGAGAACGTTAGGAACTTCAGAATGGCGGTCACGCCGGTGATGATCTTTCCATGGAAGTACACAATGTTCTATGTACTGAAAAGCTCTACCCTTCCGAGAGCTTAGGACCATCTGAGGATCCTCGCGGAGATTTGGTCCAACACTTTTCGGACCACCACTACTTTCGGATATTCCACAAGTTTCACACCAGATCGATCCACTTCTTAGACTTGATTTGTGTTTACCCGACGTCACTCTTTGCATCCCACTCATCTTGATAGAAACCATTGAGAACCCTAACCTCGTAGATACACCAGTCGGAACTCGCTAACTACACGAGACGGAATCCGCATCCTGTAGGTGAAGGTTTGTTGGAATGACAAACACAGACCAAAATTCACTTGGGAATGCGAGGACAAACCAAATAGGAAGTACCCTCCTGCCTCTATCATTCATACCTACTACCTTGCCTAGACCTGAATTTCGGGACGAAATTCCCTCTAACGGGGGGATGATGTGACAACCCAAAGTTATTCCGTTACATTACCCCGTTTCCGTTAATGGAATATTCCACGTTATAAAAAGTTCCGTAATTTGAAGCCGTATAATAAATAAATATTTAATTATTTATTTATATTTCATATGTGATTATTATTTTAGTAAAAATAAATATAACTCGTTAATGTTAGTCCCATTTAACGAAATAAAGTTATATTATTTTTCAACCACTTAACCCGGGTAAAAAGTTTAAACCCCGTTAAACTTTAGCATCGGGTAGCCGTGTACCGGGTGCAACACCCGAGACCTATATAAGGAAGATGCAACACTTCCTTGAACCCTTTTACCACTCCAACTCCTCTCTCTCATTACTTTCTCTCTCTAGACTCGTTTTCGACTCCAAAACCGCGATTTTCGGCTCCTAAACGTAAGACCTTCAACCCTAACTTGTTCTAAACATGCATTATTGTTATTATAGCTCAAAAATCTCATGAAAAGGACAAGGAAAAGGAGTTTACGGCCTAAGAGCCTCCTTAGGCCGTAAACACCCAAAAAGTGGCCAAAAAGTCCCGATGCTTCCTTACTTGAGCTTGGATACTGGTTAGGGAATTTATCTAGGAGTGTTTAAACAACAAAACACAAGGTTTTAGGGCATAAAAGAGAGTTTACGGCCCAAGCACATGCTTAGGCCGTAAACACCTCTTATCCTTGCAAAAATGCCCCAAAAACCTTCCAATGCATATTTGGACTTGAGATACGACTTAGGGAAATTCCATATCGAGTTTGGGACAAGTAAAGCATCATATTTGAGGGTTAATTTAGAGTTTACGGCCCAAGCATAAGCTTAGACCGTAAACTCCCCCAAACCTCACCAAATGAGGGTGTAAACCCCCTAATTAGCCCTAGACCTTCACTAGAAAATTAAAAGGATTGATTTAAGGGCCTTAGCATCAAAATTGGGGAGTGAACAAGAGTTCACGGCCAAGCCATAAGGCTTACGGCCGTAAACTCCCAAGGAGTGGCCTTTGGGCCGTAAACTCCAAGGGAGTAAACTCGTGGACTCCCTAGTACCCTCTTTTTGGTCGTGTACAATCCCCGAGAACCACTTCTAATCCATAAGACCTCGAATCAATTTTAGGATATGTAAATGTTTTAATAAAAAGTATAAGGGACTAATTTCATGTAAAACACCAAACGCTCAACCGACACTTTCACCCGATTTACCCGATTTACTCGATTCCAGGTGAGTTCATACCCCTGAGTGAACCTTTTAAATGTTTTTGCATGTTTTATAGGGGGGGGGGGGGAATACAAGTTAAACATGCCAGTTATCATATCAATCACATGTGATTGATAACCCGCATGCACAAGGATTTACCACACTGTAAACTGTTTTACCAAGTAGGATACTATAAATGGTTTTCTAAAAGGTTTTCACTTGTTCAAAACTCCCACTTATACTGTTTTATCAAAGTTCATTTTAAACTGGTTTATGAAAAGTTTCCGAAGAATTTCTAAAGGTTTTCGAACTTATTTTACCAAAGAACACCAAGTTGTGATTTTCTCAAGTATAAAGGTTTTCTTCCATGTTTTGATACTCCTTCTTAGTTTAAACTCCTACTTGATAACGCTTTCACTTCGTGATGCGTTTATACTTGTTATTGCCTCTATTTCGCTTATACCTATAGTCGCTTATACCTGTTAGACGCTCTTTCTTCACCTGTTGTCGCTTCCACTTCGTGATACACTTATATTTGGTATGCTTATACTTCATGATTCGGTTATTCCACACTGTACACTTATACTTCACGATTCGGTTATTCCACATTGTACGCTTATACTTCACGATATGTTTCCACTTGTTACACACTCAAACATAGTTAGATGTATGCCTGTGCTTGTATGGATGCATATAAATAATGATTTAAGGACTTAGGAAGGCTTGTCCGCCCTATTTCCTTTTCTTCGTTAAGATGTGGTCTGGTGGGATCGAATGTCCGTCCGAAGGTCGTTTGATTCATTAGTTATATATTATGTATACGAGCATAGACATATAGGTTTACTCTAGTCAGTTCAGTTATGAGTCTCTACCTCTAGTTCAACACTTATATCGGAAACCCACTACCCACTATTTTGGATGCATCTTCGGGACACGGCCTTCTCCGTCGTCTAGTTGGTAACCACAGTCTCCTGTAGGGAGAGCGGACATTGTGTGTATAGATCTATACGTGATTGACACCCCCGCACTACGACTGCTAGCTACAGTCCACGGCCTACCAAGCCAAGGGTTGACAAATGTCAAATTTTATGGACGCTTGCAGGGCATCAGGTACTCTAGTGTCGGTTAGTATGGTTACGAGTATCCCAGGTTATCTTATAATTCATGGCCTTAAGGTAACGGTATTTCACCAGCAATTTACACAGTATGCTGGAAACACACTCTCAGAGTCACACTGTTTTTAGACCTTGCTAGTTGTATCTTTCATTTGATACTGTCTGGGGTCTGTATCCTCATTTTTTAGACCTTGCTAGCCGTACCTTTCATTTGGTACCGTCTGGGGTCTGTGTCTCTCTAATATGTGTATTTATATATATATATATATATATATATATATATATATATATATATATATATATATATATATATATATATATATTTATGCACTTTATCTTAATATTTTGGCCTTATTTATTCTCTTATAGAACTAAAAAGTACTCATAATGCTTTGAATTATGTTTTGCAGCTATTCGTTGTCGATAAAGCACAAAAGAAAAGACTGAATGCGGAAACCGGACTTAGAAGCTAAAAGAAATTAAAAATGTTGGATTAGATGATTACGCCTCGCGTCCATAGCAATTACGCCTCGCGTAACGACCAAAGTGATGTACGCCCCGCATAACTTAAGGGTACGCGCCGCGTACTGGTTGGCCTCGGATATGTTCAATCGCGTAGTGATGCTTAGTACGCCCCGCGTAATCCGACGTACGCCCAGCGTACGTAAGTCGGCTACAAAGGTTATAAAAGTCGATTTTCAGCTAACCAGGAGGGTGAATTCGACTTCCAACTTAGTTTAGTCGATATTTAACTTCTGTTAAGCCGTTTTGAGGGTTTATAAGGCGGCCGGAAGGCCGTTAAGCTAACGGGAGCGGAGATCGGAAGGATTGGAGAGCGGATACGTGTCGGTAATCATATGGATTGTTAACGTGACCATGTTTAGCATTCCATTATGGTACTTTTATATATTTAGTTTCTGATTTGGGTGTAAAAACCTTTTACTTTGTGTTTATGATTGAATGAAGCTTTGATTATTAGACTAATTGTTATATTGAATTGTTTATTTATGTTTAATTTATCTTGCCAAGCTTGTTAAAAGATCCTTATGTGTTAATGATGATTATTTTCTGTTAATTGTTAAGTGAATTGAGTTGCATGAACATCTGCTTGATTTGCTTGTCTCTTATGATTTTTGATGACCATCGAGATTACAAGACTAGAAATAACGAATGTGAAACTAGGATTAACTTGAGAATAAGTAAGTTAATGTGTGAGCCTTGTTGGATGACCATCAACAAGAGGTTAAATTGAATTAATAATTCGATTAACTATATTTACAAGTCTTGCTTGATACGAACTGAACACTAGGAAACATGTTAGTTTAATCAATTGATCACTGTTTAAATTGACTTGTTTGCTAAAGGATTAGTTATAGTGAACGCGAATCTAATCATTTTAGGAATCGGTGAACATGAATAAATGAATTTGTGTATGTAATTGTCTATGTTCTTAAGGTGTAATTTATCTAAACCAAAGTACCTGAAGAGATTTGCTTTCCTGTTAGTTTATCGAGAGTTGTTAATTGTTAGTTTGATATTTATTAAACCGTTTTCTTTATTATTTTCGTGTGACCTGTAACCTATAATCAAATATATTAAATTAATCCACCATTCCCTGTGATCGACACCCGACTTACCTAAGCTATACTGTAATCTGACTAGGTACACTGCCTATAAGTGCATAGTTAGTCTAAGTTTGTTAGGTTATAAATATTAAAATTAGTGGCTACTTTTGTGCACATCATGTTTTTGGCGCCGTTGTCGGGGAACGGCTTGTCATTAATTTAGTTTATTTGATTATTCGTTATTTGTTTTTAGTTAGTTTTTATTTTTAGTTTGATTTTCGTTGATATCATTTCACTTGTGGGGAAGGTTCTTGTTTTTATTTGCAGGAATTTGGGATTGTACACATTGCTTGACTTAACTTTTTGCATGGGTTTCGAGAATGAAAGCGATTAGGGAATTCTTGACCTGCTTAGTCTACTACTTTGTTGATTTGTCCAACTCAATCCATAAGGCGTAGTATAGCAAGGCGTATTGTGGTGGTTAAGTGGAAGACCAAGCTCTTGCTGTTCTTGACTAGTTAGGTCACTTCTTGTTCCGCTTCTAGTTAAAGGTGCAAGGAAAACTAAGGAAATATTCTAACAGGTCCCGAAAGTGGGTATTTTCGCAAACCAATTCTTGCATGCGAAGGTTTTTGATCAACCGTTGTTGTTTGATCTTGACAAAGAAAAGTGATTATGACGTCTCCGTTTTTTTTTTATCACTCATCGTGAAGTCATTAGTTGCTGAATTGATTAAGAAATTAAAAAGAAAAAATAATTAAGTTTTAAGTCCCTTAATTAAATAATTAGAAAGAAAAGGAAGTTAAATTAAAGGAAAAGGAAAATTTTCAAATACAATTACGCCCCGCGTAAGTTTAATTACGCCATGCGTAATTTGCCCCAGATCGCGGATGAAAATTTCATAGGGTTGAAGCTACGCACCGCGTAAGCTTGTGTTACGCCCCGCGTAAGACGACGACCAGGTTATATCTCTTGACCCTTCGACTTTTGTGTTATTCTTTCAAACACTTCTTTTCTTCGCATAAGCTGTGACGGACGAATTCTCTCAAAAGATTCTCGATTCTTTATCGTTTCTTGTCAAATCCAACACACAAATTATGGCCCGAAGGACACAAAGAACCAACCCACCCGAGGATGTGACCGATCATCGTTTTTTACAATTTCCGCAAACGCTGAACGATGCAACCCGGGCACGTTATGTCACCAATTTGAGCTTGCTTCTCACAAAAGAGATTGATATAGCACCATCATTCGGCTGGGAGTTGGCTACCAGGACTGGACTTGCTGCATTGATCCAGGAATTTTTGCAATACACACACTCGGACGCGAGCGGTGTGGATTTGTTCGTGTGTCAGGGATGGGCACGTTTGTTCAGGATCCAGGAGCCTGTCTATCGGGAGTTTTTGCTGGAGTTCTACGCTACAGTTTCCTATGATCCTAGGAAGGCACTCGATGACAGGACAGCCTTTGCTTTCAGACTGGGAGGAGTATTTCAGGAATGCAACGTGATAGAGCTTGCGATTTGGGTGGGTATTTACACAGCCGATGAGACGAGGAGTGTCCACTTCCCTACATTCCTTGCTGATTGTCTCACGGACCGGCCAAAAGACTATAACGAGAACACTTTTCGCGCCGAGATTACGGGAGGAGTTTATACACCATCTACCGCACGAGGGGGGATGATCCGGTCGACTACATACCGAATGTTGCATCGGTTGATTTCTATGTCTCTCACGCATCACAAGAATAGTGAGAGAGTGCCTTCGATGGACTTGTATTTCCTATGGGCACTAGTTACTCCAGGGAGGCACCTGAACCTTCCAGTTGCGTTAGCTGCATATTTGGGACAGAGGGCCAGGGGACTTCGGGGGGATAGCCCGATTTGCGGAGGGCATTTTGTCACACGGTTAGCTCGATCATATCAGTTGCTGACGCGTGAGATCACGAGATCGATGGTGTTTCACGACATGAGGCCGATGAGTCTTCAGCTGTTAGAGTCGATGCGTGTATTAGAGCGGGGTGGAGATGGTGTCTTGAGGGTTCGGGAAGATGATGTGGCGGATGAGGAGGGTGCCGCCGAGCCACAGCCGAGACGGGTCCAGCAGCGTAGACCTGTTCCTCGGGGAGCGCAGCAGGGACCTAAGCCGGAGATTGATATGCGCTACCTAGCTCAGGGCATTGACCGTCTTAATGAGTATGTTGCACATGTGGACAGGCAACAACGGTGGTATGGGGATGCGTTGAACGCATTCTTTGCCCACCAGGGGTTTCAGTATTCGGTTCCCTACCCACCACCATTCCATCCACGACATGATGGGGTCGGTACTTCTGGGACACAGCCACATGATGATGGAGATGATGAGTGATCCTTTTTATTTTGTTTATTTTGTGTTATTTTTAGTTTAGTTTAGTTTTTTTAGTATTTGGTATGTAATTAAACTTTGATTTAGTTTGTTTTACTTTTGTTTTCCATGTTGATGCTCTTTGGTTGTTTAGTTTTCTGTAGAATTTGCGCCCTTAGAAAGCTGGCAGTAAGTTCAGCGGCTAGGTCCGACTGTTGCTAGAGAGAGCGGTTTGAGAGTTGAAGATTATAGTCAAGACCCACAATTTGTCATAAGTGTGGGGTGCATATTTATTTATTGAGCGATCGTTTTGAAGATTGGCATTTTTATGATGTTTTGACTCTTATGATATGGATGAGCAGTTCCCACACCATAGAGTTTTATTTTGATGCGAGGAGGACGTATCATCCCGGCTGCCATGGCATGGTTGACATTTTGATATGTTGTGGGGGATTTTTCATCACGAGAAGAGGATGTCATTCTTGACGAGACGACGTGGTCGACACTTTCCCACGTCATGGCTATTACACATTGCATTTGTTTGCAATCTTTTGCACCACATTTTTGAAGATGGCAGTCTTGATTTTATTTTTCGGCAAATTCAGAAGCAGCAGTTCCAGTTTTCAGTCTTTCATTAATACTTGGAGCAACTTGTAGCAGCCCCATTCGATCTCGCCACAACTACCCAGGGGAGTCTGTTCCTTTTTCTTCCTTTTTATGTTCTTAATTTGTTTTAGCATACAATGAGGGCATTGTATGAAATAAGTGTGGGGTAGGGGGTCGGTAAAAGTAAATTAAATTTAAAAATTTAAAAATTTAAAAATTTAAAAAAACTTGAAATAATAGTTTAATTTAGAAAAATCTAGTGATAATTTAAATTTTGCTAATATTGTATGAAATGATCCGATGAGAACTCAAATGTTTAGTTGAGCCAATACACGTTATAATGCATTTGTGGCTTCCCTTATTTTAGTGAAATCATGGAACAAAAACATAACCCTGCTTGGTTCGAGGGATGCAATATGGTTAGCAGCCTAAACCTGAAATGTATCCAGGAAAATTGTTATCGTTAGCCAATAAAGGTTGAGATTGAGCGCCCCTGCTTAAGCATGTAGGGATTTGAGTGAAAAAGTGAGGTACATGTAAAAAAAAAAAAAAAAAAAAAAAAAAAAAAAAAAAAAAAGAGGATTACAAGAAAAGTTTGAAGAATTTTTGGAGCATCAAAGTCAAATATGAAATTAGAAGATCAAAATTCTGAAGAAATCCAAAAAGTTGAAGATACCAGAAATCAAATCAACAAAGGTGATGAATTCACAGAAATTAAAGATCAAATGTCAAAGAATTGAAGAATTCCAAGAGCTCCATAGTGGTATCGAAAAGTTGTAATTCTAGATTATGTATGCTTAGGTTGCTCAACTAAAAATACCTTGAGGTTAGGAGGTTTTCTGCGGATGGATTCGGAGGGTTGCATAAAATGAGCATTGTTCGGAAAAAGTGGGCGAGTGTTTATGAAGATTGTGAGTATTTAAAATATGGGGGGGTACTTTAGGAAAATTTTAGACACAAATGTATGCGTTGAGGTCTTGGCATAATGGTTGAGTTTTAAATGGATTGTTTAGTGCGATATTGGTAAAATAAAAGTAAATTTGCTTGAGGGCAAGCAAAGGCTAAGTGTGGGTATTTTGATATGTGTATTTATATATATATATATATATATATATATATATATATATATTTATGCACTTTATCTTAATGTTTTGGCCTTATTTATTCTCTTATAGAACTAAAAAGTACTCATAATGCTTTGAATTATGTTTTGCAGCTATTCGTTGTCGATAAAGCACAAAAGAAAAGACTGAATGCGGAAACCGGACTTAGAAGCTAAAAAAAAATTAAAAATGCTGGATTAGATGATTACGCCCCGCGTCCATAGCAATTACGCCTCGCGTAACGACCAAAGTGACGTACGCCACGCGTAACTTAAGGGTACGCGCCGCGTACTGGTTGGCCTCGGATATGTTCAATCGCGTAGTGATCCTTAGTACGCCCCGCGTAATCCGACGTACGTAAGTCGGATACAAAGGTTATAAAAGTCGATTTTCAGCTAACCAGGAGGGTGAATTCGACTTCCAACTTAGTTTAGTCGATATTTAACTTCTATTAAGCCGTTTTGAGGGTTTAGAAGGCGGCCGGAAGGCTGTTAAGCTAACGGGAGCGGAGATCGGAAGGATTGGAGAGCGGATACGTGTCGGTAATCATATGGATTGTTAACGTGACCATGTTTAGCATTCCATTGTGGTACTTTTATATATTTAGTTTCTGATTTGGGTGTAAAATCCTTTTACTTTGTGTTTATGATTGAATGAAGCTTTGATTATTAGACTAATTGCTATATTGAATTGTTTATTTATGTTTAATTTATCTTGCCAAGCTTGTTAAAAGATCCTTATGTGTTAATGATGATTATTTTCTGTTAATTGTTAAGTGAATTGAGTTGCATGAACATCTGCTTGATTTGCTTGTCTCTTATGATTTTTGATGACCATCGAGATTAGAAGACTAGAAATAACGAATGTGAAACTAGGATTAACTTGAGAATAAGTAAGTTAATGTGTGAGCCTTGTTGGATGACCATCAACAAGAGGTTAAATTGAATTAATAATTCGATTAACTATATTTACAAGTCTTGCTTGATATGAACTGAACACTAGGAAACATGTTAGTTTAATCAATTGATCACTGTTTAAATTGACTTGTTTGCTAAAGGATTAGTTATAGTGAACACGAATCTAATCATTTTAGGAATCGGTGAACATGAATAAATGAATTTGTGTATGCAATTGTCTATGTTCTTAAGGTGTAATTTATCTAAACAAAAGTACCTGAAGAGATTTGCTTTCCTGTTAGTTTATCGAGAGTTGTTAATTGTTAGTTTGAGATTTATTAAACCATTTTCTTTATTATTTTCGTGTGACCTGTAACCTATAATCAAATATATTAAATTAATCCACCGTTCCCTATGATCGACACCCGACTTACCTAAGCTATAATGTAATCTGACTAGGTACACTGCCTATAAGTGCATAGTTAGTCTAAGTTTGTTAGGTTATAAATATTAAAATTAGTGGGTACTTTTGTGCACATCACTCTCTTTGTTAGACTAAGCCAGGCGTGTCGTTTGTTCGATACTCTCCTGGAGTCTATGATTCCTTTTGCCTTAGTCAGCAGTCTTCACTGCTGAGGCATATGTTATTTTCCCTGATTTCTCTTGCTTTCTTTAATAATCAAATTTTTTATTTTGATAATTATAGCGATTAAGGGAAAACCACTTTTCACCACATAACTCCGTCCAGTCTTAGTAGAAGACTGCTTTCATTAAAGAAGATATAGGATTTTCTGGAAAAGACTTTACTTTATTGGATACTCTAAAACTACCACTTTTATTAAAGTTATTGGAATAAAATGACACTGAATACTTATGAACTCACCAGCATTTGTAAAAATGCTGATACTCGCTTTTCAAATAACTTGTATTCTTAAGTCAGCATTAGACAGGTACACCCCCGGAGCTTTTGACGAAGACAGTATAGTACCAAGCTGCACCTATATATTTACTTGTATTACTTAGATGCATTGTAATGTAAAACTATTACTATTAATGCAATGGTTGTTGTACTTGTATTACTATAATGCATGTGTCGTGATACTTGACATGACGTCATCCACCCCAGAACGTTTCCGTCATTCCAGTTTTGGGGTGTGACATTGGATGTGTTCGGATTGATATTTTAGCAGTAAGAGCATATGCGGCGATTGTGGCAAAGTAGAAGTACTATAAGACTGTGTGGTGGCCCGTAGCATTCACCAGTTAGTAGTTAGTGTGGGAGTGTTGTACGACTGCGGGGTGGACCATAGCATTCACCGGTCCCTGTGCAGTGGTGAGAGTGTGGAAAATCTATGATTTGGTCACAAATTTCATTAGATGGTTTAGAACAGGGTGGGTCAATTCGCAAGGCTGTAAGAGGGCCACAACATGTTTGGAATCAAGAAATGGTAGGTTGTGGGAGTCCGGGTATGATATAAGACTACAGTTGGTCATGTAGCGTTCAGTTTAACATTGGGTTTGGTGGCGAGATGGTTTGGGTAATTATTTCCAATTGAGGCTTTCTTTCTGAAGTCGTGTGGGGCGACTGTGTGGGTGTCTTTTGGCTTAGCAACCGGACAAGAATCCGGTATTTCAGATAGTTGGCAATTTATAAAACAATTTATAGAAAGCGTCATCAAGTTATTTCATTTCATAAAAATCCATATATCATAAGTCTCAAAATCATGTCATAACATAGTAACAATGTCATAGTACAAATCCCAAGAATCTCATATGCGGAAATCGTGTGTGTGATGTACTGCTACCGTACCGACTCCTTTCCCTTTGAATAAGAAGGACTTGTAACAAAAACTAAAATTGTAAGCATAAAGCTTAGTGATTTCCCCCATCATACCACATACCATACGATAAACATATTGCTAGGCATATCTGGGTGCCCGGCCTACCCTGGTGAGCATATCTGGGTGCTAATCCTACCCTTGATAGGCATACCATGGTGTCCAAACTACCCCATGTCAAGCATATATGGGTGCTCGACCTACCCTGCCAGGCATATATGGGTGCCCAACCTACCCTCCGGTTTATTTCAATTGGCTACGGGGACTATTTCGCCCCTACCACTACCACATAAAACATAGCATAACATACTGTCAGGCATATATGGGTGCCCAACCTACCCTAACGGTATATCTCAATCGGGTCTTGGGAATAGTCCCCTTCCTACCACTATCACATAATATTCTATCATACTAGCACAAATGGCATAACAGATAGTGGCATACCATAAAATTATCACAAAGACAATCATATCTACTAGAATTAACTACTAGTGGGCTAGCATTGGTGCCTTCGACCCACTCGTACTGGAAGGTAACTCACTTCAATGTCAGGTAGTAGCTGAACTATCCTCAGTGCTGGGATTAACTCCTTTCAAACTCCTACACATAACAAACTCCTTTAATTACCCTTTCATACTCATAAACCCTTTAAGGGTCAACTCTGGTCAATGGTCAAAGTCAAAGTCAACATCCGGGTTGACTCAACTCGCCGAGTTGGTCCATCAACTCTTAGAGTTCCATGATCCATAAAACCCTGAAATATCGATCCTACTCGTCGAGTTCTTTCATGAACTCGTCGAGTTCCCCTTCATATAGAGTCAGGACATTTCGCTCATAACTCACTGAGTTCCTCCTAGAACTCGTCAAGTTCCTTAATCTTCATAACACAACCGAGACCTTTCACTCACAACTCGCCAAGTCCTTCCTTGAACTCGTCGAGTTCCTCAATCTTCATAACATAGTCGGGACCTTTCACTCATAACTCACCGATTCCTTCCTTGAACTGGTCGAGTTCCTCAATCTTTATAACCCAAAACCATGGCCAACTCGTTGAGTCATCTCCTAGACTCAACGAGTTTACTCGGTAACAGAAAAGGTTGGGGGACCACGACCATACTCGCCGAGTTGTATGAACAACTCGTCGAGTCCCCCATATACCAAGTCCATATAGTCGATTTTTGTCGGGCTTAATGCATCCAGAACATAGATCTAGTTCCCTAGGGTCGATATATCACATAAAGTTTCTAACTTTACGTGTATGCATGGGTTATTTAGCTTATATAGCCCTAAAAAAATGGTTCATATGATGCATGGGACTCCCATGGACATAAAGTTGGCACCTTTATGCCATGGAGTCCCTCAAAAACTCTAGATCTGAAGTTATTACCCCAAAACATGCTTGCATCCATGAATGGTTCCATAATATGCTCCAAAAGGCCCTAAACTACCCCATGAAGAGATCTAGTAAACCAATTGACAAGGTATAGACTTGATACCTCAAATGAACCGGAAATAACGTTCTTCTTCTGGATCCAAAGCTCCTTCCTTCAACGAAGCACTTATAGCTTCCACTCCTTCAAGAAAACACAAATGAATCACTCTTTTTTCACTCAGACACACTCACAAAGCTCAAGATAACGAATTAGGGTTTGTTGGACTATGGGAGGCGATGAGGGAGGCCACAATGGGGATGTTTAGGTCCTTAAATAGGGTGCAAACCCTGAAAAGTAGGGTTTCATTATGGCAGCCCTACTCTTCGAGTCGAGGCTTCTCAACTCGTCAAGTAGATTTCAAGTCCCGCGTCCAAAAATCCCATTCCTACTCGACGAGTTTGGGGCCTCCAACTCATCGAGTCCCTTTGCAAAAATGAATAATTCTTTATTAAGATACATACCAGGAACCGACCATTACAATTTTCCCCTGCTTATTTTAGACTTCGTCCTCGAAGTCTGTTGCATCTGGAAATAGCTCGGGCTAGTGCTCCCTCATCTCTTCCTCCGGCTCCAAAGTCCATTATAAGCCCTTGCGGTGCTGTCATTGCACCTTTATCAACTCGACCTTCTTGTTCCTCAGATCCTTTGTCTTCCTATCGAGGATGGCTACCGGTCGCTCGATGTAGTTCGGGTTGTCGTCCACCTGAATATCCTTTAGAGGTACCACCGCGGATTCATCTACCAGACACTTCCGCAGCTGGGAGACATGAAATGTATTGTGGATCTGACTAAGCTTGGCTGGCATATCCAGCCTATACGCCACCTTGACCACCTGAGATGCAACCCTGAAAGGACCAATGTATATGGGGCCTAACTTGCCCCTCTTCCTGAACCGGATGACACCTTTCCAGGGTGACACCTTCAAGAGAACCATATCCCCGACCTAGAACTTCAGGTCCAATCGATGTCTTTCGGGGTACTTCTTCTACCGACTCTGAGCAATCTGAAGCCTACTCCTGACCTACTGTATCCCCTCCGTCATCTTTAGTACAACTTTGGTACTCCCCGTGACCCTCTATCCAACCTCACCTCGACATATTGGGTTCTACACTTCCTCCCGTATAACATCTCGAAGGGAGGACGGTCAATACTCGCATGGTAACTATTATGTTAGGAAAACTCTACCAATGGAAGGTAGGTATCCCAGCTACCACTGAAGTCTAGGACGCACGCACGCAACATATCCTCCAGAGTCTGGATGGTCCGCTCACTCTGGCCATCCTTCTGCAGGTGAAAAGTCGTGTTAAAGTGCAGACGAGTACATAACTCGTCGTGAAACTACTCCCAGAATTTGAAAATGATCTGTACATCTCTATCTGAACTCATCCAAACTGGCACTTCATGTCAAGCTACTACATCTTTGATGTAGATGTCGGCCAGCTTCTCAGCCGAGATGCTCTTATGGATCGGAATGAAATGGGCACTCTTGGTCAATCGATCCACGATGACCCAAATCGAATCCACTCCCTGTGCGGTCCTGGAAAGCTTCATGATGAAATCCATAGTAATATCCTCCCACTTCCACACAGGGATATCCAATGGCAGCTTCTTGTCATGAGGCCTTTAGTGTTCTACGTTGACCTCTTTGCATGTCAGGCATCTCTCGACGTACCAGGCTATATTTCGCATAATGCAGGGCCACTAGTAGTCAGGGCGAAGATCTCTATACATCTTCGTCACCCTAGTATGGATGGAAAATCTAGACTTGTGGGCCTCATCCATCAAAATCTGCCACACTTCACCCTAGTACGGAACCTAGACCCTCCCATGCAGGGTTAGCAGCCTACGACTTTCATAGTCGAACGAGGCCACCTCGCCTATGATCCGCTCACACTTCCGACGCTCCTCCTTCATACCCTAACCTGCGACTCTCGGATCCGCTCCAAAAGTGGATTCACCATAATCATACTCACGCAAATGTCTGTGATCGGGGCTGCCTTGCGGCTAAGCGCATCGGCTACAACGTTGGCCTTCCCCAGGTGGTGGAGGATCTCACAGACGTAATCCTTCACCACATCTAGCCACCGATATTGCCTCATGTTTAGATTCGGCTAATCCATGAGGTACCTCAAGCTCTTGTGGCCCGTATAAATTGTTCAACAGACCCTATAGAGGTAGTGTCGCCAAATCTTGAGGGCGAAAACAACCGCCCCCAACTCCAAATTGTGCGTCGGGTAGTTCGTCTCGTGAGGCTTCAACTGCCTCGAGGCGTAAGCGATGACGTGCCCCCTATGCATCAATACTATGCCCAAACCCAAGATGGACGCATCATAGTACACTACAAAATCCTCTACGCCGTCTGGCGGGGCTAGGATCGGCACCTCGCACAACCTCTGCCTCAATTTCTCGAACGCTGTCTGCTGCTTAGGCCCCCAACAAAATACGACGGCCTTATTCGTCAACTGTGTCAAAGGTACCGCTATCTTGGAGAAATCATGTATGAATATTTGGTGATAGCCTGCTAACCCAAGGAAACTCTGAATCTCAGATGGAGACTTCGGAACCTCCCATCTCATCACGGCCTCCACTTTGGCCGGGTTGACTAAAATATCATTCTGGTTGACACGGTGCCCAAGAAACCGCACCTCGTGTAACCAGAACTCGCATTTGGAGAACTTTTCGTACAAGCACTCCCTCCTCAGGGTATCCAACACCTATCGCAAGTGCTCCTCATGTTGCTCCTGTGTCTTGGAGTAAACAAAGATGTCATCAATAAAGACGATCACAGACCAATCTAGCATTGGTCTACATACGCGGTTCATGAGGTCCATGAACACGGTAGGAGCATTGGTGAGCCCAAAGGGCTCACCACGAATTCGTAGTGGCCATAGCGAGTCCAGAAAGCAGTCTTCTGTACATCCTCGTCTCTGACTCGCATCTGGTGGTAGCCTGAACGCAAATCTATCTTGGAAAACCAAGATGCCCCCTGTAGTTGGTCAAAGAGATCATCAATCCTCGGGAGTGGGTAACGATTCTTCACCGTTACCTTGTTCAGCTCTCGATAGTCTATACACATCTGATGCGACCCATCCTTCTTCTTCACAAACAAAATTGGTGCTCCCCAAGGCGAACTACTTGACCTAATGAATCCCTTTGTCTAACAACTCCTGCAGTTGTGTAGAAAACTCTTGCATCTCGGGAGGAGCCAACCGATATGGTGCATTGTTATCGGAGCCGCACCAGGGACTAGGTCGATCCTAAACTCCACCTATCTCTTCGGAGGTATCCTAGGCAGTTCCTATGGAAATACGTCCGGGTACTCTCACACCATTGGTACATCACTCACAGTCGCCTTACCCGCCTCCCGGGTATCCATAACATAGGCGATATACCATGCACAACCCTGCTGAAGGTAGCACCTAGCCCTCGCTGCCGAACACATAGTTGGTCCACGCTACATCCTCTCGCCTTGAATCACCAGCTCTCCCCCACTTGGGGTCCTGACACGCACCAAATGATGCGCATAGTCGATCACCAACCCCATTAGGGCTCAACCAATCCATGTCGATGATAACCTTGTTCCCACGCAATTGAATGGGATCCCAATCCACGAGGTAACACTTGTCATACAACCTCAAAACGCAATCTCTGAAAACCTATGATGCCTGGACAGATCGGTTGTCAACTATCTCAACCTCTAAAGGAAAATCCAATATTCCCGAAGACTCAGGAAACCTCTTGCTAAGAGCAAGAGAGACGAATGATAGGGTAGCCCCCGAGTTAAATAACACATGTACTGGAATGTCGTTCACATGGAACGATCCTAAAAAAACACATAAGCATAGCACATAAATATCATAAACAACATATAATAAGAGTTAGGGAGAAGAAAACATACCCTTCACCGCATCTGGTGTGGCATGCGCTTCCTTGGCGGTCAGCTGGAAGGCTCGACTCTTCACCACTGGAGCCTCTATCTTGCCCTGTCGCCCATCCGTGATTCACAAGGTCGCTGGAGCTAGCACCGCCACTGGCGCTCCTGATGTCAGTCAAGGGCAGTAGGCCTTATTATGACACTTCTGATTGCAATGAAAGAAAATCAGGTCTGACGTCTGAATGGTAGGGCTAGGGGCTATACAATCACTGCTAAATTGCCCGATGTCGCCGCACTTGTAGCATCCCGAGCCCCCAGCTCTGCAAACTCCCTCATGTGGCCTACCGCATTTCCCACCAAGATTCTGACCCTGCTAGCCCTTCGACCTAAAGTCAAATCCCTTAGGTTTCTTCTCCAAAACCTCACTAACTTGCCCAACCTCCTCCTTCCTCTTCCAGAGGTGCTTAATGTTAATCTCCCTCTCTCCCGCCCTCGCTATCATGTCCTCCAAGGTGGAGCATCCCGAGTAGCTAACATGTTTCCGGATGTCAGACCTCAACATGTCTTGATACCAAGTCTTCCTCATCTCCTCGTCCCCTGCATATTGAGTCCCTGAACTTGGTGGTAATCTCCGCCACCGACTCAGTCGTCTACCTCATATCGAGAAACTCCATGGCCAGCTGCTGAAGCTCAACAGCCGGATCAAACTCAACCCTAAACCTGGTCACAAAGTCTGACCAGGTCATAGCCTCAATGGCTAGGTCTCCCAAAAAAATCATTGACCGCCTCCCACCAATCTCTAGCTCTGTCCCTCAAACACCCTGCATCATACCGTACCTTTGACCCCTCATGGCAGAAGCTCGTCAACTGAGCAGACTCCATGTTTGTAATCCACTTCTTAGAAATAATGGGGTCCTTCACCCCATGGGATTCTGGCGTACCACATCCCCTAAAATCCTTGAAGGAGAGTGTGTGTGTGTGTCCCTGACTGGCCATATGCCATGTCGCTCCTGAATGCCCTGAGGCGCTCCTCCATCAGCTCGATGATCCCTTCCTTGATCGACCTGAAAATCATCGAGGTCGCCTCAAGGATGCCTCTCGTAATCTCAGACGCAATGCACTCGTGTAGTCCGACATCAACCGACTCGGAACCTGCACCCGAACCTTTACCTGATCCTAACCCAGACCCTGAACCTCCTGCTCCGTGACGTGTCACCACCATTCTAAAACAAACCACATAATCATCAGGGTCATACATAATCTCAAGAGGTCTCACACTCTCTACAAGTTCCCTGGTTCTATCTCAGCCCTCCTTGACTCGAGTATGGATCCTCTACTTTCAGTAGTATGGGCCCATACTACCTTCCACATTTATCCGTACTTTCCTCAAGGATTTACTTGACTTTACCAAGTCCCTTCTACTACTACTACTACTCGCTGCACTACTCTTATCCTAGGCTTACCATAGGGTAACTGTCTGACCTACTCTCCACCATTAGTTGCATAAGAAATCCCTGCTTCCTTTACCTAACTAGCACACGAATACCATTACATATCACTAAGACCAGATAATTCTTCGAATGAGAGGTCCTACCCTATAACAGTTGGACTCAAACAAGAGATGCGAAATAGGGCTATACCTAACCTTCTTAATCTATTTAGTCCTCGCAATATGTAACTTAACATATTCGTTTACTAGTTAGTTAAAGATAACTAGAACTCCTAAAAGCACAAAGCAAGCAACATTCGAGCTTTTAGTAACAAAACCAAGCATATCCTATTCAGGTCATCATATCACTGACTAGTCAGTACTATAAGCACATAAAGCAGGCACATAAAGCATCTTCCTAGATCCTTAGCCCTAATCTAGCATGCAGTTCTCATACAGTAGGCAACTAGGCATATAAGGCATCCTTCCTAGATCCTTAGCCCTAATCTAGCATGCGGTTCTCATACAGTAGGCATGTAAGGCATCCTTCCTAGATCCTTAGCCCTAATCTAACATGTAGTTCTCAAAATCATATCATATCATAACATAACATGTATGGGTATCTTGGGAAAAACTTACTTGAGCTCGGCCGATTGCACGCATCACACACCTTGGTCTTTCTCAAAAATCTTCATTTTAATTTTTAGAAAAAATATTTTATTGTAAAAAACTTTCAAACCCTCTATTTGAGTCCAGACACCCCCGAAGTCGTGTCTGAATCCCTCAAACCAAGGCTCCGATACCAACTTGTAACATCCCAAAAATACGGACCAAAAATTTCATTTTTGATATAGCAATTTATAAAACAATTTATAGAAAACATCATCAATTTATTTCATTTCATAAAAATCCATAGATCATAAGTCTCAAAATCATGTCATAACATAGTAACAATGTCAAACTATAAATCCCAAGAATCTGATATTCGAAAATCGTGTATGTGATGTGTTGCTACCGTACCGACTCCTTTCCCTTCGAAGAAGGACCTGACACAAAAACTGAAACCGTAAGCACAAAGCTTAGTGAGTTCCCCCATCATACCACATACGATACAATAAACATACTGCCATGCATATTTGGGTGCCCGACCTACCCTGTTGAGCATATCTGGGTTCTTAACCTACCCTCGCCAGGCATATCGGGGTGCCCGAACTACCCAATGACAAGCATATCTAGGTGCTCGACCTACCCTGCCATGCATATCTGGGTGCCCAACCTACCCTACAGTTTCTTTCAACCGGCTACGAGGACTATTTCACCCCTACCGCTACGACATAAAACATAGCATAACATATTGTCAGGCATATCTGGGTGTCCAATCTACCCTGCCGGTATATCTCAACCACGTTCGGGGACTAGTCCCCTTCCTACCACTATCACATAATATTCTAGCATACTAGCACAAATGGCATAACAGATAGTGGCATACCAGACAATTATCACAAATAAAATCATCTCCACTATAATCAACTGCTAGTGGGCCAGCATTGGTGCCTTTGACCCACTCGTACTGGAAGGTAACCCACCTCAATGTCGCGTAGTAGCTGAACTGTCATCGGTGTTGGGATCAACTCCACTCAAACTCATACACATAACAAACTCCTTTAATTACCCTACCATACTCATAACCCCTTTAAGGGTCAACTCGGGTTAATGGTCAAAGTCAAAGTCAACGTCCTGGTCAAAGTCAACATCCTGGTCAAAGTCAACATCCTGGTTGACTCAACTCCCCGAGTTGGTCCATCAACTCACCGAGTTCCATGATCCATAAAACCCTGAAATTTCAATCCTACTCATCGAGTTCTTTCATGAACTTGTCGAGCTCCCCTTCATATAGAGTCAGGACATTTCGATTACAACTCGCTGAGTTCCTCCATGAACTCGTCGAGTTCCTCAATCTTCATAACACAACCGGGACCTTTCAATCACAACTTGACGAGTCCTTCCTTGAACTCTTCGAGTTCCTCAGTCTTCATAACATATTCGGGACCTTTCACTCATAACTCGCCGAGTCCTTCCTTGAACTCGTTGAGTTCCTCAATCTTCATAACCCAAAACCATGGCCAACTCACTGAGTCATCTCCTAGACTTAACAAGTTTACTCAATAACAGAAAAGGTTGGGGGACCACGACCCAACTCGTCGAGTTGTATGAACAACTTGTCGAGTCCCCCATAGACCAAGTCCATACAGTCGATTTAGTCAGGCTTAATGCATCCAGGACATAGATTTGGTTCCCTAGGGTTGATATATCACGTAAAGTTTCTAACTTTACGTGCATGCATGGGTTATTTAGCTCAGAAATCCCTAAAAAGTGGTTCATATGATGCATGGGACTCCCATGGCCTTAAAGTTGGCACTTTTATGCCAGGAAGTCCCTCAAAGACTCTGGATCTAAATTTATTACCCCAAAACATGCTTGCATCCATGAATGGTTCCATAATATGCTCCAAAAGGCCCTAAAATACCCCATGAAGAGATCTAGTAAACCAATAGACAAGGTATAGACTTTATACCTCAAATGAACTGTAAGTGAAATTCTTCTTCTATATCCAAAGCTCCTTCCATCAACAAAGCACTTCTAGCTTCCACTCCTTCAAGAAAACACCAAAGAATCACTCTTTTTCACTCACACACACTCACAAAAATTTCAAGATCACGAATTAGGATTTGGTGGACTATGGGAGGCGATGAAGGAGGCCACAATGGGGGTGTTAAGGTCTTTAAATAGGGTGCAAATCCTGAAAATTAGGGTTTCACTCTGGCAGCCCTACTCGTCGAGTTGAAGCTTCTCGACTCGTCGAATAAACTTCAAGTCGTGCGTCCAAAAATCCCATTCAATGAGTCCCTTTGAAAAAATGAATAATTCTTTATTAAGATACAAACCAGGAACCGAGCGTTACATTTTGGAGGGTTCTATTGGATAAAGTTGGAAACTTTATCCATTTAGACCCTATTTTGGACCAGGTCTGAGTTAGAGATCTTTTGGAATTGAATGAAGTGGCTGAATGCATTAAGGTGCTGAAAACCCTGTAACCACAACGTGGTTGCTGGTTGGTTCGCAACTGCTTTGTCGTATCCGACACCACGACGTGGTACAAGGGTACCCTATTACTCTCAAGTAATCACTCCCACCGAGGGTAAGGACCCAGTCCTTAGTCCTCCGCAGGTACTTGAGAATGTTCTTAACCATAGTCCAACGAGCTTTACCAGGGTTCCCTTGATATCTGCTGACCATGCTCAAAGCAAAGGCCGCATCAGGGCGAGTACAATTCATAGCATACATGATCGAACCAACTGCGGAAGCATATGGTATATGACTCATTTTTGCTATATCGGCCTATGTACTCGGACTCTGAGTCTTACTCAGTTTGGTATTGCCTTGGATAGGTAAGTCACCTTTCTTGGAGTTCTCCATGCTGAAACGTTTCAGCACCTTGTCCAAGTAGGTGCTTTGACTAATTCCTATTAGTCTTTTACTTATGTTTCTCAATATCCTTATCCCCAGGATATAGACAGCTTCTCTGAGGTCCTTCATATCAAAACACTTCCCAAGCTAGGACTTGACCTCCTGCAAGGTTGGGATATCATTTCCTATGAGTAGTATGTCATCCACATACAATACCAGAAAGCTAACTATACTCCCACTAGCTTTGACATATACACAGGACTCATTCCCGCTTCTCGAAAATCCGAACTCTTTGACTTTCTCATCAAAACAAAGATTCCATCTGCGAGATGCTTGTTTCAATCCATATATGGATTTCTCAAGCTTACACACTCTATTAGGATACTCTATACTAACAAAACCTTCTGGCTGACTCATGTATATATCCTCAGGCAACTTTCCATTAAGGAAAACGGTTTTGACATCCACTTTCCGTATTTCATAGTCATGAAAAGCAACTATGTCTAGCATAACACTTATAGATTTTGTGACAACCGTCAATTTTCGGTCGAGTCAAAGTCAACTAAAGTCAACAAGTCAAACCAGTCGACTCAATTAACCCTTGCGTGCTAGGGTTTACACTATGTTATTTACGTACAACTCGTTATTCTAATGAGAAGTCACCAATGTAAAAGTTCGTATATCTAGATTTCAATAACCTAAAACAGTGTTAAGTAATGAACGAAACCGATAAAACAATGTTGCATACTCATCGGGAGTGTGTAAGATCCTTGAACATGGCTTAACGGGGCTTACGGACCTTGCGTTGCGGAGCCAAACACTCACAAATGTCACACACGAAACCTCTCTCAATCGTTTTCACTCTATCTCTCTTTATCTAGAATCTCTCTCAAATCTCTTTAAGTATGAGAAATCTCTCCCAAATCTCTCTAAGTATGAGAAATCTCTCCAAGAATGTGAAATCTCTCCCCAATCTCTCTTTGTATGTGAAATCTCTCCCAAATCTCTCTTTGTATGAGAAATCTCTCCAAGTATGTCAAATCTCTCCAAGAATGTGAAATCTCTCCCAAATCTCTCTCAGAAATTCCTTAAACTTTTTATAGTCTTTCTGGCCATCCCGACCCTTAACCAGGTCAAAAACGGCTTAAAATAGGGTAAAAACGGATAAAATAGACTTAAGGACCTGAAACCCCTCTTAAGGAGTCGAACCCTCTTAAGGAGCTGAACCTTCTTAGGAAGCGAACTGGTCAGAAGCGAACTTGTCAGAAGCGAACTACCCCCTCGGACCGAAGCTCAGCAGACCGAACCCGAACCTTCCCTTCGGACCGAGCCTCGCATGATGAACCGAACCTCACACAAGGAACCGAAGCTGCCTTCGGTCCATTTCGCCTCCTACCTCTTTCGCCTCATTTCGCCTTCGGCCCATGACCAGAAGGGACCGAACCTCGGCCAGGACCAAGAGATCTCACAGGAAAGCCCGTTTCTTCCCGGTTTTCGATTCCGGCTTCGTTTTTCATTGTTTTAACGCGGGATTTTCACCCAAAACTTTATTTTAACATTTAGGGACCCATATCTACTAATTACCCATGTTTTTGGGGATAAAACCTTACCCATGAAGAGTGGGTGAAGTACAAAGGTTGAGTGTTGACTTTTCTTTATTCTATGACACAAGCAACCACTCCCATACCCACTCCATGTCACTATTCACCATCAGCCATACCTAGTCATTTCATGGTACTTTTCCCACCATTTTTCAGCCACACACTTGGTCAAGGGTTAGAAACCCTCCTCTCTCCTCACATTTCTTTCATTTCCTCTCATTCTTCCATCAAGAACAAACTTCATTTTCTCTCATTTTCTCAATCTAAAATTCGAGATTCAAGGCTATCCTCCAATATTTTCTTCTACTTTTGGTAAGTATTAACATCCTCCATATGATTATTTCACTTCCTTCTACTCAAATCATAGATATCTTACACAAACTCCATCATATTGGTGTTAGACCTTCGAATCTTCAAGCAATCTCCCAAAGTGTTCTTGAGTTGAAAACTTCTTTTCTCCATCATCCATCTACTGAAATCACATAAGGTGAGTTCATACCCCTATAATTTCATGTTTTCTTAAGTTTTAAGGGGGGGGATACAAGTTAAAACACCAAGAACACAACTAAACTCATTTAACAGCCTTCATCAGAAAAGTTCAACTCCATTCACAGACTATTTTGGGCAACTTAAACATTTTAGTTTTCAAAATTATTTTAGGTGCAAGTAGATCCAGTTCTTAGCTTTAAAATGACTACTTTCACATCTCTACAAGATTTTTCTACAATTTATGGTGATTTTTGCAAAACAGCCTATCATTTCAAGAACAAATCTGGACCAATCTGTGAATATGAACATTTTAACACAAGTTAAAGGCTTCCAAAAATCATGATAAAAATTATGAATAAACTAGACACATTTTAGGAACTCTCAAAATTTACGGATTCAGTTTTCAACTTCGTATGATTTTTCTATGATCTTTCTAAAACAGTGCAGAATGGTTAAAAACTAGTTAACAGCTTATAACTTTCAACACACTTTGTAACATGTTGAGCAAAGTGTTAAATCTTTGATGACATCCTATTTTACATGTGTTTCTTGTTGTGGTATAATTATATAACAGAAAATACTCACTAAATTGTAAGAATCCTCCATCATTACCATTAGTACAAAACAAAGCAAGATAAACATAGTTATATTTTGCTATACATTCGACTTACATAGAAAAGGGTTCTTATACACCACAAACAAACATACTAAACTATAATAGGTATAGTTAGGTTTCATATACATTTCAAACATTTTGATAAACTAAATAGGTATAGTTTATGTTCATTTACATTACAAAAGGTTTTCATACGAAAGGGGTACAAATACAAAGTATCGGTTTCAAACCAAAAAGAGGTACAAATACAAAGTACCGGTTTTAGGTTTTCATACGAAAAGGGGTACAAATACAAAGTATCGGTTTTATACAAAAAGGGGTACAAATACAAAGTACCAGGTTTTCATACGAAAAAGGGTACAAATACAAAGTACCGATTTTATACAAAAGGGGTACAGATACAAAGTACCAGGTTTTTATACAAAAAGGGGTACAAATACAAAGTACCAGGTTCAAATAAAATAGTTTTTATGATATTAAAACTATATTTCATCTAGAATTGTTAGACTTCAGCTATAATTGCTAAGCGTATATGCTAGAGTTGTATGAGATTCTAGTCTCGATCGACTTAGAATTGGTGGGCCCGCCTCATCTCCTGTTCCTCATTGGGTTGTGGACCTAGGGCAAACCCACTATATTCAACGGTTTATTTAACTTAAATCTTATATAACTTATATACATTGGAAAATTATAGAAGAAATCTACGGGTCTTTCTAGGGTTCATTATCACATAATATAGGAATATTCTTTTCACAACTTAACTAAGAAAATATTGGATTTTCTGGAAATCAAACTCTATCGCTTTTACAAGGAAAATAGTTTCTTCCTCAAACAAAACTCTTATGAACTCACCAACTTAAATTTTTACAAAACTACTTATATTCTCAGGAAATCAGTGAAATAGGAAAACATCAGCGCTTTGAGGATGGGACGTTAAATCATCAAACAATTTATTTTGTCAACATAATGTAATTGATTTTGAAACATGTAAACATATACTTTGGTGTAACCTTTTCAATTATATTTATGATGGTTGTATTTACTTTGAGCACTATTATACTTGTTGTTGTGATACTTTACATGAAGTCCACCACCCCTGGACGTTTCCGCCATCCTTGGTTTGGGGGTGTGACAGATTTAATCTTCGCTATTAGTGAGAAGGTCTCATCATAGTCAACTCCCGAAGTTTGAGTAAAGCCCTTCGCAACCAGTTGCACCTTATATATGTGTACATTCCCATCCATGTCGTTCTTCTTCTTGAAAATCCATTTGCACCCGACTATCTTACGGCTCGATACATTATCAACCAAGTTCCAAACTTGATTGTCATACATGGACTAAATCTCGTTGTCCATAACCTCTTTCCACTTAGCAAACTCGGGGCCTGTCGTGGCTTCCTTGTAGTTGTTAGGTTCATCCAAATTTATCAGTGTGATATCACTGATAAATGTATCACCTTCAGCTGTTATATGAAAACCATATAACCCAGGTGGAACACTAACTCTACTGGAACGCCTTGGAGCTACGGACTTGTCAATTGGTTCAACTGGAGTTTCCTCCTCGGCTGGAGTGCTAGTGTTTGAGGTTCCTTCATCGCTTAACTCTTGAAGCTCTTCAAGGTCAATTTGTCTCCCATTGTCCTCTTGGCATATGAGTTCTCTCTCTCTCGAAAGACTCCTCTCCTCGCAATGAAGACAACATTGTCACTCAGTCGATAGAAGAGATATCCAAAGGACTTTTGCGGGTAGCCGATGAAAATACATCAATCACTCTGAGGTTCGAGCTTGTCGTGAGTTTCTTTTCTCTCAAAAGCCTCACATCCCCAAACATTGATGTGATCTAATGTGGGAGCCTTCCCAGTCCACATCTCGCAAGGTGTTGTGGAATCCTTTTTGGTAGGGACTAGATTAAGGATATGGGCGGCAGTCTCTAAGGCATACCCCCAGAATGAGATTGGTAACAAAGCCCGACTCATCATGGAACGAACCATGTCTAGCAAGGCTCTATTGTGCCTCTCAGCTACACCATTAAGCTGTGGTGTCCGACGTGGCATCAATTGTGAAAAAATTCCACATTCCTTAAGATACTCAAGGAAATCGCTACTAAGATACTATCCTCTACGATCAGATCGTAGCATCTTTATCTTCATGCCCAATTGATTCTCCACTTCTTGTTTAAACTCTTTGAACCTTTCGAAAGTTCTGACTTGTGCTTGATTAAATAAATATAGCCATACCTATTGTAATCATTAGTAAAAGTCACATAGAAGCGGTTAGCATCCCTTGTGGCGGTTCTGAATGGTCCACACACATCGGTGTGTATGAGGTCCAACAAACCTTGACCCCTTTCACAAGTACCAGTGAAGGGTGACCTAGTCATCTTTCCAAGTAAACAAGATCCACAAGTGTCATCCGAATTTAAGTAGAATGACTCCAAAACTCCATCCTTTTGGAGTTGGGCTATACGCTTCTTATTGACATGTCTAAGACGACAATGCCACGAGCATGCCTTGTCCAAAGCATTGGATGAATCAATATTCAACACATTGTTTCCTAAGTTATCTACAACATTCATAGTTTCATATACACCATTGCAAGGTAATGCTTCAAAATAAAATACACCACTATAATAAGCATAAATTGCACCAACTTCATTATTAAACAAAAATGCAAAACCTTGTTTGTACAAACTATGAAAGGAAATAATAGTTCTCGCCATATCGTCCGAGTAACAAAAATTATTCAAATCTATATTTAAACCATTTCCAAGCAATAAAGAATAAACTCCAATCTTGGTCATAGGAGACATTTTCCTATTTCCCATGATTAAGTTTATCTTCCCGTGCTCCACATCCCTACTTCTTTTTAGTCCCTGCAAATCAGAACAAATGTGAAATCCACAACCTGTACCAAGGACCCAAGAATTAGCATGTGATGAGTTATTAGATTGAATAGTGTAAATACCTGCAAAGGAGGGTTTGATCTTCCCATGCTTTATGTCCTGTAAGTACTTGGGGCAGCTTCGTTTTCAGTGCCCTTTTCATGACAATGGAAGCAGTCAGCATCCTTCAGATTAGAAGAGGGATTAACGGAACCAACTTTGGTCCCACTATAAGAGGATCCATCAAGAGACTTTACCTTGCGGCAATTGAAGGGAGCCTTCCTATTCTTTCGCTTTCCATGTCCTATTGCCATAACAAGGGAAGAAGTAGTAGTAGGAGTAGACACAATCGACTTGCCTTTAAGGTTGCTTTCTGCAGTCCTTAAAATCCCTTGAAGCTTTCTAAGAGTGACCTCCTCCTTGTTCATATGATAAGTCATACGAAACTGATCATAAAAAGAAGGTAAAGAGTGCATAATTATATCTATGACCAACTCTTCATCAAAATTGACATTCAATTTTAGCAAGCGGTCCACATATCTCTGCATCTTCTGCAAGTGGGCTGTGACAGGTTCACCATCCTTCATTTTGGTTGTGATCATGGAGGCAATGATCTCATACCTCTCTTGCTTAGCACTTTGATGGTATATTTCCATCAAATCATGATACATCTCATAGGGATAATAGTCCTCCTAAGACTTCTGCAGCTCAGCAGTCATGGTTGCAATCATAAGACATGACACCTTTTCACGTCCCTCTCATGAGTAGTGTGTTCAACGATTTGTTTAAGAGTAGCAGTGGTGACATCAATCTCCTTTAGCTCTTTATCAAGGGCATATTCTTTGTCCTCATAACGAATAGTCATTCTGATGTTTTGAGTCTAGTCATTGAAATTTGAGCCATCAAAAATGACCCTCCCACATAGGTTCATGAGGGAGAAAGAGCCTGGAGGAATTGGTATTGAAGCATTGTTTGGGGTAGACATCTGAAGAGGAAGAAGAATAAAGTTTATATTAAATGAGAATCCTTAATATTACGCCCAATATGATATATTAAGGCTAGGATCCAACACAATATTCTACAATTGCGAAGAGGGATGTCGTAATCCAATTGTAAAATATTTATAGGTAGGTAAATGACGATTTACCAATTTCCACCATGAAAAACGAAAAAAAAGATTATTAGGTTTAAATTGGTTTGGAATTCGTAGATCTTTGAGATTCATTGAGCTTTTCAAAGGCATGTTTAAATCTCGATTGTGCCCTTCAAGTTTGTGACTGGGATGCTAAGGATCACAAACAAGGTGTGAATAACCGTGCAAATTAACATGGTACACCCAATGTTACAAATCACCTAATCAATGTGTCGGTTAACCACACGCGCTCCATTGATCTATGATTAACATCAAGCTACCCTTTGCCACACATTGTTAGTTCCAGATTAGTGTGTTAGTTAACCACACACGCTCCACTAACGACTTAACAAGGTGCAAAGTTTAATTTCATAGATTAGCACCATTTTCACATTTTTCCTAAGGTAAATAAGATTGGGAATTAAATAAAAGTTTAGTTACTTTATATTTATCATTATACTTTTAATGAAAGAGAATTAGTGTCCTATCCTACCCGTTCGGCTAATGACCCTCCACCAGTCAAGGAAGCGGTGGGTGAGAGTGGACACCCATTAAACCACTATTTTATAGGTAGTAACCTTATACCCCCCTTATAGACCGACTTCGTGAATGAGGCCTACTAATGGTAAGAGCGAATTATCTTATACACACATACACACACATACACACACACACACACACATATATATATATATATATATATATATTAAACTTATAATATTATAAAGTATAAGGGTTGAATTTTAACTTTTAAAACTCTAGGGTTTGGAATTAAAGTTTCATTTAATGAGACTTTGCAAATTCCAAAACTTGAGGGCAAGTTTTGAAACTTATCAAAACTCTTCACATTCATAACCTATTAGTTTAATTTGATTTTGATGATGAGACTTGATGTGTGTAAAACCCACTAGTTTTAAACCTACTTTTAATTATCAAATAACACACAAAAGGCAGTGAACCTATCAATTGTGGTATAGCTAAATAAGCAGGGTATCGAACACAGAGAACGGCAAATTAAATTAAAAACTAATTCTATCTAAATTACTTTAGCAAATAAGGGTTTTTCTCTAGTTTTACAAGACTAGAAACTTGTTAAACAAAACTAATGCAAGGCTAGAAAAGAACAAATTAACTAGATTCAATAATGGCAAAGAAACTTCTGTTTAGTTCAACTCGGTTAACTTTATGGTTGCTTTTAAGGTAATAGTGCAATGGATTAATTCTTTTGTTGGTTACCGATTCAAGTGATTAAGTTGTGTTCACTACCCTAATCCTTAGCAAATAAACTAATTCAAACAGTGGCCAATTGTTTAACTTAATTATATTTACTAGATTAATTATTCGGGTTAAGTTAGACTTGCAATAGCTAATTAAATTGTTATTTTTAATTAACCTCTTGTTCAATAGTCATCTTACAAGCTTGCACATGAATTTACTCAATTTACTTATTAATCCTAGTTTCATATTCATTAATCCTAGACATATGATTTAGTGGTCACTTATCATATGAGGTCGATAATTAATAGATGTTCATGCTAATTAACTATCTTCCTATTAACAGAAAATAAATTATCATCCATACACAAGGTTCTTTAGCAAGCTAATATAACAATTAATCACCAACTTAGAATTAATCCTACCAATCAATTAAACCATATTGTCAACTTTGTATCCCCAAACAGAAGTATAAAGAAACTAGTTCATAACTAAGGTGAATAACAGCAAACAAATAAGTTCAAGTTGCTTAATCATATTGACAAAACAAGAGAATTAAGTAGAATGATGAAATTACGCCTTAATTACTCCCGGTATTGGATTCTAGCTTCTTTGGTCGACTTCTAGGGTTCTTCTGGCTTCTTATTCGTAGCTTAGCACCTCTGAAACTTCCCAGAATTCTCCCTTCTCGATCTGTGGAATTATCTTTAAATAAGCGGTTCGACTCGTCGAGTCAAGTGGTGACTCGTCGAGTCCCTCTCACATTCTACGTAACCTGATAACTGTCTTGACTTTCGAATGCTTATCTCTCTGAATCCGCGACCGGACTCGTCGAGTCAAGAGATAACTCGACGAGTAGAAGCCTTATTTTGGCTGTTTTCTTTCTTCTTTCCACTCTTGAGCTCTCAACCGCTTCTCTTGCTTCCTTTCGCTTCCGAGCTTCATCTTTGGACTGAAAAACACAATTTAACACTTTTAAGTACCTTTTGTCCATAATATGCAACAATTTAGCTAATATATGAATAATAAACTACACTTAATACACACTAAATATGCACATATCAAGACCTTTTATTTTCCATAACTTGAGGACAAGTTATGGAGGTTATTAAACATCAATTAGATCATATTTCTAACAACTAAATTGTCATATAATTCTTGATCTAACTAAACTCATATACAAGGCAATTATATATCAACAATTTTAAAACAATTTGGTTTATCATGTAAAACAAAAACTATTTTAAAACTTTGATAATTATCTTTCAATTGGATGAATATGATCACTACCATATCTTAAAAAACGTATTTTTATGATTCAAAACAGTTTTGGGTAATGATCATATCCTATTTTGGCCAAAAACATGAATTTCTGCACTCTGATCAGCCGACTCGGCGAGTCCATGAACTGGACTCGTCGAGTAGCTTCATTTCTGCATGGACTCGTCGAGTTCCCTAGTGGACTCGACGAGTTCATCAGTCAGAATGCAGAAAAATCGATTTTTTCAACTTTAAAAACAAGCAAGCATCAAATATAAAAAAATAATCATAGGCTCTAATACCACTAAAGGGTTTTGAGCGCTATAACACTTTCGAAGTGCACATGCAACCCTAAATGCTTTGGATCTATGTTTTCTCTAATTATACATGCAATTTCTTTTTCCAAAGCATTCATCCTAGCTAGCATACAATTGAAGCTATATATAATCAAAACATAGTTAGGATACATACCTCTTGAGTAGGGTAGAGTTCTTGACCTTTGGAAACTTGAGCACCTCAAGTGTGATGCCTCTAATGGTTCACAAACACCAATATGCAAAGGAGGTTCTAAGAGAATAAGTTATGGCATGGAGGGGGCTTTTTATAGTTATGGCAAGTGCTAGGGTTACACTTTGTAAACCCTAATGATCCTTGACTTTCCACATTCCTATGATCCATGGGTTTGACCTCCATGGACTATCCATGGGTTATATTATTGGTTTATCCCACTTACATAATCATGGATCACTTAGCCCATACTATAAGTATCATTGATTTACATAATCAATCCCTCCATATTTAATCAGTCTCTTTTGACCACAAAATTAATTCCAAATTAATTCTTGGTCAATACTAATTAAATAACCATATTAATATATTATACTTATAATATATTAATAAATCGTAAATAACCTTGTTCTCATAAAGCCAACCTATCAAATTGCACTGGTGAAGGCAACCCAAAAGGACCAGGCTACTATCGGGTCAAGTACATACCGGTTATAATTATGGGCTTAGACACCAAATCCAACAGTTGCAATATTCGACTCAGGATGCATGGTATTGTGATGGTTTGAGCGTGGTAAGGGTATGGGTGGTAACCATGGTTGGCTGGAAGTGTTGTAAGACTGCGATGGGATCGTAGCATTCACCAGTTCGAGGTAGACTATCATTGGTAGCGGTCATGGGAGTAAAGAGGGAATCAGTTCGTGCCTTGGGCATGCCATTTAGGATTGTCAAGGAGTATTTCTTTGGTATAGGTTAAGGGCCATTGGGGTCCGAGGCAGAGTCGGGCCTGTGTAGCCCTAGATGGGTGGGACTCGTGGGCGAGCCCCATCTGATTATGGAAATTCAGGTTGGACCTAGTAGAGACCATTGGGTCGAGGTTTTGGATCTCGAGTTGCAAGATTATGTGGGTGATCAGTGTGTGGTGCAGAGGGGTTATTAGGTTGGGTAGCCTTGTTGTTGGACTCTTGGGAGCCTTGAAACATCCCAAAAACACGGTCCAAAAAATTCGTTTGAAAGTTATTATAAAACCATAAATCGCACATAATCATAAAGAAAACCATACATCATGTATCTCAAAATGTCGTATCAAATACCGTGACAAAACATATGATAAAATATTAGAGTCTCAAAACAATCCCAGACTGAATACTGTGTTGTGTGCCATGCGATCACCCCGAGCTCTTCCCCTTGCTACCAGAAGTACTTGAAACCAAAACTGAAACTGTAAGCACGAAGCTTAGTGAGTCTCCCCAAACTACCACATATCATACAAATATCATACAAATAGGAGACATGGGTCTCGCCCACTCTCATGGAGATTCGGGCCCCGACCACTCTCATGGAGATATGGGCCCCGCCCACACTCCTTTGTCTAGGAGATTCGGGCCTCGCCCACACTCCGCTACTAACATACATACAAGTATCACACAAACAACAAGTATATCTACCAAGTAATCACCTATCTATGCTCAAGTAATACTAAGAGAATCGGGCCCCGCCCATACTAGACTACTACGAGATTCGGGCCCCGCCCAGACTCAGCTATTAACATATCATATAGACGGGCTGACCATGGTGCCTTTAACTCGTCCCTACTGAAAGGAAGCTCACCTCGAATGACTGACTGTTGAAAATCTGGGTGAGGAATCCCTGTTTGCTGCTCCGGTGACTCTCTGACTACAAATTCCATAATGACACTTAGTCAAAAACTGATAACTATTCTTAGAGTAAAATGACCATTTTACCCCTGGTCAAAGTCAACATCCTGGTCAAGGTCAACTTTCCAATTTGACCAAACTTGCCAAGTCAGCCTTGTGACTCGTCGATTCCTAGAACTCAAAACCTTGGAATCGCGACTCGGCTTGCCGATTCACCCCATGACTCGCCGAGTTCCCAAGCTACTTGTCATCGTGATTGGTCGAACTAACTTGTCGATTCGTCCTTAGGTTTGTCGAGCCCTGGCATAATAAAAAAAAGGGACAAGATCATCCAACTCGTCGAGTTCCTTAATCAACTCGTCAAGTCGTATGAACATCATCGAGGTTTCTTCATCGGACTCGTCGAGTCCCCTTATGAATTCGTCGAGTCCCTTGCAGATCTAACCTAGTTAACTGATTCACCCTTCTACAGCTCCAAAATACAGATCTAGGTCATTTCCATGGTCCATTTCTATAAAGTTGTTGACTTGATGTCTTTGCACACCTCAAATGGACCCAAACTCAAGTTATAGCAACCTACTTCCATAAACTTGACCATGACTTAGATGGAAATGGGTTCAAGGCTCCTTATATGACTCTAGAGGCTAAATATCACAGGAAAGAGGGATTTCTTGGCATACAACCCATGAGAAGCAACTTATCCTACTCAAAAGGGTCAAAGGAGCCACAAATAAACATTAAAGGAGATTTAAGCTATGGGTTATCAAGCTAAGAGATTTTTACCTCAGAAGGCTGCCAAAGATGAATGTAATCCTAGATCTTGATCCTCTTCCACAAACTTGATAGCTCAAAGCTCTTCCAACTATCCTTTATAACACAAAAATACACTCAAAATCTCAAAGGATAAGCTATCAATCGGATTAGGGTTTATGGAGGACAGGGAGGTTGGTAAGGGAGGCCCAAATGGGAATTAATTGGCTTAAATAGGGTGCAAAACCCCGAAAATAGGGTTTACTCCTGGCAGACCTACTCGTCGAGACCATGCTTGGACTCCTTGAGTAGACCCTTTAAATCTCGCATCCTTTTTGGCATCTACTCGACGAGTTAGGGCTACCAACTCGTCGAGTATCTCAAAAATAATACTTTAATAATTTAATTATGTACCAGGAATGGGGCGTTACAAGCCTGGTGGTTGGACTAGGTGCGAGACTAGTAATCTCATAGATGGTTTGGGAGTATTTATTTATCAGTCAGGTGAGGGGTCCTCGGGAATCAGTAAGTTGTGGTGTGAAATGCAAGTACAGATTCATGGATCTCGAGCTAAGAGTGGAGTATCGAATTGGTTTTGGGTAAGATCTCGAGTCGGGTATCGTGCGTGTTTTGTGTAGGATTTTTGTTTCGAAGGATTAAGTATTGGTGTAATTATATGCTGAGGGCATCAGTTGAAGGGTTCAAGGGTAATAAATGGATTCAATTTTAGATGACAGATCAAGTTCATGTGAATGTGTCGTGGATTGGTTCTATTTGTGAAGGGCATCAAGATAAGTCAAGGCAATATTGTTGATTTGGCACTTGCGTGTGTATGGGGTAGCCTGTTATTCGGAGGAGATGTTAGATCGCTTGCAGTTGGAATTGGATAATCTCAGAGTAGATGATTTGATCCTATTGCAAAACTCTCATCTAAATCTAACCGTTGTAGGGATAAGTCTCCTACTCGAAAGATTATCTGAGCCTTCTGCCAAGCATAAGTGTTTAGCAGCAATGGTTAGTCTGTGATTATGTTTTCTAATTAATGAGAATCTCAGGTATCAGAAGTTGAGTAGTCAGTTGGAAAATGAAGTGGAATGGACTATGCAAGGGTTTGGTATGGGTGGTCTGTCAGGGAGACAGACCATCCGAAGACTTTAGATTTCAGGTTGAGTAGTTGTGACTATGACCTCCCAAGTTTTCTATTCATCTGGGGGCCACAAAGATGTACCGAGACCTAAGATTGAGATATTGGTGGCCCTACATGAAGAGAGAGGTTGCGTGGTACGTCGAGCGATGTTTGACCTGCAGGAAGGTCAAAGCCGAACATCAGAGGCCTCACGAAAAGGTGCAACCGCTACCTATTCCCATGTGGAAATGGGAAAAGATCACGATGGATTTTATTACGAAGCTTCCTAAGACGGCGCGGGGTGTGGATTCTATTTGGGTTATTGTGGACAGGTTGACTAAGAGTGCACATTTTATTCTGATTTCCGAGAGTATCTCCGCTGAGAAATTAACAAGCATTTATGTGCGGAAGGTAATAGTCAGGCATGAGTGTCGGTATCGTTGATCTCGGACCGTGATGTTCATTTCACCTTCAGGTTCTACAAGAAGTTCCACGAGGAGTTAGGTACTCAATTGCATTTCAACACCGCTTACCACCCCAAGACCGATAGTCAAAGTGAGCAGACGATTCAGACGCTTGAGGATATGCTTCGCGCATGTGTATTAGACTTTGGGGGGAGTTGGGTTACTTACCTTCCACTAGCGGAGTTCTCATGTAACAATAGTTATCATGCTAGTATTAACCGACCCCCCGTTTAAGATGTTGCATGGTCGGAGGTGTAGAACCCCATTTTGTTAGGGTGAGGATGGACTTAAAGTTATGGGAAGCACTGAAGTAGTGCTTAAGACCACTGAGTTGATTCAAAAGGTGCGTGATAGACTCAGAGTTGCATAAATTCGTTAGAAGAGATATGCTAACCGGCGTCGATCAAATCTTGAGTTCCAAGTGGGTGATTTTGTGTTGCTAAACGTATCACCTTGGAAGGGTGTCATTCGGTTTCGGAAGAGGGGAAAACTGTTGGATAAGGTGTCTAAGTCCATAACTATTTCTGGTATGTACTTGACCCGACCCGGCATGGTCCATTTGGGTTGCATGGCACCATGCAATTGGATAGACTAAATGAGAGAAATATCACTTGGAGATTATTAATATATATTATAAGTTCTAATATATTAATAATATTATTTGATTAGTTTGATCAATAATTAATTTAGAATTAATTAAGTGGTCAAAAGAGAACTAATTAAATATATGGGTTGATTATGTAAATCATCCATATCTTGTATAGTGGGCTAAGAGGCTCCATGGATTATCAAGTTGGGTTCTACCCATAGGATGCTCCATGGGAGTTACAAACCCATGGGTCATGGAAATGAAGAGTCATGACACATTAGGGTTTACATGGTGTAACCCTAGATGTGTCAACACTATATAAGAATCATATTCTCCACCAAAATCGGCTACACTAAGAAACTAGAGGGCTTGGCCGATTTTAAGAAGTGTGTATTATCTCTAAAGTCTTTTCAAGAGCATTTGGTGTTGTGTGAAGCATTTGAGGCATCACACTTGGGGTGCTAGGCTCACAAGGTTTCAAGGAACACAAGCAACAACAAGGTAAGTTATTCTATCTATTATTCAAGTCTAAATTGTTCCCCATGTATGCTAGATAGGAATATAACCTTGGAAATCCAACTTTGCATGATAATTAGACAAACATAGATCCAAGGTTATTAGGGTTGCATGTACACTTAGGAAGTGTTAGAATGCTCAAAATCCATCAGTTGTATCAGAGCCTAGGCTTGTTTGTTTGTTATTTGTGCTTAAAAGTTGAAGAAAGTCGAAAATCTTGTTGTCTGACTGATGGACTCGGCGAGTCCATGGGGAGGACTCGTCGAGTTCACTTGTATCTTCAACCTACTCGGCGAGTAGGTTTATGCACTCGGCGAGTAGGGTCGACAGAGTGCAGAATTTCGACTTCAGTTGCTAGAAATGGATTAGAAACATTACCCTAAATTGTTTTGGTACTTGAAAACTTGTTTTAGAAGGTGTAATGTCTTTTCTAACTCATTTACAACAACTAGTTATCAAAATTACAAAGATTAAATGTGATTTTGATTCTTGAAGGTGTTCATGTTCATGTTCATATTCTTGTTCTTATGATGTTTAGATGATCATAGGAATTATTTGTAACCTATGTGGAAGTTTAATTCTTGATCATAATGTGTTTTTAATGGAGTCCATAACTTGTCCTCAAGTTATGGAAAACCAAAAGTCTCTTGGTTTAAAAACCATTAAAATAACACAAGAGTTAAGAAAAATGAAATGTCCTCATTTTATTACTCTATTAAACTCATAAGTTACAAGAAATGAAAAGTTTTGAAAGTTTACAAAACTTGCCCTCAAGTTTTGGAACAAGTAAAGTTAAGTTAAAACTTTAGTTCCAACCCTTAGAATTTTAAAAGTTAAAATTCAACCCTTATACTTATATTATTATGATTTAATAATTATATATATATGTATAAGAACAAAGTCGTCTTACCGCTAGTACGCCTCATTCACGAAGCCGGTCTATAAGGTGGGTATAAGGTTGTTGCCTATAAAATGGTGACTTAATGGGTGTCTACTCTCACCCACCGCTTGCTTGACCGGTGGAGGGTCGTTAGCCGAACGGGTAAGACAAGGACTTACAAATTCTCATTCAAAGTATGATGAATATTATACAGTAACTAAATGTTTCATTAAATTCCCAATCTTAGTTACTTTAGGAAAAAATGTGAATAAGGTGCTATTCCATGAAATTACACTTTACATTTTGATTAGGTCGTTGGTGGAGCGTGTGTGGTTAACCGGCACACTAACTTGAACTTAACAAGGTAGGTAAAGGGTGACTTAGGGTTTATTATAGTATCGTTGGAGCGTGTGTGGTTTACCGGCACATCGATTGAGTGATAAACTTTAAGGGTACCAAGTGATTTGCGTGGTTACTTCACACCTCGTTTTGTGATCCTCGGTATCCCAGTCACAAAACTTGGAGGGCACACTCGAGATTGAAACATGCCTTTGAAAAGTTCATTGAATCTCAAAGAATCTAGGAATTTCTAAGAACCATTCAAAAAACCTAATACTTAAATATTGCGGTTTTCATGGTGGAAATTGGTGAATCGTCATTCACCTACCTTTCAAATATGATATAGCTTAGATTACGGCATACCTCTTCTAAGTTATATTATATTGTGATTGGATCCTAGCCTTAATATTACATTTGGGTGTTTTATTAAGGACTCTCTTATATCTAAACTAATCTTGTTCTCTTTTCTTCAGATGTCTTTCAACAATGCTTCTGGCTCTAATCCTAATGGCTCCTTTACCCTTATGAACTTGTGTGGGAAAGTCACCTTTGATGGATCCAACTTCAATGAGTGGATCAGAAACATCAGAATGATTACCCGCTACGAGGACAAAGAATATGTCCTTGATAAGGAGCTTAAGGAGATTGATGAGACCACTGCAACTCCTCAGGAGATCGCTGACTTTCGGGCACATGAAAGGGATGCTACGAAAGTGGTTTGCATCATGATGGCCATGATGACAGCGGAACTCCAAAAGTCTTATGAGGATTTCTACCCTTATGAAATGCACCAAGATTTGATGGAAAGATACCATCAAAGTGCAAGACAAGAGAGGTATGAAATCATCTGCTCCATGATAACAACCATGATGAAGGACGGGGAATCCGTCACGAACCACATGCAGAAAATGCAAAGGTATGTGGATCGTTTGCTGAAGCTTAATGTGAACTTCCCTGAGGATCTTGCAATAGATATCATTTTGCACTCCTTACCATCGTGCTATGATCAATTCCGCATGACATATCACATGAATAAGGAAGAGGTCACACTCAGCAAACTTCAGGGACTTCTCAAGACCGCAGAATCAGGTCTTAAGGGGAAGTCGGTTGCTATCACTCCTACTCCAAACTCAACTCCGGTTTTGGCAATCGGGAAAAGTCGAGGGAGGAAGAGAAAGAGATCTTCGAAGGGTACCAAGGCTTGGACCCTTGATGGCTCTTCTTCAAGTGGAACCAAGAAAGGTTTCATTATTCCTTCTTCTGACCCAAAAGAGGCTGAATGCTTCTATTGCCATGAAAAAGCTCATTGGAAGCGGAACTGCCCAAAGTACCAGCAGGATGTGAAGGATGGGAAAGTCAAACCCAACCATGCAGGTATTTACACTATCATTTCTAATAACTCACCCCATTCTAATTCTTGGGTCCTTGATACCGGTTGTGGTATTCATATTTGTTGTGACTTGCAGGGACTAAGAAGAAGTGAGGATGTGGAGCAAGGAAGAATAAACTTGATCATGGGGAATAGGAAAGCTTTACCTGTCACCAAGATTGGAGTTTATACTTTATCGCTAAGTAGTGGGTTTAGTTTAGATTTGAATAAATGTTGTTACTCGCCAGGAATGGCAAGAAATATTATTTCCTTTCATGCTTTGTACAAACAAGGGTTTACCTTTTCGTTTAATAATGAAGTTGGTTCTATTGATGCTTTCTTTAATAATGTTCTTTATTTTAAAGCATTACCTTGTGATGGTGTGTATGAAGTTGTGTCTGTTGTAGATAATTTAGGAAATAATGTTTTGTGTATTGATTCTACTAATAATAATAACTTGGATAAAGCATCATTATGGCATTGTCGCCTTGGACATATAAGCAAGAAACGTATAGGCCAACTCCAAAAGGATGGAGTCTTGGAGTCGTTTGACCTTAAGTCAGATGATAGTTGCGAATCATGCTTACTTGGAAAAATAACAAAGTCACCCTTCACAGGCTCGTGTGAAAGGGGTGAAGGTTTGTTGGACCTTATACACACGGATGTGTGTGGCCCATTCAAACATGCCACAAGGGATGCTAATCGTTATTATTTGACTTTTACTGATGATTACAGTAGATATGGATATGTCTACTTGATCAAGCATAAGTCAGAGACTTTCGAGAGGTTTAAGGAATTTAAACAGGAAGTCGAGAATCACTTGGGCAGGAACATTAAGATGCTTCGATCCGATCGAGGAGGTGAGTATCTTAGTTCAGAGTTCCTCGACTATCTTAGGGAATGTGGGATTGTCTCACAATTGACACCTCCCAGGACACCACAGTTAAATGGTGTGGCTAAGAGGCGTAATCGAACCTTGTTAGATATGGTTCGTTCCATGATGAGTCGAGCTACGCTACCAATCTCATTATGGGGGTATGCCTTAGAGATTGTCGCCCATATTCTTAATCTAGTCCCTACAAAGAAAGTTGCCAAAACTCCTCACGAGATGTGGACTGGTAAAGTACCTAAACTAGACCACATCAAGATTTGGGGTTGCGAGGCTTTCGTGAGACGCGAGACTCATGATAAGCTCGAACCTCGAAGCGAGAGGTGTATTTTCATCGGTTACCCACAGCAATCCTTTGGTTACCTCTTCTACAGACCTAGTGACAATGTGGTCTTTGTAGCAAGAAGAGGAGTCTTTCGAAAAAGAGAGTTTATAAGCCAAGGAGACAGTGGGAGGCAAATTGATCTTGAAGAAATTCAAGAATCAAGTGGTGAAGGAACTTCAAACTCTAGCCCTCAACTTGAGGAGGAAACTCCTGTTGAGCCAATTGACAAACCTGTACCTCTGAGGCGTTCCACGAGAGTTAGGAGTGCACCTGAGCATTACTATGGATTCCATATTACTGCAGAAGGAGATACACTTATCAGTGATGAGACACTAGTAAGTCAAGATGACCCTAACAGCTACGAGGAAGCCATGGCAGGCCCCGAGTCTGCTAAATGGAAAGAGGCTATGGATAGCGAGATACAATCCATGTATGACAATCAAGTTTGGAACTTGGTTGAAAATGTACCAGGTCGTAAGACAGTAGGGTGCAAATGGGTCTTCAAGAAGAAGACCGACATGGATGGTAAAGTACACACTTATAAGGCTAGACTGGTTGCAAAGGGCTTCTCTCAAATTCCTGGAGTGGATTATGATGAGACCTTTTCTCCGGTAGCCAAGATTAAGTCTATTCGGGTTCTGTTAGCCATAGCTGCATTTCATAACTATGAGATATGGCAGATGGATGTCAAAACCGCTTTCCTTAATGGAAAGCTGGCTGAAGATGTTTACATGAGTCAGCCAGAAGGTTTTGTCAGCAGCAAGTACCCTAATAGAGTGTGTAAGCTTGAGAAATCCATCTATGGATTAAAGCAAGCACCTCGCAGATGGAATCTTTGCTTTGATGAGAAGGTCAAGGAATTTTGCTTTACTAGGAGTGAAGATGAATCTTGTGTGTATGTCAAGGCTAGTGGGAGTATAGTTAGCTTTTTGGTATTGTATGTGGATGACATACTACTCATAGGAAACAACATTCCAACCTTGCAGGAAGTAAAGTCCTGGCTTGGGAAGTGTTTCGCTATGAAGGACCTTGGTGAAGCTGCCTATATTTTAGGGATAAGGATCTTGAGAGATCGGAGTAAAAGACTAATTGGACTTAGTCAGAGTACCTACTTGGATAAGGTGCTGAAGAGATTCCGCATGCAGGATTCCAAGAAAGGAGAGTTACCCATCCAGAGTAACACCAGATTGAGTAAGACACAAAGCCCTAGCACTGAGGCTGAGATAGCAGAAATGAGTCGAACACCTTATGCTTCGGCTGTAGGATCGATCATGTATGCTATGACGTGTACTCGACCCGATGTAGCCTTTGCCCTGAGTATGGTTAGCAGGTATCAGGCGAACCCTGGCAAGGCACACTGGACTGCGGTAAAGAATATCCTCAAGTACCTACGAAGGACTAAGGACTGGGTCCTTACCCTCGGTGGGAGTGATGACTTGAGAGTAGTAGGGTATAGTGATGCTAGCTTCCAGACTGATAGGGATAATTTCCGCTCTCAGTCGGGCTGGATCTTTACCCTAAACGGAGGAGCAATTTCTTGGAAGAGTTCCAAGCAAGAGACAGTGGCAGATTCTACTTGTGAATCAGAGTATATTGCAGCTAGCGAGGCAGCAAAGGAGGCAATGTGGCTGAAGAACTTCATTGGAGACCTTGGAGTTGTACCAGCTATTAAAGAGCCAATGGAAATTTTCTGTGATAGTGAAAGTGCTGTTGCCTTAGCCAAGGAACCAAGGGATCACGGGAGATCCAGACACATCGACAGAAAATACCATTTCATCAGACATCGGATCGAAGAAGGACTCCTCGTGGCAAAGAGGGTATCATCAGATGAGAATCCGGCAGATCCCCTCACAAAGGGACTGACTCGGGTTAAGCATCTTCAGCATGCTCGGAGCATAGGGCTGAAGGATGATATTAGATTTAGTAGTTAGATAACCTCGAAATTTGTAAAGTGTAATTGACATTTGATGATGAATAAAATTGTTTTATCTATGAGTAAGGTGTTGCTATCTCTTGTCAATCGTTTACTATATTTCTTTTGCATGTTTTGACTTCCAGAATAATTTTTGTTTGGTATAACATATTATTCAAACCTCCACAGTCAGTCATATGTCGGAAGTAGGTATGAATCAAGACTGTCATGTTTGGTTGTAGAGGTCTTGGACAAGGCTACAGCAATCATGAGTGCTCATAAGTTCTGAGCATTGGACTCAACCCACGCTCACTGGAATCACTTCATGGAATTCTATCTCGAGTGATCGTGAGACGGTAATATCGTATAAGTCTTCAAACCTAGAGATATGATTTGTTACTTACAAGTTGGTTATGCATTGATTGTACGAAAAAACGCATTGGTAACTCGATGTTATAAATCGTGCTCTTGTGTGTAATTCAATAAGTGGTAGAACAAACATATGAGTCAAAGTTTATCTGTTCCTTCTTGGATTAGAAGCTGATATCTGGGCCCCTCGATGATTTTGTTTTGACCCATGTACCGGGCCCGGTCAGAACTAAGTTGATGTGTTCAATTAAGTTCTATGTCAAACAAATCGGAAATCGGGAAACAAACTGCTGGACAATAAGAAAGACATTGTTCCATGTATTTGTCCGGCTGATATCTAGAACGGAGGATTATATGATCACTTATCTTAAATGGCGTACCATCATCTTCTCAGTTCCGAGAAACCTTGAAAAGAGCTACGATTGCCGATCGGTTCCTGAAGTCATACTTGCAGTAATAGTTATTAGACTTATCCAAGTGGGAGACTGTTGGATAAGGTGTCTAAGTCCATAACTATTTCTGGTATGTACTTGACCCGACCCGGCATGGTCCATTTGGGTTGCATGGCACCATGCAATTGAATAGACTAAATGAGAGAAATATCACTTGGAGATTATTAATATATATTATAAGTTCTAATATATTAATAATATTATTTGATTAGTTTGATCAATAATTAATTTAGAATTAATTAAGTGGTCAAAAGAGAACTAATTAAATATATGGGTTGATTATGTAAATCATCCACATCTTGTATAGTGGGCTAAGAGGCTCCATGGATTATCAAGTTGGGTTCTACCCATAGGATGCTCCATGGATGCTCCATGGGAGTTACAAACCCATGGGTCATGGAAATGAAGAGTCATGACACATTAGGGTTTACATGGTGTAACCCTAGATGTGTCAACACTATATAAGAATCATATTCTCCACCAAAATCGGCTACACTAAGAAACTAGAGGGCTTGGCCGATTTTAAGAAGTGTGTATTATCTCTAAAGTCTTTTCAAGAGCATTTGGTGTTGTGTGAAGCATTTGAGGCATCACACTTGGGGTGCTAGGCTCACAAGGTTTCAAGGAACACAAGCAACAACAAGGTAAGTTATTCTATCTATTATTCAAGTCAAAATTGTTCCCCATGTATGCTAGATAGGAATATAACCTTGGAAATCCAACTTTGCATGATAATTAGACAAACATAGATCCAAGGTTATTAGGGTTGCATGTACACTTAGGAAGTGTTAGAATGCTCAAAACCCATCAAAAACTAGGTCCCTGATTTATTGGAACGTTTCGGATTTCTGTCCGAGTTGGCAGGGTCCTTTATCAATTGGATCTTCCGGATGAGTTGAGTTAGATCCATAACACTTTCCATGTGTCTCAACTTTGGAAGTGTGTATCAGATGAATTTACAGTCATTTCATTGGATGACATTCAGGTGGATGAAAGCCTGAATTATGTTGAGAAGCCCATCGTAGTCCTAGATAGAAAGACTAAGGCTCTTCGTAACAAAGAGGTGAAGCTGGTAAAGGTGCAATGGGAGCATCGGAAGGGCTCCGAGTGGACCTAGGAGCCGGAGGCGGAGATGCGGGAGCATTATCCAAATTTGTTCTCTGCAGTGGACTTTGAGGACGAAGTCTAATTAAATTAGGGGAGAGTTGTAACACCCGGTTCCAGGTGTGGTATTATTTTAAAGTATGTATGGTAATCTTCATTGGAAGCCACGACATGGTGAAGCCTCACCACGATGTGGTGATGAGTTTGGGTCACGGGGTTTAATGAACCACCACGACGTGGTGGTGGCTGTTAGGGGAAAACCCTAAAGCTTAAGGATTAATCCTTATTTAAAGATCCTTATCCCCCTTCTAGCCCCCTCCCATCAGCCTCCATCTCTCCAAATCGTCCTTTGAAACCCTGTTTTATGAGTATAAGACTTAAAAGTGTGAGTTTTGGTGCTTGTGAAGGAAAAAGGTGGTGGAAGACCTCATTGGGAGTCCAAGGCAAAGAAGATCCAAGAGTTTACCTTCCTCTAGCATCTTAAGGAGGTATAAATTCTTCATCTTGATGAGTTTATGATTAGATCTATGGTTTTCCCCTTTTTCTCTTTTTCTTGTTTCCTTGGGTGGTTGAACTTCATAAAGCTTGCAACTTTATGAGTCTCCAGACCATTTGGAGCATTTGGCTCTTTGGATCTAGTTTAGATTTGAGTTTTGAGGGTAATGCATGAATCTTGGCCTTTTTGCCCTATTTTGGCCTAATAAGAGTTAAGACATGTATTGGACATGCATGTCTGAAAAGCATCGACTTTTAAGGTGTGTTTGGAGTTAGAGACTCTCTTGTAGCTTTTGGTCAAGTAACCCCATGGATTGGACGAGTATTGGTGAAGCCATGAAGTGTTTTGGATCTTAAAAGTCGAGATATATACATATTGGAGGGTTCTATTGGATAAAGTTGGAAACTTTATCCATTTAGACCCTATTTTGGACCATATCTGTAACATCCCCAAAATCACGGCCATAAAAGACCGATTTTGTTTATGCTTTATAAAAATCAGAGTACTTCATTTCATAAAAATGTTGCGGAATTTGTTCCCAGAAAACATGGTAAATACGTTATTAAAACATTTTCGAAGAAACGTATTTATTTCTTTTTAAAACGTTTGGGATGTCATCGTTAATACAGAAACATAAGCATAAACAGAACTTACAATTATTTACACTAGTGATCTACATCTCTTTAAATCTCTCAGTGTAATGTCACTTTGTATCAACACCCGTGATAAAAATAAACTGAGTGGGTCAGGTTGGGAAACCTGGTGAGCACATAGGGTTTTCAACCCACAATAATATAATTATTATTTTTAAGCATCAAACAATCAACCCAATTACCCATTCCCGTTATCCTCACATTACGTCCCTAAAACATCTAACACAAGGGACCTAGTCAAAGGACTATCATTGGGATGGAGTATACCTGGTGAGCACACAGTTCACACAGTTCGAATAAACACACAGTTCGAATAAACACATAGTTCGAATGAACACACAGTTCGAATAAACACCTACAGGTTGCGAGCCTGCTAGTGTTCCACTGGACTGTCTAGAATAGTCCGTGGTCATCATCTATACTCCGCTAGATGACTAGATCATCAAGAACAGCTATAACGAGGCCTCTCATTATTTTATTTTGTCACACACCAACTATTACATCTACCCATGTTTTACCCAACACATTTTGTAGATATAAAATACATATACAGTTTAAATCATTGAAAACATGTATAAAACGTTCATCCAACATAGATAGCAAGTATTCAGATAATATGCACACATAGCACTTAATTTATATAAAATACTTCATATCTATGTGTAAGCTGAAAGTAACTATGCACTCACCTGAGTAGGTGGTGACTCAGCACTCGGATAACGCTTCGATATTCTCAAAACGATATTCCTTCGATAAAACCTAGTACCAATACCACTAGGGTTTAGTCTAACGATAAACGCAACAAATTAATTAGTCTGACTATTATTAAGCGTTAATAACGCTCAATATAACTCATAATAATAGCCCAAATAATTATTTTAAGGACCTAATAACATTCCTATAATTATTTGAAAGCTATATTAAAAATTGCGTAAGCGTAGCACACTTACAGCGAATTTTATCGAAAACCGGAACTTAATTGGAGCAGCGTTTCGAAACCGAAAGGCTCTTTTTCTTGGGACTCCGGGAGCCTCGGGGCTTCCCTCGGGGGCTAAGGGGTTTAACTAGGTCTTAGGGGGGTTTAGATGAGCTAGAGAGAGAAACTAGTGAGAGAAAGAAGTGGATTTGGAGTGAAGAACAATGGCAGCCTCGCACATCAATTTATAGGGCCAGGCTTCGGTCATTACGTTGGGCGTACCGAGGGTACGCTGGGCGTACTCCTCGGATAAGACCACCAGCTCGGACCCAGCTGTCTTGCACCCATCGGATGGATCAGATCGGAACTACGCGGGGCGTAACCTCTTCGGACGTGGGGCGTACTGCGAAGCGACGTGTCGTAAATCCAAAGCGAAGCGTGTTCAGCAAGCGACGGCCCTGATTGAGCCACGTCATCACCCTCGCAACAGATTTCGCAAATTCACTTTCCGACTTCTAAAAATCATAACTTTCGCATACGAGCTCCGTTTTCGACGTTCTTTATATCCACGCGAAGGTGGGAACGTACTCTACAACTTTCGTTTAGACTTCGTCGGCTAATTTTGGCTCGATTTTAAATTTTATATTATTAACGGGCCGGGACAGGATTGGTCCGTTAAATCCTCATAACTTCTTCATCCGACATCCGTTTTCGCCCATCTTTTTCTCTTTACGCTACTCTGTAATGCCTGTGTTTTCGGGCTTGCCATTTTTAGCAATGTAATAGTCTAGGTTAACCTTTGTAACCCGTTTTGAAATAATAAGAGTGTATTATTTGAGTAGTATGTGTTTTGTGCTTAATTGCTTAATTATGTGGTTTGATTAATTAAGAATAAAAATAAGCGTCAAAATTTAAGTGTAAAATAAACTTAATATCTTTGGATAATGTTGTAGTAGTTGAAACGAGGTTTCCGAATATATATAGAACGCCCAAATCTGACTTCGTATGAGGAAGTTATGATTTATCGAAGTTTCGACTTAGCGGTATGCAGCCTGAAATACTCGATTTGAGATCGAGCGGTTTTTAGCCAAAGCATTCTAAACGAGGATCGAAGGTCTCGTTGTTGGTATCGAAGCGATAAAAAGTTAGGCGAGAACGGACGTCAAACGAAGAAGTTATGAATTTATAACGAAGTTTTTCTGTCGCGGCCTATTAAAAATAAATAATAAAAATAAATTCAAAATTAGCCGATGGAGTCTAAACGAAAGTTGTAGAGCGTAGTCTCACCTTCGCGTGGATATAAAGAACGTCGAAAACGGAGTTCGTATGAAGAAGATATGAATTTCCGAAGTTTATTAAATAAATTGTATTTATTTTTAATTGGAAAATCCGGCATTATCCGAAGAGGAGTCAGCGGTCCGATCCGACGTACGCCCCGCGTACTCCGAAGAGTGTCGACACTTCGGATGATGCATGCAGTGACGACTTCGGAGGCCAGTACGCCCCGCGTACTCCAAGGCTCCAGCCTCCTATAAATAGGATGCGAGGGCAGCCGACTCTTTTGCTAATTTTCTCTCTTCTCTCTCCCGTTTTGCATCGTTTTGCGTGCCAGAAATACCCCGAAGCCCCGGTATTATTCTCGAGCCTCGAGGCAAGTCCCGAGATCCCGAAGATCCCGAGAAGTGCGGTTCCCGAGTCGAAGCTCTGCCCGCGAGAAGTTCGATTTTTGTGAAGATCTTCCAGATCTACTGAGGATTACTACTTCTGCAAGTCGTAGTGCTGTCCGATCATCTTCTGATCAAGTGAGTGTATACTACCTTTCATAAACACGATAATAATACAAGTATGGTTCGAGTGTATTAAATATATTGTTGTTTATATGTGTGAGTGTGTAGTTACTTTCTTCTAACGCATGATTATGGAGTAATTTATACGAAATACGTGTTATGTGTAGAATTTGTTGTTATGTGTGTGAATGTATGTTCACCCTCTTCCATCTCATAGATCTGAATTGCTTTCTATGAAATACGTGTTACGTGGGTATGCCTCATCTGTTATGTGGAATATATATTGAATGAAAATGATATACAGGTTTCAAACTATGTATGAAAGTATATATTTTATCTACTAATATGTTGGGTAGAACATGGGTAGATAGTTGGCGTGTAATAAACAGATGAGAGGCCTCGATGTTGTTGTTGTTGTTGTTGATCTAGTTATTCAGCGGAGTATGGATAACGACCACAGACTCTTTCTAGACAGTCCAGTGGAACGCTAGCAGGTTCATAACCTGTAGGTGTTGTGAACGATGTGTTCACCGGTGTACTCTATCCCCCTCATGGTTGCCTTTAGGATATCTATTGTTGAGGAAACCCCTTAACAGTGATGTCTATCCCGATGAAAATCCTAGATTAGGTCCCTTGAGATAGATGTTATTTTAGGGACGTAAAGTGAGGATAACGGGAATGGGTAATCGGGATAGTGATTGGTTGGTGAAATTAAATATAACTTATTTATTGTGGGTTGAAAACCCTATATGCTCACCAGGCTCCCAAGCCTGACCCACTCAGTTTTATTTGTATTACAGGTAGTGGCGCGAGGGCATAAGATGGTTGAATCATCAAGTTGTTTTGTTTACAAGTCTGTATATGTATATATTTGTTGAATGACTTGTAATGTTATCGTTTATGCTTTATGGTCTGTATCGGAACATGACATCCCGAGTTTTGACTATATAATGTAAATGCATCTCTTGATGAAATGCTTTGATAAATATTAGTTTATCATGTTTTGTTTTGGGAACAAATTCCGCAACTCTTTTAAATCAAAAGGATTTACTCTGAAATTATTTAAAAATCATAAATGAAATCGGTCTTTTCTGGCCGAGATTTTGGGGATGTCACATACTCTTAATGAGATCTTCGATTCTCGTTCAGGTCGTGTCGGCTAAAAACCGCTCGATCTAATATTCGAATTTCGGGCTGTACACTGCTAACTCGAAACTTCGAAAAATCATAACTTCTTCATACGAAGTCAGATTTGGGCGTTCTTTTTATCGATGTTCTTAGTTTAACATATTCTAATACTTTCGTTTAAATTGCTAAGGCTAAATCTCGCTCTATCGTAAATTCACTATTTACGCTTCCCGGTATCGTGTCGGTTCTGTCGCAAAACTTCGACGGGTCATAACTTCTTCGTTATAACTCGGATTTCGGCGTTCTTTATATGTACGGAAACCTTGTGACATATTCTACAACTTGGTCAAGATTATTTATTCTAAATAATCTTTTGTCGAAAAGTCGTTTTCGACCCCTATTGTCTCTAAATTGACTAGCCCGGATCTACGGGCGTTATAATATCTGAGTTGGAGACCTTTTGGAATCGAATGAAGCGGTTGAATGCATTAAGCTGCTGAAAACCCTATAACCACGACATGGTGGCGGGTTGGTTTACGATTGCTTTGTCGTATCCGACACCATGACGTGGTGGCCAGGCTGAGTTGACTTTCTTGACCGTTTGACCGTTTGGCCAAGTTTGATTTATAAGGGGTTTTGGGGCATTTTGAGTTGTACTTAAGGAATTGTTTCTGTTTAGGTGTTGAGTAGAGTTGATATTGGGGCTGGAATCCAGTCAACTATCGTTTAGTATTCAAGGTGAATCTTCTCACAATTACGTGTTATGCTTGTTGTCTCTGTGATTCTTGCATGGAAGACTACCGGGGTGGGGGGGGGGGGGGGGGAGCCCGTGGCATTTGGATATTAGACTAGGGGGAGCCCATGACATTCCATGTAAAGACCATGGGGGGAGCCCATGGCATACTAGATAAAGACCATGGGGAGCCCACATCAACTATATGTCATGATAATATGTGGTTGTATGTTGTATGGTATTTTGGGGAACTCACTAAGCTTTGTGCTTACGGTTTTCAATTTATGTTTCAGGTACTCTGGTTTTCAAATGGAAGGGCTCGGGATGATTGTAGAGCACACACCACATGTTTCCGTCTTCTGTGAATTACTCCGATTTGTCAATGTTTTGTTAAAACTTAATTACTATGGTTTTTGTGGGAAAGACATGTATTAACGATTTATTAATCTAAAATCAAACATTTTTATATCATGATTTTTGGGGTGTTATAGTAAATATGCTATTATATATTATAACTCGTTCATACGAACTCCGTTTTTGATGTTCTTTATATCTGCGCGTAGCTATCGACGAGATCTAAAACTTTTGTTTAGACTCAGTTGGCTAATTTTGACTTATTTTTCGTCCATATTTTTATAAAATTAAATGATTTTGCTAAAATCATAACTCTCTTGTACGAACTCCGTTTTTGACATTCTTTTTCTCAAAATTCTTATTTTAAAGAGTACTACGGTTTTCTTTTTGGTGGCCTTAGCTAAAAATCAACCATTCTCTTCGTAGCTTTTTACGTCATACATTCATTATGCGCGACTGACCTTTATATCTTATAAAAATCATATCTAATTTATACGGAGTCAGATTTCTATGAAATTTATATTTTCGGGATCGGGAAGACGTGTACTTTCTAATATATATATATATATATATATATATATATATATATATATATATATATATATATATATATATATATATATATATATGTTTTGGTGCACTTATTTTTATGAATTACGGATTCGACTGATTTTTCTTATTTTATTATATTATAATAATCATGAAACACATAACATTCACATAACAGGTTAAACTTGTTGATCATAACTATTAATTTGGTTAAGATTATTTATCCTAGATAATCTTTTATAAAAAAGATCATTTTAACGCTTATTATATCTTAATTGACTAGCCCGAATATGCGGATGTTACAAAAGGTATGGCCAAGACTTTACTTTTATGCTTATAGACACCTCAAAGTGACTGAAAGGACAACTTAAATGGATCGGGGTAGCTTATGCTCAAAATACCCAAATGATGGGACCAAAAGGACATAAATTCAATGGCTAACTTAGATCTATGCATAGAATCATCAAGTTCATAACTTTATACCTCAAAATGGATCTTGAAGGTGAGGTGTTTTTGGATCTAGAAGGTATTGATCTTCCAAGATGATGCTTCTTTTTTCACCTAGCTTCATAGGCACCACAAACACACACTTTTGAGCTTAAAGGATCGCATACAACGGTTAAGGGTTGCAAATGACGAAATGAAGGTTGGAGGTGATGGGTTTTAGCTATAAGAACATCCTATGTGCTCATACAAACCCTAATGCTTGGATCTAGGTTTCTCTATTGTACATGCAATTTATCCAAGACTATAAACCCTAGTTCTAGCATACAAGTAATCATATTAACATAAGAATGGGTTTCAGATATTACCTTGATTGTTATATAGCAATAACAATCACAAATCCTTCTTGTAATGACTTTAGAAAGCTTAGAGTCACAAATGTCACTCCTCTAATGGTTCATAAACACCAAGAGCAAGAGGATGAAGAAGAGAAGAGAAAGAGGCTCTAAAAAACGTGTGGAAACCCTAGAAGGAAGCTTGTCCATGTTTTTGAGGCATAAGGGCTCTTTAAATAGTGAGGCTATTAGGGTTATCTAACAAGGAAACCCTAATTTGGATGCTTAAGCCCTAAGCAACCCATGGACTCCTTTCCTTAAAGGCCTTGGACGATTTCCAATGGGTTTCCCCATAGAATTCGTCCAACCTTATAATATAAGGCAATCCATAGCCCAATTGCAATTATATTATAATTACAATTCCAGTCCCTTAAGTTTAATTAATCTCTTTTAGTCACAAACTTAATTCTTATTAATTATTGACTAATATTAATTAAACAATATGATTTCTCCTTTAATATATTATTCCCATAATATATTAATAAATCATATTTAATCCTTTCTCTTCATAATTCATCCTATCAAGTTGCTTTGGTGAAGGCAACCCAAAAGGACCATGCACCATTGGGTCAAGTACATACCAAAATAGTTATGGACTTAGACACTAATCCAACAGGAGGTTGGATGGGGAATGAGGAAGGAGGTACGATGATGCTTATACATGAGAAAAACCCTAAAATTAGGGTTTGGAGTTTATCCACTTACGCCATGTGTACATGGTGTACGCCCATCGTACTAAGGTCCGCCCCAGTACGCCTAACATACACAACGTACGCTCAACGTACTAACTTCCTTACCGAGATTACCATAATGCCAATATAGGCCATTCTTGCAACCTTCCTCAACCCAAGGGTCAAAATCTAACATTCTTTCATACTTAGGGTTAGAATTGAAAATACCTCATCATCAGGATGTTACATATTCAAGATGTTCCAAAAACTAGACAAAATTTCGGACGACATTCGTGTTCAAGCCAAATTTAGATTCTAGTTTCCACGCTGTGGAAAAGGCACTTCTATGCCGTGGAAGCTTAAAAAATCCTAAAAACACCCCGTTTCAGTCTAGGAGTTCGTGCACGGCAAGGAACCCCACTTCCATGCCGTGGAAAGCCATTTCCACACCGTGGAGACATACAAATCTATAAATTATAGGTTTTGTATCCCTAATTCGAATACCAACTTCCACCAACTTGGGGAACAAGTTATAGTCGATTTCAAAAGTATTTTAGAGCCTAAGAACGCCATTGAAGAATGGATTTGAAGATCAAGCAAGCATTCCATCAATTTTATTGTTTCATTTTGCTTTATATCATGTATTTCAATTCCGAATTCGTTAAATTTTGTTTTCTTGTCATGATGCAAGGCTAAAAACCTTAGCTTTCATTCAGGGTAAATAAGTTTTGAACTTATGTGTTTATTCTATGATTTTGGATTTTAATCTAGTTGATTATTTGTTATGCTGGCTTATTAAAGATCCTTATGTATTAAAGATTATATCTTTTCTCTTTAGTGTTAAGTATTATTAGGATTAGATGATCATTCTATCTTGATGTGCTTGAATCATATGAATCTATGATCATTAGGTTTGTCTGACTGAGACTTTGATCATAAGCCTAGGGTTAAATAGAAAATTTTGTAACTTCAATGTGTGAGCTTATATGTGATGATCATTCATGTATATAACTGACATTATGATCATTAATGTCAGTTTATAATTCAATTCTTGCATAATTCGAACTTAATACTGATTTATTTGATTATTCTCTCACCTGATCACTGAGTCGATAATTTTGTTAAATCAAAGGATTGGTAATATGATCATTATTACTTGTCATAATAATAATCGATAATTGAAATTATATCCATTACACTATAATTAGAATAAGATATTAGGAGTTAGTTAACCGACCCTAAACATACGAGATATCTGTATACAAGGGCATATTTTAAGGAAATCATTTAACACGTGTCCCACGCATTTTTTATTCACGTATTATTTGTTGTGTTTTTATATTTTAATTCCAATGTATTGCTTCTTTCAGACATACTCTACTAGTATATTATTTCTTTTATTTTGTATATCTACCATTGAAGACACATTATTGTTAAATTACGTAATAAAAGAAGATATAATATTTTAAAAAATGAGTTTTTAGTTTAACCGGTCTGGTGACCGGGTTACGGTTCAACCTTTTCAACCACTGGGTTAATTCAGTTTTAGGAATCTCATATTTTTTTTTATTATTTTATTATTTTTTTAATTTTCTATTTACAGAGAAAAACTTATCCAATATCCAATACAAATGAGTTCTTTGTTATTTTGAGTGTTTACAAAGTTGGCCGATATGAATATTAAAAATCAAGTCAAATGTTATCTAATTACAAAGAATGAATATGAAACTGGTTATCAAATAAAAGATAGAGGACGGTTCCTTTAACATTATAAAAAATAGAGATCTTGAGATTCAACCTCAACCATATATTTATCATTTGACGCTCTAGTGCTCTAGCGTATTAGTGTGTCAGGATAATGTCTAATCATAAATGCTTATAATTATATGGCGGTTAGGTATAATTATAAATGATTATACATATATGTTTGTCCACAAAGGGATTACTTATATATGATTATGATGGTTGGTAGCGGAGGAGGTGATGGTGGTATAGGCGATGAAGGTGATAGTGGTAGGGTTGGTTGGTGGCAGATGTGATGGTGGTGGTTGTGGTAGAAAGGGAAAAAGAACGAGCGACATTGCATAATCATTTATCAATATAACTTTTCCGCCGCTCCAATACGCTAAAATGTTCGAACAACAAATGAGAAATATATGACTGATATTTTATTTCAACATATATATATATATATATATATATATATATATATATATATATATATATATATATATATATAGAGAGAGAGAGAGAGAGAGAGAGAGGAGGGTTCAATTGAGAAAAAAAGGTTGAGAATTGGTGAATCATTCTCAGCCACTCATTTATTTTTGCCGCAAAAGCCTCCGTCGTACCAGCGGAAATGGGAAAGGAATAAAAATGTGTTTTCCAGCAAAACATGTTTCCTTAAATTATGCTAAGCTTTGCCTTAATTTATACAAAAACATAGTTTTTTCGCTTTTTTTAATTTTTAAGAAGCTATTTTTATCGAAAAATGATTTTAAATATACCAAAATTCATGATTTTTTATTCTCTACAAATAGACATCCATATTGATATAGTTTTAAGATAAAATAATTTTTTTTTTATATTTTCAGCTATCGTTATTCATAAGTGAATAAAAATGAATCAGGTTTTTACTACAGTACATTCATTATTCACTTATGAATAAAAACTATGATTAATTTTTTTTTTTTTTTTACAATTTAAGTATCATTCATATATGAATATAACATATAATAAACATAGTATATTCATATTTAAATATTAGACGATGCATTCACTTGTGCATATTACATAGTTTATTCACTTGTGAATATTAGATGGTATATTCACTTATGAATATTAGATAATATTTTCATATCTGAATATTACGTAGTATTACATGGTATTTCATTTGTGAATATTAGATGATATATTCACTTATGAATATTACACAATATATTCACATACGAATATTACAAGGTATTTTCACAAATATATATAATTTTTATATGTTATTCACATATGAATAACATACAGACTTGCATATTTGTTTTTTTGTTTTAATAATTATATACTGATTCAGGTGAGAAAACATATTCATATATGAATATAACGTGGTAATTTAGTTTATGCATTTCATCAAACAGTTGGAGTGCATACAATTTAACTTTTTTAAAAATGTTAAAAACATGATACTTTGACTATTTAAATCTTACAAAATAGTAGATTGATAAAGAATTATATGAAATTGTTCAAAAAAAAAACGATTTGATCTTTTTCTAACCTCAATTTTGAAGTTTTATTTGATAATCGATGTTGAATGAATGATATGAAGTGATTTTTTTGTTGATTATCGATGATGTTGATCTAATGACGCTGGGAGTATAATTAATCGTAGATGTCGAAGATCTGATCGTATTCAAGCAGAATTGAAGGATGGATTAAAAGAACCAAAAATGAATTTTTGTTGTTAACTGTTGAATCGTGTTGATAAACATGTTATTGACGAAGATCGATGATTGATTAGCACTGGATGATGTTGATGATGGTTTAATTGAAGAAATCTGGATGATTGTTGAAGGTTGGAGGAGAAATTTGGATGATGAACGATCGATTACAGTTGCATATTTGAGATTGAAGGTTATTATCATATTTATAAGTTTGCCACCGTGTCTTTTTATGCTTAGAATAAATGAGTGGCTGAGAATGATTTTCCCATTCTCAACCTTTTTTATTTTCTCAATTGAACCCACCTATATATATATATATATATATATATATATATATATATATATATATATATATATATATATATATATATATATATATATATCCAGAATCTCAACGAAACTTACTTAATAAAAAAATATCTATAAAATACCTTATTTATATGTATTTTTATTTAATTTAACATGTTGGAACCAATTTTTAAACACGCGATAAGTATGTAATACAATTATACAAATGATTAATTATTTTTAAGGTTTTATGTAGAAAGTCCCATTATTTTAGGGATTTTTTTTTGATAAAATCGTAATTTTTTTGAATAGAAAAGTCTAAATTATGTAACTTTATATGATAATCTGTCATTTTCTGTTGAAACTAAAATAAAAACTTTTCCGTTAATTTAAACAAAATATTAAATAATCAAATTTTTTCTATTAAACAAACTTTTAAGACTTTACTAATAGGGATAATGACTTGAAAGGATAATAGATTTTTGATTTTGTTGACATTTAGTCATTAAATTTTTTTCATTATCTATTTGTTACTGAACTATTGAAACTGTTTACATTTTACCCTTATGACCGACAATAAAATGTAAATAATTTCAATAGTTTAGTATCAAATAAAATTTTAATGACTAAATACCAATAAAATCGAAAATCCATTACCCTCGACTCATTGTGCCTTACTAAATTATTGTTATTTTTTAATTTTATGTAAAGGAGGTGAAGATAGTTGTGATTTGTGAAGCCCCGTTACTTTTACAATCTATCCTTGCCCTACTCATTATCGCTGTGGTTTGCTCTCTATCTGCCGACTCTAAATCGCGATTTCTTTTTCGTTTATTACATTCCTACTAGTTTCAAACCCTAATTTCCGAAGCCAACAACAGCTTCATCGTCTACATCAGGTAACCCCGTAATATATCATGCCCTAGTTTATTGTTTGTATATCCGAAAGGTATGTGGATCTCACTGGAGATGTTTATCTAATCTTTGCTTGCTCATTCTGTCAAATTGATTTCGGTGTCTTGAAATACACTGAACGCCATCGATTGTTGGTTTTTCACCTCATATGAAGGTGTTTTCGTATCACATGTATCCTTTTTGGTTAGCGTTCGAATTGGAATTCCAGATTTACTACGAGAGTAATAATCTTGTTGACATTTTTTTTTGGGTGTTTTGGGTGAATAGTAGCATGTGAAACAGACTAAAATTTGTCATAATCATATTTAATGCTGTTCTCTTCACATGCTGATAAAGAAACAATCTATTAATCAATCTGTGTTGTTTGTGCACATTTAGGTTTATAGTGCGAGATGGCATCCGTCTCCAGTCAGCCTCAGTTCCGGTACACACAGACCCCATCCAAGGTTCTCCATTTGAGAAACTTGCCATGGGAGTGCACTGAAGAGGAACTAATTGAACTTGGGAAGCCTTTTGGTAAAGTTGTGAACACAAAGTGTAATGTTGGAGCAAACAGGAATCAAGCCTTCATTGAATTTGTAAGTGTTAATGGTCAATTGGAATGAATGAAAGGTACATTACTATGATTCTTGAGTCTCTCTAATCCCTTCCTCCGTCATATTCTTTATAGGCTGAACAAAATCAAGCTATAGCAATGATATCATATTATGCTTCATCATCAGAACCAGCTCAGGTGCGAGGGAAAACTGTCTACCTACAGTATTCCAACAGGCAAGAAATTGTGAACAACAAAACCTCTGCAGATGTTGCTGGAAATGTACTTCTGGTAACCATAGAGGGCAATGATGCTCGCCTTGTCAGCATTGATGTCTTACACCTGGTAAGTAATTTCACCTTTTCATGTACAAAATGATTAAAGAAGGTAAGTTATACAATAAAAGTAGATAGATGTTGCCAATATATATATAGCATTTGGTACTTGTTAGGTTGTAGCTTAAGCTTCATTGTTTGACGTCAAATGTAAATGGATCAGCAGGCCCATATCAAGGATTTATCTTCAATGGAAGAAGCTTATTGCTTGGGGAGAAAGAGCGCATGTGTGTTTGTCTCCTTTTCTCCTTTCCCCTTCCTTAACACTGCCTCTTTCTTCCTCCTCATCTCTTCCTATCCCTTCACTTATTAGAGTTTAGGATAGTCATACTTTTTATTTTGCTTTTCAGATTTTCCCTATCACATACTCTAAAAATTAATTTTCTTCTAACCATCATTACTTTGTGTATGCATTCTTTACTATATGAACTGGACAAAGTAGACATGAAACTTACCACTATAGAAGTAGTGTCAAGAATTGGCTTTAATGACTATATGTAAATAGACACATAATCTAGGTGTGTGTGTTTTTTTGTATGATACCTTGTGCTAATTTCTTTTAATGTATATGATAGAAGCTTGGGAAGTGGAACCTGTGCTGACAGAAGTCGATTAAAACTATTGATTGGTCACCTTCTCACTAAATTGGAGATGTTCTAAAATGAAGTATTCTAATTCTTGTGCCCTATATGTTTTTTTTTTTGTTATTCAGACATTTTTATAAGCTGCCTTACTAACCCTATCAATGTTTTGCATATTACATTATGCCTTTGTGTGTAGACAAAAAGATTCTTTGGTTAATATATCTGAATTCTTTTGTCTGTCATATTGCACTGTATGTCTTGGATAATGTTACTTATATAGCTTTTTACTCCACAATTTCTAAATCTTTCTGTTGTATAGGTGTTTTCTGCGTTTGGTTTTGTGCATAAAATCACAACTTTTGAGAAGACAGCTGGATTTCAGGTTTGTGATTTTCTTTTCTTTTATATGTGTTAAGTATGACATGATAGGGAAGTGGGTTTATATTATATTATATTTTGTTTTCAGGCCCTTGTGCAGTTTACAGATTCAGAAACTGCTACTTCTGCAAAGGATGCTCTTGATGGAAGAAGTATTCCCAGGTGAGATTGTATTATATATATGTATGGGTTTATGGTTATTGTATTGTATCAGAGCCCTTTAATGTTTAAATTGACGTTTTTGCCCCTATGGATTTGCAGGTATTTGATCCCAGAGCTTGGACCATGTTCTCTTAAGATAACATATTCTGCACATACAGATTTGAGTGTAAAATTCCAGAGTCATCGTAGCAGGTATAAGACAATAGTATTAAATCTTTTCCGACTTGATTTCTTCTTATGACAGTTTTGCCCCTAACCTAATAATAAATAAACTTTATATTTATTTATTAAGGGACTATACAAATCCTATGCTTCCTGTTGCATCTTCAGCAATAGATGCTACTGGTCAGGTAAAGTCATTATTGTTTATAATAATAGCTTGAAGGATTGTTTTGTAAAATTACTCAACTTTTTGTTGTATTTTATATTTATATTATGCTTACTAGTTTGTTACTTTTTCAGTTCAGTTTAGGTTTAGATGGAAAGAAGATTGAATCAGAGAGTAATGTTCTTCTTGCTTCTATTGAAAACATGCAGTATGCAGTCACCTTGGATGTTTTACACATGGTATCTTATATATATACTAACAAATATTTGTGTTTTCTTTTTTCTTTTTGATCATGTGTTTTTCATTTTTAATCTCACTTTGTTGTGAACAGGTATTTTCTGCTTTTGGGCCTGTTTTAAAGATAGCCATGTTTGACAAAAATGGTGGAGTTCAAGCTCTAATTCAATACCCTGGTGAGAGTTGATTAATTTTTTTTGATAACAAGTGTTGAGAAGCTTATTATATAATTTTGTAAAATGTTTTAAAAAATTATGAATTTCAGATGTTCAGACAGCTATTGTAGCCAAGGAAGCATTGGAAGGACACTGTATATATGATGGAGGGTTTTGCAAGCTTCACATCTCTTATTCTCGACACACTGATCTAAGCATCAAGGTATTGTAAAATGACCATTTTACCCTTTGCATCCCAAAAAGACAAATTTCACAATATTTTCATTAAACATTCATCTCTATTTACAGGTGAACAATGACCGCAGTAGAGATTACACAGTGCCAGCTGGCGCACAGATGATGAATTCACAACCGTCCATCTTGGGGCAACAACCACCATCAGGGCCGCCACAATACGGCGGTGGTGGTGCACAGTACATCCCTGCACCAGAAGGGTATGCAGCAGCACCAGCACCTCAGTCGTCAGGAGGGTGGGCCCCGGGTGCGCCAGCTGGGCCCCAGTCAATGCCAATGCATATGCAGCAGCAGCAACATCAACATCCGCAACAGCAACAACAGCAGCAGATGCATAATCATCCTTACATGCCACATCATCAGCAGCAGCAGCATCAAGGCATGCCATCTGAAATGGGTCATGGGCCGGGTCACTATAACGGGCAGAATGGGTATCCACCACAAGGTGGGCCACCGCCACCACGTTACCATCAATAGAATCTTTAATTTCCTTGTTTTTTTTTTTTTTTTTTTTAAATGTTGTTTTGTGTTGTGAAGATTGTTTTTCTAATTAGTGGAAGCGGTTTGCAACTGGTTTTCAGATTCTTGCATTTTGCCCGCCAAATTATGTGTGAAATTCCGAATTTGTTGGGAATTTTCCTTGTGTCATTTATTGAAAAATACAAGCTATTTTATGGTATTTTAATCAGAAAAAAGAAATTAAAAAATCCTACATTTATTTTCTGACTGTTAAAAGATACATATCAGAATTCTTCTATTCATTTTGTCCAAAGAGCCTGTAAACGTAGGTTGCAAGTTCTATGTAGATTATTTATATATTAGCAAAATAGCCGGTTAATTTTATGTTTTTTTTTTCCAGCACAAAAATATCGGAGAGTTGACTAACTCAAGCAAATAAAACTAGAGAAAACCGTAAATTGTGGTTTACTGTTTTTTGTGTTTTTGGTCCGTATGAGTACAAAAGAGCAAACTATGTCATTTCACTTTTATTGTGTTTTTGGTCCATAGAATATTATTCATGTTATATCTCTCATCCGGTTAACCCACCCCGTGTATCCCTCACATATGTGAGGGTAAAATTGTCTTTTGAATTTTCCCTTCAGCTTCATGTCGTCCTTTATAATTTGAACAACTCATTTTATTTCACCAAACGTCTCTTCTTCTATACACTTAAGGTAAAAAAATAAGCAACATGGCCGTGTGCTTTTGCGGAAGAGTCATTATTTTGAAAATTTCATGGACATCACTCAACCGTGGTCGATGTTTTTTCACATGCCCTAAATTGGTAAGTCAATCTCTAAAACATTGTGGGTTTTTCTTACAAAAAAAAATCAATACCTGTATTTTCTTATTTGTGCACTAGAGGTTGTTCTTTTTGGAAATCACAGGAGTCAAGGTGTGGATTTCATGGATGGGTTGACCCACCCATGTGTGCAAGGTCAACTTCAATTAACCTTGGTTTGCTGATGAACATTAATAGGATGGAAGCATCGATCCAATTCTTTAATGTTGAAACAATGTAGCTAAAGATTTATTTGTTATGCAGTTGGGTTTTGCTTGTTTATTGCATTGGTGTATACATATAGGTTGTAGGGATAAGTTTGGGAGGTTGGTTTTTTTTTGGGGGAAATTATGAAATCTGATTTTTGTGAATGCGACCTATGATCATATGTAGGTCACGTGTAGTTGTAAATATAAGGTTTATAGTAATGCTAAAGGTAATGCAAAATCTGTTTTCTAGATAATGTATTACATAGGGTAATATTACTAGTTTAAATCCAATGACATGCATACCAATATTACTCTTACATACAACATTAATGCTTAAACATGACAAATACTTAACCATGAAAATTGCCACAAAGTGCTACCCCAAAAGAAACCATTGTTTTTAAACCGCATTTACCACCATGACAAAAGCATAAACATTGTTCAAAGTAGCATGTTATTGACTACCACATTGACCATGTGTATGATTACCACCTTGACCACCCGCTTCACTACCCCTACCTTGACATCCACATGTCTTGGAGTTATCCCCTTGTTCTTGACAACCTCTATCTCTGCTGATTTGTTTTTGACTCCCATATTGGTTTGATTTTTGAATTTGGGTCAATGTGTTATCCTCACTCCGCTTCCTCTTCTTTTTAGGTCTACCAACTTTCTTGTGATGTGGGGGAGGGGTTAATTTGGCTAGACACTAACTCATTGGCCACATACTTCTTCCTTTTATGGGTTCGACCTTAAAATCACATGCTTTCTTCCATATATCTAACCAATACATTTTATGGACCCACTTATAAAGATCTATTGTGTGCTCAATATTCTTGTTCATTTCGTCTAGAGTTGCTATTGCATTTTCACAAGGGATCCCTATAATTTCCCACTTCCTACAACTGCAACATATGTTTTTTTATGTCCACAACATGCAGATCCTACCATGGACCATTGACACATGTTGTTTAGTACCACAATGATATAGATCTACTTTTCTATAAATGGTTGAACATGTAAATATATTGCTAAGCTAAAATATACTAGCATATAGTTATCTGGTGTACCTTTGAAGTGACTCATAGCCTAATGATGAGAGTGAATTTGCTTAAGCCAACTACAAGCTTCCTTATCATAATAGTTGATCTCTTTCTAGAATTGTTCCAATTCTAGGATAGTGGTTGCTGTAGCACACTTCCATAGGTGTATTATTTAATATTTAGCGACAAATCTATAAGTAACTACATTAACGGTGTACTAACCTTTTGTATGTCAGTCACAAATGTGAAATTAGAGTGTGCATTCAAGTCCAAGTCATCACCAAGGCATTCCAAAAATCACTTTCTAGGAGGATGTGTTTTAAGTTTTAACAATGGCATATACAAGGGGGTATATGTCAATTTTTGATTCCATACCAACTACTGTAAAACTTCGACCATGGAATGACCCTTTCATAAAGGCACCAACTAAACCTTACAAATATCTAATACATGCCTTAAATCCTTCCTTTAAAGGACACAAACAAACATATATTCTTTTGAAATGTCTAGTAACAGAAGTTGGATTGGGCGTTGTATAAAAATCTACCTTAAGGATTGTACCTTCATTTGTGGAATGCAACTCTAAAACATAGTTTCTTCACAACTTATATGTAACGCCTGCATATTCGGGTAGGGATGAGCATATGGACAGGGGAACCGGCCGGAACCGGCACCGAAACCGGAACCCGATGGAACCGGTCAGACCGGGACGGGGACGTTATTTTTGTGGATTTTTGGAACCGGGAACCGGTAGGAATCGGAACCGATATAACTGGAACCGGTAGAACCGGAAAAAACCGGAACCGTATGATGTTATTTTTCGTGGACTGGTTCCAACATTTAAAGACACGACAAGAACCGGTAGGAACCGGGAACCGGTAGAACCGGCGGTCCGGTTCAGTTCCTATTTTCCATAAAGTTCGGTTCCCGGGCCGGTTCCAGCCGGGTGGGTTTCTTTTCTCATCCCTATATTCGGGCTAGACAATTGAAATATAAAAAGCGATAAAAATAAATTTTTAATAGACGATTATTTAGGATAAATAATTTTAACCAAAGTTATAGTATATGTGACAAGGATTCCGTACATATAAAGAACTCTAAAATCTGACTTCGTATGAAGAAGTTATGCTTCTTCGAAGTTTCGCAATTAAACCGGAACGACTCTTCGTATCATAAAAACTGAATTTTAGATAGGTTGATTATTAGCCTTAACAATCTAAACGAAACTCGTAGTAATCGTAAAATTGAGAGCGCACATATAGAGAACGTCCAAATCTGACTTCATATAAGGAAGTTATGATTTTTCAAAGTTTTCAGCGCGACTGTGTTAGTATAGAAACCGAAATTGAAATCGGTCGATTGCTAGGAAAAAACAATATAAACGAGAACTGAAGATCTCGTCATTACCTATCCGTCAATATAAAGACAGTCAAGAATGGATATCATATGGGATAGTTATGATTTTTATACGTACTATACCAGTCTATGCCTGTTAAAAATATAACTTTAAAAATTTATTCAAAATTAGTCGACGGAGCCTAAATGAAAGTTATAGATCTTATTGATAACTATGCGTGGATATACAATACATCGAAAACGGAGATCTTATGAAGAAGATATGGATTTTTAAATAAAATAGATTTTTTCGTGTGCAGCCGCTCGCACACATAGTAGGCGCGACGCGCTTCTGAGCCGCCATAAGATTGCGACACGTGTCAAGGTCAGGAGAAGCCCACTTCACCCGATCCAACCATTTGTGTAGCGTGCTCCGACCATCCACACGATGCGCTCTCCGAGTTTGGATATATATAGTTGCGCGTTTCAGCCTATTTCTCACACACTTTTCTTTGATTCTCGCTGGAATACTTTCTAGCTTTTAGCCCTTTACTCCTGAGTTTCCGACCACTTCGGTGAAGCCCTACGGTGTCAAATAGTCAGTGAATAGAAGCTCTCGGATTGGAATTATGACTGCATAATTCCCGGTTTTCGCTAAAAGCTCTATAAATTAAGCTACACTTATTTTATTCAAGTGTAACTTTTAATTATAGTAAGTCATTATTATGAACCTATAACTAAGATTTATTAGTGATTCCAAGCCGTTATACTGATTGATCTACTTACGTAGATGATGCCTAGGCTGGATTTAGTGATGTGTTTAAAGTGAGATTTCCAAACATTATATGTTGTATACCAAACAGACCCTACCTTTGATATGACACTACCTGGTTGTTCCATACTTGATAGATCTTGATGTAGACATTGGGATTAGTGAGGAATCTAGACTATCATTAGTCATCAGGAATATAAGACTATGACTTATTGATTTACACCTAGGTCACATAAAAGGAAAAGTTAAGTACTGAAGCGAAGCACTGCTCGACTTTCCAGTTCTCCACTTTAACAAGTGAGTGCATAGTTACTTTCATCTTACACATAGATATGAAGTATTTAAATAATTAAATGCTATATATATATATGCTTATGTGCAAAGACGTTATGTGATAGATGAAATATTATAAAGATAAATTTTATATGACTTATGCTGCATATGCATTTTCATGAATATAATACATTGGGTAATGAAGGGTAATGAGAAGATTAAGGAGATTTAAAATGACATAGTATGATGAGAGATGAAGCTAATAAGATGACATAGTATGATGAATGATGAAAATGACAATAGGATGTTACGACTTTAATAGTACCAGTGTACTAACAAGGTAGAAATGATACTAATGTACTAACAATGTAGGAACGGTACTAGTGTACCAATGATGTAGTTACCAAAAAGAGTATATTTGATGACCACCGGACTATTTGATGACAATCCCGTGGAACATAGAAAGGTTTATAACCTATAGGTGACAAACTTCATGCCCATTTGATGTACTCTACCCTACTGACATGTATTGCATAGAAATCCCTGTAACAGTACTGTGAACAACGATAAATAGGATGATCATTAGGATCCATCCCCAGGAATGAAAATAGAAAGAAAACCTACTGACACGTATTACGGAGAAATCACTGTAATAGTATTGTCAACAACGATGACTATGATAACCCTTAAGATAGATCCTTATGGAAGAATAAAGAAGAAAATGGGGATAGGTAATTGGGTTAATTGTTTATAATTGAACATATTAACTATATTATTGTGGGTTGAAAATCCTATATACTCACCAGGTTTCCCAAACTGACCCACTTAGCTTTTTTGTATCACAGGTAGCAGTACAAAAGTACATGAATGATGAGAGATTCGAGAAGATGTAGACTGATAGTCTAAGATACTGTAAGGTCAGTTTATGCTTATGTTTTGTATCATTTTTGACATCCCAAGCTTTTATAAATCAATGAAAACTATTTCTTCGAAAATACTTTTACGGGACCAAATTCCGCATTTATAAATAAACTGTGTTTTAAATAAGCATATAATAAAACGTTCAAAATGACCGTAGAAATGAGCATGTCACAATATAATGTATAATCACATAGCACAACCTTTGTTGCAACTTCCTTTGCCTTAAAAACCTTTTCCAATGAGGTTCATATCTTGTACTTATTATAAATATGATCTTGTGTAACATCCCAAAATTTACGACAAAAAATTTCAGCTTTAAGCATGTCATGGTATCGGGTCTTCTTCATCTCCTCGTCACCCGCGTACTGAGGCACCAGTAAGGCCCTCTCCTTAAACTTGGCGGTAATCTCCGCCACCGACTTAGTAGTCTGCCTCATATCTAGAAAATCCCTAGCCAGCTGCTGAAGCTCCACAACCGGCGCAAACTCAGCCTTAAACCTGGTCACAAAGTCCGACCAGGTCATAGCCTCAATGGCTGGGGATCCTAATGAATCACTGACTGCCTCCCACCAGTCTCTAGATCTGTTTCTCAAACATCCCGCAACATACCAGACCTTCGACCCCTCAGGGCAGAAGCTCGTCAACTGTGCATACTCGATGTCTGCAATCCATCTCCTGGCGACAATGGGGTCCTTCACCACGTGAAAGTTTGGCGTACCACATCCCCTGAAGTCCTTGAAAGAGAGTGTACGCGTCCCTAACTGGCTAGATGCCATGTCACTCCAGAATGCTCTGAGGCGATCCTCCATCAGCTCAATGATCCCTTCCTTGATCGACCCGAAAATCACCTGGGTCGCCTCAAGGATGCCTCTCGTAATCTCAAACGTGATGAACTTGCGTAATCCATCATTCACCGACTCCGAACCCAAACCCGAACCTGAACCTGAACCTGAACCTCCTGCTCCATGACGTGTTACCACCATTCTGAAACAAAACACATAATCGCAGGGTCATACATAATCTCGAGAGGTCTCACACACTCTACAAGTTCCCTGGTTCTATCTCAGCCCTCCTTGACTCGAGTACGGATCATCTACTTTCAGTAGTACGGGCCCATACTACCTTCCACATCTATCAGTACTTTGCTCAAGGATTGCCTTTACTTCACCAAGTCCCTTTCACTACTACTGCTCGCTACACTAATCTTATCATAGGCTTACCTTAGGATAACCCTTCGATCCACTCTCTGCCATTAGCTGCATGAGAAATTCCTGCTACCTTTACCTAACTAGCTCGCGAATACCATTACATATTACTAAGACCATATAATTCTTCGAATGAAAGGTATCTCCCTACAACAGTTAGACTCAAATAAGAGCTGCGAAATAGGGCTAAACCTAACCTTCTGAAATTATTTAGTATTCGTAATATGTAACTTAACATATTCGTTTACTAGTTAGCTAGAGATAACTAGAACTCCTAAAGCACAAAGCAAGCAACATTCGGGCATTGAGTAACCAAACCAAGCATATCCTATTCAGGCCATCATATCACTGACTATTCAGTTCTAGCATGTAATTCAATAAGCACATATAGCAGGCACATAAGGCATCTTCCTAGATCCTTAGCCTTAATCTAGAATGTAGTTCTCATACACATACAGTAGGCATATAAGGCATCCTTCATAGATCCTTAGCCCTAATCTAGCATGAGGTTTTCCTACACATACAATAGGCATATAAGGCATCATTCCTAGATCCTTAGCCCTAATCTAGCACGCGGCTCTCATAATCATATCATATATCATAGCAAACATGTATGGGTATCTTGGGGAAAACTTACTTGAGCTCGGCCGATTGCACACATCACACACCTTGTTCTTTCTCAAAACTCTTAACTTTAATTTTTGAAAAATTATGTGTCTTATAAAAATCTTTTAAACCCTCGATTTGAGTCCAGACACCCGAAGGTGTATATGAATCCCTCAAACCAAGGCTCAGATACCAACTTGTAACATCCTAAAATTTACGACCAAAAATTTCATTTTAAATTAAACAATTATAAAACAGATTACTGAAAATGACATCAATGTTATCTCATATCATGAAAAACCATAAGTCAACTATCTCAAAAACATATCATAGGAAAATAATGTCAGAGTATAAATCCAAAGAATCTCATGTGCGGAAATCGTGTGTGTGATGCGCTGCCATCATGTCGGCTCCTTTCCCTTCGAAGAAAAAGGACCTGAAACAAAAATTGAAAACCATAAGCACAAAGCTTAGTGAGTTCCCCCATCATACCACATACCATACAATAAACATATTGCCAGGAATATGTGGGTGCCCGACCTACCCTGCTGAGAATACCGGGGTGCTCAACCTACCCCTGTTAGGCATATCGGGGTGCCCAACTTACCCCTGTCAGGAAAATCTGGGTGCCCGACCTACCCTCCGGTTTGTCTCAACCGGTTACAGGGACTATTTCACCCCACCACTACCATATAATAACATATCATAAACATACTACTAAGCATATATGGGTACTGTTTACCCCTTCGGTCTCTTTCAACCGGTAACCGGGGACTATTTCACCCCTCCTACCTCTAGCACATAACATCCTAGCACATAAAGCATAGCATATAGTGGCATACCATACAATTATCACAAAGATAATAGTCTCAACTATAAACACCTACTCGTGGTTCGACATTTGTGCCTTCGACCCACTTCTACTGGAAGGCAACTCACCTCATAAAGCTGAGTGTTGAATATCATAGAAAGAAATCTCTAATAGCTGCTCCGATGGCTCCTCAGCTATCATTATCATAACAACACTTAGTCGAAATCCATAATACTCCCTCCGTCCCAAAATTATAGTCCATCTTTCCTTTTTGGTTTGTCTCAAAATAATAGTCCACTTATAAAAATAAATAGCATTTTTACCAAAATACCCCTTATTATTACTTAAACAACTAAGCATTTAATGGAACATTAAATGGAAAGTAAGGACAAAACTGTCATTTTATTGCATAAAGTTAGTGATAATTAATGCTTCCTTAATCTGTGTGTTTTTTGTTTGAGGACAATAATAGTGGGACGGAGGGAGTACTTCTTAAGGTAAAATGACCATTTTACCCCTTGGTCTAATTTGGACCATACCAAAGGCCCGACTCCATCTTATCATTCCCAACCCACTAAAGGCCCATTAACGACCAACTTTTCTAAATGGGGCCTAACTCCTTAAACGGGCCTTATCACAAGCCCAATAAATCCTTAGCCCAAAATAAATAATTTCGAGTGGCCCAACATGGCCCAAAAGGCCCAATACTCTAAGTCTCAGTTCTAGGCCCAAAAACTCTACTCCACAGTGGGCCATGGGGTCCAACTATCCAGGCCCAAACTTCTAAGGCCTAAAATCCCAAGTTCGCCATTCTGCATGCGTACGCGCAACGTACCTGGCACGTACGCCCAACATACACTGGCCTTGACCAAAAGCGGGAAGTTGATCCAGTACGCGCGACATATCGGCCAACCTCCTTGGGGCTTCATTTGTGACTTAATCCATTAAGTTCTCACGTCCAGAATGTAGATCCAGGTCCTTTAGGACATCTTAGTCCATAAAGTCACAAACTTTATGTGCTTGCATGCATGGTTGGGGGTCAAAACATGATTTTGGTCCTTTAACAAACTTTGTGACCATCAAACACTTGCATGGTTGTGGCTTAACCATCAAGGTCCGATTTTTATGACTCTAAGTGCTTCTAAGAGCTCAAAAGGACGGGTCTTATGGTCTGAAACCATCAAGATTAAAGCAACATCAACAATGGAGTCCAAAAGTGACATAAAACACCCCAAAATCAAATCTAAGCATGCAATGATCAAGTTTGAAGCTTGATACCTAAAATGAGTCAGAAATGGTGCTAATCTCATAGATTTACAAGCTCCCTTTGAATCCTTACTCCTTCTTCAAACTTCTTTCTCTTCCAAACACCAAAACAACACTAAAATGCTCTCAAGTGGCTACCAAATCACAAGAACACACAAATATGGGTTGGGGTTTTTGTGGTGGCTGTCTAAGGGAGAGAGGGAGGCTGGACTAAAGGCATAATGTCCTTTATATAGTGATCAAAGCCTAAAATTTAGGGTTTTAGAAGCTGCATGTGCGTTGTGCGTACCCTTTCGTACGCTAGGCGTAAGTGCATGGCTTCCACGTTCCAATCTCTTGAGTACGCTGAGCGTACATGGCAAGGTACGCTCCATGTACGGTGCTTCCTCAGCCCAATTACAAGAGCCCAAAGGCCTAAGCCCAAACCTTTTTAAAATTATTAACCTTATATAAATAAGAATAGTACTGTATATATCCTAGACGTTACATCTTGAGGTGCATAGAGCGGAACACCGAAATTTACCTCTAATAGATCCATGATTTGCTTTGAAACAAAATTAGCAGTACAAATACTCGGTTTTATAATTTACATACATGAGCGGTTGTTATTAAATTTCTTCACTAACAAGTCACAATCTTTATTTTTTCAAAGGTACTTCTTTACCCTTTATCTTCACGCCTTTGTTACACCTACTTGCCTCATCAACATTTATTACAAATACAACTCCTTTGCAAACAACCCTTAGGTGGAGTTTGGTTCGCAAAGTGTTTACGAAGGAATTGGAATCTGTCAGGGAATTAGAAATTATCAGGAATTATAATCCAATCCATAGTCTGTTTGGGTTGCAGGAAATAGAATTAGAATCTAATTTCATATTCTGTTTCGTTGGAAAGAAATACAATTAGAATAATGTAAAATGACATAATTTCCCTTCTTATTTTTTGGCCTTAATTTTACTTCGTTTTATAAGTTATATGTGATGGTTAGTGATGGTGGCAGGTGGTAGTGGTGGCGGGTGTTTGGTAGGATATGATGGTGGTAGTGACGGAGGTGGTGATGGTTGTCGTGGTGGGTGATGGTGGCGATGGGCTTAATTTTACTCCGGACCTGTTGGATCCTCTCTGTCATCTTGAGTACCACTTCGGTACTCCCCATGACCCTCTGTATGACCTCACCCCAACATATCGGGTTTCTGCACTTCCTCCCATATAACATCTCGAAGGGAGGACGGCCGATGCTCGCGTGGTAACTTTTAAAGTAGGAAAACTCTGCTAAGGGAAGGTAGGTATCGGAGCTACCACTGAAGTCTAATACCGTAATACGCACACCCGCAACATGTCCTTCAAGGTCTGGATAGTCTGCTCACTCTGACCATCCGTCTGGGGGTGAAAAGTCGTGCTAAAATGCAGACGAGTACCCAACTAGTCACGAAATTTCTTCCAGAACCTGGAAGTGAACCATACATCTCGGTCAGAAATCACGGAAACTGGCACTCCGTGACGAGCTACTACATCTAGAATGTAGATGTCGGCCAACTTCTCGGCCAAAATACTCTCCTAAATCGGTATGAAATGGGCACTCTTGGTCAACCGATCCACGATGAACCAAATCGAATCCACTCACTGTGCGGTCCTGGGAAGTTTTGTGATGAAATCCATAGTAATATCCTCCTATTTCCACACAGGGATGTCCAATGGCTGCGTCTTGCTGTGAGGCCTCTGGTGCTCGGCCGTGACCTTCCTGTAGGTCAAGCACCTCTCAACGTACCAGACTACATCCCGCTTCATGCAGGACCACCAATAATCAGGACGAAGATCTCTATACATCTTCGTTGCCTCGAGATGGATGGAAAATATGGACTTGTGTGCCTCCTCTATCAGGATCTGGCGCACACCGCCTACGTACGAAACCCACACTCTGTTGTGAAGTGTCAACAGACCGCGACTATCATAGCCGAAGGAGGAAATTTGGCCCACTATACGCTCACTCTTCCGATGTTCCTCCTTCATAGCCTCCTGCTGGGCCTCCTGGATCTTCTCCAGAAGCGGAGTCACTATTGTAATCCTCAGACATATGTATCTGATTGGGGATGCGAATACCTTGGTGATAAGTACATCAGCCACAACATTGGCCTTCCTCATGTGGTAAAAGATCTCACAGTCATAATCCTTCACGACATCTAACCACCGGCGCTGCCACATGTTCAAATTTGGATGATCCATGAGGCACCTCAAGCTCTTGTGGTCCGTGTAAATGGTACAACAGACCCCATAGAGGTAGTGTCGCCAAATCTTGAGGGCGGAAATGAATGCCCCCAACCCCAAGTCATGCATCGAGTAGTTTTCCCTGTGAGGTTTCAGTTGCCTCGAGGCGTAGGCGATGATGTGCCCCCTCTGCATCAACATTGTGCCCAAACCCAAGATGGACACATTATAGTATACTACAAAATCTTCAATGCCCTCCATCAGGGCTAAAATTGGTGCCTTGCACAACCTCTACCTCAACGTCTCAAACGTTGCCTGCTGCTTAGGCCCCCAGCGAAACACAACGACCTTCTTTGTCAACTGGGTCAAGGATACTGATATCTTGGAGAAGTCCTGTATGAATCTCCGGTAATAGCCTTTCAACCCGAGGAAACTCCAAATCTCAGATGGAGACTTCGGAACCTCCCATCTCATCATGGCCTCCACTTTGGCCGAGTCGACCAAAATACCGTTCTGGTTGACAAGGTGCCCCAAAAACTGCACCTCGCGCAACCAAAACTCACACTTGGAGAACTTTGAGTACAAGCTCTCCCTCCTTAGGGTATCCAACACCTTCCGCAAATGCTCCTCGTGCTGCTTCTGTGTCTTGGAGTAAACCAAGATGTCATCAATAAAGACTATCACAAACCGATCCAACATCGGTCTACATACACGGTTCATGAGGTCCATGAACGTGGCAGGGGCATTGGTGAGCCCAAAGGGTATCACCACGAACTCATAGTGGCCATAGCAAGTCCGGAAATCAATCTTCTGTACATCCTCATCTATGACTCACATCTGGTGGTAGCCTGAACGCAAATCTATCTTGGAAAATCAAGATGCCCCCTGTATCTAGTCGAAGAGATCATAAATCCTTGAGAGTGGGTAACGGTTCTTCGCCGTTACCTTGTTTAGCTCCCGATAATCTATACACATCCGATGCGACCCGTCCTTCTTCTTCACAAACAGGATCAGGGCTCCCCAAGGCGAACTACTCAACCCAATGAATCCCTTGTCTAACAGCTCCTATAGCTGTGTAGAAAACTCCTGCATCTCGGTGGGAGCCAACCGATATGGTGCCTTGGCTATCGGAGCCGCACCAGGGACTAGGTCAATCTTGAACTCCACCTGTCTCTCTGGAGGTATCCCAGGCAACTCCTCTGGAAATATGTCCGGGTACTCTCGCACCACTGGCACATCACTCACGGTCGTCTTACCCGCCTGTCGGGTATCCATAATGTAGGCGACATACCCTGTGCAACCGTGCTGAAGGTAGCGCCTAGCCCTCGATGCTGAGCACAAAGCTGGTCCATGCCGCGACCTCTCGCTCTGGATCACCAACTCTCCCCCACTTGGGGTCCAGACACGTACCAACTGCTGTGCACATTCGATCACCACCCCATTAGGGATCAACCAATCCATGCCTATGATAACCTTGTTCCCACTCAAAGAAATGGGAACCAAATCCACAAGATACCGCTCGTCGTACAACCTTAAGACGTAATCTCTGAAAACCTCTGATGCCCGGACAGATCGGTCGTCATCAATCTTGACCTCTAAAGGGCAATCCAACATACCCGAAGACCCAGAAAACCTTTTGCTAAGTGCAAGAGAGACAAATGATCGGGTAGCCCCCGAGTCGAATAACACCAGTATTGGGATACCGTTCACATTGAATGATCCTAAACAAAACACATAAAACATAGAACATAAATATCATAACCGACATGTAATAAGAGTTAGGGAGAAGAAAACATACCCGTCACCACATCCGGTACGGCACGCGCCTCCTCGACGGTCAGCTGGAAGGCTCGACTCCTCACCACTGGAGCATCTGTCTTGCCCTGTCGGCCATTTGTGATCCGCAGGGTTACTGGAGCTGGTGCCGCCACTGGCGTTCCTGATGTCAGTCTCAGGTAGTTGGCCTTTTTTTGGCCATTCTGATTGCAATGAAAGAAAATAAGGTCTGATGTCTGAATTGTAACATCCCAAAATTCAAGACCAGAATTTTTTTTTTTTTTTTTTTTTTTTTTTTTTTTTTTTTTTAATAAAACATTACTTTAAACAAAGACATCATTCCAAAACATCATCTGAGTATAAGTTTTCAAAACACTTGTTTATTATCAGAGTAAACATTCCCAGGCTGACTAATCTATGGTGTGTGTCATGCGATCACTCCGAGCTCCTCCCTCCGCTACCGGAAGTACCTGAAAACAAAACTGAAAACCGTAAGCACGAAGCTTAGTGAGTTCCCCACCTTACCACATACCATGCATAACCACATACTGCACATACTGGGCCACGCCCGCTATCCGGGGCCTCGCCCCCTACTTCGGGCCTCGCCCGCTACAACGGCCCCGCCGCTCCAGGCCCCGCCTGGCTTCGAGCCTCGCTCGGATACAGATCTGTTTCACTTAGGCCTCGCCTGTCACAGGGCCTCGCCCACTAACATATAATAGCACATAAACGTATCACGTAACATTACATAAGCTAAACATATACTAACAACCCTTGCTCTAAGGCCTCGCCTATCTCTGGGCCCCGCCCGAGTTCTGCTACTGATGAGTCATGGAACCTCGTCCATACTCCTGCTGATAGTGAGGTTCGAGCCCAGCCCACCCTCACTCCTTTCCTAACTTGGGCCTCGCCCCTGCTCTGCTGCTACTGAGATATGGAACACCATCCACACTCTGCTATTGGTGAGATACGGGACCTCGCCCTCTCTCACCTCCCTACCAGGCACATACAAGTATAACACAGACAACAAGTATAAACTATTACATAAACCGCTCCTTGGGCACCCGCCCTCTGTCATTGGACCTCGTCCAAATATCATACTAGCATACTGTGCCTAGGGCTAACCCCCGGGTCTTCTACTCATAACTACATGGGCCGGCATTGTGGCCGTAGACCCATTCATACAAAGGGAGACTCACCTGATACTGCTGAACTGCTGCTGCTAACCCCTTTGACCGCTAACTCTGAACTGCTGCTCTGCTAGCTCCCCGAGCTACCAATAACAACCCAACACTTAGTCTAACTGACCTCCAAAGGTTAACCAAGTCAACTCTGGTCAAAGTCGATGTCCTGGTCAAAGTCAACCCTCCAGGTCAACCCTACTCGCCGAGTCACCCTACTGACTCGCCGAGTGCACAAATCCAGAGTCCTTCCACTCGCGGCTCTACTCGCCGAGTCAGCCCCTGACTCGCCGAGTTTATTGATTCTCGATTCCTGTCCTGTCCAACTCACTGAGTCCCGGCTCGACTCGCTGACTCGAGTCTTAACTCGAAGGGTTTGGGACCACTCGACCTGACTCGCCGAGTCTAAGAACAGACTCGCCGAGCACACGACAAACTTCATCCAACTCGACGAGTTGTTCATCCAACTCGCCGAGTTCATGCCCATCTTCATCCGACTCGACGAGCTGTTCATCCCACTCGTCGAGTTCCTCCTCATCTTCAAGCTACTCGCCGAGTCCACTCGAAGGACTCGTCGAGTGCACTAAGATCCACTTACATGCAGAGGACTTCCGAGTCATGCATGAGCTCCAAACTATAGATCTACCCTCCCCAAGCCTATTTCCCACGTAAAGTTGCAACCTTTACGTGTAGAGAGTGAGATCTAGGCAAAATACACCCATAGCTAGGGTTTAGGACCAAGAGACTCCAATTTCCACCCAATGGCTGATACTTTATGGGATTACATACCAAAATAAACATGGATCTGAGGTAGCAACCTCAGATCTGGACCTCAAGCTCAAGATTGGTCTTAAACATGGCTTAAAAGCCCCAAAACTCATAACCAAGGAAAAATATGGAGGAGAGAAACGAATTGATACCTTCCAATGCTCTGAAATGCTTCCCAAACTTCAGATCCAAAGCCACTCCCTGATGCTTCAAGGATTCCCACTCCTTCTTCTTCCTTAAACCCACTCAAAAATGGCTAGAAGCTTGAATGAACACAATGGGGGCTTAAGGTGCGGCGTTCTGGGTGCAAGAGGCTGTAAAGGAGCCCTAGGAAGAAGATTAAGATGCTTAAATAGGCTCCAAGCCCCGGATTTAGGGTTTTCCTCGCACAGACCAGACTCGCCGAGTCCACTTGGCCGACTCGTCGAGTTGGTCACTTTCTTATCGACCCGGATCCCGCTCCGACTCGCCGAGTCCTTCCTTTGACTCGTCGAGTCCCTCTTAAATTTAGGGTTTCCTTTACTTTCTTGGCTTTCAAAATCCTGGGTGTTACATGAATGGTGGGGGTAGGGGCAGTATAATCCCTGCCAAAGTGCCCAATCTTGCCGCACTTATAACAGCCCGATCCCCTAGCTCTGCAAACCCCCTCGTGTGGCTTGCCGCACTTCCCGCAGCGGCTCCGGCCCTGGTGGCCTTTCGACCTCGATTCGAATCCCTTGGGTTTCTTCCCAGAAACCCCAGTCGACTGCCCGGTCTCCGCCTTCCTCTTCCTGATGTGCTCAATATCAATCTCCCTCTCCTTCGCCCTCGCAATCATGTCATCCAAAGTCGGGCATGCCGAGTAGCTGACATGTTTCTGAATGTCAGCTCTCAACATGTCATTGTATTGGGTCTTCTTCATCTTATCGTCACTCGCATACTGAGGCACCAGTAAGTCCCTCTCCCTACACTTGGCGGTAATCTCCGCCACCGACTCAGTAGTCTGCCTCATATCTAGAAACTCCCTAGCCAGCTGCTGAAGCTCTACAGCCGACACAAACTCAACCCTGAACCTGGTCTCAAATTCTGACCATGTCATAGCCTCAATGGCTGGGGCTCCCAATGAATCACTGACTGCCTCCCACCAGTCTCTAGCTTTGTCTCTCAAACATCCCGTAGCATACCGGACCTTCGACCCCTCAGGGCAGAAGCTCGTCAACTGTGCCGACTCGATATCTGCAATCCATCTCCTGGCCATAATGGGGTCCTTCACCCCGTGAAAGTCTGGCACACCACATCCTTTGAAGTCCATAAAGGAGAGTGTGTGCGTCCCTGACTGGCTAAATGTCATGTCTCTCCAGAATGCTCTGAGGTGATCCTTCATCAGCTCAATGATCCCTTCCTTGATTGACCCAAAAATCACCGGGGTCGCCTCACGGATGCCTCTCGTAATCTTAGACGCGATGAACTCGCATAATCCGTCATTAACCAGTGCGGAATCTGAACCCGAACGTGATCCAGAGCCTGAATGTAACGCCCGTAGATCCGGACTAGTCAATTTAGAGATAATAGGGGGCGAAAATGACTTTTCGACAAAAGATTATTTATAATAAATAATCTTAACCAAGTTGTAGAATATGTCTCAAGGGTTCCGTACATATAAAGAATGCCGAAATCCGAGTTATAACGAAGAAGTTATGGCCCGTCAAAGTTTTACGGCAAAACCGGCAAGGCACCGGGAGACGTAAATAGTGAATTTACGATAGAGGACTTTTTAGCCATAGTTATCTAAACAAAATTTGTAGTATACGTTAAACCGAGAACATACAAAAAAAGAACGTCCAAATCTGACTTCGTATGAGGAAGTTATGATTTTTCTAAGATTTGACATAGTAGTGCATGACCCGAAACTCAAATTTTAGTTCGACCGGTTTTTGGCCTACGCAAACTTAATGAGAGTTGAATATCTCATTAACAGGAACTCAACGGTAAAAAGACAGATGAAAACGGAGTCCGTATGAAGGAGTTACAAATTCTTCGCAGTCATTTAACAATCAAATCTCCTGCTACTGTTAAATTTTAGATCGGTTGTGAATTAGCCAACAAAGTCTAAATAAAAGCTGTATATCTTGTTTTTACCTACGCGTGGAAAAAAAGAACGTCGAAAACGGAGCTTGTACGCGAAAGTTACGGGGTTTAGAAGTCAGCAGGGTGCTGCTGCAAAAGGGGTGACGTGGCTGAATATGGGCAAGGCTTTCTCCCCAAGAAAAGCCATCAGGTGATGACATATGGCATTGACTCGGCGATTCAGTGAACCGACTCAGCGATTCCATCAGGAATTCAGCCTATAAATAGAGGTGCTGGGTTCCATTCATTATCACACCTTTCCTCTTCCACTTTCTCTCTCTACTTTCTATCTCTAGCCTCCCTAACCCCCCTAAAGTCTAGGTAAACCCCCTAGCACCCGAAGGAAGCCCCGCGGCTCCCGAAGCCCTGAGAAAAAAGAGCCTTTCAGCTCGGGAACGCTGCTCCAGCGAAGCCCGGTTTTCGAGAAAACCCGCTGTAATTGAGCTATGCCTACGCTATTTTAAATATAGCTTTTATTTAATCATAGTAACGTTATTAGGAACTTATAATAAGTACTTGGGCTATTATTATGGGTTATATAAGTATTGTTTAACACTTATATAATAGTAATAATAGCTAGACTATTAATTAGTATCGGTGAATATTAGACTAAACTGTAGTGGTAATGATACTAGGTTTTATCCGAGGAAAACTGTGTTGAGAGTAACGAAGTGTTTTTCGAGTGCCGAGTCACCACCTTCTCATGTGAGTGCGTAGTCCCTTTCATGAAAATGATTTTAATACAAGTATTGATTGAAGTATTAATTATATGTTTATGTGCGAGTTAATTGATGTTGCCTGAAATACGTGTTATCCTGATTATATATGATGATTTAGGATAAAGAGTAAACCTAAATTAATTATGAGGAATATTGGGTAGTATTTTCTTATGAGTACGAGTTATACTCAGAGAATAGAACTTTAGTATATGTCATTGATCTGGGAGCATGGATTAGACACAATCATTATCCCTAGTTATGGATTGGACATAATCAACTGTAATTAATCCTAGAGTATGGATTCAGACATAGTCAGTTGTCCTTAGTCCGGGAGTATAAGATATAGTCAGTCGTCCTCAATCCGGGAGTATGGATAGGACATAGTTATTTGTCGTTAATCCGGGAGTATGGATTTACACATAGACACTTGTCCCTAATCCGAGAATATGGAATGGGCATAACTATTGATCCAAGAGCATGAATTAGATCCGAGAGTATGGGGTAAAATTTAAGGTCCAAGAGTATGGATAGTCTTGTTGTAAGGATTAACGGGGTAGGGTAAGAGTTGCTTATATATATATATATATATATATATATATATATATATATATATATATATGGTGAAATTGTATATTTTATGAGTCCTAAATTATATATATGATATAACATTGTGGGATTGAAATACCTATGTACTCACCAGGTTTCCTAACCTGACCCACTCAGTTTATTTATATCACATGTGTTGATATGAAGTCACATTACACTGAGAGATTAAGGAGATATAAATCACTAGTGACAATGAATGTAAGTTCTGTTTATGCTTATGTTTCTGTATTGACGATGACATCCCAAATTTTTTAAAACGATTAAAAATACTTTTCTTCGGAAATGATTTGATAACGTATTTATCATGTTTTACTGGGAACAAATTCAACAACATTTTTATTAAAAGAGGTACTCTAATTTTTATAAAGCATAAACAAAAATTGGTCTTTTCTGGCCATAAAAATGGGGATGTTACACTGAACCTCCTGCTCCATGACGTGTCACCACCATTCTGAAGCAAAACACATAATCGTCAGGATCATACATAATCTCGAGGGGTCTCACACACTCTACAAGTTCCCTGGTTCTATCTCAACCCTCCTTGACTCGAGTACGGATCCTCTGCTATCAGTAGTGTGGGCCCATACTACCTTCCACATCTATCATTACTTTCCTCAAGGATTTCCGTGACTTCACCAAGTCCCTTTCACTACTACTGCTCGCTACACTAATCTTATCCTAGGCTTACCCTAGGATAACCCTCTGATCCACTCTCTGCAATCAGCTGAATGATAAATTCCTGCTACCTTTACCTAACTAGCTCGTGAATACCATTACATATTACTAACACTAGATAATTCTTCAAATGAGAGGTCTCTCGTTACAACAGTTAGACCTAAACAAGAGCTGCAAAATATGGCTAAACCTAACCTTCTGAAATTATTTTGTCATCGTAATATGTAACTTAACATATTCGTTTACTAGTTAGCTAGAGATAACTAGAACTCCTAAAGCACAAAGCAATCAACATTCGAGCATTGAGTAACCAAACCAAGCATATCCTTTTCAGGCCATCATATCACTGACTATTCAGTTCTAGCATGTAATTTAATAAGCAAATATAGCAGGCACATAAGGCATCTTCCTAGATCCTTAGCCCTAATCTAGAATGTAGGTCTCATACACATATAGTAGGCATATAAGGCATCCTTCCTAGATCCTTAGCCCTGATCTAGCATGAAGTTCTCCTACACATACAGTAGGCATATAAGGCATCCTTCCTAGATCCTTAGCCCTAATCTAGCATGTAGTTCTCATAATCATATCATATATCATAGCAAACATGTATGGGTATCTTGGGGAAAACTTACTTGAGCTCGGCCGATTACATGCATCACACACCTTGTTCTTTCTCTAAACTCTTAACTTTAATTTTTGAAAAATTATTTTTTCTTGTAAAAATTTTTCGAACCCTCGATTTGAGTCCAGACACCCCTGTAAGGCATATATGTGTGCCCGACCTACCCTCCGGTTTGTCTCAACCGGTTACGGAGACTACTTCATGATGGGTTTTGAGTATTCTAACACTCCTATGGTGTACATGCAACCCTATAAACCTTGGATCTATGTTTTCTCTATTATACATGCAAATATTCAATATTCCAAGGTTTCATCCTAGTTGGCATAATATGAAGCAACTATACTACAAGAATCTAATAGAATGGCATACTTATTGATGGAGCTTGAAGTCTTTATCCTTTAAGAGCCTAGTGCCCCAAGTGTTGCACCTAAAATGGTTCACACAACACCAAGAACTCTTGGAATAACTTGAGAATAAGGATACTTGCACCAAATCGGTTTTGCCCTCTTGTGTACACACACTGGTGCTCATTTCATGAATTAGGGACCTCTTTATATAGTGTGGAGGATTAGGGTAACATTCATGTAAACCCTAATACCCATGACCTTTCATTTCCATAGGATATATGGGTTAAACACTCCATGGACTATCCATGAAAGCTTAGCCCAACCTAAATGAACTTTGCCCATCCTATATATATATATATATATATATATATATATATAAGAGTCCATATTTAATTAGTTCCTTTTTGATCACTAAATTAATTCTTGACCAACACTAATTAAATAATATGATTCCATATTAATATACTAGAACTTATAATATATAAATATAAATCATAAGTATCCTTTTTCTCATTTTGTCTATCCAATTGTTCCGATGCCATGCAACCCAAATGGACCACGCCAAATCGGGTCAAATACATACCCATTATAGTTATGGGTTTAGAAACTAATCCAACAGTCTCCCACTTGGATAAGTCTAAAACTATTATTGCATATGACTCCAAAACCCGACTAGCAATCGTAGCTCTTAAAGCCGCTGTCGAGATCTGACCTGGTCAATGACTTGTCCATTAGACAGGGGATCATATATTCCTCCATTCTAGATATAATATGGACTGAGACATGGATTACAATCATTCTCTCTTTCCATTTGTTGTTTCCTGATTTTCGATTTATGACGATTAACTAACTGAACAAATCAAATCAGTCCAGGCTTGGCCAAACACTTAGGGGTGTCATCACTAAATCATCGAGGAGCCCAAAAATATCGCTTTTATCCCTCCAAGGGTAAAATGAATGGATAAACTTCGACTCATATGCTTGTTCTACTACTTGTTGAATCATACACAAAGGCACGTTTTATAAAATCGAGTTACCAATGCGTTTTTGTACAATCAATGTATAACCAACTCATAGTCAACAACTCATATCTCTAGGTTTGAAGAATATAAGATATTATCGTATCATTATCACTCGTGATAAAATCCATGAAGTGAGTCAAATGAGCGTGGGTTTAATCCAATACTCAGAACTTATGAGCACTCATGAATGTTGTAGCAACTCTTGCTATGTCCAACTCCTTAGACATCTACAAGCCAACTTCATGACAGTCTTGCCTTAATACCTATTTCCAACGTATTATCGACTGTGGATGGTTTGAATAACTTAGTGATTCGGGAAGAATGAACTAGTTATTCTGGAAGTCAAAACATGCAAAGTGAAACACAAGAATATTCGAATCCAATATGGTCTCAGAACTTATGAATATAAATATAACACCTTTTATTTATCACCATATTGATTCCACATTATTCATTGCATAATGTTTCAAATCATCAACTTTATACTTGAATCAAAACAATAGTCATGCCATGCTCTAAGCATGCACACTATGTTTATCCAAACTATAGTTATGCCACACACCAAGTATGCACACTATGTTTGTCTATGATCCTTACTTTGTGGAATAGATCAATAGAACATAATTCCAATGATTCTCATTTCACAATCCCAAATCCTTATTGTAAATGTAAGACTTCTAAATTCCTGTCATTTACCGAAATCTGTTAGATTCTAAACTTATATGTATTGATCTTCTTGTAATGACTATGCACAAAGTCACAAAGATTTGCCAACAGACATTACAAAGTATTCCAATGGATATCAATTCCATGGAAATGAAGTCTCAAATTCAAAGTACATTGCTTTGAGCATCCTTCTTGCATTAAGTTTTCTAATCTTACATATATTTAATGGATAACTTCCACCTATGAAACATTTCCATATATTCTCATTCTGACTATCACTTCTGAACAAGAGTTGCCTCTTTTTAGAATATGTCAATATGGTCCTCTCTAAAAATTTACACCATACTTCGAACTGTCCCTGAGCAACCAATATTTGGTAAACCTTAGATTTTCCTCGACAATTGCTTAATCAAATTAGTCAGTTCTAGTACTTTTTCCCTCTTAATGCCTTAGGCATTTGGAAAAATTTAGAACAAATGAATATTATAGCACATGCAATCGATCCTATATCCGAAGCATATGGGACACACTTCATGATGTCTCACATAAAGACATGATTCTAGATCAGTCTTTGGCTACAACATTTTTTTATTTGCCATGTTTTCATAATTCGACTATGAAGAGGGATGCCGTAATCATAATCGAATTTGAGAACACAATATATATATAGAATTTCTTTATGTTGAACGATTCCAACGTAAAATTCATATATATATATATATATATATATATATCATTGACTAAAGATGATTAAAATCTCAATATAAACTTTTAGAATTGAAATGAAGTATAATTTCCTCTCCCTTAATTATAGCAAAAAAACTTTTCCCAATTGAAACTTTTGTTTTCTATAATTAACATTGCTAACTTGCAAAACTTATTATAATTATCATGCTCCCACTAACATGAAGATTATTAGCATAACACTTATGCTCCCACTAGCTTTGACATGTACTCAGAAATCAGCTGGACTTCTAGAAATCAATATTTTATTGACTTTCTTACCAAAGTTCAAATTTCTGATTTGAGATGCTTTGATAAAACTTTATCAAAATCATACATATTTCCTAAGATAACAGACATGTGTGTCTAAACAATTTTAGAACTATGAAAAGGGATGCCGTAATCATAGTCAAAATTGTTTAGACCTTTTCCATTTCTCACAAGTCCATGTTAGTGTGCCGGTTAACCACACACGCTCCACTAACGACTTTGAGAATGCAAATATCACACTTGCTATCTACTTAAAATCTATTTAGTGAAAGCGTTTCCTCACCATCATTTTCATGAATCGGAGAGAAACCTTATGATACTTAGATTTTATGGTGTATGTGTTCCTATCCATGTGAATTTTTCAAAACCATAATCAGAAGACCAGGTTAGTGACAAATCCAAACTCATATGGATTGAACTTGTGCAATCTTAAATTCTTGTCACCTGGCAGCACAAGGGTCTGCCATTGCTTCCAAGTAGTTATGCGAACAACTGAGAACATGTAGAACTCAGATGCATAGTCAACTTTAACTAGAATGGGCACGAAAATAGGAATATGTCAACACGATAAGTTACAAGCCTCAAGTCGTGTGCTAGTAATAACCAACATGTTTTATTCTTGATTAGTTCTTGAAACTTTTCCAATATCTTTAAGACTCCCACTGACCTCTTGACATATAAGCTTCTCTTGTTAAGAACTATTCCTTGACAAAGAAACCATTCAAGGGTTAGTGCGGATTCTTATCAAGACAAACACTTCACACAATTGGCCTCAGTTGGTCTTTGTTTTATCCAAAACATCACAACTTACCAATTTCAAATGTACAAGAGTAGAACACATTTTACTCTTACATTTGACAAGTGTTATAAACCTTCTTTAAGATATGCTACTCACGTTACAATCTTGGAGTATGACTCTAAGAATTTTTTGGAACGAAGTATTGCTCATCTTCTTGATTTAACCATTTCAACAATTCAAGATTCCTCTTCTTAGCCATACGAATGCACTAAGATGTCCTTAGAGGACTAATTGTTATATGATTTCTTAATCATTAAGATGATCACAAAACATGATACTAAATTACTCTCCCATCTTTTCAGATTTGAGAAACTTTTATCTTTCATCCTAATTTGATTCTTCTCATTCGTTCTGCCAAACATCGAAACTTTTCCAATGTTTCAGAATTATACTTAAACTTGTAAGTATAACCATATTTACTAAGCTTTAGTAAATCATGACGAATAGTCTTATCGATCTTTTGTGGTGAACTTGACCAGTGCACAAGAATGTGTACTTAATCCCTTAATCCTTCACTTGACTCATATATACATGTGAACAAAGAATTAGTCTTAATTTTCCAAAGATGAAAATTCTCATTAATCATACGACTTGCACAAGTTTCTGTCAAATTGAAACTTGGGTGATGAGAATCTTTCCTTATTTGGTAAATTTAGTCACTACCACAAAAGAAAGAATCAAATTCATATTTCTAATATTGCTAGAAACATACAAACATCAATTTTTCATAAATGCCATTGCAAGGAGGTATAATAAAATAAAACAAAATTTTATTTATTTATAAAATGCGGAAAAAACTTTTTTCTTACAATGAAACTTTAAATGAAAACTATGCTATTACATATTTCCTAGCAATCTATCATAACTCCTAAGTAGCAGTGCAAAAATCCGATCTTTAAATCATGCGATTGAAATCCATCTTCGCGATCAGATTCAACATACTCTTCCTTTAAGTTTCCTTCCCTTTGCTTGATCCTGCCATACATCAAAAAGTAATCTAGTCACATCATGTATTAAGAATCAACAATTATAAACTTAACAGAGTTAGATAGTGGACTTACCTCAAGCAGAGTCAAACTTTTTGACTTTACCATCCTCATGATATTTCAGGTAAATAGGGCAGCTTCGCAACCAATGCCCCTTCCTTTGGAAATAGAACAATATGGAATCTTTGGTAATGGTACATGAGACTATCTCAGACTTAGCCTTTCGCTTTACCATTTCGTCAACCGAGTTGACTATGGACGATCCCTTTCCATGGGGAAGAGAAAGCTTTTCTGGATATCCAATGTTACCACTGTCAATGTCCATGGATGTTTGGGAAGTTGATCTTCTAATCAAATTTGCTTTACCGGTGATCCAAATCATTTCTGATTCAGCAACATTAAGCAAATAGGTAAGACCATTAAGGGTCATGTCATAGTCTGTTACATAGTAGTCCTTAAAGAACTCACTATGTGACATAGAAAGTGATTGAAGAACCTATTCAACAACCAGCTTCCTCAAGACTTTGACACCTAACTCTCCCGGCTTGTCAATATATGATTTCATCTCCAAGATGTGAGCACATAGACTTTGCTTGCCAATAGAGCTTGAGTGACCTTGAACTATTCAAGAACTTGTAGGTTACGGAGAATAATTGGAGGAGGTGGAGGAAGAGAAGTATGATTTCCATTATCCAACCACAGAACATCATCTTCATTAGGAAAGCTTGTTCCAAGATATTTGAGAAGATCATAATTGTCTGAACCAGACATCTACAATGGGAGAAATTCAAATTAGTTGATTTAAGTCCTTAATAGAACACCTGATATGAAATATTAAGGGGGTGTTTGGCTTATCTTTTGAGAGGCCAAAAGTTCTTTTAGGAAAAGATAAAAGGTAAAAGCATTTTAAAAGCTACTTTTGGATTTTGGATATAAGGAAAACTGACTTTTTGGAAAAGTCACGAAAACCTGACTTTTTGTAACTTTTACTAAAATGAATTTTGCCTCTCAAAAAGACAAGCCAAAACCCCTTAAAGCTAGGACCCAACACAATATTTTATAACTTGGAAGAGGGATGCCGTAATCCAAGCTATAAAATATTTGAAGGTAGGCGAATGGCGATTCACCAATTTTCACCATGAAAAACGAAATAGGAATTAGGTTTTAATTGGTTTGAAACTCCTAGATGTTCTGAGATTCATTGAACTTTTCAATGGCATGTTTAAATCTCGATTTTTCCCTCTCAAGTTCGTGACTAGGATGCCAAGTGTCACAAACAAGGTGTGAATAACCATGCAAATATACTTAGTACTCTTAATTTTTATCACCTAATCGATGTGCCGATTAACCACACGCGCTCAACCGATCTATGATAAACCTTAAGCCACCCTTTTCCAACCTTGTTAAATCCAAGTTAGTGCGCCGGTTAACCACACACGCTCCACTAACGACTTAAGCAAGGTGCAAAGTGTAATTTCATGGATTAGCACAAAATTCACATTTTCATAAAGTAACTAGGATTGGGAATTTATAAGTGTTTAGTTACTTAGTATTTATCATTATACTTTTAATGAAGGGAGAATTATAGACTTGTCTTACCCATTCGGCTAACGACCCTCCACCAGTCAAGGAAGCGGTGGGAGAGTGGACACCCATTAAACTGTCATTTTATATGCAATAACCTTATACCCCCCCCCCCTTATAGACCGGCTTCGTGAATGAGGTCTACTAACGGTAAGACTGACTTTGTTCTTATACATATACATAATTATTAACTATTAATATTATAATAGTATAAGAGTTGAATTTTAACTTTTAAAATTCTAAGTGTTTAACTTGGTATTAAAGTATACATGAGGGGAAACTTTACAAATTCCAAAACTTGAGGGCAAGTTTTGAACAATTCAAAAACCTTTTGTTTTTCATAACTTATGAGCTTATTTAAGGTTTTTAAAACTTTTAATGAAGAGACTCTTGAACATCCATAACTTGAGGAAAAGTTATGGAGTCCATAAAACTATTTATGAGAAAAGACTCTTCAATTATGTAACCTATGGCTTTTTAATGGATCTTTAAAAGAAATGACTTTTGGTAATCCATAACTTGAGGACAAATTATGGACTCCATTAAAACACATTTAGATCAAGAATTAACTAACAATAATTAGCAAATAATTCCTATGATCTACCATAACTCATAAGTGTATGAACAATCATATCAACAATTTCAAGAATTACATAAACACACATAAACTTGAAATTTTGATAATAACCTTGAAATTGGTTTACCATAATCATTACCACATCAAAAACAGGTTTTATAAGTCCAAAACAGTTTAACGTAATGATTCTAGACCAATTCCAACCTTAAAACACGAAAATCTGCAAACTGGAAGACCAAATCGTCGATTTCTATAAGGAACTCGTCGAGTTCATGCTTTAACTCTTGAACTCGTCGAGTTTTTGGCCATAAATCGTCGAGTTTTCAGTTTGGGCAGATTCTTTGGTTTTGAAAAATAAGTTTCATCAAGTATAAATGAAAACAACCCTAGGCTCTAATACCACTGATGGGATTTGAGCATTCTAACACTCCTATGGTGTACATGCAACCCTATAAACCTTGGATCTATGTTTTCTCTATTATACATGCAAATATTCAGTATTCCAAGGTTTCATCCTAACTAGCATAATATGAAGCAACTATACTTCAAGAATCTAGTAATTAGACATACCTTTTGATGGAGGTTGAAGTCTTTAACCTTTAAGAGCCTAGTGCCCCAAGTATTGAACCTCAAATGGTTCACACAACCCCAAGAACTCTTGGAATAACTTTAGAATAAGGATACTTGCACCGAATTAGTTTTTCCCTCTTGTGTACACACACTAGTGCTTATTTCATGAACTAGGGACCTCTTTATATAGTGTGGAGGATTAGGGTTACATTCATGTAAACCCTAATACCCATGACCTTTCATTTCCATAGGATCCATGGGTTAAACACTCCATGGACTATCCATGAAAGCTTAGCCCAACCTAAATGAACTTGGCCCATCCTATATATATATAAGAGTCCATACTTAATTAGTTCCTTTTTGATCACTAAATTAATTCTAAATTAATTCTTGACCAATACTAATTAAATAATATGATTTCATATTAACATATTAGAACTTATAATATATTAATATAACTCATAAGTATCTTTTTTCTCATTTTGTCTATCCAACTGTTCCGATGCCATGCAACCCAAATGGACCATGCCAAATCGGGTCAAGTACATACCAATTATAGTTATGGACTTAGACACTAATCCAATATTTCACCCTACCACTAGCGCATAATAACATATCATAATCATACTACTAAGCATATATGAATACTATTTACCAAGGTTCTAAATGGCATGAGGCGTGGCGTGGCGGCAAGGTCAAGCCTCAAGCTTAACGAGCCATGGCGAGCCATGGCGTTTTTCAAGACGTGATGTAAGGCGGTGATCTTGTATTAATTTAAAATTATATTACCATATAAATATAAATTTATATTAAATATAACTACTTTTTAGAAGTGTTAGATCAATAACTAGTAACAAAAATTTAACAAAAACCACAATACTTGTATCTCCTATTAGAAAAGACATAACAAAGAGAAAAAAACTGTGTCTTAAACGAAAAAACAGACGCCATAACACGCCATAACGCACCATGGCGTGCCATATCACGCCTTGCCACGCGCCACGCCTAACAACAACGTTATGAGGCTTTTCGTAACGGCGGAACCACGCCTCACGCCATGGCGTGCCTTTTGGAACACTGCTATTTACCCCCTTGTTCTCTTTGAACCGGTAACCGAAGAGTATTTCACCCCTACCTCTAGCACATAGCATCCTAGCACATAAAGCATAGCAGATAGTGGCATACCACACAAATATCACAAATACAATTGTCTTAACTATAAACAACTACTAGTGGGCCGACATTGGTGCCTTCGACCCACTTCTATTGGAAGGTAACTCACCTCGTAAAGCTGAGTGTCGAATATCACAGAAAGGAATCTCTAACAGCTGCTCTGATGGCTCCCCGGCTATCATTATCATAACAACACTTAGTCAAAATCCATAATACTTCTTAGGGTAAAATGACCATTTTACCCATTGGTCTAATTTGGACCATACCCAAGGCCCAATTCCATTTTATATTTCCCAGCCCACCAATGGCCTAATTTTCTAAATTGGGTCCAACTCCTCAAATGGGCCTTATCACAAGCCCAATAAATCCTTAGCTCAAAATCAATAATTTCAAGTGGCCCAATATGGCCCAAAAGGCCCAATACTCTAAGTCTCAGTTCTAGGCCCAGAAACTCTGCTCCATAGTGGGCCATGACGCCCAACTATCTAGGCCCAAACGTCTAAGGCCCAAAATCCTGAGTTCACCACTTTGCATGCGTACGCGCGACGTACCTGGCACGTACGCCCAGCGTACGCTGGCCTTGACCAAAAGCGGGAAGTTGACCTAATACATGCAGCGTACTGGCCATCCTCACTGGGGCTTCATTTGTGACTTAATCCATTAAGTCCTCACGTCCAGAATGTAGATCCAGGTCCTTTAGGACATTCTAGTCCATAAAGTCATAAAATTTATGTGCTTGCATGCATAGTTGGGGGTCAAAATATGATTTTGGTCCTTTAACCAACTTTGTAACCATCAAACACTTGCATAGTTGTGGCTTAACCATCAAGGTCCGATTTTTATGACTCTAAGTGCTTCTAAGAGCTCAAAATGACATGTCTTATGGTCTGAAACTATCAAGATTCAAGCAACATCAACAATGGAGTCCAAAAGTGACATAAAACACCCCAAAATCAAATCTAAGCATGCAATGATCAAGTTTGAAGCTTGATACCTCAAGTGAGTCAGAAATGGTGCTAATCTCCTGGATCTACAAGCTCCCTTTGAATCCTTGCTCCTTCTTCAAACTTCTTTCTCTTCCAAACACCAAAACAACACTAAAATGCTCTCAAGTGGCAACCAAATCATAAGAACATACAAATATGGGTTAGGGTTTTCATGGTGGCTGTCTAAGGGTGAGATGGAGGCTGTACCAAAGGCATAATGTCCTTTATATAGGGATCAAAACCTAAAATTTAGGGTTTTAGAAGCTGCATGCGTACGCTGCGCGTACCCTTTGGTACGCTGGGCGTACATGCATGGCTTCCGCGTTCCAATCTCTTGAGTACGCTAAGCGTACATGGCAAGGCACGCTCCGCGTACGGTGCTTCCTCAGCCCAATTACAAGGGCCCAAAGGTATAAGCCCAAACCTTTTTAAAATTATTAACCTTATATAAATAAGAATAGTACCGTATAAATCCCGGATGTTACATTTTGAGGTGCATAAAGCGGAAAACCGAAATTTATCTCTAATAGATCCGTGATTTGCTTTGAAACAAAATTAGCAGTACAAAGACTCGGTTTTACTTCTTTACTAACATGTCACAATCTTTATTTTTTTCATAGTTACTTCTTTACCCTTTATCTTCACGCCTTTGTTACGCCCACTTAGGTGGAGTTTGGTTCGCAAAATGTTTATGAAGGAATTGGAATCTGTCAAGGAATTAGAAATTATCAGGAATTATAATTCAATTCCATAGTCTGTTTGGGTGGCAAGAAATAGAATTCGAATCTAATTTCATATTCTGTTTGGTTGGAAAGAAATACAATTAGAATACTATAAAATGACATAATTACCCTTCTTATTTTTGGGCTTAACTTTTCAAAAGGACTTTTTGAACTTTTAGCTTTTTAAAAAAGTTAAAAGCTTGAAAAGATGTTTGGCAATTTAAAAGTCCTTTTAGAATGACTTTTTGACAAGAAGAAAATGTGACATCCCCAATTTCACGGCCAGAAAAGACCGATTTAATTTATGCTTTTAAAATAATTTCAGAGTAATCATTTGATTAAAAGTGTTGTGGAATTTGTTCCCAAAGCCAAACATGATAAAAATTTATCAAAACCTTGCTTTAAGAAATATATATTTTTATTTCATAACAAAACCTCGGGATGTCATGTTCCGATACAGATCAAAAGCATAAACAAGACATTATAATCCTTATAACAGTTATTTATAACTAATGACCTATAATCCAAAATCACTCATCATCATCATCATCCGACTATGCTCGGGGTCCACTACCTGTAATCATAAAAAGCTGAGTGGGTCAAGCTTGGAAGCCTGGTGAGCATATAGGGTTTTCAACCCACAATACATAAATTTATTATGTTTAAACATCAATCAGTCAACCAAATTACCCCAATTACCCATTCCCGTTATCCTCACCTTATGTCCCTAAAACAACTATCACAAGGGACCTAGCCTAAGGATTTTCATTAGGGGTGACAACATTGTTTTCCTACAACAATTTAGGTCAAATAGGCATGAAGTCACATCGTCGCCAAGATTTATCTAATAGGCACTACGTCTCATAGTCGCCAGGGTTTACCTAATAGGCACGAAGTCACATCATCACCAAGGTTTACTTAACAGGAACTAACAACATTGATCCCCATGTACTAACCTTATACAGTGATCTTACTAGATCTAGCCTAAAGGATCGATATGAACAACTAACTACGAAACTGCTTCAGAAATCCTCTAGCAGCAAACAAGGATTGATAAAGATATTGAATGAATGGACTAAGTTTAACTACGAACCTTTGTTCGTAAAAGAAAGAACCACAAGACAATTAAGTCAGGGGTAGTTATCAATGCCTAGGCTGTGGTCTGAATATCGTGAGGTATATAACCCCCAGACGCACCCTATCCAACATCGAACTTTGCCTAGGCTATGGTCTGAATATCGTGAGGTATATAACCCCAGACGCACCCTATTCGGCAATGGAAACACTAACTAATGCCTAGGTTGTGGTCTGAATATCGTGAGGTATATAACCCCCAGACTCACCCCTATCCGGCATCGGAAAGGAAAACACTGAGTAATGCCTAGGCTGTGGTCTGAACCCCCAGACTCACCCCTATCCGGCATCGGAAAAGAAAACACTGACTCATGAAGCTCATCCGATCGCTTCACAAAAGAAACGAAGACTCCAAATCTCTTCAAAATAAAAGCATAGGGAAAATACTAATAAAGTACTCCCGTACGCTCCCGTACCCCGACACGTAATAGTGTCAAAAAGAAGAATTAACGGATGAACACATAGTTCAAAAATACCTAAGGAACATATAGTTCACGAACACTTTATGAACATATAGTTCAAACATACATACCGATTACGAGTCTACTAACGTTCCACTAAACTATCTAAAATAGTCTGTGGCCGTTGTCTATACTCTGTTAGATGACTAGATCATCTTAAACATCGATACCTCTCATCATTTTATTTTATCACACACCAACTATCTACCCATGTTCTACCCAACATATTTGTAGATAAATATATATATATATATATATATATATATATATATATATATATATATATATATATATATATATATACACAGTTTAAAACTTGTATAGAATATCAACACAACAGTCACCTCAAATAAACAATTAATATATTTACACGTAACACGTATTTTAAGGTAAATACTTCATATCTATGTGTAAATTGAAAGTGAATATACACTCACTTGATTTGATGATAATAGGGCAGCAATTCGTTTCCTAAAACGATCGTTTCTAATAAAACCGAGAGTTTTATTGAGAAACCGGGCTCTGCGAAAGGTCGGACTTCAAAACCGAAAAGATAAATTTTACGGGCCTTCGGGAACTCCGGGACGTGTCCCGGGCGTTGGAAATGATCTCAGGGCATCGGGGGAAGCGAAAATGGCTAAAATATTGAAAAAGGGGTGAAAAATGGCCATTTTCCAAAAGTAGCCGGAAGATCTCGCAAGGCCACTATTTATAGGGGAGGGCTGCAAGGGTTCGGCCGAGAAGGAGGAGTCAACGAAGGCAGGTGGCATCCGCGGAGCGAGGACAGGTGGCGGGTGCGAGCTTCGGACACGCGAAGGGCACGCGTCGCCTTCGGATTGGGCCAACGAGGCTCGGATGATGAGTAAGAAGCGAGGCGTCGGAAGATCATTGGACCGCACCCTCGGTCCAATCAGCAAGCGACACGCGGGTCGGATCACGTGGGTTGCATGCGAGGATCACGTGGCTACTGTTCATGCAAGGGTGACTCAGCAAATTTCGCCATGTGGCATATGCGAGGCGAGGACACGTGGCAAAAGCGTGACTATGCGAATTTTTTTGATTTTTGTGCAAAAACTTCTAAAATCCATAACTTTCGCATACGAGCTTCGTTTTTGACGTTCTTTATATGCACGCATAGCTAAAATTATGCTCTACAACTTCCGTTTAGACTTTGTTGGCTAATTTTGACTTTAGTTTTTATATTATTATTTTTAACAGACCGGGACAGAAAATCTGTTAAAAATTCATAACTTCTTCATCCGACGTCCGTTTTCGTCAGACTTTTTACCGTTGTGCTACTAATGACGAGACATTCAATTCTCGTTTAGGTTGTGTCGGATAAAAATCACTCGATCTAAAATTCGAGTTTTTAGTTGTCTACTGCTAAGCTGAAACTTCGAAAAATCATAACTTCCTCATACGAAGTCAGATTTTGGCGTTCTTTTTATCGAACTTCTCGGTTTAACGAATACTACGACTTTCATTTAGATTACTAAGGCTAAAAAGTAGTTTATAAAAAACTCACTTTTTACGACATTCGGTACCGTGTCGTTTTTGTCGCGAAACTTCGACAGGTCATAACTTCTTCGTTATAACTCAGATTTCAGCATTCTTTATATCCCCGAAATCCTTGTTTCGACCACTACAACTTTATGTAAAGATATCGGGCTTATCTCACACTTTAATTTTGACGCTTATTTTTAATCTTAATTAATTAAATCCTAATAATTAAACATAATTCACATAAAATTCACATAATTCCTTTTCATTTCTTCTAAATGAGTTACAAAGGTTAACCTAGACCATTATGTCAATATTAATGTCTAGCCTAGAAACACGAACGTTACAGAAAAAGAAGTGATTTTCAAAGCTAGAAATTGTGATTTTGTGTGACTTTTGGCTTTTTAGCCTTTGCTCCCTCAAAAGATAATTCAAACACATTTTAAAACCTTCTTTTGCAAAAAGCTATAAGACAAAAAGTCTTTTTGTTGAAAAAGACTTTTTAGGCTAAAAAGCAATCCCAAACACCCCCTTTGTTTTATAAGTTATATGTGATGGTTAGTGATGGTAGTAGGTGGTAGTGGTGGTAGGTGTTTGGTAGCATATGGCGGTGGTAGTGGCGGAGGCGGTGATGGTTGTCGTGGTGGGTGATGGTTGTCGTGGTGGGTGATGGTGGCGATGGTTGTAGCGGTGATGAATGATACCAGTAACGTTCTGGCGGTGGTGGCGGCGATGGGTGGTGGTTGTAGTGGTGGTGGTGACAGGTGGTAATGGTAGTGATGGTGATGGTGGTGGTAGAGGTAGGTGGTGGTGGTAATGATAAGTGGCGATGGGGGCGGTAACTGTGGTGATGGTGGTGGCGGCGACGACAATGATTGGTGGCGGTAATTTGGGCGATGATGGTGGTGAATGGTGGTGGTGGTAAAGGGTAATATGAGAATGTTATACTTTCCCTCATGAATTTTAATTAATTTCATCCAAACTTTGAAGGAATTTACTTCCATTCATTTGGTGGATTTTTTTTTTCATTTAGGAATCCAGTGTCATCTCAAAATTTTGAACTAAACACTGGAATGTGATGGAAATAGATTCCCATTCTCTCTCTCTCTCTCTCATCCTCCCCCAATTTCATTACATTCCATCAAACCAAACAACCTTTTAACTAGGGATGAACAGTTTGTCCAAATCCCGATCTCGTACCGGTACCGTACCAGAACCGGTACCGAAGCGTATCGAATGTAAAAATATGGGACGGTACTTGGTACTCAAAATACATGAAATTCGGGAATCGGTACCGAAAACCAATACCATTCCCAGTACCGGTACCGGTGATGTTAATTCGGTTTGGTATTCGGGATCGACTTTCGACCAAATTTGGTTTTCAGGAAATCTGGAACGGTACGAGTCGGTATCGGTTCCGTCCCACGCTCATCCCTACTTTTAACCTTATTTTTTCATTCTTTTTCTGGACCAAGCCCTCCTTGTTTCCACTCCATGAAGCTCAATCTTTTCTTTCATGTCCTTATTTGTCCGAAACATCAATAGAAAAGCTTTGAATGTGACTTTGACTTAAACTACACGTCTTATCTTTTCCTAGTTGCTTCAATATGTCCCTTCTTTTCTCTCCTCACCCGAGTCTTCCTCTAAAGAGTCTCATTTATCATTATCAATAACTTTTAAATCTTCAAGTTCATCATGTGCATAGTTGTCAAACTCGTAGGAGTCACAAATCGACTCGTACGATCGAGTTGAGTCATTTGAAACCTAAAATAAGATGACTTGTAGATGGAAAATGACAACTCAATTCTTCTAACATGTTCTTGGCGAAATCATTGAGGTCTTAGATTGAAAAGGAACCTAATTATGGATGCACATGCAATCCATATGAGGTAAATAGAATAGTCGGGCACCCAATTAGAGTAAATATTTTAGGTTGAAAAAATCGGTTGGGGAAGCTTCCCACGATGGCGAATATCATCAAGAAAATGTTTACATATCACCTTTTAGTGTGTCAAATTTGCAACATTGTGATTGAAAATGAGGCTCGTGTTTTTCGTTTCATGTGTTTTTGCTTTGGAAGTTTAGAGTTTGAATTTTTAACCATGTTTTCATAAATTTTCTTCTTTGTAGCCTCTTGTGTCTAGCTTCTTGCTAGATGTTTTAATATTTCTTATATCTTTTAAAAAAATGTAGTTTCTGTTTGTTGGTCATAGGGTCTCGATGTTGATTGCCAAAAATGTTGTACCTAAATAAAAATGTAGCATGGCCTCAAATGTTGTGACTCCAACCATGCTTCTAGTTTATATGGAATGCTAGATATTGGTTTATTTTTGGTAATTGCTCAATATCGGTCCCTAAGCTAATCATGACATGCAAATGCATATGTTTCCTTGGGTTGAATATAGATCGGAAATGTCTAGCCTTAATTGGATTGTTTGGTGGTGTAACCACTTGTTTGCCGGTCTGATTTTGATGTAGCATTTTGGGTCTTTTGTCTAGGATTTGCTGGTCGTTTTTTTTAATAAAGTTGTCACCATTTTAAAGTAATCAATGTTAAAGTAGGTCTCCACATTTAAAGCTTAATATTTACATATCATTAAGGTGTTGCTTTGTTATTTTGCAAATTGCAGGCGATTAAACTTCTAAAAGATGCTTATGAGTGAGATCCTTCTTGAAAAAAGTTTTATAATATAACGATTTAAGAACATCTATCGGACCTTTTTTTTTTTTTGAAAAACATTGTGAGTGAGAGTTTCTTATTTATATATAAACGCCTTTTATTTTGTTTGTAAATATAGGTTTCATCATACATATAAATTTTAATATTATTTTACTCTTTTTTTTTTTTTTTTTTTTTTTTTTTTTTTTTTTTTTTTAATCTTATTAGTTACAAGTTTAATATAATATAATGTGAAATATATATGTAAAATACTCCAATATATTATCCAATATGGGTGCCCTTTATGTTTATATATGATGTAATCTATTTTCTCCATAAAAATTCTTTTGAAGAAAAAATATTGGATTCTATATATATCTTACACAACACTTATAAAACATTTTATTTTAGTTTATAAAAGCATAAAAAAAATAGAAAGTTATAATAATAACATTTATGTCATTTCATTACAATAATAGCATCATGATTTTTTCACTACTACACAAGTGATTTAATAATGCGACCCATTTTTTTTATTTTTGAGGCGGTTGATAGTAAAAACCGCCTCATCAAATGTATAAAGCATTAAATAATCTAAGAACCGCTTTAAAAAAGCACAGGATAAATTCTGAAAAGCTTTTGTTAAGGCGGTTAAAAATAAATAGCATCAAAAAAAGATTTTTTAAGGCGGTTAAAGATAAATAGCATCAAAAAAAGATTTTTTAGTGCTGCTTCATGTAACAGCATCATTAAATAAGGATTTTTTGATGCTCATTTTATAAAAGAGCATCATTAAATCTTTATCTTTTAATGCTATATTTTAAAAAACGCATCAAATGAAAACACTTTGATTTTTTAGTGCTACTTCATTGTAAAAGCATTATTAAATCTTTATCTTTTGATGCTATATTTTGAAAAAAAAGCATCAAATGAAAACCAGCTATATCCGTCTTTTAGGGTTTCTGTAAACTCTAACATACTTTGAACTTTTGGAACATGAAGATTCTCTCCATTTATGAAACATAAACATAAATGCGTAATAACTCAAAATACCCTTATTAATTGTTTTGCTATCTTCACTAAAGGTAATTTTAATTTTATTGTACTTTTGATTTTATTCTAAGTATTTATTTATTAAATGATTGTTTATTGATATTTTTTAAATTGGTTAGTGTAGACTGTGAACATGTGAAAATTTTCATAACTTGTTTGTTTAGAATCAATATATTTACCTTCTTTGAATGTTTATTTTAATTTTCAGATGAATCGTGATTATTGGATGTACAACACTTCACGTTTTTCTCAATTTTATATAGAGGGTGTTCAAACTTTTATTAGGGTTGCCGAAGAAAATCGCTTAGAAAAAGGAAGTGGATCGATTTGTTGTCCTTGTAACGTTTGTAAAAACTTTAAAACATTTAATTGTACCGAAGAAATAGAGTATCATTTGTTGCAAAATGGTTTTGTGCCTAATTACACTTGTTGGTCAAGATATGGAGAAACACTACTTGATTGTAGTACATCCTCGACCAATTTACATATTAATAATAGTACATGCAACAAAGATTCATATGTTGTTGATGATGATCACCAGTCAAATGATCCCAATGACAATTTCAATGAAATGTTCGATGACATGGAGGCTAATATGGGTGATGTTGAACAAGAAAAATTACATGGCCTATTTGAAGAAGCAGAAACACCGTTATATAGCGGTTGCAAATTTATGAAACTTGATGTTGTATTGAGGTTGATGAACTTAAAGTCGAAAAACGGATGGAGTGATAAAAGTTTCACAAGTCTATTAGTGCTTTTGCATGACATTCTTCCGGAAGACAATGCATTACCCATTTCTACATACCAAGCAAAAAAACTAATGTGTCCGATGGGATTGGAAGTTGAAAGAATACATGCATGTCCAAATAACTGTATGTTGTATAGAAAGGAGTTCGAGAATAAACATAATTGTGTTTTTTGCGGTGCATCAAGGTATAAACGGAAAAAAGATTTGGATGAAGTTGACGATGATGTGACAAAAAATGGACCACCGGCTAAAATGTTGTGGTATCTCCCTATTATACCCAGACTGAAAATGTTATTTTCAAACGAAAAAGAAGCAAAGTTACTTTGTTGGCATTCGGAAGAACGTGAAACTGACAGAAAACTAAGACATGTTGCAGATTCACCTCAGTGGAGAAACATTGATAAGAAGTATCCTGAATTTGGAAAAGAGATGAGAAACATACGGTTTGGGCTTAGTTCAGACGGGATCAATCCTTTTGGGAACATAAGCAGTCGTCATAGTACGTGGCCGGTTCTTTTGTGCATTTACAATCTTCCACCGTGGTTATGCATGAAACGGAAATACATTATGATGTCGTTGTTGATTCAGGGGCCGAGACAACCTGGTAACGATATTGATGTGTATTTGTCTCCTTTGATTGATGACTTAAAAACTCTTTGGAGTTCGGGTGTAGACGTATATGATGCTTATAAGAAACAACACTTTCAATTGCGGGCCATGATTTTTTGTACTATAAGTGATTTTCCAGCGTACGGTAACTTGTCAGGATACAAAACAAAGGGTAAGAAAGCTTGTCCAGTTTGTGAAGATCAAACAAGCTCGATATGGTTAAAAAATTGCAAAAAAATTGTATACATGGGACATCGAAGATTCCTTCCGAAGATTCATCGTTTTAGGAAGAAAACTATTGAGTTTGATGGAAGTATCGAGATCAGAACGATGAGGAAACGATTTGATGCATTTTCACGAGTTGCAAGTATAAATGTAGTGTTGGGAAAAAGATTTCGTGTTGATAAAGATGCCCTTTGGAAAAAAAAGTCAATTTTTTTTGAATTGCCTTACTGGAGACATTTGTATGTTAGACATTGTCTAGATGTTATGCATATTGAAAAAAACGTATGTGAGAGCTTGATATGCTTATTATTAGGTATGATGCATAAAACTAGAGAGTTTAATATCCGAAAGGACATGGTCGAGATGGGGATACGTGAAGATCTTGCTCCCGAACAGAGTGCTAACCGTGTTTATCTCCCAACTGCTTGTTATACTACATCCAAAGAAGAAAAAATAAAGTTTTGTCAATGTTTACATGATATTAAGGTTCCATCAACTTATTCTGCAAACATTAAAAGATTTGTGTCGATGAAAGACTGTAAATTGTTTGGAATGAAGTCTCATGATTGTCATGTTTTGACGACACATATGATTCCTATCGCAATTCGTGGAATTTTACAAGATGATGTACGACATTCTATCACTAAGCTTTGCTTGTTTTTTAACAACATTCACTCAAAGGTTATTGACATAGAAGATTTGGATAAATGGGAGAAAGACGGTTATGTTACACTTTGTGAATTAGAGATGCACTTTCCACCCTCATTTTTTGATATAATGGTTCACTTGATATCTCACATCGTACGAGAGATTAAGGCTTGTGGTCCCGTATTCTTACGGTACATGTACCCTTTTGAAAGATACATGGGTATCCTAAAAGGTTACGTAAGGAACCGTAATCGACCTGAGGGCAGTATTGTTGAAGGGTATACTTCTCAAGAGGTGATTGAGTTCTGCCAAGGTAATCCTATTAATAATATATTACAGTTATAAACACTTATAATATATTACATATAATATAATAATTTATTTTTTTATAGGCTATATGAAAGATGTCGAAAGTGTTGGTGTTCCTAAAACTCGTCATTCAGGTCGACTTGAAGGTAAGGGACGAGTCGGTTTAAAAATAACCATGCCAACATATGAAGAGTTACAAGTTGCACATTTAGTGGTCCTAAAACACATGAAATGTCTTACTCCATACATTGATGAACACATGGACATGTTGAAGTCGAAATACCCGGGCAAGGAACAAATGTGGTACATAAACAATCATAATAAAGAGTTTTCAAGGTGGCTGAAAAATAAGGTAGCAGAAACTAATGTTGATGAAACTGTGAAAAGATTGGGACATGGGCCAGATTGTAGAGTTAAATCTTATGAAAGGTATGACATTAACGGGTATACCTTTTACACGAAAGATCAAGATCAAAAAAGTACAATGCAAAATAGTGGAGTTACAATGATAGCATCAACGACCGAATTCGACAGACGGGATCATGATACTTTGATAAGAATAGCCAAAGATTCTTATTACGGTGTTATACAAAATATTTGGGAGTTGAACTATTTTGACTTCGTTATTCCCGTGTTCAAATGCAAGTGGGTGAATAACCGTACAGGTGTTCAAGTCGACAAAGATGGTTTTACACTTGTCGACCTTACAACTAATGGCTATGCATCTGAACCATTCGTTCTTGCAAAACATGTCACACAAGTTTTCTATGTCAAAGACCCGAGCAAACAAAAAGAGCACATCGTCTTACAAGGTAAACGACGAATTGTTGGTGTTGATAATGTCGTTGATGAGGAAGAATACGATCACTTTGATGATCTACCACCATTTTCGGTCAATATTGAACTTGATAATTACGATAATGTCGAATGCACAACATTCGTACGATCTAACATTGAAGGGACATATGTTGATTAAGGGCATGATTGGGGTTTTTCTTATGTATTTTTTATTATTGAGATTACATGATTTTTGTATGAAATACTATCTATTGATAAGAGTAATTACAATACGGTCCTTATCTTTTGATAATTACAATGTTTCTATATTACTATCCATTAAAATGTATCAGTATGAGTGTAAAATTTTTACTTGTTCTGTTAATAAAATAAAAGAATGTAAAACTTTTACTTGACAACTAAGACTTTTACTTGCTATGTTAACAAAATGGACAAATTCACTTTCAGAAAAAGGCAACCTAGTTATAATTTCAAAAACCGCCTCAACAAATAAACCGCCCTAAAATATATACAAAATAGCTTTAAAAAATATTTATAACAACATCAAAAGATAAACAACATTAGAAAAACAAAAAACATTAAAAAAATCCTATAACCGCCTCAAAAAACACCAAAAAAATAGAAATAGCATCAAAAAATATAGTAACGCATCAAAAAATTATGGGATTATAATTGATGACATTAAAAAATAGAAAAAAGCATCAAAAAAAGTTCAATAAATTACCAACCATTCGAACGAGAGGAACGTCAGGATGAATAAGGAATAATGAACGTCTAAATTACCATTAAAAAGAATAAAACGTTCTTTCAATTCATTAAATAAATCAACTTATTTTATCAAATATTAATTACTACCTCACATTAAAATTTAGGAGCTAGTGCCGTTTTTTTAAACTTTTGATCGTGGGTTACTGCATCGAAAACCCTTAATAGCATCAAAAGATAAATTAATAGTCCAGGATACCGCTTCAAAAAACCCTCCATAGCCTCCCCAAATTCCACACAAATCGCATCATAAAACCTTAAACCGCCCCAAATCATCTATTTCCCTCTAAAATTTTAGTTTTAGCTTTCTAAAATTTTCATTGCGCGTCACATCTTCTGTGTTCCATTGCTGAATTCCTAAACCATTCTTTCTGTAAAACATCCACAGTCGACGCCATTCCGACCTCTATTCCAGCCGTCCCCGACGCCTAAATCGCTCCACAAGCCTCCTCGGTTTCAATACGTTGGCATTTTCGAGTTTCTTTGTCTAATAAGGTATGTATATATATCGATTTGTTTTCTTTTTATACCTTAGGAATCTGTAAGAATATGAGAAGAATATGAAAAGATGATGATGAATCTTTAGAATATATGATAAGATGAACGCGTGACTATAGTATTGATTTTCTTTTTGTCAAAAAGCGCTATTACTTTAGGTTATATTTAGGAATCTTTAGAATATGAGAACAAACTATATGATGTCGGGAATCTTTAGAATATGTTTAGAATATGAGAAGATGTTTTATTCTGTTTAATAAATGTAATATTTGGCCCACATATATGGGGTCTACCAATTTCATTGGATCTGTAACTTTTATGTGGATTATGTTTTTGTTTTTCTTGTAATATACTATTGTATTGGAATATGTTATACTCTAGTGTTTATCATGGATAAAATTATTTTTAATTTGTATAATGTTGTTAGGTTATAAAAATGGATGAGGTAAGACCAATAACAAGAAAAAGAGGTCAACGTGGTATTGCTGCATTCAAGAAAAATTATCGACCTGAAGAGTATAATGTTAAATTCAATGAGAATAATATCCCAAATGGTGGCATGTCAACCCAATTTATGTCTTGGTTTGGCATGAATGTTCAACATAGGTTTCCGATAGATGAAGATCCGGGTAAAGTTAAAGATAAATATTTTGAAGATTTATGGTTGGAAGCTAAGGTATTATATTTTAATATATTACAAATATGAATAATTTGTTAGTTAGTTATTATGTTTAACATTTTTTGTCTTGAAATTGTAGAAGCAATGGAATATCGAGTCTGATGACATGAAAGATTATATGAAGAGGAGAGCTGTTAAACTTGCATCAAATTTTAAATCAAGGCTAGTTTCAAAATTTGTAAATAATGAATTAGATGCATGTGTTGTATATACCTTTATACCTCGCGATGTTTGAGATAGATTCGTTGCACAAAAAACTACCCCTGAGTTTTTGGTATGTTTTAATTGTTTATTTATTATTATTATTGATAATATTATTAGTATGTTTACAAATAATTAATAAAATTTTGTTGATATGTGTGTAGGCAAAAAGTGCAAAAGCTAAAAAAAATAGTGCTAAAAAGAAATCCCAAAACCACGTAGGACGAGGTGGATGGCCGGGTCTTGAAAAAAAAGCACCTATTATATGGCCTCAACTTGTAGCAAAATATGAGTTTCTAGAAAGCATACAAAATGAAAGGTCTAAGTTGTATTTAATGTCTTTCGCAAAAAAAGACAAAGAAACCAAGATGTATGATCTTCCACAAACGGCAATTGAAAATTTCAAATTTTTGGTAACAATTATGTTTTTTAAATAATGAGACTTTGATTATTTTTAGTAAATAAATGTTACCAAGTACTTTTTTTATATAGGAACGAGAAGAGAAAAATATGATAGCCGATGGGAGCTATTATCAAAATGAGGAAGACCCGTTAGTTAGGCTTTTGGGGCCCGAGCACGGGGGGCGATCACGGACAGTATCCAATATCATTGGGCCTACCAAGGTTTCGGGTGGATTGTTTAAGAATGTGAAAAAAAGTTGAAAATCGATACCGCGGGTCGACACGAACCAAACATTCCGTGAATCTAATGGTGTGTCCGATGGACGATTGGTAGAATATCACCTATTGAGGTAATATATTTATAGTTTTTATATAAACTTATATTAGATTTATAGTTTTTTTTGTATGATTTGTAGGTTATGACAACATGTGATTTGCTATTAAAAGTTGCTGATACTGAGTTGAAAGTAGCTTCTGGTATGGCATGGCCAACCTCAGAAACGGTTATACATTCAAAACCAGTAAATGAAGGTTGTGTTAAAGTTCAAGTTGATGAGATCGTAGAAATATATGAGAACTTGTCTGTGCATGCCGTAACACAAACAGATGAAGTTGAATTTGTTAAACATCTGCTTCATAGCATCGTTTAGTGGCCGAGATATGCATTAAAGGTATATTTCTATTTAAATACAAAAATATATTTTAATATAGTTTTATTTAAATATTGCAATCTATTTAGCTTGCAAACAAAACACCGAGCAAGTCAAATAGTGGTACAAGAATGGGCTCGAATCACTCCTCTCCACAGATACACGTTGATGACACCACAACCTCATTTTATCGTCCACAGGTAGTCATAGTCGACCGGTTCACTTTTATAAAATGTTGTTAATTTAGTTTTATTTGTTAATATTATAACAATTTGTTTGTTATTTTAGTTTGAGGAAAACCAATTTCCTTATCATCATCAAATGGATGCTAATGAACCTTTTCAAGGTGGTTTGGTTGATATGGTTAGTCTTAAGAAAACTTGTTTTATGTTTGTTTTTAGATGTTTAATGTTTGTATACAATCATATGTAGTACTAATGTTTATGTTTGTTTTTAGATATTATCTATGAATCCACAACAAATTGATTTAAATGCACTCGGATCTGGGTCCGGGCCCAGGCTATAACGTGAACGCAATCCCGATCCCGATCTCGATCCCGATCCTGAACTCGAACCCGAACCTGATCCCGAACCCGAACCCGAACCCGAACCAGAATCTGAATCCGAATCCGAACCCGAAATCGAACCATTTACATGTGTAGATGATGCTCTTTATATATCCTTGAGCAAAGTACAACAAAAAGTCCTAAAATTCAAGCTATTGCTTTTCAAGTAGCAGACTTTTTTAAGAATGCACATGGCACATATATTTTTTCACCCAGAGGGATGTATCGCAACAAAGTTCGACTTCCCATCCTATATAACGAGGTGTTACAGTTATTTTTAAGGGGTTGGCTTGATTATAGCATTATACATTGGTTTGCGATGTAAGTTATTATACTTTTAATATGGTATAATAACATTTAGATATAATTAATTTTACTAACATTGTGTAGTATATATAGGTGTTTTTCTAGGTCTCCCAATTCTGAATGCGCTTTTTTTGATCCGTTACGCATTGCAAGATTAGATACGCAAATAAGGTTTAAGGCTGTCGCCGAACATATCGAAGAAGTATTTTCGTATCATGAAAGCAAAAAATATTTTATTGCTCCATATTTACAGGGGTATTTTTTTTTTCTTTCCATAATACATACGCATACATATACACACTACATGTATATGCTTACTTGTTCTATATATTTTATTTTTGTAGTGACCATTGGGTTCTTTTTCTCCTATGTCCGAATAGCAAATCTGCTTATATTCTGGATTCTTCAAAAAATGATGAAAAGAAATCAGACGAATACATTTTTACTTCTTTGATAAATAGAATTTTCCCGGGACAATTTCATAAGTGGGAAACGGTAAAGGTATGTTTTTTGTTTTTTTTATCAATTTATTTCAAGTGGTTTGAAATATTTAATTGTGAATTAAATGCAGTGCTATAAACAAAAAGGTAGTTGGGAATGTGGATATATAGTGATTAAACACATGCGAGAGTTTGTTGAGACCATTCAACATGATTTTCAAAATAAAGTAAGTGTCTAGTATATATTTAAAATATCAATTTTTCTATCTAGTTGTATATATATTTATATAATTTGTTTGTTTGTGACTGTAAGCATCAACAAAACTGATTTATGATATTTTATGTTGCCATTATTCATATTGCAGCCTCAAAAAATAACTGCATCAAAAAACTAACAGCATCAAAAAATAATTCTATTTAGCATAAAAAAATAACTCTATTTTCTAGGGCTAACAGCATCAAAAAATAACTCTATTTAGCATCAAAAAAGAACTCTATTTTCTAAGGCTATTTAGTAACAAATAACTTTATTTAGCATAAAAAAATAACTCTATTTTCTAAGGCTATTTAGTAACAACATCAAAAAATAATTGTGTTTTTCTAATGTTGTTTAAGAACCGCCTCAAAAAACAAGCATAATTCATGAAGCTCTTTTTATATGACGGTTTTGTACATTTTCTAAGGCGGTTTAAAAACCGCCTCAATAAACAAGACGGTTTTATAATGCTATATTTTTTGAAACGGTTGAATAACCGCATCAAAAAATAAAATAAACCGTTTTATTAAACATCTTCTGTACTAGTGTTTTAAATTATTTAAAAGAAAATAATTTAAGTTGTTTGATTCAATTTTCTATTTTAACTTTTATTACAAAGTTCATTTATTACCATCTCATTTATATGTACATAATAATATAAATCTGTGTCAATATGATATAAATTATAAGATACTGAAGATCGTTATAAAATATGTGTTTTATATCATTATAAATATACGTTTTACGTAAATCATACTTGAATATATAATAAAACTCTACAGACGTTAAAGTCCATAAAAGAATAATATGTGTGAATTGAAAATAATAATGTACGATTTCAAAACTAGATACGATTTCGAAACTAGATACAACTCATCATGAATCATCAACTTTAACTATAACTTATTTGTAATTTATCTTAATACAAAATCTTACCATATTACCAAAATGTGAAATTCAACCAACTTCTTATTTACAAATAATGTAAATAATGTCAGGCAAACAATTATGATGCTCATCAATATTTTAACCTAGTTCCACATATCATGTTGATTCAAACATACGGTGCTATTTTGTGTGCAAGATCTTATTTTTAACCATGGCTGATTCGATGTTTAGTGTAATCAAGCAGAACATAATTTTTACGCTTATATTGTGTTCGTTTCCTTAACAAAAGAAATGGTGACAATATGCTCACATGCATGCATATATATATAGAAACACACAAGAATTTATAATTAATTAGTCTATAACAGATTAAAAAGAGTAAAGAGATTTTAAATTAAGAAGTTTTAGTGAGATGGAGACATGTATAATAAAAATATAATTTATATAAAAACCAAAGCCATTACAAAAGGCTGTAGTTATATAGTTGGCGGATTAACATATTATTCATTAGAAAAACAACACGACCTAAATAAAGGAAAAAAAAAACAGCACACAAGCCAAGACCATAAAAAGAGTGTCCTGCTGGTGCTTCAGCCACTAACATTAACATATCTTCTTTCTCTTGGGTGGGACTTATATATGCATATATACTTTGATTATATATATATATATATATATATATATATATATATATATATATATATATATATATATATATATATATATATATTAATTAGCTAGTTGGGTAATGGCCATGATTGTTGGTGGTGGCATTGTTAAATCCCCATCGACCTAAACGCATCAGGAAGGATTGTACCTCCGATGGGTTACGAAGTGAGTGCAAAGCCATTGTCTCTTTTGGTGTGGATGATACTATTATTGGGTACCCTTCAATACCTCCTTCCCTCAAAACCTGAATTAATTAATTAATTAATGCATGCTAGCTTCACAATTTCAATTTCAATTTCATATAGTATATATATAAATACCTTGAAAGCATCCTCATCTGTAGTATCGTCTCCGATGTAAATGGGGAAGACATGATTACTACTAGTGGAATTGTGAAAGCCCAAAGTGTCGAGAAGATACTTAAGAGCATCGCCTTTGTTCCAGCCGATACACGGCCGGATTTCCAACACCTTGTTGCCTTTCGTCACGTGGAACCCTGGATTCTTCGCAAGCACCGACTCCACTTCCGACTCCACTCTTCCGTAATCCTGCCCCCATGTACACCCCACATATATATATATATATATATATATATATATATATATATATATATATATATATATATATATATATATATATATATATATATATATATATATATATATATATATATATATATATATATATATATATATATATATATATATATATATGTATGTTAATGTTAATTTCTATGGACTACTACTACCTTTAAAAAGAATAATAATTTACACTTTTAGTCCTCTATCTATCAATAGCTGCTTTTTGCAATTTTGGTCTATGCATGTCATTTTGGTCCTTATTTGAATTCTTGTCCAAAAACAATATTCTACCAATTTTGGTTCTTAGTTCATCTTTTTAATAACGTTTTCTTGTTCCATGTTATAAGTAAAATGACTATAACTTTTTTTTTTCAAATACATAGTTATTTTATTTTAGACTTTCAAAAACACATTGCATAAATCTCAAACGGAGACCATATTTGCCATAATTTTTTTAAAACAAAATTGAAAAAATCAACTATGCATAGGACCCAGAAAATGTAATTTTACTCAAAACTATATTCATATATAATAAATTACATTTTTAGTCCCTTAGCAAGTTAGTATGGCTGTTTTCTACAATTGCGGTCCCAAAGAATTTTTATTGTAATTTTGGAGTTTCCAATTTGAAATTCTTGTAACGTTTTCTATCTATTACTTAAGAAAAAATAATTATTTTTAGTCCTTAGGTATAATGATTTTTTGCAATTTTAGTCCTAAAAATACAATCACTTTTTTGGAACATGATAAAAACGTTAAAAATAACCATCGCTAAAATTACAATAGAAAACTCGTCGGGCTAATTGCAAGTAACTAAAAACGTAATTTACTCGAAAAATATATTGATTTTAAAAATGATGATTTTTGCATACCTCATCCTTCACATGTCGGTAGTGAACAGAAAGACAAAATCTGTTGTCCTCAATAGTCACCCCTTTTATGTTTCGTGTTCTCTCCTTGACCTCGATTAGCATCTATGCCACGTGTCAGTCAATTAAACCAATAAAAATGTTGAACAATGAATCGAAGCAATTTTGCAAATACATGTTAATTGTTTATGTTTATCGTACCTTCTCGATTGTCGATAGAAAATCCTGAGCTGGTTGGAAGACGACGAAATCATTCCCCTAACAAATATTATACGTACGAACATCGTATTTTATGTCAGTATACATACAACTATTGTTATTATATAGTACTATATAGAAGAAAAATTAGAGATACGTTAATTAATAATTAATAGTAATAATTACCTCGTTATCTGATATTTTATGTAGATACTTGTTATCATAAGACACATTCTTGGGAGCGGGTCCCATGGTATCCATCCCATGACTCCCTGAGTAGTACACCTTTTTTAACTTAACAAAATCAAAAACCTTTTCGCGACTCCTCCCACTGATTATAGCTGTTGGGAAGTGATCCGATACATCGCCAACAGCTGTACGCATCTGGATATTAATTATACGTTCAAATTGATTATTATTTATAATTACATATAAGACAATTAATGAATTTAAAAAGTGGGTTAAATTCAATTAATTAATTAATTTGTTGAAGTACCTGATCAGTCATGAAGGCACGCTCTGGGTCACTGACGATGGGTGACAATGTGCCATCATAATCTAAGAAGACGACTATTTGTTTCCCCTTTGATGCATTGATCATTCGTTGGAATGAGGTAAGAGCAGAAGGGTGTTCTTTCTATATATATAAATTAAACAACCAAGTTGTGCCCAAAATCTTTAATTAATAATGAAATACCAAAATAAGATTAATTAAGATATGAATTATGAAGTGACTTACCAACCAAGAAATGTAATTTTGGTCGATTGTGATTGGTTCATTAGGCATATTATAGCCACCATCGACATGATCATGTCTGGATTTGGACATGAATTCAGATTGTGGTTTTGTGGGTAGCCATCTTTGCATTCCTGTTGCCTCATAAAGCTTTGTTGCTACATTCTATTATATTGAAAACAATACGGAGAAATTAAGCAGGCAGAAATAATTAAATAAACAAAAGAGTAAGGACTAAAAAGTGTTATAATTAAAAAGGGTAAGAAAAATAAGAAGAAATCAATAGGTACCATGAACTTGGACCCAACCATTGTCCCTTTCTTAGCTTGTGCTTGTGTTATGTTCTTTACACTGTTAATTTACCACAACATGGATCAAAAAGAAACACTCATTAGAATGATTATTAAAATGACAAAACACGCATGCATGGGAAAGTAACAAGAACAAGCTGACTAAGTCAAAAATTATTATTATGTAAAAGTTATAAACATCGGTTAATGGTATCTGAAAAAAAAAATTAACTTTAAAGATTGTTTAGTGTTAATGATAATGATAATGATTTCCATGTTTAATACTAAAAAAGGTAAAATTAAATAACAGTATTAGGTAAAGGGAGATGGATGTCAACATATATGTTCCATGCTACACCCACAGATCCATCGAATCCATCGGACTCTTAGCACCCAGGAAAATAAAAGTAATAAAAAAGCTATACGTTATTCAGATACCAAATGATATAAATTTTTGTCACGTGAGGTAGTGACAAAAAGAATTTCGAAATGGAATGTGGAGTATGCACTACATTGATTAAAATATCATTCATTTAGGAGTGTAAAATATGATGATAAAAAGATATATTTTTTTTAGACCGAATAACGTATAAATAAAAAATACTATTAATTTTAGTTTTACACAAACATGATTAAGTTATGAATTGAATAATAAAAAATGTTTCTTAGATTGCACCACAAAATCACTTTTGATGAAAGATCTGCATTTTCTTGTATATGGGATTCTGCTTGGAATATATGTAAATTAGTAGAGGAGAGTATGTGCACGCGCATTCAAAGACGCGTGAAAAGTGGGATGCAAGTCTCTGGCCTATAAACTGACACAAATGAAGAAAAATGAAAAAAGGTCCATTTGAACTCTAGTTTTATAATCCAAACATCAAATCTTAAAAGTCGGTGTTCAGATCCTTTATAGTTTAAAATAAAATTTTAAATTTGCACTATACCAAGTCACCACAAGAACAAACAAGTGTTTCTTTTCTTTCAACCTCCCATAAACAAATAATACAAGTGAAAATATTTAATGATAAACAAACATAACTTCACTTTTTAATATCATATAAAATGAAACAATATTAAATTTATGAGGCAATAGTATTGTATTTCTTCAGAAAATACAATATATTACTGTTCGATTATTCAAATAGATCCGTCAACTGCAACATGGAGGGGTTCTCTTTATTTTAATACACTTCTCTAAGAATTTATATTATTTTTCCCCAATTATTGACCCTATGTATTTTATTGGTTGTGTTCTACGAATTGAACTGAAGTGAAATTATTGTCTACCTACATTCGTGTATGTTAAGAATTCATTGTATAATAAATAGACTAAGAATCAAACACAAAACAAAGCCTATAAATAATTTAAAGCAAATTCTACTAATTGAAACAGGTAAGAAAAATAGTGTAAAGATACAATTGCATATGGAAAAAAAAGGTAAAAGTGGAGCTATAATTATGTTATGTACAATGGAGCCAAGTTTGTCAAAAGGCAAACAATAGAAAAATATAAGGTCAGAAGCATCTATTAAAGAAGCTAAAAAAATCCCTCACACAAACTTCGGAGTTACCACGTATTTATTGGGATGCTACCAAAATTAATTATAAAAATTAAAATAAATATCTTGAGTAGTAAACAATTATTTGTTATACGAGGAACAATGGATGTAAACTCGATAACTATATTAAATTATTACATATTTTATGTATATATATGTGGTCATTAATTGTCCAAGTTTTTCACAACAAAAATTAAATTTCTAATGATCCCTAAACTATAATATTAGATTAAAAGTAAATAAAAGTATCACAAGATTCTAATGTATATAAATATATATAAGAAAATAACAGTGTAAATCAATGAATTTTATTCTAGCAAAACCTTTTTACCTTCAAATCATTAAAGTAAACAAATCTTGGAAACCTAGTCACATTCTAAAAAAGTAAGCAAACAAACAAAGTAGAGATAAAAAGAACATAATATCTTATTCTATATGTATTATGATTGTGAATTACAAACCTTAATTCATGAGTTATGAGCAACTTTTAATTAGAATCTCTCAAGCTTGGAGTGCAAATAAGCGTAGAAGTTAATATTTGAAATAAATCGTAATATTATGTATTATTATTACATGAATTATATTCATAAATTACATAATAACTTTCAATATCTTTCAAAGTATATGGTAATAACAATATATCATCGTGTGTGCTTTAAATGATACTATCTAGATCTATATTTCTATATTATACTATAAAATACATATTTGTTTTCTTCATTTGAAACTTTCAAACTTTTCAAATTTCATTATAATATATATTTATTAATTTAAATATGTTATTAAATATAAAATATTATCATATTAATGGTATATTTTTTAAATTATCAATATAATATACTTAAAATATTATGTCAGAAAATAAGTATAAATCTAAATATCAAACAAATTTAAAAATATTCAAAAACAATTTATTTTAAATTAGTTTAAAACATTTAAATCTTTTAAATATAAAACTACTTAGATATGTCAAATTAACTAAATTTTTTTCCAAATAAATTGCCTTTAAATTAATTAACAATAATCATATTTAAAATAATATAACCTTATAAATTATATTACATTGGCTTACAAAAAAACATCAAATAAATAATTTATAAATTAATTAATCATAACATTAAACATAATATTAAATGGAAATATATATATTTAGTTTTCTTCACACCTGATTTTAGTAACAATAATTAAATAATACGATATTAATAGATGATATAATATAATATGATTTAAAATTATTACAATTTTATATAAATAATTAGCGTAAGAAAACCATTATTTCATATTTAATATTAAGAACATGATTATATTAACCTGTTTTCAATATATCGAGTACATTTGATGTGGAGGTGAAGTGCACGCGCTGGATTTAAATGGAGCTATGTGACTATCGCATGGAAAAATAGAAAACGAACAACGAACTGCTTCGTTTGGTATGTTCATGAATCATAACCTACTGATTTGTCGCTAAGAAAAAGACGAGGAGTAATCGGAAAAACTAGCGCCACCGATTTTCTCTCCGTTTTTAGATTTTCCGGCGAATGCCTGGAAACACGCCGTAGAAGTTCGTGCACACAACGGCCATCACAGCCGATAAAAAAAATCTATCGTATATGCGACAAAAAATAAAAACGATGAAACAGAGAGTGAAATCGGAGTCAATAAAGCGTCATTGATGATTGAATGCTATGAGAAACACACTGATAAAAAGATTCATAAGCAAGGTGAGCGCAAAAATTCGTTAACGATTGAACAAAAAACGAAGATTAATGTATGAGAGATACTTACCAGTTGTACAGGATCCGGAAAGGATTTACGGAGAACTTGAGAGGAAATATGAAAAGAGAGCAGTTTTAGGAAGGAGAAGAAAAGGGTGAGCGGAATGGGTATTTATAGATAGCATGGGCTCTTACGGAAATTATTAATGATACTTTTACATTTAATTATTATTATATTTTCAATTTGGTTTTTACCGAAATTATATTTTCAATTGGTTAATACATAAAATTAAAAATAAGCTATAGGTTATTTTGCTTTATTATATTTAAATTTGATTATTATAAGATGATTTCAATTTCTTGATGGTAACATTTGATTGAATTAAAACTTGATTGAATTAGACACAACTTGTTATCAGATCCAATAAAAAATATATCAACGCTATAAAAATAAATCAGGCGGAGTCTAACACAACATATTACCAGATGCAGTAAAAAATATATCTAACATCTTATTGTTAACATAAAAGCTCCTATAACTTTAGACAATTTATTTGAACAAAAATACAAAAAAGTTGGTAAAGACAAGCCAACTATTACAATATTTACCAATTTTATGAAATGTGCAAAGTGTGATCTTAAAATGGAAGCTTGTACATTTAAATGTAAGTTTGAATATAGACTATATATGTTGCTCATGACACTATTGATTATATATGTTAATGATGGTATATTATTATTTTTAAAGTCATGTACATATCCGTGAAATTTGGCATAAGGCTTAGAAATTTGCTTCGTAAGTGTAAGTAAATTATGTCACTGATTTTTGAGTGTGGTGCTCTTCATTTATAAATCGTCAAGTTAACTATATCACACGTCAAAGTTGAAACAAAACCAAATAAAATAGCATTATGATGAGTCCGTGAGTTGCATACATTTCATATGTTACTCATTATATCTTTTAATATTAGTGTTTTTTTTTTCTTTATGAGTTCGACGATATTTGGCATCATGCTTATTAGGTTGTGCACGAATCATTGGATCCAGTACTCGTGTCACTTAAAGTGCCAAAACTTTATAAAGTAATGTTATTTATTTACTTTGGTTATTTTCGATCATTTTTGTCAAGATTGAACATCTTAGTTTTTATTCTGTCTGGTGCTTTGGTTTATTTTCTAACAATGAAAGCATAACACCATGTTAAAGGGAAAAGAGCTACAAGTTGATTAACTTTATAGAAAGATAGCAACACAAAGGAAAGTGGAAGAGTGCACACTGTGTCACAATATCAAACTTATTGATAACTTCATAACTAGAGTATGGGGATTTCATGGAGAACTTAAATAATTTTTCAAACTATAAGGGTCTAATTTGTAATAAGAAAATTCTTAGTGCTCTGTTATATTAAATAGAATAATTTACAGAAAAGATCCCCTAACTATCTTTCTTTTTACGCTCACCTAGGTGAAGGGCTGATGGGATCTCAACTAACGTACTAATCCTTCATTCTTCAATCAACAAAAAAACACAATGCATTGAATTGTCATTGTCATGAAGATATTCCATTAAAGATTGTCATGTTTTTAGTGTAAATGTATTAAGGTGTGCGTTGATTTGTCAAGGTTGTTAAGTTGAGATTGTCTATTGGTTGGACATTAATTTGTCAAGATTTGGGTTTGTTGACCACCATTGACTGATAAAAGATTATATGAGTTACTACAACTTTAAAGTTAAAAGACACGCCGACAACATATAATTGACGATAGAGTAAATTATAGTTTTGGTCCTTGTGTTTAATTAGATTCGTACTCTTAGTCCACTCTTTGGGAAATGGACAAAACGCATCCTTGTAGTTTCCCAATCTTGCAGTTTTGGTCATTGATCCATATAAATAAACTATATTGCCGGATTGCCCTTTATAATTTCTTTTACTCTTGTTAAAAATATAAAATATATTTTAGGCCTACCTCCCCTAACCCTCCATCCCAACCTCATTGTCTCTCGCCCTTTCTTCTTTCACCACGTTCAAAAGTGCCACTCTACCCCATATTTCTTTCTTCCTTCTTCTTCCCAATCAACATAGAATCATAGTATTGGTAGATGATTGAGATTGACGGTGGTGGAGCAGATGGGGGTTTGGTTACTATAGGAAGCAACGGAGTCACCAAGATTGGGGAAAACGTGATGAAAATATGATGGCGAAGATGGTTGATATAGTGTCGAGGATATGATAGTTTCGGAGTCGGACAATGTGAGTTTAATTCGATGAGCCATTTATCACAATTGGTATGTTAGTTCGGTTGAAATAGAAATTGGCGATGGAGATGAGATATCCACAGGTCACTGGAGAGAGAGAGAGAGAGAGAGAGAGAGAGAGAGAGAGAGAGAGAGAAAGTTTGAGACATTGAAGAGGGAGATGGAGGATTTATGAGATATGAAGGCGACGAATCAAAAGGAGTAGCAGGATATATCAGATCTGCTAGTTACAAATCAAAGGCAAATGAATGGTGATAGGTGGTTTTAAAAGGGGATAAGGAAAGGAGTCGATGAGAAGGAAGGTACTTACTGGCAAAAAATCATGTGTTCTCATCTTCTTGTGTTCTTGGAGAAATCACCAGTCATGATCACCACTACTGAATCTCCTTATGTCCAGATTGAGATAAAGGAGACGAACTGCAATAGATGTGTTTTGATTTTCTTGTGTTGGTGTTGATTGATGATGGTGGGAGATGAAGTAGCGGTGACGACTGAACTTCAGGGATGTTTCTGATGGTGAATGAGAGAGATAAACATGATGGGTTGTGGTGGGGTGGGGTTAAGGTTGGGTGGGTATGGTGGATATTTTTTATATTATCAAAATTTATAAGTGAGTAAAAGAAAATAGAAAAAGAAATTATAAATGGGCTTATAGTCTATTTATATGGATCAAAGACCAAATTTGCAAGATTGGAAACCACAGGGATGCGTCTTGTAAATTTTCCAAAGGTTGGATCAAAAGTACGAATCTACTTAAACCATAAGGACCAAAATTGTAATTTACTATTTTTTTTTTTGAACCGGCGGGGAATTTTATTAAAGCCATAGCCTAACGAGGCAAAGGCAGGGCAAAAACAAAAACAACACAGCTACAAAATGTCAAAAGGATTACAAACCCAAACATACCAATTACAATTATTAAACTTCCCCCTATGTTTAACCCAATCAAACACCAAAGCAAGAATATTATCCACCACCTTAGGAGCATTAGCACAAGTAGATCTAAACACCTTTTCATTCCTCGCTTTCCAAATACACCATAGGAATCCATAAACAATCACCAGAAAAATTCTCTTTTTCTTTGGGCAATGACCCCAATTAGCCGCAAACTCCACTAACGACGAGACGTTATTGAACGATCGAAAGGGAATACCGCACCAATGGCACAACCAATTCCAAATATCTCCGGCAAAAGAGCAACCCATGAATAAATGATCAGTGTCATCAACCCCTGAGGAACATAGATGACAGGAGTTAGTCTCGACACGAACACCTCTTTTAGACAACGCCATCATCGTCGGAATCCGATCAATGCAAGCCCTCCAAACGAAGCAAATGACTTTTACGGGGGGAATGTGAAACCATACAGTGGGATTCACCATAGGCGAGGTTATCTTGGAATCAATAAGACATCGAAGCTCACGCACATGAAACACCCCATCTCCGGAAAGCAAAGAAATCCACCGGTCCAAACCATGAGACGTGGCCACATTAGATATAAGCCCGCTAAGGGAATTTATATCCACCAGTTCCTGATCACTTGAAGGATTCCTCTTCCAGGCCCATTTGAGCTCATTTGGGAGAATACGCTCCGAAACGAAACATGACTTTTTCTTGTCAAGGATCGAAAGGCTAGGAAATCGAGAGTCAGATGAGCCACCCCCTCCCAATCATCAAGCCAAAATAAAGTATTAGATCCAGCCATAATCTTAACTCCAAAAACAAAATTAAAATTAATCCCTTCACTCTCCAGGATGTTCACCACCTGCGATATCTTCGACCATACGCCAGTGAGGGACTTCTTAGCAAGGTGATGAATCGGTTTCCTGCTCAAGTTATGAATGCCACAGACCACCTGTCTCCATAGTGCATTCGGTTCATTCTTGAATCTCCAAAGCCATTTGGTAAGAAGCGATAGATTCAAGGATCGAAGAGACCCAATACCAAGTCCACCTTTTTCCTTTGGCCCAAGAGCGCAACTCCAAGACACCCAACAAATCTTATGTTTGTTGTCGCTGCCTCCCCAAAGAAATTGACGCCTAATTTTTTCCAACTTTTCAATAATAGAGATAGGGGCTTTGAAAATAGAGAAAAAATATAAAGGAAGGCTACCAAGAACGGATTTAACCAAAGAAAGCCGACCGCCAAATGAAAGGATCTTAGCTTTCCATGAGTTAAGCCGATTTTGCACCCGATCAATAACCGGATACCAATTTCGTTTTAATTTCATATTCGCTCCTACTGTGACACCCAAAAAATTGAAAGGGAAGGAAGCCGCATCACAACTTAAAATCCGAGCACAAGAGTCAATTTCCCCATCCGTAACTCCTATACCATAAACTTTGGACTTATGAAAGTTGACCTTTAGCCCCGAAGCCGCATGAAACTATTGACGATATGAAATATAAACATCAAAGTTTATATATTATGAATAAGGGCCCGCAAAATTATACCACAAAAAACCAAACAACATGTTACCAGTTGAATCAAAAAAATTGGTAGCCAATATATTTGGTAGTCAACATTCTTTGTCGGTAGTAGCGTAGCAACTAAGCAATCTTGGTACGGTAATGATACAAAATTTTGAATATTATGGTAATACTTTACCAACCAATTCAATATATATATATATATATATATATATATATATATATATATATATATATATATATATATATATATATATATATATATATATATAAGGCTAGGTTATAATGTGGATGAACAACTATTGTGTGGACGTGTGGACAATGTTATTCTATGAGAATTACTAAAAGAGTATGTTGGTTAGTAATGTGAAAACATTCAACCTCATATAACTATTGTCATTTTCATGCATTCTCACTAATTTTTATTTATTTTTGTTCTCACACATCGTTTTTCACACATTTTCATTCTTATAGAATACGACTCAGTAAACACTGTGATCACATTCTGACAGAACGAGAATAATAATAAAAAAATCTATAATAACCTTATAGACGATTTAATTAGTAAGAATACGTAATAATGACAATAGGTATGTAAGATTGAACGTATTCACAATATTAAATAACATATTTTATTTTTCATTCTCACATAATTACATTGTACACACATCCGCACAATAGATGTGAATTCACATTTGAACCTAGTTCTCTCTCTCTCTCTCTATATATATATATATATATATATATATATATATATATATATATAGTTGCTTTACTAAACATCAAAATTACGCGATGTCTTTGTTAAATATTACAATATAATATTAAAAGAAGTTAGTATATACCATTACCAATTTGTACCAACCAAACTTGTTGGTAACTAAACGTATTGGTACCAAGTATACTTGGTACGATACTGATAGCAAATTTTTTATACCAACTATAATTGGTACAGTACACAGTTTAGGAAAAAAAAGTATCGATACCTTACCAATTCCACCCTTGTTATCAATCATCCATACCATCCATGTTTTTTTAACTTCTACCTTCTATAAAAATAAGAAAAAAAATTACACTGCCAAACATCTTTTTATTCTAATAAATGAATCAAATTTATCATATGACATCTCAGATGTCATATTGTTAATTTACTATCAAAGTTAAATTACTATTTTATCCTTCATCCTTATTAATGTAAATCCTATAAGATATATTCATCTAAATCTCTTGCATGTTTTTTTGGAAACTAATTAATTCATGGAATGCACAAAGCCACGTGACAAGCCTTCCAAAATTACCCTCAATATTCACTTCGAATTGTGTTTTTCCACTCATTGAACCCTTCATAACTTTGGATAGATAAAATACATGGAAAAAGTTTCCATGGTTATCCCTTAAAATTAGCATCTAATTAGCTATTCCAATTTTTTTATGCTTCAGTGCTACCGCGTTCTCTTTTTTTTCACCTGTCATTTGCGTCTTCAATAATATCGGTGCCAGTTTAGGGTTCTCCGCTAGGTAAAAAAGGTATATTTTCTTTTATTTTAATGGATTTCAGGTATATCACGTCACATGATCCATTTGCTTATATGTTACTCAAATTTTATGTAACACCCTATTTTTGAAATTCCAATAGAATTCAATATAAATGATCATTTATAAAATTCGAAGTATAAATATACTACTTTTTAGCCAAAATAATCATCATAAACATGTTGTAAACATCTGTATAATTTCCGCAGATATATAGAATGCTCGAATCCGACTTCATATGAAGAAGTCATGCTTCTACGAAGTTTTGTGATTAAACCGAAACGACTGTGCATATTGTAAAATACGAATCAAGGATAGATTACTTATTAGCTTTAGTGATCTAAACGAAAGTTGTAGTGGTTATAAAACCGAGAGCGTACATATAGAGAGCGTCCAAATCTAACTTCATATGAGGAAGTTATGATTTTTCCAAGTTTCAGCGTAGCAGTGTGCAGCACAGAAACCGAAACTAAGATCGGTCGATTTTTAGGAAAAACAATCTAAACTAGAGTTGAATATCTTATCGATATGATTCTGTCAATATAAAGATAGTCAAGAATGGAGTCCATATGAAGAGGTTATGAATTTTACACGTTCGTTAGCAGTGTAATCTTCATAGACTATTAAGTTACGGGAGAAGTGTCTAGAATGATCATTTTGGCTTGATTGTTGGATTTCATAAAGACTATATGTTGAAATGGTCCTGTCTCCCAACTGTCCGTCCTAGCTGATCCTCATTTGATAGAACTATCATCATTCATTGGGATTAGTGAAAGATATAGCTTTCATTACCATATTGACATATAAATTAATAAGTTATAGTATTATAGGTTAATACTTGTTAAACGCGTTACCCGTCAGTTGGATCACCGGTAGGATCATCCAAATCTAACTTCGTATTGTAAAATACGAATCAAGGATAGATTACTTATTAGCCTTAGTGATCTTAACAAAAGTTATAGTAGTTGTAAAACCGAGAGCGTACATATAGAGAGCGTCAAAATCTAACTTCGTATGAGGAAGTTATGATTTTTCCAAGTTTCAGTGTAGCAGTGTGCGACACAGAAACTGAAACTAAGATCGGTCGATTTTTAGGAAAAACAATCTAAACTAGAGTTGAATATTTTATCGATATGATACTATCAATATAAAGATAGTCAAGAACGGAGTCCATATGAAGATGTTATGAATTTTTTACAGACGTTAGCAGTGTAATCTTCATAGACTATTAAGTTACGGGAGAGATGTCTAGAATGATCATTTTGGCTTGATTGTTGGATTTCATAAAGACTATATGTTGAAATGGTCATGTCACCCAACTGTCCGTCCTGGCTGATCCTCATTTGATAGAACTATCATCATTCATTGGGATTAGTGAAAGATCTAGATTTCATTACCAAATTGACATATAGATTAATAAGTTATAGTATTATAGGTTAATACTTGTTAAACGTGTTATCCGTCAGTTGGATCACCAGCAGGATCATCCAGATAGCTGTCAATCGTTCAAGTAATTGTCTGGGTGAATTGTCTCACTATATTATGTGCTCTAGTATATATCTGATGGGTTTGAGCATAACAAGATTCATATGTGATCATGCAACCATAATTGCTTTGGATTTTGGTTTTTCTCTAGTTATACATGCAAATAAAAATTCCAAAGCAACAACCCTAATACTAGCATACAATTTTTGAGATACTTATGAAAACTAGGGTTAGAACATTACCTTGCTTGTTATCTCGTAATAACAACAATTCCATGGATGATCTTGACTCTTGAAAGGTCTATTTCCTCAAGTTTTGCACCTCTAATGGAGCCACAAACACTAATAGCAAAGGATGAGTGAGAGAGAGGCAGAAAATCGGCTAGGGTTTCTTCTTAGAAAGCATTGGCCGATTTCAGGAGGTCTAGGGGTCTTTAAATAGTATTGGTTGCTAGGGTTTTCAGTTGAAACCCAATTCCTTGCTTAAGCTCAAAGCAACCCATAGACACTCCTTCTAGAAGGCCTTGGACGAAGACATGGAACAAAATCATTCTCAATGTCCATCAGTTTGTGGACAAAGAAATGGAACATAATCATTCTCAATGTCTAGCAGTTTGTTTTCTGATTTCTGATTTGTTTAACAATTAACTTAATTGAACACATCAATTCAGTCCTGACCGGGCCCGGCACATAAGTCAACACATAATCATCGAGGGGCCCAATATATCGTTTTTCCCATTAGGGTAAAAGGAACTGATAAACTTTGACTTATATGCTTGTACTATTTACTCATCAAATCGTACACAACAATACGTTTTATAACATCAAGTTACTGATGTGTTTACTCATTATCAATGGACAACCAACTCATATATCTCGGTTTAAAAATTATACGATATTATCGTCTCACAATTACTCGTGATAAATTCCATAAAGTAATTCAAATGAGTATGGGTTTAATCCAATACTCAAATCCTATTTCGGGAGTACTCATGAACGTTGCAGCAGACCATTGCTATGTCTAAACACTTAGACAATCTACAAGCCAATTCGTGACCATCTTAATTCACTACTTACTTCCAAAGTATGATCGATTGTGGATAATTTGAATAATCCAATTATTCTGGAAGTAAAACATGCAAAGTTGAAACACAAAATAAACAATTGACAAAAGATAGTAAACAATACTTATATATAAATCTCCATTATATAATCACCAAATGTCAATTACATTTATCTATTACAAGTTTCTACAATATCTATCTAATCACTAAAACTATTATCATCCTTCAGACTAATGCTCCTCGCGTGCTTAACATGGTTAATTCTACTCTGACCCTTTGTGAGGGGATCTGCAGGATTCTCTTCTGACGATACCCTCTTGACGACGAGGAGTCCTTCTACATAATGTCTGATGAAGTGATATTTTATGTCGATATGTCTGGATCTGCCATGATCCCTTGGTTCCTTGGTTAAGGCAACCGCTCCTTCATTATCGCATCTCCATGGGCACTTTTATGGCTTGTACAACTACAAGGTCTCCAATGTAGTTCTTCAACCATATAGCCTCATTTGACGCTTCGCTCGCAACTATGTACTCTGATTCACACGTTGAATATGTTGGATAAGGTGTCTAAGTCCATAACTATTTCTAGTATGTACTTGACCCGGTTGGCATGGTCCATTTGGGTTGCATGACATCATGATAATTGGATAGACAAAAATGAGAAGAAGAACACTTATGATTTGTTAATACATTATAAGTTATAATATATTAATATGAAATCATATTATTTAATTAGTATTGATCAAGAATTAATTTGGAATTAATTTTGTGATAAAAAAGATACTAATTAAATATATGGGGTTGATTGTGTAAATAATTTATTCCTGCTGAAGTGATCCAGAAGATTTGTTCTCTCTGATGTTCTCTCTGAAGATTCTCAAGCTGAAAGCACTATCTTTCAAGAATCAGTACGTCAAGCCTCCTCACCCAACGTGCGTTCAATGCTAAATTCTGAAGAAAAGCCCAACCGCTCAAGATGAAGTCATTCATTGAAGATTCATCAAGTTCATCTTGAAGTCGTAAAGAATTTGAAGATTAATGCTGAAGCCAAGTTCCCAATGAAGATCATCAAGAAAGTCAGCTACTTTTTAAGGGGAGCTTGTTGGGTCATTTAAGAAAAGAAAAGAAAGCTATAAACCAAGGGGGGATTGTTGGGTCAATATTATGGTTTATACTTTGCTTTTCTAGGAAATTGTATTTTTATGTAATATCTTATGTGTTTACGGTCATTTTTACGGTTGAGTTTACCACCGTAAACCCATTTTCGGCCCAAGTTCAGTTAGCCCATACTCCCAAGTATAAATATAGGTGTTAGTATGTGAGGAACAGATTGATGAACCCTAGAGAGTTTACGGCCAGAGAGACAGAAGAACTATTGTGTGTTAGTGTGTGTGAATCTCTTGTATCCGGATCATCATTCTATTCATTAATACATTGAGATTTATCATCTTCTTCTTCTCCTTCTCTTCTTATTGTGATCTGGCATCATCCGTTTGATTGGGATTCCGCACCATCAAACGGATCTGATTGATACACAGGCAAATTAGGGACTTACAAGAAGGTTGAGATGTGAAAACTGGGAAAGTGGGAGGAAAAGAAATAGGAATGGAAACAGGTGGAGGAGAAGGTGCTTTAGAGAGAACAAGTACCTCTGGTGTAAGCGAGCGAGGGGGGTATCACCACGAACCGGAACCTACTCATCAGAGCTTTCGCTCTCAGATGCGCTAGGAGAGGGTTGTTTATGGCCAGTAGGGAGATACTCAGAATCGGAATCGCTCGAGGACTGAAGGATAAGCTTCCGAGCAGGCTTCTTGGTCTTTTTCTTCTTGGGCTGTGAAGGTGCTACCTTCTCAGACTTTCGCTTTCTTGGAGTTTTCCCCTTGGCTCCTTTGATAACCTGTCCTTCCTTCTTCTTTTCTTGTTTCTTTCCCCTCTTTGATGGCATATCAACTTCCTCAATGGAACAAATCATTACGTGTGTGAGTTCCTGTAACGCCCCAAAATACGGGCCAAAATTTTCATTTTTAATTAAGTGATTTGCAAAACGTTTGTAACAAAATATCATTCGACCATATCATTTAATAAAACATGTATCGTGTCTGTAAACCAAAACCTAAATCATAATAATGTCAAAGTACAAATCCCAGAATGTCTCATAGTGCGGAAAAACAAGAGCGTGTGTGTGATCTATGTTGTCAATTGCGGCGATATAGCGGTGCTATAGCGGCGCTATAACGGTTAGCAGAGGTAAAGAAACGTTATTTCAAAATAGCGGTTTAGAATAGCGGTGGTGCTATTAGCACGACAATTTACCGCTATTCACCGCGATTCTGGTCTCCGCTATAGCGGCGCTATAACCGCTATTTGAATGAATTCCATTTTTGGGCTATTTTACATAAAAAAAAACGTTTTTTTGTGTCATTCCATTCAACAAAATTGTTTTTTCTTAGCCAAAACCAAAACTTTTGTGTCATTCCATTGAATAAAATTGTGATTTTGTGACTGTCATTACTTCCATTGAAACCATGTATGTGTTGGCTTGCTAATATTGTTAAAGACTTGAAGTAGTACATTATGATTAACTTTCAAATTGGTTAATCATTTTATTTTCTAATTATGATTGTGTTGAAGTATGATAAAATGCTAAGTATTGCTTATGTTTTCTTGTTGATTGTGTTAAAGTATGATTAACTATGATATTGATAGACAGTGTGTGCAGTATGATCAACTAATTATGATATTTGAAGTATGATTATCTAAATATGATATATAAAGTATGATTTAATGGTTAAGTAATTAACTGGATGGTGTTGTAATATGAAGTATGATTTACTGATTAATGCTCTAATATATATATATATATATATATATATATATATATATATATATATATATATATATATATATATATATATATATATATTCTACATAATATAAAAACCGCTATATCACCATTATATTGCCGCGAGAACCGCTATTTCAAATAGCGGTCTGTGACCGCTATTATATTTTTCACCACGATAACTACTTAGTGTGTGATATGCCGCTACTGTGCCAGCTCCTTCCCTTTGGCTGAAGAGGTACCTGAAACAACAACTAAAAACCGTAAGCACGAAGCTTAGTGAATTCCCCCACTGTACCACATACCATATAACCACATATCATACATATTTTGTCAGGCATATATGGGTGCCCGACCTACCCCTTCGGTCCTCTCGACCGAATATTAGCTAGCATATCTGGGTGCTGGCCTCCTTTTCGATCCTCTCGACCGGATACTGACTAGCATATCTGGGTGCTGGTCTCCCCTTCAGTCCTCTCGACCGGATGCTGGGGACTATTTCACCCCCTACTACTGCCATATAACATATATCACATAATCTATCTAGCATGGTTGGGCATGACTGCCCCTTCGGCCCTATCGACCGTAAACCGGGGACTATCTCCCCTATTGTCACTGGCACATACCATCATATCATACTAGCACATAAACATATCACAGGTAGTAGCAACCCTAGATGAATATAACAGAGACAATCATCTAATCATACAAATCCTACTGGTGGGCCGACATTGTGGCCGTAGACCCACTGCTAGTGGAAGGTAACTCACCTCGAAAGTAGCTGCTGAAAGTCTGCTTGCTGAGTGCCTGACTGCTGAACCGGTATTCATGCGGCTATAAATCATGAACATAGATTAGACACTCATAAATACCCTTAGGTCAAATGACTGACCCTCCCCTGGTCCAAGGTCAACTCCTTGGTCAAAGTCAACTTCCAGTTGACTGGACTCGCCAAGTCATGGCATAGACTCGCCGAGTCCTTCTCCTACTAACCCGGTCCTACTCGACAAGTCCCTCTTCCTACTCACTGAGTCACCCTTAACTCACTACTTGGGACAATTGAGCCGACTCGCGACCCGACTCGCCGAGTCCAAGAACAACTCACTGGGTCCCCACGAGCAGATCTCCTGCTCGCTTCCAAATCCTCACCAGAGCATCCTTTTTGAGGATTTGGGTTTCTAGGACTATTGCTACACGCTAAATTGCTACTTTCGCGTGCAGATACGAAGGGTTGGACCTCCAACACTTAAACCCCTCTCACTCAGAAACAGTTCATCTGACTCGCCGAGTTTGAAGAACAACTCGTCGAGTATCAGGCAATCTTCATAGGACTCGCCGAGTTGTTCATCCAACTCGCCGAGTCTAAGGCCATCTTCATAGAACTCACCGAGTTCCACTTTGGGACTCGCCGAGTCCCTTGACCCATTTCCCATATCGACCAAATCTGAGACATGCAACGCTTCAAAACCATATATCTATGTTCCTAGGGCATGCTTATCACGTAAAGTTGCAAAATTTACGTGCATGCATGGCCCTACAAGCTCCAAAAGGCAAATCCAAGCTTTTTATGAGGTCATACACTCAATGGGGACCTCAATCACTCCAACCACAGAAACTTTATACTTCTAATACGTCCATAAGATCTAGATCTGAAGTCCTTTCGGATCATTAAGCACAAACACAAGGAGTATGGTGTTTTAGGGCTTGAAAACCACCATTTTAGGGACAAAAAGGGAATCTAAAGAACTAATGATCAAGGTAGGGGCTTTTCTACCTGAATGGAAGCCTCTTGCAGTGTAGATTCCAGATCTACCTCCCCTCCTTGCACTCTACAACCTCTTTCTTCCTCTTCTAAGCACCAAACCTTCTTCACAAAGCCAAAATCACTCTCAAGAACAAAATGGGGGCTAGGGTTTCGCTCTTCAGCTCTCTGGAAGTGTTAGGGACAAAGGAGGCCAAGTTAGAGCGTTTAAATAGGGTGCAACCACCCGGATTAGGGTTTTTCCCCAAACAGGGTCTACTCGCCGAGTCCGAGAACCGACTCGCCGAGTCCAAAGTTCAGTCCCCGCGTCTTATCCCGCTCCTACTCGGCGAGTTGGTCCATCAACTCGCCGAGTCCACGACAAAATGCATTATTTTAAAATGTTAATTACAGGGAGTACGTACTAGGAACCAGGTGCTACAAATCTCCCCCACTTATCTTAGACTTCGTCCTCGAAGTCTGCTGCTCGATCCTGAAACAACTCAGCGTAGTGCTCCATCATCTCTTCCACCGGCTCCCAAGTCCACTCTGATCCCTTCCGGTGCTGCCATTGCACCTTCACGAGTTCCACCCTTTGGTTCCTCAGATCCTCCGACTTCCTGTCGAGGATTGCTACAGACCGCTCGATGTAATTCAGGCTGTCATCAACCTGAATATCCTCCAAAGGCACCACTGCCGAGTCGTCCACCAAACACTTCCGCAACTGAGAGACGTGGAAAGTGTTGTGGATCTGGTTGAGTTCGGCTGGTAGGTCCAACCTATACGCCACCTTGCCCACCCGGGCTACAACCCTGAATGACCCGATGTACCTTGGGCCTAACTTTCCTTGCTTTCTGAATCAGATGACGCCTTTCCATGGAGACACCTTGAGAAGAACCATATCCTCGACTTGGAATTCCAAGTCTGAACGGCGCTTGTCAGCATAACTTTTCTGCCGACTCTGAGTAGTCTGAAGCCTGCTCCGGACCTGCTAAATCTTCTCTGTTGTCTGGAGCACCACTTCGGTGCTTCCCATGACCCTCTGACCAACCTCTCCCCAACATATCGGGGTCCTGCATCTCTGTCCGTACAACATCTCAAAGAGAGGACGGTCAATACTTGCGTCATAGCTGTTGTTGTATGAGAACTCAGCTAAAGGAAGATAGGTATCCCAACTACCACCGAAATCTAGCACGTATGCCCGTAACATATCCTCAAGAGTTTGGATGGTCCATTCACTCTGACCATCCGTTTGTGGGTGAAAGGCAGTGCTAAAATGCAGATGAGTGCCCAAATCATCATGAAACTTCTTCCAAAACCTGGAAGTAAAACGCACATCTCTGTCTGAAATCACTGATACTGGCACCCCGTGCCGCGCCACTATCTCCCTGATATAGCTGTCGGCCAACTTCTCGGCCGAGATGCTCTCCTGAATCGGGATAAAATGGGCGTTCTTGGTCAATCGATCCACGATGACCCATATAGAATCCACTCCTCGCGCGGTCCTGGGAAGCTTCGTGATAAAATCCATCGTAATATCTTCCCATTTCCACAATGGGATATCCAACGCCTGCATCTTGCCGTGCGGTCTCTGATGCTCGACCTTGACCTTCCTGCAGGTCAAGCACCGCTCGACGTACCAAGCCACATCCCGCTTCATGCAGGGCCACCAATAGTCCATACGAAGATCCCTATACATCTTCGTCGCCCCGGGATGAATGGAGAATCGGGATTTGTGCGCCTCCTCCATCAAGATCTGGCACATGCCTCCAAGGTATGGCATCCACACCCTGCAGTGTAATGTCAATAATCCCCTGCTGTCATAGTCGAAGGAGGAAACCTGAACCACTATGCGCTCACTCTTCCGATGTTCCTCCTTCTGGGCCTCCTGTTGGGCCTCCCAAATCCGCTCCAAAAGCGGAGTCACCACTGTCATCCGCATGCAAATATCCCTGATCGGCGCCGCCTTGCGGCTAAGCGCATCGGCCACCACAATGGCCTTCCCCGGATGGTAAAGGATCTCATAATTATAATCCTTCACCACATCAAGCCACCGACGCTGCCTCATGTTCAAATTCGGCGGATCCATGAGGTACCTCAAACTCTTGTGGTCCGTGTAAATGGTACACCGAACCCTGTAGAGGTAATGTCGCCAAATATTGAGGGCGAAGACCACCGCCCCCAACTCTAAATCATGCGTCGGGTAGTTCGCCTCGTGAGGCTTCAGCTGCCTCGAAGCGTAGGCAATGACGTGCCCTCTCTGCATCAGTACCGCGCCCAACCTCGAAATGGACGCGTCACAATATACCACAAAATCCTCTACGCCATCTGGCAGGGCTAAGATTGGCGCCTCACACAATCTCCGTCTCAGAACCTCGAACGCTGCCTGCTGCTCAGGCTCCCATCGAAAGACCACGACTTTCTTAGTCAACCGAGTCAGGGGTACGGCTATCTTGGAGAAGTCCTGAATGAATCTCCGATAGTAGCCATCTAAACCTAGGAAACTCCGAATCTCAGATGTAGACTTCGGAACCTCCCATCTAATCACAGCCTCTATCTTGGCCGGGTCAACCAGTATACCGTTCTGGTTGACAAGGTGCCCAAGGAATTGCACCTCGCGCAACCAAAACTCGCACTTGGAGAACTTGGCGTAAAAGCTCTCCCTCCTCAAGGTCTCCAAAACTTCTCTCAGATGCTCCTCGTGCTCCTCCTGCGTCTTGGAATAAACCAAGATGTCATCAATGAAAACTATCACAGACCGATCCAGCATCTGTCTGCACACGCAGTTCATGAGGTCCATGAACGCGGAAGGAGCATTGGTGAGCCCAAACGGCATCACCACGAACTCATAATGGCCATAACGCGTCTGAAACGCGGTCTTCTGCACATCCTCCTCTCTGACCCTCATCTGATGGTAACCTGAACGCAAATCGATCTCGGAGAACCAAGATGCTCCCTTTAACTGGTCAAAGAGGTCATCAATCCTCAGGAGTGGGTAACGGTTCTTCACCATTACCTTGTTCAGCTACCGATAATCTATACACATCCGATGCGACTTGTCCTTCTTCTTTACAAATAGAATCGAGGCTCCCCAGGGTGAACTGCTTGGTCTAATGAATCCCTTGTCTAACAGCTCCTGCAGTTGTGTAGACAACTCCTGCATCTCGGGAGGAGCCAACCGGTACGGTGCCTTGTCTATCGGAGACGCACCAGGGACTAGGTCGATCCTGAACTCTACCTATCGCTCCGGAGGTATTCCAGGATGCTCCTCCGAGAACACATCAGCGTAGTCTCGCACCACTAGAACCTCGCTCACCGTCGCCTTACCCGGCTCCCGGGTATCCATATCATACGCGACATATCCCGCACAACCCTGCTGAAGGTAGCGCCTAGCTCTTGCTGCTGAACATACTGTGGATCCACGTTGTGGCCTCTCGCCGTGGATCACCAACTCTCCCCCACTTGGGTTCCTGATCCGCACCAGCTGTTGTGCGCAATCTATCACCGCCCCATTAGGGCTCAACCAATCCATGCCTATGATCACCTTGTTCCCACGCAACGGAATGGGAACCAAATCCACCAAATAGCACTCCTCAAACAACATTAGAACACAATCCCTGAATACTGTTGATGCTCGCACCGATCGATCATCGACAATCTCTACCTCTAAAGGGCAATCCAACATGCCCGAAGACTCAGTAAACTTCTTGCTAGCAACAGACTGACTGAGGAGGCTTCAATGCAATCCGTCACATAATCTTCAATTGCAGCTTCACCTTGCTTGTGGGGTTGAAAGATTGAATGTCGAAAGAATAATCTTCATTTCTTTCTCCTTCGAATGAGAATTCTTCGATGCTCACGGACGAGACTTTGGCTCAGAAATCTTCAACACAAACTCCATGAGTCTTATCTATACCTGAAATCACTTTTCAAGACAAAACTAAACTAAAAGAAAACTTAGCACACAAATTAAAACAGAAACTGAAATATTTTTTGGATTTTTTTGATTTTTCTGAACAAGAATAAAACAGAAATAACACTATTTTTGGATTTTTAAATTTTCTGATTTTTCTTTGATTTTTGATTTTTTTTTATTTTCATAATTTTTAATTTTTAATTCCCCTAATATTTAAATTAGAAGAAACTATGATAAATTTAACAAAAATAAAAATGATGTCTAACTTTAAGAGTGATTTGGGATCAAAGTTTTTAGACAACCTTTATCCACTTGTCGGTACCTTCTATCTTCACGTCTTTGTCTGGTCGATCGTCGGTATTGTGGTCCACTTAAACACGAAAAATTGTGACAGATTCAGGACATACTATTTGTTACAAGACAAGGTGAACTTAAGTTCCTAAAAATTATATCTGATCCTAATTCCTTAAATACTATATCTTAAGGACCATTCATCTGATGACGACCAGGGATATTGTGGTCCACCTAAATTGAGCAGCGAGATCTATAGACAATCTGTATGTGTTCAATTTTAAATGTACTAGAACGTGTTTCCCGCTTCCTGATATGCCCTAGCCATCAAGAACTTCCAGAGTACTCCTTACACCGGGTGAGCAGACAACCATTCGGAGATAGGATAGATTCAAAATTCTATTACTTATTACTTCAGAGGGGTTGAAAAGTAGAAGGTTGCATATGCTGTGTACCAGGTCGGATTAGAAGTCACGCAAAGGAGACAGCATATGGCTAACAGATAAGAGGAATTTCACATATATAACATGCAGAGAAATAGAGTTGCATATGTTGTGTACCAGGTCGGATTGGAAGTCACGCAAAGGAGACAACATATGACTAACAGATGGAAAGAAAGAAAATGATATTCTACAGACCTAATTTATCGGAATTTACCAGTCGCCCCATCCAACCGGAATTAAGGACAAAATCCGCACATCGAGGAAAAGTTAAACCACGGTTCCAAGTACGGGTTCATTTAATGTGACGAGTGGATTCTCATATATATCTCCCTGATCAACCTATCCGAGCGTCGTATTGTCAGGCTGAACGGATCTAACTAGGTCAAGATTTGTCAAGTCTATAAATTTCCTAAGTTCAACTCTGCCTAGTCAAGTCCATTTAGAATCTTTCGTGCCTACCAACGCATCAAACCAGAGCATAGACCCTTCAACTTTGGGTACGTTACACAGACTCAGGTTGCCTGTTATCACTTGATAATATCACTTCCCAAAACATCTCCCTCAAGCACATTTCATAACTAACATATTTTTTGATTTTTTGATTTTCTAATGTTTTTGGGTTTTTGAAACTTTTCTAATTTTTGTTTTGTTTTTATTTCTCCCCCTAAATTTGTGCATAGGAGAGAAACGAAAGTAAATGCGCAAATTTAAACTATGCTAAAACAAAAATTAGTCTTTAAAGCGAATCAACTTAAGAAAAACTCAGGAGTATAGAGAAGAAAACGCAAACCGTAATTCACCGATTGAATCTGCATTCTGAAGGTCTGAGAACAGCAAGCATAATCTCAGAACAGATCCAAAAATTCTTCATATCATTAAGCACTAACCCCATTTGTGATCTCTTCCTTTCTTCCTTTCCCGCAAAGGACACATACTCCCAAACAATGTTCTGAGTGTTGTACAGTTAAGAGATGCCTCCTATCAAGTGCCAGGAACAACCACTACCAACAAACCGAAGTCTGATGATATGCCTCCATAGCTGCTCCGTCACAAAGCAGAATCAGTTGGTCTTTGGAACCCAGTCCATTTTGAAACTGGGTCGACCTTTTTCATCCTTGCACGGTACTCTCTCCCATGACATATCCTGTTTATCACAAACAGAAGATGAAGAAATATTAGAGTCGTTAGAAGATTTGGGAGAGTGAGCCTTCGGAACCCATTTGTAGTTGGGTTTAACCCATTTCTTTTTCGATCTGATGGGTGCCTCGGTACTTGCTTTGGAACTTGATGTCAGCCGTTGAGATGACTTTGATTTTGGCTTCACGGGAGCATCTCTTGGATTGGACTTCTTGGCCGACATTCCCTTATTGTCCTTGGGATTCGGATTCTTGGCCTTTGGAGTTTGATTCTTGGCATTCTGCGCGTTCCAGTCATCATGGTCTGATCGTGACCTTGAGGGGTTTCTTTTGGAGTATCTCCCACTTGGCGCGTTTTTCCATCCTTGTGCATACTAGGGGACGTATGCACGATTAGGACAGTTTCTGGAAATGTGTCCAGGTGTTCCACAGTGAAAACATGTATTTTTCTTCACTGTGAAGTTGTCTCTTCTTGCCCCCGGTGGCGTATCCTTGCCTTGTCTCTTGTTGTTCCCACATGCACACTCGCCACAAGAACTCTGTTGCGTTGGAATTGGTGGCATGTATTTCTCAACGGCAGGTTGATCAGAAGCAGTTGAGTTCGAAGCAACAGATTCAGAGTTCAAGGAGTCATTGGTTTGTTCAATAGTGCTCTCTTTGTTCTCATATTCTGCTACTTTACCTACACATGAAGCAGAAACATTAGTATTTTCAACATTAATAACTCCTCCTGACACAAATCCAGCTCGTTTGCCATATCGAAGATGTGGCTCCCTGTCAGTTTCGTCATGTGTCATAGGGATGGATGTGTAGTTATGATTATAAGGAGGAGGTACACTATCATACCCTAGACCCTTGTTTTGATTTTCTTTGAATTTAATTGGGTTTCATATAAGGACTCGACTGTCTGACTTGACGCAGTATAATTTTTAAAACTAACGTCTGTTTTTCCACACTTAATTTTTAAAGCGTCAAGTTCTTCAGTTACAGTAGCAAGTTGTCTCTTAATATAGTTATAATTTTCACACTTGTTGCTATACTCTTCCTGAAACTTCCTAAAGTCCTTGGTTTTTGCTTCTAATTCAGCCTTTAGGGGTTTCTGTCATTTATTGAGTTGATATCCTTTATATCTCAGGTCTTCAACTTCCCTTTTTAATAAATCAATTTGTTCCCGAAGAAATTTAATCGTATCTTCACTAGATAGCGTACATGAAACTTCACATGATTGAGAACATGAAACTTCATTGACCGGGAGGTTTGTGGAACTCATTGTTTTTCGACAATTCAAAGCGTTAAGTTCTTCAATTATATCTGCCAGACTAAGACGATTGAGATCTTTTGTCTTCTTGATGTCGGCCACGTCCATATCCCACGATTTCGGAAGTGCATTCAGCAGCTTTTTGTTTATCTCAGATTTGGTCAAAAAGATCCCAGCTATATTCATCTAAGTAGTGAGTGTGGTAAATCGCTGCAACTGAGCTTCCAGGGTTTCTCCAGGGATATAATCGAACATGTTGAAATTTTGTCTTAAAATCTCCTGACGATTCTCTTTCATGTTTTCAATTTCCTCGTAAACTTCAAAACCTATTAAAAGCACAACTAGAAGTCAAAAGTCAAACTTAAATTTAAAAATTCCCTTTAACTATAAACCTCAAAAGTCAACCTTAAAAGTCAAATTTAAAAAGTCAAACTCAAAAGTCAAACTTGAAAAGTCAAACTTAAAAGTTAAACCGAAAAGCTAAATTTGAAAATTTAAAAGTTAAATGAGAAAGTCAAAACTTAAGGTCAAAGGTCAAAGGTCAAATTTTAAAAGTCAAAGTCAAAAATTTAAGTAAAAAGTCAAAAAAATTAAAAATTTAAAAACTAAAACTTTGGTTGAAAATGGAGCTTAAAAATAAAAGAAATTGATTTTTGGGCTGAATTTGACAAAATTGCGTAAGTTTGGATGCGATTGGGAGTGTTTAAGAATTAAAAACGGAAGGCTTGTAACAAGTTGTTCCTTGGTTCAAGTGGTAAAGCGCTTGGTGGTTGAATACTTTGAGGTCCTGGGTTTGATTACGGGTACCCTCAAATCGTGATTCCTTTTTTTTTTTTTGTATTAGTGCGCTGACGATCAAAATGCCCTGCTGAGCCGAGCCGAGCCGCACACAATCGATCCGCAAGCCGCCGAGCCGCAAACCCCGCCGACCGCAAACCTCCTCCGACCGTGAACAGTTTCGGCCGTGAACACGTTTCCGACCGTAAACTCCGGCCGTGAACACGTTTCCGGCCGTAAACTCCGGCCCGTAAACCCTTCAAAGACCCTAAACTCTCCAGAAATCGCTGTTCTTGATGAAAAACAGCGTTTTTTTCACTTTTTTTTCTCCAAAACTCGTTTTTAGGAAAAATGCGAAGAACAAACCCCCCTTATTTTTTCGAGATCTATCCAGAAACGCAAAAATATCTTCAAAATAAGATCAAATAAGCTCCAGATCTGAAAAAAATGATCGATACAACCAAGCTCTGATACCAATTGTAAGTCCATAATCTGCCTGTGTATCAATCAGATCCGTTTGATGGTGCGGAATCTCAATCAAACGGATGATGCCAGATCACAATAAGAAGAGAAGGAGAAGAAGAAGAAGATGAATCTCAATGTATTAATGAATAGAATGATGATCCGGATACAAGAGATTCATACACACTAACACACAATAGTTCTTCTGTCTCTCTGGCCGTAAACTCTCTAGGGTTCATCAATCTGTTCCTCACACCCTAACACCTATATTTATACTTAGGAGTATGGGCTAACTGAACTTGGGCCGTAAATGGATTTACGGCCGTAAACTTAACCGTAAACATGACCGTAAACACATAAGATATTACATAAAAATACAATTTCCTAGAAAAGCAAAGTATAAACCATAATATTAACCCAACACTTCTTCCACTATTCCCATTCGTACACCTATTTTTTTCGAAGCTACCACTACCACCACCACGGAAGTTCAAACCAATGTATCTAATACAGGGGGTTCATTCTTCTCCACCCACAACCCCTGTCACCACTAAACCTCTATCTCCTACCCGTTCAATTGAAACCAACCCTGTTCTTGGAGGTGAGGACTCGGAGTTCGATTCTACTTACTTCAATCCTTATCGTGTCCAGAGCGATGATGATGATGATGATGCTCCTCTCACCAAGCGACATCTCAAGGCTGTGACTGACAAACTTGATAAGTTACTTTCTTCTTCCTCTGCTGGTCCTTACTCAGAAGTTGCTCTCAAAGCTCTGTTCTCTTCTGCAGTTAAGGAGCATGACACTTCTATCTCCAATGCAGCAAAGGCTATTGATGCCTCTAATTCTCAATGCCAAAAGGCTTCACTTGCTGTGGAAGCCTCTACAAAAGACTACAAGGAAGCGACCACAAAAGTTGAAAAACTAATTTTAGAGGCTCAAATCTTTTTAGATTCCCTACAAGAAGCCGCTCAGAAAAATGCACACAGAGTGAATGCTTCGGTTGATTTTCTCAAACGTTCACTGGAGGCTGAGCTGTCACAACTTGGCGTGGCTCACAAAGCCATTGAAGCTGCTAATGAAGAGCTTCACTCTAAATTTGATGATCGGCTAACTCAGCTTGAGGCTGAGCTTGCAGTTGAAAAAAAAAGTCATGGATGAGCTGGACAAGCGAACCTCTCAGCTCAAAATTCAGAATTTCAAGCTCCGTACTACAACTAAAGAGCTTGATGATTTGAATTCTGAACGAGAAGTGATTCACAGCTCTGTTGGTGATGTCAGTTCAATCCTGCTGCATCTCCTGGACGCCCATGACTCTATCTTAACAATCTCTATTAGACGTCACTTAGCTGAGAAACTACGCACAGCTTTGGATATTCTCAGTCGCATTGAGGGTGTTTCGGAGACCGCTGTTCTTCCGAAACAAGGGGGAGAAAAGAAATCACAAGAAGGCAAACCTGAAAAAACTCAACCTCCACCCCCTCCAGAACCAAAATCTACTACTGGACCAAAGGATAATGTAGCTTCGGCCAGTAAAGGACAAAAGAAAAAGAAGATCATTGATGAAGATGATGAAGATGAAGATGATGATATTGATAACATCATTAAAGGAGCTCCTTCCAAGCCTGATCCAAAATTCAAGCCTTCTGATCAAGAGCTTCGGGAGAAGATGGATCGTTTGGAGAAAGAAATGAAAGAGAAGGAACTTCTTGAGAAAAAGAAGTCAATGTTTCCATAATGGACCATTGAATCGCTCCAGAGGGCAGTCTTTGATAAACCGAGTACTCATTGGCTTAAACCTGTTTTGCCGTTCGGTCTTGAGAACTAAAGGACGCTCAGTTTGATATGCCAATCAACCGAAAGGCATTCAACTTCCATTGCTTTGCCTCAACTGCGGTCGTTCCCTCTCCAGACCCGAAGGTTGATTGGGACTTACTGGAATTTTATCTGGAGTTTGCTCAGCCACAATACTTGACCTGGAGCTTGAAGAATATTACAACGGTCAGGGTATTGAAGCCCTCTTCAGTTGGGAAATTTATTAATGTCAAATTCAAGGTGACCCGAGGCTCAGATAGCTCGGTCCATACTATTTCCCTGACTGACCTTCCAAATTTGAACCCACACGACTGGATACTCCTTAACAACATTTTGTTATGCAATCTACAGGAGTATCAGCCAATCATTGATCACATCAAGCGAATGCTTGTTTGTTACATTCACAAAGTAGCAAAGATGAATCAAGAAATTGCAACTGCCATTCACAAACGTACTACGGTAAATTTGATTGGAAGAACTGGAAATGTGAACACGATGATCAAGGGCAAGATTGACACGAAGTTTCATACTGTGATGTTCATTAGGGGCGAAGGTCAAAAGTGCATGTTCGCTCTTATTGACAAGCACATGTTCTCTACTGCTTGCTTGGAGCATATTCTGGAGATCATTCATAGGTGTAATCAAAACAGTGAAGCTGACAAGAATTTGTTTACTGATATGCTTCATTGGTACATTCATTTTCAAAGTTGTGAAGTAAGTCAAGGTTACTCAACCGAAGTGAAGGTCTCGCCCCAATTGACGCAAAGGGGGAGATTGTTGGGATCTGGATGTTGCGTCTTGGGCTCGTTTATTGTTAGCCCAGTTTTGTAACCGGTTTGGGTATGTCCAACCATGTTTTATTTTATTCTAGGGTTTTAGTATTTAAGGTGCATGCATTCATCCTTAGTAAATAGCTTTTCAGATTTTTATTCATCACAACATTGTAAACCCTAGCTCGCCTCTACAGTGGAAGTTCTTAATCGAGCTCTGCTGAGGCGTGACTACATTTGAATCATCAGCATTATATTGATTCTATCTTGTGTTCATTTTCTTGTTTGATATAGTTGTTTGTTCTTCATTGATTAACCTGGAAAAGATCTAAACGATCTAGAGATTATATCTCATCATGGACTGTATCTCGCTGTCCATAGCCTCTTTCCATTTAGCATACTTGGGGCCTGCCATGGCTTTCGTGTAGCTGTTAGGTTCATCCAAACTCACCAGTGTACTATCACTGATAAGTGTATCACCTTCCGTAGTAATATGGAAACCATAGTAATGCTCAGGTGCGTTCCTAACTTTCGTGGAACGCCTCAGAGGTACAGACTCGTCAGTTGGATCAATAGGAGTTTCCTCCTCAGGTTGACTGCTAGGGTTTGAGATTCCTTCACCACGTGACTCTTGAATTTCTTCAAGGTTAATTTGCCTCCCACTGTTTCCTTGGCTTATAAATTCTTTCTCGCGAAAGACTCCTCTCCTTGCCACAAATACTACATTATCACTGGGTCTATAGAAGAGGTAACCAAAGGATTTTTGTGGGTAGCCGATGAAAATACACCTCTCACTTTGAGGTTCGAGCTTATCGTGAGTCTCACGCCTCACGAAATCCCCGCAACCCCAAATCTTGATGTGGTCCAAATTAGGAACTTTCCCAGTCCACATCTCGTGAGGTGTTTTGGCAACCTTTTTGGTAGGGACTAGATTAAGGATATGAGCGGAAATCTCTAAGGCATACCCCCAAAATGAGATTGGTATCAAAGGTCGAATCATCATGGAACGATCCATGTTCAACAAGGTTCGAGTACGCCTCTCAGCCACACCATTAAGCTGTGGTGTTCTGGGAGGTGTCAATTGTGAGACAATCCCACATTCCTTAAGATAGTCAGGGAACTCTGTACTATGATACTCTCCACCTCGATCGGATCGAAGCATCTTAGTGTTCCTGCCCAGTTGATTCCCCACTTCCTGTTTAAACTCTTCGGACTTTTCAAATGTTTCTGACTTATGCTTGATTAAGTAGACGTAACCATATCTACTGTAATCATCAGCAAAAGTCACATAGAAGTGGTTAGCATCCCTTGTGGCGGTTCTGAATGGTCCACACACATCTGTGTGTACAAGATCTAACAAACCTTCACACCTAGCACAGGAACCAGTGAAGGATGACTTTTTCATTTTTCCAAGTAAACAATATTCACAACTATCATCTGACTTCAGTTCAAATGACTCCAAGACTCCATCCTTTTGGAGTTGGCCTATGTGTTTCTTGCTAACATGTCCAAGACGACAGTGCCATAATGATGCTTTATCCAAGCTAGTGGAAGAATCAATACACAATACATTATTTCCTAGGTTATCTACAATCGACACAATTTCATATACACCATCACAAGGTAATTCTTTAAAATAAAGAACATTATTATAGAAAGCATTAATACCACCACATTCATTATCAAATAAAAATGTAAATCCTTGTTTGTACAAACCATGAAAGGAAATAATATTTCTCGCCATTTCAGACGAGTAACAACATTTTTTCAAATCTAATCTTAACCCACTACTTAGCAACAAAGAATAAACTCCAATCTTGGTGACAGGTGAGGCTTTCCTATTCCCCATGATCAAGTTTATCTTCCCATGCTCCACATTCTCACTTCTTCTTAGTCCCTGCATATTAGAACATATGTGAATATCACAACCAGTATCAAGGACCCAAGAATTAGAATATGGTGTGTTATTATACAGTATAGTGTAAATATATGCATGGTTGGGTTTCACTTTCCCATCCTTAACATCTTGCAAGTATTTCTGGCAATTTCGCTTCTAGTGCGCCTTTTCATGGCAATAGAAGCATTCAACCTCTTTAGGGTTGGGAGGAGGAGTGACAGAACCACCTTTGGTTCTACTTGAAGAGGAGCCATCAAGAGACTTTCCTTTGGTACCCTTCTAAGGGCTCTTCCTCTTCTTCCCTTTACCTCGCCCGATAGCCAGAACAGGGGCGGTGGTAGGAGTAGAAGTAGTAACAACCGATTTACCTTTAAGACCACTTTCGACGGTCTTTAAAAGTCCTTGGATTTTTCTGAGTGTGACCTCCTCCTTGTTCATATGATAGGTCAGTTGGGATTGATCATAACAAGAAGGTAAGGATTGAAATATGATGTCAATTTCCAACTCCTTGGGAAAGTTCACATTCAACTTCATCAGACGGTCCACAAACCATTGCATTTCTGCATGTGGCCCGTGATGGGTTCACCATATTTCAATCGGATTGTTATCATGGAGGAGATTATTTCATATCGCTCTTGACGAGCACTTTGATGGTATCTTTCCATCAGATACTGGTGCATCTCAAAAGGATAAAAGTCCTCATAGGAATTTTGGAGCTCGGATATCATCGTGGCCAGCATGATACATGCCACTTTAGTGGCATCTCTCTCATGAGTCCTGAAGTCAGCGATCTAGCAGAAGACTCATCAAGTTCCTTCAGCTCCTTGTCGACGACATATACCTTGTCCTCATAGCGAGTGGCCATCCTTATGTTCCTAATCCAATCATTGAAATTAGTCCCATCAAAGATGACTCTCCCACAAAGGTTCATGAGAGAGAAGGATTCGGTAGGTTTTGAGCCAGAAGCAGCATTGTTGGAAGACATTTGAAAAAAAGAAAGACAAGTTTAGATTAGATATAAAGATAGTCCTTAATAAGACACCAAAATGTAATATTAAGGCTAGGACTCAACACAATATGTTATAACTTAGAAGAGAGATGTCGTAATCCACGCTATAAAATATTTGAAAGTAGGTGAATGGCGATTCACCAATTTCCACCATGCAAACAAAATGTATTATTAGGTTTTAATTGGTTTTGAAACTCCCAACTTCTTTTGAGATTCATTGAACATTTCAATGGCATGTTTCAGTCTCGATCGTGCCCTTCAAGTTTTGTGACTGGGATGCTGAGGATCACAAAACAAGGGGTGAATAACCATGCAAATTTACTTGGTACTCTTAATGTTTATCACCTAATCGATGTGCCAGTTAACCACACGCGCGCCACCGATCTATGATAAACCTTAAGCCACCCATTTCCAACCTTATTAAATCCAAGTTAGTGTGTCGGTTAACCACACGCGCTCCACTAACGACTTAAGCAAGGTGCAAAGTGTAATTTCATGGGTTAGCACCAAATTTACATTTTCCTAAAGTAACTAAGATTAGGAATTTATAAAACATTTAGTTACTTTATAATCGTTATACTTTTAATGAGAATTAAAGTCATTGTCCTACCCGTTCAGCTAACGACCCTCCATCAGTCAAGGAAGTGGTGGGTGAGAGTGGACGCCCATTAAGCTTCCATTTTATAGGCAACAACCTTATACCCCCTTTTAGACCGGCTTCATGAATGAGGCCTACTAACGGTAAAACGAATTGATCTTATATATATATATATATATATATATATATATATATATATATATATATATATATATATATAAACTTATAATACTATAAAGTATAAGGGTTGAATTTTAACTTTTAAAATTCTAGGGGTTGGAACTAAAGTTTTCTAAAGTGACTTTACATGTTCCAAAACTTGAGGGCAAGTTTTATAACTATTCAAAACTTTTCAACTTTATAACTTATGATTTAATGGTTACATAAAATGAAGACTCTTCATTTTATGTAACCTATGTGTTCTTTAATGGACTTTAAAAGAAAAACTTTTGGTTATCCATAACTTGAGGACAAATTATGAACTCCATTAAAGACATTTAGATCAAGAATTAAACTAACACACAATTTGGAAATAACTCCTATGATCTACCAAACTCATAAGTCTGTGAACATTCATATCAACAATTTCAAGAATCATATAAACACATATAAAACTTGAAATTTTGATAATAACCATTGTAAATGAATTAGCATAATCATTACCACGTCAAAAACAGGTTTTATAAGTCCAAAACAGTTTAGGTTAATGATTCTAGTCCATTTCCAGCAGCAAAACTCGAAAAACTGCACTCTGGGCCTCCTACTCGTCGAGTACACGAGCCTACTTGACAAGTAGGATGAATATATGCATGGACTCGTCGAGTTCGCTCAGCAGAATGCATAATTTTCGATTTTCTTCCACAATTTGCATCAAGTGTCAAGAAAACAAACCTCGGCTCTGATACCACTGAAGGGTTTTGAGCATTCTAACACTCATATGGTGTACATGCAACCCTAGAAACCTTGGGTCTATGTTTTACTAAGATACATGCAAATTTGATTTTTCCAAGGTTGTTAATTTAACTAGCATGGCATGGGGAACTTGAAACATAAAAGCTAGTAGAAGAACATAACTTTTTTGTTGCTTGGATTCCTGAAGAACTTTAGCACCCCAAATGTGATGCCTTAAATGTTTCACACAACACCACAACTCTTGGAATAACTTTGAGAGAAGTACACTATCACTCAAAATCGGCTAGCCTTCCTTGTTCTAGTCTTAGTGCCGATTTTGCTAGCCTATGGGGTCTTTATATAGTGTGTCACAAGTAGGGTTACACCATGTAGAAGAACACCGTTCACATGGAACGATCCTAATGCATAACACAGAGCACATATCAATATCATAGCATCATATAAATAAAATAGAGGAAAAGAATCATACCCGTCACCACATCGGGTGCGGCGCGTGCCTCCTCGGTAGTCAGCTGAAACGCCCAGCTCCTCACCACTGGAGCCTCTGCCTTGCCTTGCCGGCCATCAGTGATCCGCAGGGTCGCTGGAGCTGGCGCCTTCACTGGCGCCGATGTTGCTATCAACTGGGGGCAACTGGCCTTCTTGTGGCCCCTCTTCTTGCAATGGAAACATAGCAACTCAGACGTCTATATCACAGGTGCAGGGGCGGTACAATCCCTGCTGAAGTGCCCTGACTTGCCACACTTATAGCAGCCTGACGATCCCAACTTGCACGCTCCCTCGTGCTTCTTGCCGCATTTCCTGCAGTGGCCCCGCCCCTGTTGGCCTTTCGGCCCCGCATCTGGTCCATTGGGCTTCTTCCCCGAAGCCCCCATAACATGCCCCTCTTCCACCTTCCTCTTCTGGATGTGCTCCAGATCTATCTCCCTCTCCCTTGCCCTGGCAATCATAGAGTTCAGGGTAGGGCAAGCTGAAAAACTGACATGCTCCCGAATATCAGCTCGTAGCATGTCATGATAGCGGGTCCTCCTCATATCCTCATCGCCCGCGTACTGGGGCACCAACAACGCCCTCTCCCGGAACTTGGTGGTGATCTCCGCCACAGTCTCTGTCGTCTGCCTCATATCTAAAAACTCCCTGGCCAGCTGTTGAAGCTCGACAGCCAGCGCAAACTCTGCCCTGAACCTGGTCACAAAGTCTGACCAGGTCATAGCCTCAACAGCCGAGGCTCCCAACGAGTCACCGACGGACTCCCACCAATCTCTAGCTCGGTCTCTCAAACATCCTGCTGCAAATCTCACCTTCGACCCCTCGGGGCAGAAGCTAGTCAACTGTGCAGACTCAATGTTTGCAATCCATCGCTTGGCAGCTATGGGGTCCTTCGCCCCGTGAAAATCCGGCGCACCACTACCCCTGAAGTCCTTAAAGGACAGTGTGCGAGATCCTGACTGGCCAGATGCCATGTCACTCCTGAATACCCTGAGGCGGTCCTCCATCCGCTCGACTATCCCTTCCTTGATCGACCCGAAAATGATGGGGGTCAACTCAAGGATGCCCCTGGTGATCTCTGACGCGATGAACTGGCGTAGCCTCTCATCTACTGGCTCGGATCCTGACCCCGAACCCGATCCCTCTCCAGATCTGCCACCCGCTGGCCTCTGACGTAGTACCACCATTCTGCAATACACACAAGCAACCATTAGTGATACTGATACCTCTAAAGGGATCACATCTGTTTCAAGTTCCCTAGTCTTGTCTCGGCCTTCCTTAGTTCGGGTACGGATCCTCTGCTTTCAGTAGTACGGGCCCATACTACCTTCCACATCTATCCATACCTTCTTTAAGGACTGCCTCGACTCCACCAGATCCCTTTCACTACTACTAATCACTGCTATTCCCATTCTAGGCTTGCCCTAGGGAAAATCTCTGACTCCACCCAAACCGGTCCTCAGTTGCTGAAGGCTTCCTTGTAATGCCAATTAGCAATTACCTGAATACCATCACATGTGATGAGGCTCAGATAATCCTTCGAGTAACATACTCGTCCCTACAATGGTTAGACTCAAACAAGAGCTACGCAATAGGGCCAAATCCAGCACTCTGAGATTATTCAACCCTGATCATATGTGACGTGACGTATTCACCTAATGACTAACTCCCATCACTCAGAGTCCCACTAAGCACAAAGCGAGCAGCATTCGGATGCAGGAAAACTACTCAAGCAAATTTGTCCTCATTATGAGAAGCTGAACTAGCATATAATGCTACGCTCATACTACCAGGCATAACCTAAATAGGCTGTCCTACTACTGTCTACTCATTACTAGCATGCAATTATCACAAGCTAAAGCACATAAAGCAGGAACATAAGGCATCACTCCTAGATCCTTAGTCCTATTCTAGCATGCTGTTCTACTGAAACTGTTAAACATAACATAAACTTGTATGGGTACTTTGGGGAATACTTACTTGAGCTTGGTCGGTCGCGCACAACACACACTTCGTTCTTTCTTAAAACTCTTTACCTAATCCTTTATAAAACTTTTTCTTTTTCTAAATTCCTTAATCCCTTGATTTGAGTTCAGACACCCCCGAAGGTGTGTCCGAATCCCTCAAACCAGGGCTGTGATACCAACTTGTAACTCCCCAAAATACGAGCCAAAAACTTCATTTTTAATTAAGTGATTTGCGAAACGTTTGTAACAAAATATCATTTGACCATATCATTTAATAAAACATGTCTCGTGTCTATAAACCAAAACGTAAATCATAATAATGTCAGAGTACAATTTACCGCTATTCACCGCGATTCTGGTCCCCGCTATAGCGACGCTATAACCGCTATTTGAATGAATTCCATTTTTGGGCTATTTTACATAAAAAAATGTTTTTTTGTGTCATTCCATTCAACAAAATTGTTTTTTCTTAGCCAAAACCAAAACTTTTGTGTCATTCCATTGAATAAAATTGTGATTTTGTGATTGTCATTACTTCCATTGAAACCATGTATGTGTTGGCTTGCTAATATTGTTAAAGACTTGAAGTAGTACATTATGATTAACTTTCAAATTGGTTAATCATTTTATTTTCTAATTATGATTGTGTTGAAGTATGATAAAATGCTAAGTATTGCTTCTGTTTTCTTGTTGATTGTGTTAAAGTATGATTAACTATGACATTGATAGACAGTGTGTGCAGTATGATCAACTAATTATGATATTTGAAGTATGATTATCTAAATATGATATATAAAGTATGATTTAATGGTTAAGTAATTAACTGGATTGTGTTGTAATATGAAGTATGATTTACTGATTAATGCTCTAATATATATATATATATATATATATATATATATATATATATATATGTATGTATGTATATATATATATATATATATATATATATATATATATATATATATATATATATTCTACATAATATAAAAACCGCTATATCACCATTATATTGCCGCGAGAACCGCTATTTCAAATAGCGGTCTGTGACCGCTATTATATTTTTCACCACGATAACTGCTTAGTGTGTGATATGCCGCTACCGCACCAGCTCCTTTCCCTTGGCTGAAGAGGTACCTGAAACAACAACTAAAAACCGTAAGCACGAAGCTTAGTGAGTTCCCCCACTGTACCACATACCATATAACCACATATCATACATATTTTGTCAGGCATATATGGGTGCCCGACCTACCCCTTCGGTCCTCTCGACCGGATAATAGCTAGCATATCTGGGTGCTGGCCTCCCCTTCAATCCTCTCGACCGGATACTGACTAGCATATATGGGTGCTGGTCTCCCCTTCGGTCCTCTCGACCGGATGTTGGGGACTATTTCACCCCCTACTACTACCATATAACATATATCACATAATCTATCTAGCATGGTTGGGAATGACTGCCCCTTCGGCCCTATCGACTGTAAATTAGGGACTATCTCCCCTATTGTCATTGGCACATAGCATCATATCATACTAACACATAAATATATCACAGGTAGTAGCAACCCTAGATGAATATCACAGAGACAATCATCTAATCATACAACTCCTACCGGTGGGCCGACATTATGGCCGTAGACCCACTGCTACTGGAAGGTAACTCACCTCGAACGTAGCTGCTGAAAGTCTGCTTGCTGATTGCCTGGCTGCTGAACCGGTAATCCTTCGGCTATAAATCATGAACATAGATTAGACACTCATAAATACCCTTAGGTCAATTGACTGACCCTCCCCTGGTCCAAGGTCAACTCCTTGGTCAAAGTCAACTTCCAGTTGACTGGACTCGCCGAGTCCTTCTCCTACTATCCCGGTCCTACTCGAAAAGTACCTCTTCCCAATCACTGAGTCACCCTTAACTCACTACTTGGGACGATTTAACCGACTCGCGACCCGACTCACCGAGTCCAAGAACAACTCGTCGGGCCCCCACGAGCAGATCTAGGGATGAGCAAAAACCGAACCGAAAAACCGAAAAACCGAAAAAAACCGATATAACCGAAACCAAAACAATAACCGGCGGTTTAGGTTTGAATTTTACAAAAACCGAAAAATAACGGTTTGGTTCGGTTTTGACGTATAAAACCGCCCATAAAAACCGAACCGACCCACATATATATTATTTATTATGTTTTAAACTTTTAGTTTTAGACTTTAGACTTTATCTCTTTAATACTTTATGTTTATTTTCAATAAACTGTTAATGGTGTTAAACTTTGATATTTTAAACATTTTTATGTTTTTATAATACTAGAATTCATACTCTTTATTTTGGTATATTTAAAGTAGATACAATACTATTTATCGCAACGTATTTTCACTAGGTTTGAACCCAAAAACTAGAAAAAAAAATAGGAGCTCATAAACCCACGGTTTAAAACCGAAAACCCATAAACCCAACTCGGAAAACCGAAAAACCGAACCATGCAAAAACCGAACCTATATGGGTTTAAAAATTGAAAAACCGACTTTCTACGGTTTGGTTTGGTTTTAGCCAAAAACCGACCCAAACCGACCCATGCTCATCCCTAAGCAGATCTCCTGCTCGCTTCCAAATCCTCACCAGAGCATCCTTTTTGAGGATTTGGGTTTCTGGGACTATTGCTACACGCTAAATTGCTACTTCCGCGTGCAGATACGAAGGGTTGGAACTCCAACACTTAAACCCCTCTCACTCAGAAACAGTTCATCTGACTCGCCGAGTTTGAAGAACAACTCGTCGAGTCTACTCGACAAGTTGTTCATCCAACTCGCCGAGTCTAAGGCCATCTTCATAGAACTCACCGAGTTCCACTTTGGGACTCGCCGAGTCCCTTGACCCATTTCCCATATCGACCAAATCTGAGTCATGCAACGCTTCAAAACCATAGATCTATGTTCCTAAGGCATGATTATCACGTTAAGTTGCAAAATTTACGTGCATGCATGGCCCTACAAGCTCCAAAAGGCAAATCCAAGCTTTTTATGAGGTCATACACTCAATGGGGACCTCAATCACTCCAACCACAGAAACTTTATACTTCTAATACGTCCATAAGATCTAGATCTGAAGTCCTTTCGGATCATTAAGCACAAACACAAGGAGTATGGTGTTTTAGGGCTTGAAAACCACCATTTTAGGGACAAAATGGGAATCTAAAGAACTAGTGATCAAGGTAGGGGCTTTTCTACTTGAATCTCTTTCTTCCTCTTCTAAGCTCCAAACCTTCTTCACAAAGCCAAAATCACTCTCAAGAACAAAATGGGGGCTAGGGTTTCGCTCTTCAGCTCTTTGGAAGTGTTAGGGACAAAGGAGGCCAAGTTAGAGCGTTTAAATATGGTGCAAGCACCCGGATTAGGGTTTTTGCCCAAACAGGGTCTACTCGCCGAGTCCGAGAACCGACTCGCCGAGTCCAAAGTTCAGTCCCCGCGTCTTATCCCGCTCCTACTCGGCGAGTTGGTCCATCAACTCGCCGAGTCTAAGGAAAAAATGCATTATTTTAAAATGTTAATTACAGGGAGTACGTACCAGGAACCAGGTGCTACAGTTTCCTTGGGCCCGAAGATGGAAGCTTCTTGTACTCTTGAATTATAGCACTCTCCTCAGACACACAAGAATACATGGATGCCGGAATCGATCCAATAAACAGGTACTTGGACGGATCAGTGACTAAAATCTTCGTTGTGTGGAATGTTGCAATGGAGGAGAGAAGCGAGTCAGCCAAGATTGGGACATGAAGACGATCCATCGCCCATTTTGTGACAATAGACCAGAACCTGCCACCGAACCATAGTCAAGATGTACCCCATTGTACAACCCATAAAGCATGGTCATAAATGACTTGCTCGCACCATCGGATCCAACACTTTGCTCTGAGAGACCTTTGAACATGAGTGTGAAGAGGCCATTCCATTGAGGAGGAAGGCATGATTTCTTGAGGTTTGTCACTGTGGTTAGGGTTTCTAAGTACCCCATGTTGTAGAACATTGAGAACAGTTGACCAGTTGTGATGGAATCAGGGTTTACCATGGTGGGTTCATGAGCAAGATCTAGCAGTATGCAGAATCGATTCTTGGAAATCAAGGTCTTCTCGTTGTGAATGTCGAAGTGGATTCTCTCAGCAACTTTTTCATAGTGAGAAATGGAGTAGATATGAGAGAGGCAAGACATGGGAATAACCTCCACCTGTGAGAGAGCGATGACAAGTGGAGAGTATTTGAGGCATTCCACAACTTGCAACATGTAGGGTTCATAGGTTAATGGTATAAGATCGATAATGAGATTTTGGTTAGGCTTGATGGTTAGAAGGGTGGAACGAATAGAGGCGTCTTGAACAGATAAGGATTTTGCCATTGATCTAGCTTGAGAAGAAGATGATGAATAGTGAAAGAGATCGTCTTTTTGCTTAAGGAGAATAGAGAGTGGTAAAAGAGTAAAGGTGATTGGGAAAAACCTTTTATACGTGGGAGTAGGAGAGAGAAAAATCTGCCCAAAATCTTGTCTTTTGTGAAACGGTTCCTGATACAGTGGGGATTAGACATTTGGCAACCCCGATGATTACGCAGGAGAGAGAAAACGTTTCATTTTTACGCGCCTTTCCATACAAATTGCCTTTTTCAAATCGCCAAACGTATGGATAACTGCTGACTCACCCCTTTTGCTTTATCTGAAACATCACCAACATAAATAACATGAATCTGTGTCAACTAGATCATTTCGTTTGAGAACCACCATAACACTTTTAGAGCCCAAGCTATACGAAAAATAGCTTATACAAAATAGAACCAGATTGTTAGAAAATCAAAGATTTTCGTGCATAGAGTGTGAATGATAAAGATATAAATCAAACTTTGGGGGATAGTATAATGTCGATTAAGACATAAAGCAGTGGATCCCAGGCACGAATCTCTTCCTTCCAAGTCAATATAGACTTCAAAGTGTCTGTGAGGTTTCTCGTTAAAATACGATTAAGTGCTTTTTAAGAAGCAATGAAAGGCATCTTTTATATATAAAGCTTGTAAGGGTGGCTTTCACTTCAATTCAAGTTTCGGTTCTTGATATAAGACCGAAAGAGAACGAAGTACTTGTGAGACCAATGTGGCCTATTGAACAAGTAGGTTTGACATGTATTCAGTGACTTGTTGAAAAGAAAACAATAAGAAATCTAAAATAAAAATTAAAACTAGATCATCGGAGAAGAAAAGTCTTAGTGATAGACAATTTCAAAAGGATTGCTCAAAATAAAAAGAGATTTCAAGGTAGCACCAAATAGAGTGGTTTTATTAATTCATTGGTGAAAGCTAGAACATAGTAATTGTTCACTGTCAATTCATTATGGGTATTGAATTTTGGGTTTCACTTAGTACGTAGTAACACGAGACTAAGATCATAAACACAGAGATTGTGTAACCATAAACCTCAGTGGAAATTGCTGAGAGTCTCAAGGGTTACGTGGATGATATGAAGTGTGATGGAGAAGAATGTTGTAGATGGTTAAGGAACCGAATGTACCTCTCCTAGAAAAGGAGGACCAAGCAGAAAACTCTAAGCTCAATGTGAGAAGAGTAAGGTAGCTCATGATTAGAGTGAATTTAATAGCCTAATAGGGAAGACATGATTTTTATATATCAGGTCATTAAGGCTTCACTCAAATTCTTTAGAGGCTTCGGTCAACATGCAGCAACATGCATCTATGTACACTTAACTAATACATAGAAAAGAATTTATACCTGCTTCAGCTTCATCATCGAGAGAAACTTTTATACATAGAAAAACATGAGAAAAGTGAAATAAAACGAAAAATATTTTTGTATTTTGTGAAAATTTTCTAAAGAAAAAGAAATAAAAACAAAAAGAAAATTATTTTTGGATTTTATGAAAATAAAAAAAATGAAAAGAAAAACATAAAAATGAGTATGTAAAAGAGTGTACAAAAGAATACAACCGAAATTCCTTTTAAGAAAATGAAGCGAACTGAGTTCAGTAGGACCGAACCCGAAATAGACCGAGCGTTCGGTTCATTTCGGTTCCTAGGTGAACTGAACCCGAAATAGACCGAGCGTTCGCTCTATTTCGCTTCCAACTTTTAATGAAGCGAATCCGATTTCGGTATGGATTCATCGTCCATCATTCCTAGGCCTTGTAGGATCTTATTGAAGCTTGCTTCAAGTAAGGCCTTAGTAAAGATATCTGCTAATTGATATGTGGTTCTAACGAAATGAATCTCTACGTTACCACCTTCCACATGATCTTTGATAAAGTGAAACCTCAGTGCTATGTGCTTCGTCTTTGAGTGTTCACTGAGTTATGACAAATCCTAATTGCACTTTCAGAATCGCAATATACTGGGATTTTCTTCATGTTCAGCCCGTAGTCTCTAAGTTGACTTTGTATCCAAATGACCCTAGATGTGCATGAAGCTGCAGCTATATATTCAGCTTCGGTTGTGGAGAGAGAAACACAAGTTTGTTTCTTTGATTTCCAGCTAACTAATTTGCCATCAAGAAATTGACATCCTCCAGTAGTACTTTTACGATCCAATCCATAACCCCCTAGGTCAACGTCTAAGAATGCTTGGACAAAAAAACCTGACTTGGCTGGATACCATAGACCGCGAGAAGTGGTTCGCTTCAAATAGCGACAGATGTTCTTCACTGCCAACATGTGAGGTTTGCGTGGGTTAGCTTGGAATCGGGCACAATAGCAGACTAAGAACATAATATTTGGCCTACTGGATGTAAGATACATCAGTGACCCAATCATCTGACGATAAAGCGTCATGTCAGCAGCCGATTTCTCCAATGATGGTGTAAGCTTAGTTCCAAATTCCTTAGGAACCTTCACCTTTGAGTCTCCTAACATGCCAAACTTGGAAAGTAATGTCTTTGTGTATGCCTCCTGATTAATAAAAATGCCTTCGGGTCCATGTCTAATATTCAAGCCAAGGAAAAAGTTAATCGGACCCATTGAGCTCATCTCAAATTTAGTTTCCATCAACTTTCTAAATTCAGCTATTAGGCTAGGATTCGTGGAGCCAAAGATGATGTCATCAACATAAATTTGGACTATCATAGGGTGGTTACCCTGTTTCTTACGAAAAAAGTGATGGGTTTTAGCCATATGAACATCCCTATGTGCACATGCAACCCTAATGCTTGGATCTAGGTTTCTCTAATTGATCATACATTGAATCCAAGACTTCTAATAGCTAATATACAATAAGAACAATATAAAATCAGAGATTAGAAGTTTACCTTGAATCACTTGCTTGATCTTGTTGTCCTTGAGGCTTTAGAGTCACAATTATCACTCCTCTAATGGCTTACAAACACCAACTAGCAAGAAGATGATTTAGGAGAGAGGAGAGGGGAGGAAGAATTCGGCCAGGGTTTTTTTAGAGACAAGTGTGTCGAATTACCTCAACCCATAGGGTCTATTTATACTAGTAAGGCTCCTAGGGTTTCACCCTTAAACCCTAATCGAATAACTTAAGCCCTAAGCAAGCCAAATCCTTTCCATGATAAGCCTTGGACGAAATCTAAGCCTATCCAAAGCCCTAGAATTCGTCCACCCCTTATCCATAAAGGATATATAGCCCAAAGTGCAACTATCAAACAATTGATAGTTTATACCCCTTTATTTAATTAATCTCTTTAAGTCACCAAATTAATTCCAAATTAATATATGACTTATATTAATCAAATAACAATATTATTATTCCTTATATTATTCTTATAATATATTAATAATATTTCTTCTCTCATTATAAATCATCCTGTCAAGTTGCTATGGTGAAGGCAGCCCAAAAGGACCATGCTCAACCGGGTCAAATAATTGTCTTATATAGTTGCAGCCTTAGACACTATTCCAACAGTCTCCCACTTGGATAAGTCTAGTAACTATATATACAAGTATATTCCGATTAGCAATCGTAGCTCTCAAAGACGCTGTCAAACTCTAATCTAATCAATCTTGTCCTTCTGATAAGGGATCGTACAGTCCTCTGTTTGGATATCATGCTAACAATTCTATGGAACAATTTGTCTAGCATTTGGTTTCTCGATCTCCGATTTATTTGACATAGAACTTAATCGAACACATCAATTTAGTTCTGACCGGTCCCGGCACATAAGTCAAATCAAATCATCTAGCAGCCGAGATATCGCTTTTACCCTCTTGGATAAAAGTAACAGATAAACTTCGACTTATATGCATTTACTTATTCATTAATCAACTATACACAACAATACGTTTTATAACATCAAGTTACTAATGCGGTTTCGGATTATCAATGTACAATTAATTAACAAATAACAAACCATATATCTTGGTTTTAAGACCATATGATATTATCGTCTTGCGATCACCCTTTTTATCACATTCCATAAGGTGATTCCAGCAAGCACGGGATTGTTCCAATGCTCAAAACTAGTTCATAAGCACTCATGAATGTTGCAGCAAACTTTTGCTATGTCTAATACCATTTAGACAATCTACACACCAATTCATGACAATCTTCATTCATACCTACTTCCAACATATGAATGATTGTGGACAATTTGAACAATTCAATTATTCTTAATAACCTCAATTATTCTAGAAGTCAAAACATGGAAAATGAAACAATAGTTAAACAATTAACATAAGACAGTAACATTACTCATAAATAATACTCTTTTATTTAATCATCAAATGTTAATTACATTTATCTATTACACGTTTCTACTACTATCTAATCTATACTAATATCATCCTTCAACCCAATACTCTTAGCATGTTGCAAGTGCTTAACCCTGCTTAGTCCCTTCGTAAGCGGATATGCTGGGTTATCTTCTGATGATATCCTCTTCACTACGAGTTGTCCTTCTTCTACACGATGTCTAATAAAATGATATTTTCTGTTGATATGCCGAGATCTACCATGGTCCCTCGGTTCCTTGGTCAAGGCAACCGCTCCTTCATTATCACAAAAAATCTCCATGGGCTCCTTTATGGCAGGTACAACTCCAAGATCACCGATGAAGTTCTTTAACCATATTGCCTCCTTCGATGCTTCGCTCGCTGCAATGTACTCTGATTTGCACGTTGAATCAGCTACGGTTTCTTGCTTGGAACTTTTCCAAGTCATTGCTCCTCCATTCAGGGTAGAGACCCAACCCGACTGCGAACGGTAGTTGTCCCTGTCGGTCTGAAAGCTGGCGTCACTATACCCTCGCACCTTCAAGTCATCACTCCCTCCGAGGACTAAGAACCATTCCTTCGTTCTCCGAAGGTACTTAAGGATATTCTTAACCGCAATCCAACGGGCTCTTCCGGGGTTCCCTTGATATCTGCTAACCATGCTCAAAGCAAAGGCTACATCAGGGCGGGTACAAGTCATAGCATACATGATTGAGCCAAATGCGGAAGCGTATGGTACTCGGCTCATTTCTGCTATTTTAGCTTCGGTACTCGGACTTTGAGTCTTACTCAACTTGGCATTACTTTGTATCGGTAATTCTCCCTTCTTTGAGTTTTCCATACTAAAACGTTTTAGTACTTTATCTAAGTAAGTGTTCTGACTAAGTCCTATTATTCTCTTACTTCTCTCTCTTACTATCCTTATTCCCAAAATATAGGAAGCCTCTCCGAGGTCCTTCATAGCGAAGCACTTCCCGAGCCAGGACTTAACCTCCTGTAGATTCGGGACGTCGTTTCCTATGAGTAGTATGTCATCGACATACAGAACGAGGAAGCTTACTATACTCCCACTGGCTTTGACATACACACATGATTCATCTTCGCTTCGTACAAATCCAAACTCTTTGACTTTCTCATCGAAGAAAAGATTCCATCTGTGAGACGCTTGCTTAAGTCCATAAATGGACTTCTCAAGCTTACACACTCTATTTGGATGCTTCGGATCGACAAAACCCTCTGGCTGAGCCATGTAAACATCCTTAGCCAACTTCCCATTAAGGAAAGCGGTTTTGACATCCATTTGCCAAATCTCATAATCATGAAATGCGGCAATTGCTAGCATCACTCTAATAGATTTTATCTTCGCAACTGGTGAGAAGGTCTCATCATAGTCAACTCCAGGAGTTTGAGTAAAGCCCTTCGCAACCAATCGCGCTTTATATGTGTATACGTTTCCATCCACGTCGATCTTCTTCTTGAAGATCCATTTGCACCCAACAGTCTTATGTTCGGGCACATTATCAACCAAATTCCAAACTTGGTTGTCATACATGGACTGGATCTCGTTGTCCATCGCCTCTTTCCATTTTACAGACTCCGGGCCTGCCATGGCTTCCTTATAGCTATTAGGTTCATCTAGATTTATTAGTGTACCATCACTAATATACGTGTCCCCTTCGGTAGTAATATGAAAACCATAAAACTGGGGTTGAACTCTAACTCTATCGGAACGTCTAAGAGGTAAGGACTCGTCAATCGGTTCAACCGGAGTATCCTCCTCGGGTTGAGTGCCAACTGTAGAGGTTCCTTCATCTATCGACTCTTGATTCTCTTCAAGATCGATTTGCCTCCCACTGTCTCCTTGGCTTATGAGTTCTCGCTCTCGGAAAACTCCTCTCCTCGCAACAAAGACAACATTGTCCTTCGGTCTATAGAAGAGATATCCAAAGGATTTCTGCAGGTAGCCGATGAAAATACATCGCTCACTACGAGGTTCGAGCTTGTCGTGAGTATCTCGTCTTACGAAAGCCTCGCAACCCCAAACCTTGATATGTGCCAACGAAGGAGATTTCCATGTCCACATCTCGTGAGGTGTTTTGGCAACCTTCTTAGTAGGGACTCGGTTAAGGATATGGGCGGCAATCTCTAAGGCATACCCCCAAAAAGAGATAGGTAGTGAAGCACGACTCATCATAGAGCGAACCATGTCTAACAAGGTTCGATTACGCCTTTCTGCCACACCATTCAACTGCGGTGTCCTAGGTGGCGTCAATTGTGAAACTATTCCACACTCCTTGAGATAATCATGGAATTCAAGACTTAGGTACTCTCCTCCTCGATCGGATCGAAGCATCTTGATTTTCCTGCCCAATTGATTCTCCACTTCATTCTTGAACTCTTTGAACTTTTCAAATGTTTCTTACTTTTTCTTGATTAAGTAGATATACCCATATCTACTATAGTCATTGGTAAAAGTCACATAGAAGCGGTTCCCATCCTTCGTGGTTGATCTAAATGGTCCACATACATCGGTATGTATTAGGTCCAATAGACCCTCACCCCTTTCACACGTAGTTGTGAAGGGTGACTTAGTCATCTTTCCAAGTAAACAAGACTCGCATGTGTCATCTTCCCTAAGGTCGAATGACTCCAACACTCCATCCTTTTGGAGTTGGGCTATGCGCTTCTTGTTGACATGTCCAAGACGACAATGCCACAAGGATGCTTTATCCATACCATTGGAAGAATCCATGCATAAAACATCATTTCCTAAGTTATCTATATTAATAACAGTTTCATAAATTCCATTACATGGTATAGCTTCAAAATAGACCTGGCAATTTCAGACACGCAAACACGAATCTGTGAGAGACACGACACGACACGAATACACGACACGAATACATCTTAAAAATTGAGATAAAGCTTATTTGTCATCGTGTAATCGTATCGTGTCAAATTCGTGGCTGACACGTTTTCATGACACGAATACACGAATTGCCAGGTCTACTTCAAAATATAAGACACCATTTAGATAAGCAAGAATAGAACCATTCTCATTATTAAAAGAAAATCTAAAACCTTGTCTAAACAAACCATGAAATGAAATGATGTTTCTAGCCATTTCTGGCGAATAGAAACAATTGTTCAAATCTAAATATAAACCATTCCTAAGCACTAAGGAATACACTCCAATCTTGGTCACAGGCGACGATCTTCTGTTCCCCATGATTAGATTTATTCTTCCATGCTCCACATCCCTATTTCTTCTTAGTCCCCGCAATTCAGAACAAATATGGTAACCACAACCGGTATCAAGGACCCAAGAAATAGCATGAGATGAATCGTTAGATTTAATTGTATAAATACCTACAAAAGATGGCTTGATCTTTCCTTCCCTTATGGCTTGCAGGTAGTCTGGGCAGCTTCTCATCCAATGCCCTATTTTATGGCAATGATGGCACTCTGCCTCCTTAGGGTTAGGACAGGGTTTAGCAGGACCAACTTTGGTCCCACTAGAAGAGGAACCATCTCGGGACGTTCCCTTGCGGTGGCCCTTGGACGGAGCCTTCCTCTTCTTGCCTCTTCCTTGTCCAATGGCCAAAACAGGAGCAGCGGGTGGATTGGGAGTGGGTGCAACAGACTTGTCCTTTAGGTTGCTTTCAGCAACCCTTAGGAGACCTTAGAGTTTGCTTAGGGTGACCTCTTCCTTGTTCATGTGGTAGGTCATCCTAAATTGATTGTAACACGGAGGCAAAGAGTGAAGCACCATGTCGATCGCCAAGTCTTCCCCAAAGTCAACATTCAACTTGCGAAGACGATCGACATACCTTTGCATCTTTTGCAGGTGCACGGTAAGAGACTCTCCATGACCCATTTTAGCGGAAATCATGTTAGTGAAAATCTCATAACGCTCTTGCCTTGCGTTCTGGTGGTATCTCTCCAACAAGTCTTGGTGCATTTCATACAGATACATGTCCTCATAGGACATTTGGAATTCGGCATTCATGGTGGCTATCATGATGCAATGTACCTTCGTTGCATCACGCTCGTGAGTTTCAAAAGCAGTCATTTCAGCCGGAGTAGCGATTCCAGGGTTGATTTTCTCGAGCTTCTCATCGAGGAGATACTCCTTGTACTCATAGCGAGCAATTGTGCGAATTTATCTTATCCATTCACTAAAGTTCGTCCCATCGAAAGTAACCTTTTGACATAGGCTCATCAATGTGAATGAACTAGCAGCAACGTTGTTTGCGTTCGACATCTACAAATAGAAAGGACAAAGATAGATTAGAATATGAATCCCTAATTATCACCCAATAAGAAAACTAGGGCTAGGATCCAACAACAATATTTACATATTAGAAAAGGGATGCCGTAATCTAACATGCAAACAAATTGAAGGTAAGTGAATGACGATTCACTAATTCTCCACCACAAAACATAACTATAAGTTCTAAATGTATTGAGAATTCCTAGGTTTGGATGAGATTCATTGAAACTTTTCAATGGCATGTTTAAATCTCGATATGCCCCTCTCGTTTGTGACTGGGATACCGAGGATCACAAAGTGGGTGTGAATTACCATGCAAATTTACATGGTGCCTTCATTGTAACGATCACCTATTCGATGTGTCGGTAAACCACACACGCTCCATCGAACTATGATAAACAATGAATCACCCTTTGCCACCTTTGCTTAGAACCAATTAGTGTGTCGGTAAACCACACACGCTCCACTAACTTCTTAGCAAGGGTGAAAAGTGTAATTTCATGGGATTGCATCAATTCACTTTTCCTAAAGTAACTAAGATTGGGAAATTTTTGAAAAAAATGTAGTTACTCTGTATTTCATATTATACTTTTAATAACGAGATGAGGTTGCCCTATCCTACCCGTTCGGCTAACGACCCTCCACCGATCAAGCAAGCGGTGGGTGTGAGTGTACACCCATTAAGCGTCATTTTATAGGCAGCAACCTTATACCCGCCTTATAGACCGGCTTCGTGAATGAGGCCTACTAACGGTAAGACTAGCATTTTAATTATACATATATATATATATATATATATATATATATATATTAATCTTGTAATATTATATTAGTATAGGGTTGGATTTTAAACTTGTAAAATTCTAGGGTTTGAAATTTAAATTGTCTAAATTAAACTCTTAATCACAAAACATAAATTTCAAAACTTGAGGGCAACTTTTAAACTTTTAAAACATAGAGGATCAAATAACAAATAATCTTAATTAACAATTAATTCCATAATTATCCATATTTGATTTATTTAATGATTTCTTGCAAAACAATTTACCAATTTAATTAAATTAATCAATCAATTATCACATATGGAAACAAATATTTAATTAATTGATAAATATCTTCAATTAGGTCAAGAATATACTCATATATATCATAAAATCGGATTTATATTGATCTAATATGATTAAGGCAAGTATCTCAAAGATAAACAGCAAGAAATCCCGAAGTTTCCTCCTTCTGACGCTCGAACTCGCCGAGTACCCAGATGGACTCGCCGAGTTGAGCCTACTCGCCGAGTACCACCATGGGACTCGCTGAGTTCATCAAACAGAGGACAAAAAAATGATTTTTTCAGCAACAAACAAGCAATCAAAGTATGAATTCAATAGAAACCAATCTAGGCTCTGATACCACTGATGGGTTTTAGCCATATGAACATCCCTATGTGCACATGCAACCCTAATGCTTGGATCTAGGTTTCTCTAATTGATCATACATTGAATCCAAGACTTCTAATAGCTAATATACAATATGAACAATATAAAATCAGAGATTAGAAGTTTACCTTGAATCATTTGCTTGATCTTGTTGTCCTTGAGGCTTTAGAGTCACAATTGTCACTCCTCTAATGGCTTACAAACACCAACTAGCAAGAAGATGATTTAGGAGAGAGGAGAGAGGAGGAAGAATTCGGCCAGGGTTTCTTTAGACACACGTGTGTCGAATTCCCTCAACCCATGGGGTCTATTTATACTAGTAAGGCTCCTAGGGTTTCACCCTTAAACCCTAATTGGATAACTTAAGCCCTAAGCAATCCAAATCCTTTCCATGATAAGCCTTGAACGAAATCTAAGCCTATCCAAAGCCCTAGAATTCGTCCATCCCTTATCCATAAAGGATATATAGCCCAAAGTGCAACTATCAAACAATTGATAGTTTATACCCCTTTATTTAATTAATCTCTTTAAGTCACCAAATTAATTCCAAATTAATATATGGCTTATATTATTCAAATAACAATATTATTATTCCTTATATTATTCTTATAATATATTAATAATATTCCTTCTCTCATTATAAATCATCCTGTCAAGTTGCTATGGTGAAGGCAACCCAAAAGGACCATGCTCAACCGGGTCAAATACTTGCCTTATATAGTTGCAGCCTTAGACACTATTCCAACAAAAAGGTTGGGTCAACTGAACCTTGTTTAAATTTGGACATTTTTAAGAATCGAGTAAGGGTTTCATACCATGCTCTGGGAGCCTGCTTCAGGCCATATACTGCCTTGTCCAGAATGTAGCAGTGATCTGGATACTTCGCGTTCACAAAGCCTGGTGGTTGCTCTACATACACCGTTTCTTCAAGTTCTCCATTGAGAAATGTACACTTCACGTCCATTTGATAGACTTCGAAATTTTTGTGTGCGGCATCAGCAGAAAGATTCGAACCGATTCTAATCTTGCAACTGGAGCGAAGGTCTCTTCATAATCTATGCATTCTTCTTGAAATTAACCTTTCACAACCAACTGAGCCTTGTTGAGAATCACATTTCCTTCCTTGTCAATCTTATTCCTCAATACCCACTTTATTCCGACAACCAATGCATCCTTTGGAGTTGGAAAAAATCGTCATACTTTGTTTCGTTCAAATTCATTCAGCTCATCTTGCATAGCTTGAACCCAATCGGAATGATCAAGAACCGTATTCACCATCTTCGGATCAACTTTGGAAACGAATGAGTTAAACATGCAAAATTCTACTTGAGAGAATAATGCAGCTTGTTTCGCTTTCAGTTGTGATCGAGTTAAGACCTTTTCAGATGATTCTCCAATAATTTCACTTTTAGGATGATCTTTGGTCCATTTGATGAGAGGAGGGTAATTTGGATCACAAGAGGGATCCAGTTCTGCATTTATTTCTTCTTCAAGTTCTGATAAAGTATCATCATCATTAGTATATGTATTCTCCCCCTCGAATGATGATACGAGTTCAATGTTTGTATCAGAAAACTCCCCTTCGTTTGGACTTTCGGTTGAACTTGATGAGGATTGGTGACTTAGAATAATTTGATGAAGACGAACCCTCCCCCTTAACATGAGAATTATCTTTTGGAGGTTCGCTTGAGGCTGGCTTTTGAGTTGCTTCCGGTTGTTCATCTACCATCTTCTTTGCGGCTTCTTCAATGATTTGCATCAGATTGTCGACTTGGTTATCTTTAGCCTTGGATTTGGAATCAATAGCCCTCTCTGGTTCATCGAAGAGTAGCATGTATTTCTCGAAAAGATTTGAAACTGTCACCGTCACTTGACTGGACTTTGAAAATATTTCTTGTATAACACACTCAATTGCCTTCAACTTCTTGACATAGTTGTCGTCGAAAGTGACATAGTATGTTTCTTCAATCTTCTTTGAATGTTTATTCAGAACTCTATATGCCTTTGAGTTCAAGGAGTAGCCCAAAAAAGATCCCTTCATCAGCCTTTGCATCAAACTTGTTTCGGTTCTCCTTTGGGTTGAAGATGAAGCATCTTGAACTGAACACGTGAAAGAACTTCACATTTGGCTTTCGGTTGTTCAATATCTCATAAGAAGTGATTAAGAAGCGCTTGTTCAGATACGATCTATTTTGCGTGTAGCAAGCGGCAGCTATAGCATCACCCCAGAAATACAGAGGTAGGGAAGCGAAGTTCAGCATAGTTCGGGCTGCTTCACACAAGGAACGATTTCGCCTTTCAACGATTCCATTATGTTGTGGAGTATATGGATCAGAAAAGTTGTGAGTCGTTCCCTTCTCTGCAAGAAATTTTTATGAATCCTTGTTCTGGAATTCCAAGCCATTGTCGCTTCCCACATTACGAACCACTTTTCGTAGTTGAACCTCTACTTGTTTTATAAAGAGTTTGAGCTTGGGAGTGACCTCTGATTTTTGCTTCAAGAATAATACCCATGTGAAGTGAGAAAAATCGTCTACTATAACAAGTATATACTTGTTTACACCAATGCTTTCGATTGAAGAAGGACCACACAAATCGATGTGTAGTAGCTCTAGTGGTTCTATCACCTTTGTGTTGATTATAGAAGGATGACTTTGTCGACTTTGCTTTCCCATTTCACAAGCTGCACACAGATGTTCTTTGTCAAATATGAGAACAGAAAGACCTCGAACGTGATCTCCAAGCACCAACTTGTTGATATCTTTGAAATTGAGATGTGAGAGCCTTCGATACCATAACCAGCTTTCGTCTGAGTGTGCCTTCGTTAGCAAGAAAACAGTTGGTTTCCCTCGAATAGGATTGAGATTTAGAGGGTACATTTCTCCCTTTCGCTTCGATTTCAGCAGAATATTATTGGACTTCTTTTCAACAATTTCTGAGCCTTTGTCATCAAAGGATACCTTCAATCCAGTGCCAACCACCAGCTGTGAGACACTAATCAGGTTGTGTTGCAATCCTTCAACGTATGCTACCTTTCTTATTGAGAAGTCACCATTTGTAATCATACCATAGCCTTTGATTATTCCAAACGAATTATTACCATATTTCACCGTTCCACCATCCTTAAGAGACCGAAACTCCCTCAATTCTTCCCTTCTTCCTGCCATGTGACGCGAGCAGCCGCTGTCAATGTACCATTCTTCAAACTTCTCGTCATGAATAACCTGCAAAATATCAAGTAGATTTAGGAACCCAAAGCTTCTTGGGTCCTTGTGAGCCTTTTACAGGACAGGGAATAGTAAGAGAAACATCAACCAGATAAGTTCTTTTTATTAGTGCTGTTTCATCTTTTCTTTTTATGGTAAAAACTTTGATTTTATTTGACTTGGACTCATTTGATTTAGACGTAGGATTTGTGGTTTTGACTTCTGCATACTTTTGGGTCTCTTTCGGGCGTCTTTCGTCTTCTGGAAAGAGCTTTCCTTTCCCTTTTGAATCTTTTGTTGAGTGAGAACGAGAATAAGAAGGAGATTTAGAAGCAAAGTTAGACCTTTGGTTATTGCTCTTCCTTGGTTGAGAACAGAAACTGCTTTCCCTTCGGTTCTTCTAACAGGTGGACTTGGGACCGAACCCATCCTTTTGGTTGCTTACATGTTGAGGACCGAAAACTTCCTTTCGGTTGTCATTGTCACGGGGACCGAAATTACCCTTTCGGTCTGTTTTACTTTGGGGAGCTAACCCATTCGTTCGGTTGTTTATCTCCTGTTGTCTGAAACTTTCCTTTCGGTTGTTGTGACTTTGTGAACTGAACTTATGCTTTTGGTTTTTTTCATGGTAGTAGCCGAAATCCTTGTTTTGGTTGTTCTTGCCATGTAATGGAGACTGATTTCATGAAGTGGAATTGGCTCTTGTTTCTCCTTGCAACTTATTTGTCTTTTCATACCCAAAGTAATGAGGATTCTGGGATCGCCAAAAATTTTTCCTCTCAGTGAGATTCTTCTTGTATCTCAAGTTACGTTTGTGCTTTCGTTCTGCCACTGGTTTTGGACTTTTTGTGAATTTTGACCTTTTTCTTTGGTACTTGAGCGTGACTTTCGCTCTTTAGCGAACATGTCTCACTTGATGACATGACCGGTTTGCCTGAAGATGTTTTGGTACCACTTGTGCTTGGCACATCAAATTGTGTAGGTTCATTAAGTGGTTCTGCCACATACCTACTCTTTATTCTCTATGATGTTTTATGAGATAAACCTTCTGTTTCATCGGCATTATCAATCAGTGCTGACCAGAAAAACTCATCACATCCATCAACATTATCTTCGTTAACTAACGTTGTGACTTCGGCTGTTTGATGTGCAGTTACTCCAGTAACTTTATAGACCTGATTAGGAGTAGTTTGGACCTTTTGAAATACAACTTCTTTTTCTTTAAGCACTTTGGTCTTTTCTTTGGATATACGAGCAAACTCAACTGATTTTTCAGATATGAGATTTTTGTGGTTTTCAGGTTCGCTCTTGACAAATTTTGAGCAGTCCACCTCATCCTCTATAGAGATTTCACTCATGTCCTCATCCTAATTAAGTTCAGATGCATTTTCAACATCAATTTTATTTTTTGAACTTAACTTGGCATTCAATGAGTCAAATTTCTGTATACTTTTGGTTCTCAGTTTTAGTTTGTCGTTTTCATCCAACAGATTTTTGAGCATGTCCTTATGGTCTTTTGACTTTATGTAGGACTCTATTTTGTCAAGACCAATTTTGTAGGCGTGAGATATTTCATCAGAAGATACAACATTTTCACAGTTGTAAGCTTCGACATCAACTCATCACATTCGTTGATCTGTGCACTAACAGGTTTCGCATCGAAACATCTCTCCTCTCGCTCCTTCTCGTCATCTAGTCCATCATCTGTTGTGTAACCTCGCATCTGTGACACACCATCCGTCACCATCAAACATCTTCCCTCAACCTTTTCTTCTTTCACCAGCAGAGCCTTGCCATGAGTGGGCTTTTTACTTCTTCGTCCTCTGAATCTGTGGACCACACCTGAACTCCACCAAATTCATCATTATCACCTACACCCTTCACAATTAAAGCATTCATGGTATTGTTTTTAGTTGTTGATTTCTTTTTCTTGATCTCCTCCAATCGTCTCAAGAGGTTCACGTCTTCATCGTCTTCATCAACCCTTTCCGATGTCTTCTTCATCATGCAATCTTTGGCAAAATGATTTTTTCCTCCATAATAATGGCAATCAAAACCTGAGTCACCTCGAATCTTTGTTTCCTTCTTCGATTCTTCAGTCTTAGAAACTATCTTCGGTTCCTCCTTCACCTTTTCGGAACTGTAACTTCCCTGTTAGTTTCGGTTCTTATTGGCGGGGAACTTTCTTTTGATAAACTTTCTTGGATTGGACACCATCAAAGCGTATTCTTCACCAGTTAGATCATAGTCACCAAGATCCAACTCTTCTTCTTCTTTAACTGCGCTTTTTCCCTTGGAGATTAGAGCTAACGAACCCAAGTTGGAAACCACATTCGTTTCTTTTGACACAACACTCTCATGAGACTTCAGAATTCCCACCAGATTCGCCAGAGAATAGGATTTAAATTGTTCGTGCACCTTCACAGTATACACAACTGCCATCCATTCGGGTCTAAGACCATTCATGAAGGTAACCTTCTGCTAAATAACCTTCCTTTCGATCCCATGTTTTATCATCTTACTAAGAAGATGATTAAATCGATCAAAAGCATGAATACATTTCTCTTCGGGCTTCTGTTAGAAGTCACCAAATACAGAAAGTAATAGAGTTTGAATCGAATGCTCCAGATCTTCATCAGTAGAATATAATTCCTTTAGCCTATCCCATATCTCCTTCGCTGTAGCGCATGAACTCACCAATCAAAATGTGTCCGATTGTAAAGCAAACCTAATCATTCTTAAAGCTTTAATGTTGCACTGGAACTTCTCTTTCTCGTCTTGAGGAATGTCTTTCACATCATTCACGAGCTGATTGTACTCCTTTTGAGTTTTGACAATTTTTGAAGTGCTTGAGTGAGCAAACGGACCAACTGTGATTGCTTCCCAAATCAAATACCCATTATATTATGAACCAATTACATAATCTTCGAAGTGATGCGTCCAGACTTCATAATTCTGGGTATATAGGATTGGAATTCTTATTGTCGATCCAATACTATTTAAGATATTGATCAGATTTGATTGTGAATCATCCATAGACATTGTGATGATGTTTGATTGATAACATGTTTAAGATCAGACTTGTAATTTATCGTTATGGCAAGATCAACAATTTAATGAGATATGCCAATGAGGAATGACGGCTCAATTAATATCAATCAATGCGGAAAACCCTAATAACTTCTTCAACAGAAGATATGTGTATGAATTACACAGCCTCCTGCTCTGATACCAATTGACGAGATATAATCTCTTGATCGTTTAGATCTTTTACAGGTTAATCAATGAAGAACAAACAACTATATCACACAAGAAAATGAACACAAGATAGAATCAATATAATGCTGATGATTCAAATGTAGTCACGCCTCAGCAGAGCTCGATTAAGAACTTCCACTGTAGAGGCGAGCTAGGGTTTACAATGTTGTGATGAATAAAAATATGAAACGCTATTTACTAAGGATGCATGCATGCACCTTAAATACTAAAACCCTAGAATAAAATAAAATACAGTTGGACAGGCCCAAACCGGTTACAAAACTGGGCTAACAATAATCGAGCCCAAGACGAAACATCCAGATCCCAACAGTCCATGTATGACAATCAAGTTTGGAACTTGGTGGACAATATACCAGGTCGTAACACAATCGGGTACAAATGGATCTGCAAGAAGAAGACCGAAATGGATGGTAATGTACGCACTTATAAGGTGCGACTGGTTGCAAAGGGCTTTTCTCAAACTCCGGTAGTTGATTATGATGAGACCTTTTCACCAGTAGCAAAGATTAAATCCATTAGGGTTATGATGAGACCTTTTCAGCCAGAGGGTTTTGTCAGTACAGAGTACCCTAATAGAGTGTGTAAGCTTAAGAAATCCATCTATGGATTGAAACAAGCACCTCGCAGATGGAATCTTTGTTTCGATGAGAAAGCCAAAGAGTTTGGTTTTTCGATGAGCGAAGATGAGTCTTATGTATATGTCAAGGCTAGTGGGAGTATAGTTAGCTTTTTGGTATTGTATGTGGATGACATACTACTCATAGGAAATGACATCCCAACTCTACAGGAAGTGAAGTCCTAGCTTGGGAAGTGTTTCGCTATGAAGGACTTTGGAGAAGCTGCCTATATCCTAGGGATAAGGATTTTGAGAGAGAGGAGTAAGAGACTAATTGGACTTAGTCAAAGTACCTACTTGGATAAGGTGCTGAATAGGTTTAGCATGCAGGATTCCAAGAAAGGAGAGTGACTGATCCACAGCAACGCCAGACTGAGTAAGACTCAGAGCCCGAGTACAGAGGATGAGATAGCTGAGATGAGTCGAGTACTGTGTGATTCCGATGTAGGCTCGATCATGTATGCTATGACTTGTACTCGTCCTGATGTGGCCTTTGCTTTGAGCATGGTCAGCAGATATCAGGGGAACCCTGGTAAGGCTCATTGGACAGCATTAAAGACCATTCTTAAGTACCTGTGAAGGACTAAGGATTGGGTCCTTACCCTCGGTGGGAGTGACGACTTGAGAGTAGTAGGGTATAGTGATGCTAGCTTCCAGACTGATAGTGATAATTTCCGCTCTCAGTTAGGTTGGGTCTTTACCTTAAATGGATGAGCAATTACTTGGAAAAGTTCCAAGCAGGAGACAGTGTCTGATTCAACTTGTAAATCAGAGTACATAGAAGCAAGCGAGGCAGCAAAGGAGGTGATATGGCTAAAGAACTTCATTGGAGACCTTGGAGTAGTACCAGCTATAAAGGAGCCTATGGAGATTTTCTATGATAGTGAAAGTGTAGTTTCCTTAGCCAAGGAACCAAGGGATCATGGGAGATCCAGACACATCGACAGAAAATATCATTTCATTATACATTGAATAGAAGAAGGACTCCTTGTGTCTAAGAGGGTATCATCAGATGAGAACCCATCAGATCCCCTCACGAATGGACTAGGTAGGGTTAAGCATCTTCAGCATGCGAGGCACATTGGGCTAAAGGATGATATTAGTTTTAGAAATTAGATAGCTTTTGAAATTTGTAAAGTGTAATTGACATTTGATGATAAATAAAAGTTGTTATTTATTTATAAGTAAAGTGTTAAAACCCATGGATCATGGAGGAAATGAAAATCCATGTCAATTGGGGGTTTACATGGTTTAACCCTACTTGTGACACATTATATAAAGACCCCATAGGCTAGCAAAATCGGCACTAAGACTAGAACAAGGAGGGCTAGCCGAATTTGAGTGATAGTGTACTTCTCTCAAAGTTATTCCAAGAGATGTGGTGTTGTGTGAAACATTTGAGGCATCACATTTGGGGTGCTAGGCTCACAAAGTTCTTAAGGAATCCAAGCAACAAGAAAGGTATGTTCTTCAACTATCTTTTATGTTTCAAGTTCCCCATGCCATGCTAGTTAGGTTAAGAACCGTGGAAAAATCAAATTTGCATGTATCTTAGTAAAACATAGATCCAATGTTTCTTGGGTTGCATGTACACCATAGGAGTGTTAGAATGCTCAAAACCCTTTAGAATAAGCCACGGCCTCCTGCTTGGAACTTTTCCAAGTTACTGCTCCTCCATTTAGGGTAAACACCCAACCTGACTGAGAACGGAAGTTGTCTCGGTCGGTCTGAAAGTTGGCGTCACTATACCTTGTAACTCTTAATTCATCACTGCCACCAAGCACAAGGACCCGGTCCTTAGTCCTTCACAGATACTTAAGCATTTTCTTAACTGCTATTCAATGAGCATTACCTGGGTTCCCTCGATATCGACTTACCTTGCTCAACGAAAAAGCCACATCAGGGCGAGTACATGTCATAGTGTACACGATCGAGCCAACAGCGGAAGCATATGTCACTCGACTCATTTCCGCTATCTCTGCATCGGTACTCAGACTCTGAGTCTTACTTAGTTTGGTATTGCGCTGGATTAGTAACTCCCATTTCTTGGAATTCTCCATGCTAAAACGTTTTAGCACCTTGTCCAAATAAGTACTTCGACTAAGTTCAATTAGTCTTTTACTCCTATTTCTCAAGATCCTTATCCCCAGAATATAAACAGTTTCCCCTAGATCCTTCATAGCGAAACACTTCCCAAGCCTGGACTTAACCTCCTGCAAGCTTGGAATGTCATTTCCTATGAGCAGTATGTCATCAACATATAATACTAGAAAGCTAACTATACTCCCACTAGCTTTGACATATACACAAGACTCATCCTCAATCCTAGAGAAACCAAACTCTTTGACTTTCTCATCGAAGCAAAGATTCCATCTGCGAAAAGCTTTCTTTAATCCATAAATGGATTTCTCAAGTACATGTAATCATACAAATCTACCAGTCTAACACATACTCAGTGAACACATGTAATCATACAGATTTACTAATCTGACATATAACTAGCATAACATCAATCCAATAAACCAGGATACATAATCCAGTTGGCCGGAATTGGTACCTTTGACCCACAAGTATAGTGAGGAAAACTCACCTTAATGTTAGGAAAATAGTTGAACTGAATACTGCTCAAACTAATAGCTCTACTGGTTACCTGTACAACACACAGGGACCAAGTCCCAATCTACTATTCAAAAATATCCCAAATAACCTGAAGTTAAACTTGGTCAAATTCAATGGTCAAAAGTCAAAGTCAAAGTCAACTCCAGCTAATTGCCATGGCGTGGCCATCTCGGGCCATGTCATGGCGACCTAAGGCCACACTGTGGGCACTGGGTTCCAAACAACTTAATTAGTTAAAAGGCAATCTGCTGAAAAATCAGATAGATGCTCGGACTGCTGATCCGGGAAATCTTCGTAATAGATATGATCAAATAATACCCTAATTAATAATTAGGTCATAAACCATAACTGATAGCCTAATTCATAATCCCAACTCTTAGGGTAAAAGACTATTTTACCCCTCAAAGCTAAACCCATTTAACAAAAGCTCAAAGCCTCAAAATGTCCCAAAAAGCAACCTAGGCCAACAGTAGGTAGTACGCCCCGCGTACTCCAAAGACATACATCGGGCCTCATACCCAGTACACGCAGCGTACTAAGAAGTACGCCAAGCGTATTGGCCAAGGCCCAAATCCTTAATTGAAGGTCTTAATCCCTTGAGACCTTAACGTCCAAACCTCAAATCTATGTCTAAATAGGGTCTTACTCAATAAATTTGTCAACTTTACTCCTTTGCATGACTTAATGGAACCCAAAACTCGTTTTGTCCATTTAGGTCCATAATATGAGCACCAACTGTAGCATGCTTCATCAACAACCATCAAGATGACTTATGCACTAACAACATTATAAATTCTAAGATCTAACATTATATGCTCCTGAGTAGCTCCTACTCACAAGGATGACTCAAGGGACCAAAACATGCCCAAAACAAGCCCTAGACTAGATCTAACACATAGAGTCATCAAGATAGAAGCTTTATGACTAAAAATGCTAGCAAAACTAATAAAGACTCTAGATATAAGAGCTCTACTCCAACCAAGGCTTGAACACCAAGCTCCTTCTTCTTCAAAGTGAGAAAAAAACATCAAAATTTAACCACCAAAGCTCAAGAACACTCAAGAAAAAGCTAGGGTTTCTCGTGGTATCTTCGAAGGGAATGAGGCTGATGAGGGGAAATGTATTGAGTCCATAATAGCACTTAAATAGGGGCCAAACCCTAAAAAGTAGGATTTGTTATCTGAGAGAGTACACCCAACGTACCAAATGTACTAGCCAACACCCATGCGGTTCTTTTTATTGCCAATGGGACCAATTTTGCAAACATTTTTCATAATAAGGATTAAAAAGAGAAATACCTTGAATCGGGTGTTACATGTTGTAGTGCCCATATATTTCACTCCAGGTGTACCACAAAATACATTCCATAATTATAAAAATTTTACAAAACATTTTGGTATACACTGGCACATTGGAGCACAAGAAGTTATCACAAGGATTGTGGTGGCAGTAAGCTCATGATCGAGTCGGGCGCTACAATTTTTAACCTGCAAAACATTTACAAACAAACAACGTAAGCCTCACGACGTAGTGAATAACAACTACAATAATATAAACACATAATCCAAATAACAAATAATCCATCAGGCAAATATATTTACAATATCTCCTAAGAGATCTAATAGAAACCTTTTTGCATAATAATCCCATGCTTAGTAAAGCACTAAGCCCAAACCTATCAAATGATACAATATCCAATCCGAGATAAATATAAACCAATATATCAATATTTCATTATAACCAATTTAGCTACTAAAATATTATATCTCCAATCCGAGACAACATATTCACATAATTATACCATCTTGAGGTACCATATGATGTCATAATAATCACCAACACACATATACCAAAATATGCAGGTGCCAACAAATATGGATGTTAGAGTATTTTTACTCACTTGATCACTTAGTTGACACACTACTTCGGCCCTTGACCTATACAAACTTCCCATCTGTCACATGCTGATACCTAACCAACAGTTTCCAAGTTTCTTAGAACCTGTTATAATTTACCCTTAACTACACCCTGTGACTATTTGTCACCAAGCTCATTAAATACAATAATATAACTATACTAGGCTTAAATTCATAAGCCAATAACCAAATCTACCATATCCGTACATTTTAGTAAATTAGGGTTTATAACCCTGATAATCCCAACTAACTATCTCACCGTGAGATTTACTTAAAAAAAATCTCACCAACAAGTCCATAACAGCACCATATCATGGATACGAGTATATATACATAAAATATACTCAAATCTATCAAATCTGAATAATAATTATGTATAAAACAATTACATAATAACGGAGTAAATTATACCTCCGTGAGCCTCAGCACAAATCACTTTATACGATCTCCCGCAACCGATTCCCGGTAGCGCTTTTCTTACGTGCACCATGACCTTCTAAGTGACACTAAAACACCTATTTTTATATTTTTCAAGATCTCACATTGTGAGCATTATAAGCTCACGTCGTGAGCAATGTCTAGACATGGTCCTGCCACGCGTCGCACTCTCCCGCCACGTGTCTCGTCGATCCATTGCATCTCATGTCGTGAGAATTAATTCCTCACGTTGTGAGAGTCAAATGTCACGTCCTAAAAATCATGTTTCACAACGTGGTGGTCAAAGGTTGACCTTTGACTTGACTTTCATTGACTTTCTCATAATAGCATCCTACTTTCATCTCAACTTCAAATAGCCATAAATTTCTCATACGGACTCCATTATCAGCAAACTTTATATCCATGAAATCCTCATCACGCGAACTACAACATTCATCAATAATATTTTAATAATTAACATTTATAAAAATTAACCATTTCTAGGGTTTATCTCACCTATCCCTTTCATAATATCTATACTTCATAAAATAACACCTGTTACGAAAAACCGGGTGTTACAAGTCTTCCCCCCATCAAAAGATTTTGTCCCCGGAATCTCCTGAAGTATCGTGCTATAATCAAGAATTCCATTAACTTATAATCCTTCCAAGAAGAACTATTGAATCATATCCTCCATTGCAATTGCATAAAAATGCATGGTTGTACATTATACTATCACAATTTACTATTATTTTCTTAGCATAAATTCCCTATACATTTACACTACAAACACATAAATATCTTTATCAACAATGATAACCATTTTCAATACAAAATGGTTATGAGCTATCAATTACCATCAAATTGCTACATCTCATTTTAAACTTCCATTTGATTATTAACACTTTTCCTCGAGCCTCACAATCTACTAACATTTCTTCCTGAGAAGTTCATAACACAAAAAAATCTCACATAATAAGGATAGGAACATATTCACTATCCCTAAATAATTCTACTTAATCATAAATTGTATTTACTGTCATCGTATTCTTTGCAACAAGTAGTACTCACTTGCTACTTAATTAAAATCAATTATTTCTATTTACCATTCTCAACTATCACCAGGTACTCGATTTACGACTCCTTCCAAGTCACAAGTATTTCACTATTACCAAGTCAGTCAACCACGCACCATGATCTCCAATCCGAGATCACAAAAACCATTAATTATCAATTATTACCGAATATCATATCGGTGAATACCACATTTCCACATCTCATCACTCACATGAATTTATTACATCAAAATTTCTCGAATTCACCCAATCCATTATGGTCTTTAATACCATAATGTAAATCAGATACATAGTAAATTCACCCATACTGGTATCTTCTATAGATCCAATAGGTCGATCAAACACCGATTCCTCAATATCTTCACACTACAAAGATGTCATTTCATTCTCACCCTAGAAATCTCTTACTATGTTGTCAATATGTGACATTTCAAAGTCAACCTTTCTAGCATCATGTCAACCAGTGACATTACTAATTCATCCTTATTCTCGTGGTAACTCTGATACCAAGATTACCATACATACACTTATACATATACATGTATGTTCAATTCCTGTGGTATCACCAATCCGAGATTACCACCATACCTGTTCCATTCCTGTAGTGTTTCTAATCCAGGATATCCACCATATCGTACCCGTATAAGTGGCATCTCCAAAATAAGATAAGCACAAAATCATACCCGTACTAGTGGCATCTCTAAACCAAGATAACCACCAAATCATACCCATACCAGTGGTATCTCTAAATCAAGATAACCACCAAATCATACTCATACATGTGGTATCTCTAAACCAAGATAACCACCAAGTGAAAAATATATGTATGTATATGTATGTATTTCAGTTTCTGTGGTATCTCCAATTCGAGATTACCACTATAATTCCTTTCAATTCACATGATAACTCCAATATCGAGGTTATCCTTACATTCATTTCCATATTTTTCTCAAGATAGTTCAAACACCAACATTTTCATGTCATTGTCACTTTATGACAAATATATGAATCCCAATTTTGAAGTAAAACAAAGTTTACACATATTCACTACTCATCTCAGAAATATTACTAGCTCAAAATTCATATTTGAAGTATTAGTTTCTTCTACCGGGGATCTTATCCCGAAAATATTTCTCCTCACGTCTCCCAAATTCATCATGACTAATATTAGGTATTCTGTTTTCAATCCATAGCACACTTTTAACTCCAGCCACATTGTGGCTCTAATCTTGTATAAAAAAATACGGTCAATAATTATTAGCTCACACAGTTGAAAGATAGATACTAAACATCTATCAACCGTACATAGTAATCTCATGGCCTATCTTCTAAAACAAGTCATTTAGCTAAAAGCCATCCCTAGACAAAATTTAATCCTTACATTGTGGTCTATCTATAATCACGTCATGACCATGATCATTCTTCACTTTGTGACTTTTTTTTCATCTCATGTCGTGGTCATACATCTGCCACATCGTGACCCTACCTTCCTCACGTTGAGATCTACATTCCTCACGGTGTGACCTACACAATTCAGTGATAGTAGTCTACTTAATGTTGACGTCATGATAGCACCATGCTCACGTCATGAGATTAAAGTATGTTGATATTCTTCATTTCGACTATATCACACATCGTAATCGCTACACCAGACACTTCAAATCGTCACACCTCGCATCTCGTTGTAGGCCTCGTAACCATACATCGCAACTTACCATGTACACCGTATCGTTCGCTACTATACTACTCATCTTCTCGTACACGATATCATCCAATGTCTAGCCTCCCCATGGTGATCGATTTTAATTGATAGGGAAAAAGGTCCCGACAATTACAAATCGATATTTTGCAAAATTATACGTATTCAAATGATTTTATTACTAATATCCCACCCTATGATTCAATTTAAATCACCCCACGAATCACAATACCCGCTATGTCATGCATAGCAAAGATACAACCCCGCACACCAAAATTCCTTCCGCAATATGTGTCACGATTTATATATAAATAATTGTGTGTGTGTCTGTGTTTATATATACGCGTAATATATATATATATATATATATATATATATATATATATATATATACACACATACATACATAATTGTTCCAACCTACCTCTACTAGGCATAATCAATTAACATGTTCCACATTACAGTTTAAGTTTAGGTATTTACTATAAGCACATAATTCACTTAAACCACGACTCTGATACCATCTTGTAATGCCCAGATTTTTCACACCAGGTATACTCCAAAATACATTCCATAATCATAAAAATTTTACAAAACATTTTGGTATACACTAGCACACTATAGCACAAGAAGCTATCACAAGGATCGTGCTGGCAGCAAGCACATGATCGAGCAGGGCGCTACAATCTTTAACCTACAAAACATTCACAAACAAACAACGTAATCCTCGTGACTTAGTGAATAACAACTACAATAACATAAACACATAATCCAAATAAAAAATAATCCATCAGGAAAATATATTCACAATATCTCCTAAGAGATCTAATAGAAACCTTTTTGCATAATAATCCCATGCTTAGTAAAGAACTAAGCCCAAACCTGTCAAATGATACAATCTCCAATCCGAGATAAATATAAACCAATATATCAATATCACATTATAACCAATTTAGCTAATAAAATACTATACCATCCTGAGGTACCATATGATGTCATAATAATCACCAATACACATATACCAAAATATGCAGGTGTCAACAACAACGGATGTTAGAGTAGTGTTACTCACCTGATCACTTGGTTGACACACTACTTCGGCCCTTGACCTATACAACCTTCTCGTCTGTCACATGCCGATACCTAACCAACAGTTTCCAAGTTCCTTAGAACCTATTATAATTTACCCTAAACTACAACTTGTGACTATTTGTCACCAAGCTCATTAAATACAATAATATAAAAATAATAGGATTAACCTCATAAGCAATAACCAAATCTACCATATCGGTACATTTCAGAAAATTAGGGTTTATAACCATGACAGTCCCAACTAAGTATCTTACCGTGAGATTTACTTACAAATCTCACCAACATGTCTATAACAACACGATATCATGGATACGAGTATATATACATAACATATACTCAAATCTATCAAATCTGAATAATAATGATGTATAAAACAATTACATAATAATGGGGTAAATTATACCTCCACGAGCCTCGTATCTCCCGTATATGAGCACAAATCACTTTATACGATCTCCCGCAACCGATTCTCGGTAGCGCTTCGCTCACGTGCACCAGGACCTTCTAAATGACATTAAAACACCTATTTTAATATTTTTCAAGATCTCACATTGTAATCATTATAAACTCATGTCGTGAGCAGTGTCTAGACATGGTCCTGCCACGCGTCGTGTCTCGTCGATCCATTGTGTCTCACGTCTTGAGAATTAATTGCTCATGTCGTGAGAGTCAAATGTCATGTCATGACAATCATGGTTCACGTCATGATTGTCAAAGGTTGACCTTTTACTTGACTTCCATGTACTTTCTCATAATTGCATCCTACTTTCATCTCAACTTCAAATAGCCATAACTTTCTCATACAAACTCCATTTTCGGCAAACTTTATATCCACGGAATCCTCATCAAACGAGCTACAACATTCTTCAATAATATTTTAAAAAATAAAATTTCTAAAAATTAAACCTTTCTAGGGTTTATCTTACCTATCCCTTTCATAATAGTTATACTTCATAAAATAACACATGTTACGAAAAACCGGGTGTTACACATGTTATGTGTCTAAGTGCCATCTTATAGACCAGTTCTTGAAAAAACATGGATAACGAGAGGTCAAATACCAAAAAATTTGATGAGTTTACATGTTTTCAACATAAAATAATAATCCAACTATTGATAAAAGTTTCCATAAATAAAGTTTGTTGCTAAAATGAGTAATTCAGTTTATATGTGTATTGTGTATAAACAATGAGTTCACAACCAAGCCTACGACTGTAATACGCCCTATAATAGCTAACATAGATAGTACACGGTAATATGCACTCCATGTTTAGGTTGAGTGAGGATTTTTCAAATCCTAATAGCGTTATCCATAATGACCATCGGCTCAAAAGAGTTAACAAGTTGTGAAATGTTCCAAGGACTTAACCACGATAAGGCCTCATGTATTAACATTATCGTACACATATTTAAAGTATATAACAATCAATTTTGGTACATTTTAAACTAGGTACAACATAAGTTAAATAATAATAACATGTTTTTTCACCCTAAAACATGAAAACTGTAAAAAGGGGTTGTGAATACTCACAAGATAAAGTTTTGTGGTTCAAAGCATTACGTTTCGGCGATTATGGGATCTACTCCTACTAGCATCCTACGAAATAATAAGTTTCTAGTGTGTTTCTTGATTAATTCTAATGCTAAATGTACTAAACTCCTACTTTATAAAATGCCAAGGTTATGATAGGATAACATAACATCCCAAAAATCATGATAAAAAAATTGTTCTTAGAAGCCATTTCCATAAACCATTGATCATACAAAACATTGTTCCCAAATCATAATCATAAAATCAGAGTATTAAAACTCTCCAGTCATAATAATTTGTAGGATGAGTGTACGATCAAGCATTTGTCTTCCCCCAGTCATCTGAAGTACTTAAAACCATGAAATCCAAGCCGAATCAGTTTCCCCTAAAGTACTCACATAAATATACAATAACAATTACAATTCATGCATATAGTGTTTGTTGACTCGTGGCCTCAACCCGACCATCCAGGGTTTGTTGGCATACTGCCTCAACCCATCCATCCATTGTTTGTTGGCTTATATCCTCAACCCAACCATCCCGGGTTTGTTGGTCTACCGCACAAAGCAGTACCACCTCAACCCACCCATCCAAGGTTTGTTGGCCTCGTGTCTCAACCCAACCACCAATATATCGACATATGCAACAAATAACAATAATTAGGAAGTGTAGGTAATCATACATATCTACCAATCTAACAGGTCACTACAGCCTAGCAACATACTATATATATATATATATATATATATATATATATATATATATATATATATATACACACACACTTCTGGATAGGTATCCTACATCTGAACCGAATTCTTTCTGGTTAAAGAATCTCTTTCTAGTTGCTCTGAAACAATTAGGAGATTATCTAGGTGGCAACATGCTATTGGGTGGTGGTCCCGCTTATAGGGTCAAATCAATACGCTCTAAGAAGAAATATTTGAATATAAATCTCATCGATATCATCGATCTCATAAGTATCATACCAAATCCCATCAATATATATATATATATATATATATATATATATATATATATATATATATATATATTTCAGGATCCATAACACAACTTAGTGGGCCGACATTGGTGTCTTCGACCCATGAGTGCATTAAATAAAACTCACCTCAAAGTCCAAAGGATAGTTGAACTGATCACTACTCCAAATACCATCTCTATAGGTCACATATACAACAAACAGGGATCAAGCATCAATCTACTACTCAAATTACTCATTTTGACCTAAAGTACAACTTTGTTAAAGTCAATGGTCAACGGTTAAAAGTCAAAGGTCAACCTTCAGCTAGTTGCCACATCATGGCCATCCTTGGCCATGTCGTGGCAACAAAACGACGAAACAAACGAGGATTTCCCAGTCGCCACTTTGTGTCGACATAAGGCAGTGGCGGAGCCAGGTTCAAAGTAAAGGGTATCCCAAACCGATGGGTTCGATTTCTCGGTTTTCCAAAATTGGTTTCGGGTTTAAACCCAAACCCATTCAAAAATTTAACTTGTTAAGAATTGAGAAGCTTGTATTGCTTAAATGGTTCTAAAAAACGTGCCATGGCGCGCCTCAAGGCGTGCCATGGCGCGAGGCGTGGTGTAGCCGTTACGAAAACGTCTAAGGCGGATTTTTTAAGCTTGGCGCCCAAATAACGTGTCAAGGCGCGCCTTATCGCGTTATGGCGTGAGTTTTTTTCAAGGCGTGAGTTTTTTTCAAGGCGCGAGTTTTTTTGATTTTTTTTCTTTTGTTTTTTTATCGGGCCTAAAATAAATGAGTTTTTGTTAACTTTTTTCTATTAGATATTAATATAAAACTTCTAAAAACTTCATATATTTGATAAAATTCAATAATTATATGATTTATATCTTTTTATGTATATAATATAGTCACACCTTGAAAAACGTCATGACTCACCAAGGCTTGTCATGGCTTAACTTTTACCTTGCCGTCAAGTCACGCCTTACGTTATTTAGAACCTTGATTGCTTATATAACAAATGTATATGAGCTATGTTTCATGTTGTGGCCGATGTGGGACGATTTTAGAATTTTAAAAAACAAGTTGAAAATGATTAAAAAAATACACCCATGTAACGGCCAAGATTCAAAATAGAGACCTCAAACTTAAAAGTTCAACACTTTACCACTTGGACAACTCAATACTTGTGTTTAATTTTCACAAACATCATAATATAATAGGTATAATATGTATAAAGCTATATAAAAAGAGCTGTGAAAATAAATGTTTGCAACAAGATTTGAACTTGCAACCTCCAAAAACATCCCCTAACGCCTTAACCATCTGAACCAACTACAACTTTTGTTATTATCTCGCTAAACATATTACTATTATGTATATATACACTACATAAAATGAAATTTTTCCAAAAAAATTATAGTACCAAAATTTTTTTAATGGGTATCCCGGGCTCTATTGTGGATCCGCCCATGACATAAGGCCACGCCTTGGGCAATGCGTGTCTAACAGCTTAATGGGTTAAGTTGTTTTATTCGATTCTAAGAGCTCCAAAGCTAAGATCTGGTCTATTCTACGGTTTAAATGGATAAAGTTTCCAACTTTATCCCTTAAGACTCTCTAAGAGATCAAGATCTCAACTCCTTGGTCCAAAAAGGGCAAAAACATAACATGGTTTAATCATTAAGCACTTAATCTTGAAGGCATCTTGTCCATCAATTCCAGAAGGGTTCCTAACACCATTACTAACATAAAATTTCGTGCAATACAGACATGCAATTCCAATGCATGTCTTGAACTCCTATTAGGTCAAAACAAGGACTTTATGACCAAGATTTCATGCATGACGCCAAAACTCATTCCTACTTCAGATCCAAAACACTAAACACCCCAAATGGCTTGGAGATTCATAAAGTTACAAACCTTATGAGATCTTACCACTCAAAATGATCAATACATGAAGAATGATGGACAAAACTAGAGATATAGCAACTTATCAAGGAAAATGTTGAGTCTTAGACACTCACCAAGGTCGAGAAGATATGCTAGAAGATGAAGATGACATTTGCAAGGTGAATCTTCACACCAAAGGCTTCCTTCTCCTTCAAAGACCACCACAAGTACCAAAATGAGTTCACAAAAGCAATGGAGGCTATGGTTAGGGTTTTTGATTTTGGGAGGATGATGGAGGCTAAATGATCACGAAACCCTAGCTATAATTTCCTTTAAATAAGACCTAAAGCGCAAGGATTGGGGTTTCTTCCAAAAACAGTTGTCACGCCGTGGCACCTATGGTCACGCCATGGCAGGTCATGTAATTCATGCGATCATAAGAATACTGCCACGTTGTGGCCAACCAAAAATGAAGGTTTAAGATTTAGAAATTAACTCATACCTGGAACGGGTGTTAAAAATTAAATTTCACGTAGATTGTAACCAATTTCTGAAATATTATATTTTTATGAATCCTTTAGTTTAGTAAAAATTTCAATTGATGATTCCCAATTTTTTTCATGTGATTAGTAATGGAATTTATAATTTTATGGGTTGTTTTAATAATTCTAACAGTATTCATGATCTTCCATGTAAATTTTCTTAATTTTTGGGCAAGTCTAGCTATTTTTCCACCACTTGATTCATTAAATCATGGAAAAATAGCAAATGTTAATGAAAAAATCTCAAAATATTTTTTTTTATCTTTTTAATAGTGTCATGAAGTTGTGATTATTAAAATGTCATTTGAAATAGCGTAATCTAGTTTTAAAAATTACCCATGTTTAATTCTAAGAAAATCAAAATAATTACTAAACAGTGTCCAAATGAAATTTTATTTTATATGGAGTATTTATTCTCAGTATAGATCATCTAGGAATTTTTCCCATAATTTATTGACCATTAGGAATATTTATTTGGAATTTAAGGCTCTAAAATACTCATTTTTGTAAAAAAAAAATAATAAGAAAATAGTTTTAGCACTTGAAACGTTACAAAAAACTTGATAATATCATAATCTCTTTGAAAAAAATTCAATTTGTATTTTATTTGGTGCTTAATGGTATATTTACATCCCATGAAATATAAGAATAATTGTTTATTAGTGTTTGAACTAGAAAATTGAGCTCAAAATTTGATATTTTGTACCAACATTTCAATAATGTTTTGACCCATAATATTTGAGGTTCTCTTAGCTTAACATGTTAGGAGTTCAAAATAACTTTTCAATGATTTTTGTGATGATTAACTCTCTTGAACATGCAACACAAAACTAGTACTCACAAAAGAAGTATTATTGGAGCAACAATATTGTAAAAATTGTTTGAATGTTGAAATCTTAATGTTTTTCAATGAGACCATTTTGGTTCGAAATATAACTCAGATTACTATATTTAAGAAAATATATTGGTTTTTTGTTAAGAAATGAGTGAGATATGGCAGTTCAAAGTCAAGTGAAGAAATCTAGGAGATTGCATGTATGCTAGTGTGTTGGAAAAGTGAGTTTAATCATTACTATGAGAAAATCCTTTAAAATATTTTAATGACATCATTATCCGGTCATGTTATGGTCATGTTTCCAAAGGTCAAGTAGATTTTAAATCATTATATATATATATATATATATATATATATATATATATATATATATATATATATATATATATATATATATATATATATATTATGCATCCAAGTACAAAATCTTATTTCTCAAGAACTCTTAAAATGAGTTTTATGTTCTTAACTTGAGAACCGATTTGTGTACTAAGATCATGAACATGCAACAATGTTTTTTACACATGCATGGTGTTAAAACACATCCATGATGTTCTAAAAACCATTTTAACTATAACAAAACAAGTTTAAAGAAGATAAAGGAGTAGAAGCCGAATTTTGAAGTTATATGCACATGCATGGCTTAAATCAAGATCTTAACATAGGTTTGATCATGGATTTTTGCTATTTTTAACACATGAAACATATGATGGTGAAAATATATAAACATTAAGATAGAAGAAAATATTCTAGCCATGGGAGTCGCATAGAATCCGAAAACTGTGAGAAAACATGTTAGAACTTGCATCTAAATGGAGAGGATGAATGATAGAATGAGGTCCCTTACCTAGATTCAATTTTGGGCTTTAAGAACATCCAAGAATCTTCAAAATTTTATGGGTTTAATGTCAGAAAAGGAGGCTAATTTATAGAGAGAGTATGCTTGGTGTTTTTAGAGAGAAGAAATAGAGAAATCGAAATTTTGTTTCTATCTCTCTCATCATCTCTTTGGGATTTTACTTCACCAAAATGGGTTACAAAACTCAAGAAATGTAACTAAATGTATGAAATGGAATGGCTAAGTCTCTCTTTCAAATTTTGCTTCTAAGGTCATCTTTTCTCTCTCATATTAACATGCAAAAATCTGATCTCGAGATTTTGCATAAAGGAGTATTGTATAATAAGTGAGAAAGAGAGAGGAAGAGTATTGAGGGTTGTGTATGGCCGAATTTTTTGGAGGGAGAGAGAGGGTTTTAAGAGACTTTGAAATATATATTTTTAATAAATATTGTCTCTTAACATTTTTTAGAACGGAGGGTATGGTCATCTTTCACCTTTCACTTTTTAAGTGTCACGTCAGTTGTCCCCTCACTCTCCTTTCACTCACCAAAAGGCAAGAAATGGTCACATTTCACTACCTTTATTTTTTATTTTTTAAAAAATATATATCTATACAAATATTATACTCATTTTGTATGGAATTAAAAACCATGAATTTTGATATATGTTTTTTTAATTTTTTTAGTATATATAATTTAATAAATAGTAAAGAAACTGAAATAGAAAATAAAAAAGGTTGACCAATCACACGAGGAGAGAGAGAATAGAGTAGCCTCCCCTCACCCTTTCCCTGCACCCCCTAAACCACACCCACGGTACTGTGTTCCGGGGTGTAGTTCTTCTTCTTGCTCCATACCTTTTGGTCTTATAAAAATTTTGGCTTTAGCATTTTATAAATCCATAGATTCTTATATTCTAATTCATCATTTTGATAAATAATTTAGCTTATAATTTATATTTTATAAACATAAGTATTATATTTCAGATAATGAAATAAGAGTTTATAAAATGAGAATGTTTGATTAGATGAATGTTTGAATAATGTTTTTGGTTCATAATTCGAATTGTGATGTGTGGACAATATTTCAAACTTGTAATTAAATCATACATGATATAATTTGAGTTTGTTAAATACTTAAATTAGTTAAGCACTTCATAAGTTCCAATTAGGAAGTTAGGGTATTCAATCTATCCTTGAGCTTTGATCTATCAAACTTGATTTTTGTGTTAAAGTTTTGAGATTGAGCTTTGGCATTTTATATGTAATTGGAAGATTCCGGAGCTATATAAAAATTGAGTATACTAGCTTTTATTTCTAATTAACTCCAAGTTTCAAGAAGTTTATGACCTAATTTCTACAATTAGGTCTAGTATAAGATATGTCTATATGCTACATATGAGATGTTCAAGTCTAAGAATGACCTGAATTTTACAATAGTCACACTTTGGGTCTAAATGAGAAAATAATGTTGAGGCTTTAGAGTTAAGAATAGAGGGAAGAGAGAGAAAGAGAGAGATGAAGAGTAAGCAGAGTATGCGAAGGCATACTAAGAGTAGAGAAGGGATAAAGCATCAAGCAGAGTAAGAGTTAGAGGAGAGAAGAGACATAGTTAGAGATAGAGTTACAATATGGATAGATCGTCAGAAGAGCCTAAGAAGTGACTAAGAGAAAAGTAAGAGAAATAGATTAGATGGTATAGAAAGAGATAGATGAGATGAGAAAGAACATAAAGGAAGATTAGAGAAGAGCAGAGGAGATAGATGGAAGAAGAGAAAATAATAGCAGTGTATGCTATTAGAAAAAGACTTAGATGATCGAGCATGCGATAGAGAAGAAAGATAAAAGATAAGAAAGGATAGAAGAATAACTTACCAGACACGTTGTGACTCATGTTGCAGATGCTTATGTTTTTCCTGTTCAGGTTGTAGCAGTCGTGGTAACAGAAGAGAAGACAAGAGCACAAGGAAGACTTAGATAGTAGGTTGTTATTTGATGTATTTTCCTTGTTCTAAATTTTATGTAGATTTTTATTGTAAACCCATGATTTGTCCTGGGAAGTAAGGTTTTAATTTGTTTAGAATTATGCATTGTAGATAAAACTCTGATCATTCTCATAGAATAAATGACAGAAATTTCGGGTCATTGCAGTTTCTTTGTATCATTATTAGGCAATTTGTATAAATGAGAGGCAGAGAAATATCATTAGACAGGTACTGAAGGAAAAACAATAAAATTATCTAAAAAGTTGAATATTATGGAAAACCAACTACAAAGAGAGTAATTAGTTACAAAGTAGGGTATTTATTGTTCATGGGTGAGAGTTCATTTACCCAACTTTATGGGAACCTATTTAGCTAAGGGTATATATGCTACGAATCTCCTCTTTATTGCAAACACATTTCATTTTGAAGTTGTCATTGTTTTCCAAAAATACAAATATACTAAAACTCAAATCAAACTACATCAAAATGTTTTTTACATACTACAAATATGTGTGAAACATTTTCTATCTTTTTGTAATATATAAATAAGTATTTGAAAATATTATATTACTAGGTATAACGAATCATTAGTATTTAGTAAGTAAGGTTAACAATATTTTATTATAAACTTACCAACATAACATCCATTATTATATGCAAAAAAAATATTTGCAAATTTTTGAATAAACATTATATTTGTCTAATATTGGAAACCAGACATTAATTCCAAGAATGTTTTTAACTTTGTCTGGAAAAAAAAAAATCTTTCAAATTTCAAAGACAATTTCCAATGTTCATATCTTTCAATGACAATTCTTATAGAAAGTTGGTTTGTTTCTTAGCGAATATGTTCTCATACATGGACACTTATATGTTGTATTATTAGAGTTCAAAGTAGGGAATAATTAAAATTGTTAATTTTTAGATAAGGATTGTATATTTGCAATTGAACTGTTAGTAAGGTTAATAATATTTCATTATAGACTTACCAGTATAGCATCCATTATTATATATAAAGAAGTGTTTGTAAATTATGATTAAAGATTATATTTGTATAATATTAAAAACCAAACCTTTATTCCAAGAATGTTTTTAACTCTGTTTGGAAAAAAAAATCCTTTCGAATTTCAAAGACAATTTCTTGTTTGTATGTTTTTTAATGTCAGTAACAAGAGTCAATGACAGTTCTCATTGAAAGTTGGTTTGTTTCTTAGAGAATATGTTTTTATATATTGACAGTTGTATATTGTTTTAAAATGTCAGGTCTGCCAAATCATAAGTTAATTTTAAAAGTTGGTGTTCTAGTTACATTACTGAGAAACATTGATCAGAAAAATAGTTTATGTAACGACACTAGACTACAGGTTATATATTTGGGCGAACGTGTTATTATTGTGGTTGTCATATCTAGAAGTAATATTGAAAACTTGTTTGGTTCATCCAGTTTCCTAAAATTTTCTAAGAAAATAAAAATTTTCAGTTTTCCAAAAATCGTATTAAATTAGAAAAGTAATTTTTATAGTTTTTCAAATTTCTAAGATGGAAAATGAAAACTTCACCGTTCCAACCAAACGTGTTTTCTAAAATTTTCATTGAAAATTGAAATGAGAACTTAACTCTATTTTCTGAAAACATTTTCTTAAAAAATGAAAACAGTTTTCGACAACCAAACGCATCCTAATTTTTTTTCCAATAATGTCTTTTAAGTCCTAGAATTCTTCAAATTCCAGAAAAGATAATTTACATTGGTTGTATGTTTTGCAATGACATATTATAAACATTGGTTGTATGTTTTGCAATTTGCAATGACATATTATAAGAGTCAATGACAATCGTCATCGAATGTTGGTTTGTTTTCTCAAAAATCTTATTTTACATATGGGCAATTGTATGTTATTTTATTTAGAATTCAAAGTAGAGAATGATTAAAATTGTTTTAGATATAGATGGTAGACTTACAAATATAACGATCTGATATTGTGTATAAAAAAGTTTTTAGAAATTTATAAACAATTTATAGATTTTAATTTTTTATATCATTTTTTTACTTAATTTCAATAGATCACACTTCACTAATCATTTTAATTTGTAATTTATTGTGTTGTGTATATCAGTTTATGTATATTATTACATTATAATTATTTTTAATTTGTCATACAACAATATCATCTCCATGATTTATTGTATTTTTTCGTACTCTATTCAAATTTATATTGCACGGTATAAAATCAGAATTATAACAAATGTCTACATATATAGAATCGTAGATCAAATGTTACTAATTTTAACTAATACTTATAAACTTATAGACAAAACTCTTATCTTTGTAATTCAATAAATTTTTATAAATCTTTGATTTGTCATTACCATTTTAAAATATCAATAGTGTTTTCTTTTTTAACCGTACGGATGTTAAAAACCCACTTTGGACCCCGTTGTTGTCCAAAAGTATTTTTATACTCCATCCGTCCCAAAATAATTGTCCTCCGACAAAAAACACACAGATTAAGAAAATATTAATTACTATTAACTTTATTACATGAAATAACAGTTTTACATTTTTATTGAATTTAATTTCATGGTAGTTGCATTTAATTTCATGATAATTTAACTAATAATGACTATTATGGTAAAAGACATTTATTTTTAAAAATAAGTTGTTATTTTAGGACAACCAAAAAAGAAACATTGACTATTAATACGGGATGAAATAAGTAATATTTTCAGGTTCAAGGTGGGATGGGATCAGGGGGAGGGATTTACCCCGTTTAAGTTTTGGGAACGAGGACTTTTGTCATGAATACGATGTGTGGTCTCCGACATAATTACCCTATATTCAACTATTTTATTTATAAAAATGAATATTAGATAGAGTAGTCATTGTGTAATATATGTTGTGTATTTGAGTAATTTGTGTAATATTAAAGTTAAACAAAATAAATGAGTTAAAAATACGGTAAATAAGGTTAAACGGAAGATTTCGTGCCAAACTGGGTTAACAAGGGATTCTCAAGGGAAACATGAGAATTCAGGGCTAGGATTGGGGTCGGGGGAAACAGATAAATTTGGGGGCGGGGCAGGGGCAACTATTTCCACCCCGGTTTGGGTCTCGTTGACATCTCTACTCAACTGTGGTTTCTATGGGTTTTAACCTAATAAAATATAAATGTAGCAATTTTTTTGTAAAACCTGCAAAATGAGATTTAGACAGCATAACAAATAACACAATCTAACCACATAACCAGCAACTAGGTTCCTAATCGTGAGATTAGATTGTAACCATAATGGGATGATGGTTAAAAAAAACTAAAACATTAAATATTCATAACTGAACAACCAAAAATCAAACCCCAAAAATATTGGAGGATCAAGACTCGTCTTTTAACAATCTAAATAAGTTCCAATATCTTGTAAAGCTGTTGGTGGAGTAAAAAGTAAATAGTTTTGGAACAGAACTGAAGTTAGCCCTGATTTAGGAATAAATCATGATCCATACAAATCTTTTCAACAGATTATATTCTATTCTGTTCTGTTCTGTTCTATACCATGAATGTAAAACCTTTTTGCACAAAAAGACCTCACAGATAGTCAGCCCATGTCATGAACAAAATGTGAGTCATTACCATTATCCTCCATACAAAATCAAACTACTACCCAAAAAAAAAAAAAAAAAACATACCTCCACTGTAGCTATATCTTCTTCTCTTCACCATTTCCAATCTTGCCCTTCACACCATCTTTCTCAATGGTGTCTTGAATAAGGTCAGAAGGCGTAGCAGCTGGATCCAGCTCAAGGCAACCTTTTGGACAATTTTGCCCTTCTGTCCCATTCAAGACATATTTCGGGACTTGATGTGAGAATCGAAACATTTCTTCTTTTGGAATCACTGTCACTTCACTTTCGTCTGTAACAGGATGAAAAACAGTTCTGAATCCAGCATGCTTCAAAAGACGGCTGACCGGAACACCTTTTTCTTCATTGTAATCTTCTAGAACCTCCACCATGTCATACTTATGTATCACATCATCTGGAACATTCTCGTCCCAATCAGGCGACCAGTTTCTGTACAGGGCCCACACTTGGTTCTTCCTAGGTAAAATCAAAACACTCCCACGTTGGGATTTTGTCCACTCAACCTTCTGGGAGAATGAATTTAGGGTTTTGTAGAGTTCATGTCTCCCGATTCTAAACTCCCCACAAACCTTCCGAAAACCCGAACCCAACCAATCTAGGGTTCCGAATTCGGCTGTGGTTTTTGAATTTAGCCAACTGATTTTCATCTTCAGTGGTTTTCTTGAAAGAACTTTATGAATCAAAGCATAGAATCTTGGCATTCCATCATCATCATCATAAGCAGCCCACACTTGGTTATCTTCAAATGAATTTTCGGTGCGTTCGAGGTCAAAATCATGGAAGTCGGGATCCGGAACATTCATTGCAAGTTCTTCTTCTTCTTCTTCTTCTTCTTCTTCTTCTTCTTCTTCTCCATTTTCTTGTTCAGAAACTTGTTTGCTATTTTGATTTTGATTTTGAGATGATGGGTTGTTGTTGTTTTTGTTTAAGTTTTCTTTCGATTTCTCCTCGGATTCCCATTGGATTAGCTTTTTTTTAATCTCTGTTTGGGCTTTTTTCATTAACATGTTTCGGCTTTCTAAAGGAGTCAACTCCCTAGTTCTATTTAACCTAGTATTTAAATTAGCTGTCTCAAAACCGGTCATTTTTACCCCTGTTGTTGACATCTGAAACGGGATCTTAACACCAGAGCCTTGACTATCATCATCTGCTTTTCTCTTTTTTGAAGGCCAATTAGCATAGAATTCTTCACGTTCTCTTTTCAACCTGTCAGCAACTACTTGCTGAATAACACTTGCTGCTTTTGTTGCAACCGAGGGGTCTGCAGGCACATTTGGTTTTGTGAAAGGGCCTCCCTGGACTTTTGTGGTTTTTACATGGTTGGTTGGGTTCTGATGGTGGTGAGCAGATGAAGAAGATGGTTTTGGGAGGTTGACAGGTGGCGGCATTTCCTTGGCTAGAAATGGCTCGTGACAATTGGGACACAAAAGGGTATGATTGAGATATAGTTTTAGATACTCGTAATGCATCTTGCATCGATGGCAAATTGTCCAGAAAGTATCGGTACGAAGCGGAGGTGGCGGTGGAGGTGGGCGGGAAGGTGGTGGAGGAGCTGGCGGCCTAGTGGCAGTGGTTGTAGTTCGGTTGTTTGGCTTTGAAGGTGGTTGCTTTGTGTGGGCCCCATTGGCACCAGGAGCTGAAGGAGGTGGAACTGGAACTGAAACTTTCTGTTGGAATGCTCTCATACTTCTCCTTTGGTTATAGGATGATCTTTTAGTTTTGTCAGATAACAAACTCCATGCTTCAGAAAGAAGTTTAAAAGCACCATCTGCACCTACTGATTTGTTTTTATCAGGGTGTAACAAAAGAGCCAACTTTCTGTAATGTTTTCTGATTGTTTCTTCATCATCATTAGGGTTTGCACCGAGTATTCCATACCAATCAACTTCTCCACTGATCTTGTTCTCTGAGGCGATATACACATCAAGAGTGGTCAACATCTGAGAGATGCCATCAAGACTAGGATACAGGTTTTGGGCTTTTAAGATGAACTTCTTAGCACCAGGAAAATCTTTATCGGATAATTTCTTTTCAGCGATTGTTTTTGCCCTAATTGCTTCATCTTTATTGCATTCCATGAGTTTTAATGGTGACTCTCAATGCTTCCTTGTCAGTTTCTCTTCCTATAGATAATTCAGAACAGAGTGAAAGAGAAAGCACGGGTATTCAAGGATAAAAATCAAGGTCTTTCCCTTTGTGATAGAAATGGTGGAAGAATCAAGTCAAGATACCTGAAATGACAGAATAGACATGTTGATTAAAAGACATCATGTCATGTTGTAGTATAATCGTAAATGACTTTCTTTTTCTAGAGGGTATTAAGATGGAATGGGTATCTTTTCTATTAGGTATGTGAGATTCAAATTATGCCAAAAGTAAGCAGTTACATTGCAACTCTATGAAACATATGCATTAAAATTACATTACTCTAATTCAACCTTAATAATGTAATCACTAACCACTAACATGCTTCTACCCATCTTTGTGCACAAAGACAAGATACACATACCAATTTATGATATGAGAATCATAAGATGATTAGGTTATCTAAAGATTTCAAACGATACCGCATAATTACATCAATCAACATTACTGAAATTTGAATTACTGAGACATCCAAATCTAAAGCCTAAACCAACACCACTTGTGTTGCTAGTTGCTATATGTATCTCACTACCTCATTCATTTATAATAATTGAAGTGCTGCAGTAAAACATCAGGTGCACAAATTAATGAATGATCAGAGTCAATTATGGGATAGACATTTTATAACAATTCAGGTTCAAATTTTCGACCGAGACGGAAGAAAAAAAAAACATCATGGATTATTACGTAACTACAAAGATAGTCGCAAAAGCAACTAATAATCAGACCTAAAATCCGAAACTTATAAAGTCGCTTATGAAATTAAACAGGTGTCACAGCGACAACAAACATGAGATTCAAATTAAAAACGCTGAACGCAAATCTGAAAAACTTAAGTAATCGTGACAATTGGCAATGAAGTCGAAATTGAAGCAAATCAACACTAAAATCCCAAAACAGAGTAAACGAAAGTCAAACCCTAGATTCGAATTACGTGAAATGCAAGTGAAATTGAAAGAAACGAGAGTAATTTACCAATTGATGTTCGAAGGAATTTGAATCCGCATAGGATTTGATTATTGTTTGACCTTTGCAATTTCCCACCAAATTGTTGTGTAAGGGAGAGGAAAAGACCGAAGAGAAAGTTTGGTAAAAACCCCTCGGAGAATGGCTGAAGAACAATCAGCCCTCAATATGCCACTACAATAAGAAATATCTCTTAAAAAAATAGGAATTTACACTAATATAAACGATGGGTAGACTCAGATGGGCTCGATCTAGTTTTTTTTTTTTTCTTTGGAGTGAACCCTAACACAGTTAACTTAACCAGGGTTAACTTTTTACCATGGTTGAGTAGAGTTGTTATGCCACTAAAATTTTATACAATGCACCTTTAGGCTAATTACTATACTACCCTTTTATATACATTAATAAGTGATGTTTCTCATTTTGAATGTAAATGTCCTAGAATATAAATTACACCATTAGTCTTTACGTTTTTAGTATACATGATTAATCATTTTTTCAGTCATACATAACTAGCACTCTTAATTATTTCCCGTTTCTCTCGTGAACTCGGTTACGTTTCTCTCGTGAACTCGGTTACGCCGTCCATACCATAGAAGGGCATTATGGTAAATCGAAGAACGAAACACCCGAAAAGATGGTACTTGATCATATTCAATGTGTTTGTACACTTATGGCTATGTGTATGTTCTAAAATAGTCCATTCCAATTCCAAAGCAATTGACCATGAATTCTACCATTTTTTTTGTTTGTTTTACAGACGAATGTATCGAGCACAAATTCTAGCATTTTTTCCATATGTATAGCACATTGATATAGACTCATTTAAATTTTTGACAATAAAAGTCCATTAGATGCAACAGTGGAACTCAAGTTAACATGCCATACATTGATACATGGAGCTAACAAAGTCTATTTAGAGCTCTGATTTTTTATTTAACATATAAGAATTAAGAAACACAGTTTTTAAGTTTGCAAGATCCATTCCATGTAGCAAAAAAAAGATTCTTGAATAATTAATTAATGTCGCATTATTGTTCATAAAAAAAAAAACATAAGAGATAAAAAAAGACACAATTTACACCGGGTAGGTAGGTAGGTGGGTAAGATAAGCGTTCAACAGACAGACAGATAAACAAACAAACAAACAAACAGACAGACGGTCTTTTTGGGGTTCACTTCAGATGATAAACACATGTATCAACAGCTACGAACAAGAACAATATGCACGCACAAACGCACCCTTGGAGCTTCAGACTCTAGTTCAGTCATCATCATACAACACCAACCAAATCAAATCATTCAGCCATCTATTGGTCCAGTCTTGGTTTCATTCTCATTCTCATTTTGGGTTTGGGTTTGGGTTTGGGTTTGGATTTGGATTTCAGTTTGGGTTTGGGTATCATCGGTTTGGATTTGAGGTTCTATTGTAGGTGGTGGAGATTGATGATGATAAAGCCTGACTACAATACAAGTGATATTATCAGCACTTCCTCGGCTAAAAGCAGTTTCTATCAACTTTCTAGCAGCTAACTCAGGCTCTTCTTCTGACAATGCTAGTGTCACAGCATCCTGGAAAATAAATAACAGACCAGAAAAATGTATGAGAAATATTCATTTGTTTATATAATATTAATATTAATATTGGAAAATCAATGAGATCTATACCTCATTTGGTACAACATCCCAGAGACCATCACTCGCAAGAACAAGCAATTCAAATTCCTCATCCAGTTCTTGTTCCTGATCAAAAAAAAAAAACAAACAAACCAACAATCAGTAAAAATCAAGAGAATATGTTTATGCAAAGGTCATGATTTTCAACAGTAAGGAAGTTCTAACAGCATACAATTGACATATCATTATCCATGAATGCATCATCACCAGAAAAGGAAATTATGTTCTGACCTAATGAGCACGTTCGAGTTGAACTTGAAGTATATTATTTTATACAAAAGAAAACCCTAAAAATTATGCGATGATTACCTGGATTTCGGGTTCTGCAACAACAAATTGCTTCAGCATACGGTTTCCAAAAGCACGTGACATTGCTAAAACACCTCCAACCCTCCAAGTACCTGAAAAAAGAAAAACATTAAACCTGAACATATACAGAAAAATGTCACTTAAGTAAAAAAAATAAATAAATAATAATAATAACAAAATTACCATTACCTGCCCACATCACAACTCCACCAGCATTTTCAATTCTCTTCCTCTCATCGCTTCTATTTGGTTTGTGATCCTCAGAAAGAGGAATAGCTATCAATTGAGTAATAATACAAATTATGAATCCGCTTAAAGAGGGATATTTATAAGTTATAATAAAAAAAATAGAAAAAGGCAATTTTTCTAAAAATTACCTTTTCCTGCCTTTGATATGACAGTTCGAGAATCTCCAACATTAGCAACATACAAATGATTGCCTACTAAAACTGCTGTTGAAGCAGTAGAACCATCATCACGAAACGTATCTTTTCCAGACTCCAAGAAGTCTGAGTCAGTCTGCTGATAAGTCTCACCTGTTAATTCATTCATTCATTCAAGTTTATGAATTTCTCTTCTTTTTCGTTTTTATATGTAAGTCATAGGCATAGGAACTCACTTATGGCCACTTTGGTGTTTGTCAAAAATTCTGGATGATTCATCAGATTCTTGAAAAGATTTTCCTTTAAATACTCGGCTGCACGTGAACCACCATGACCTACACAAAGCTAACCATCTTCAAGTAAGAAGTAGAACAGACATGTCTGAAAAGTCTAAAAGATAACATCAATGTATTTCACATGTTAATCATCAATGTATGTGTGCACAACACATGCATGCTAGTTTTATGGAAGCCGGAATCATCTTCATTTAATCCCAAACTAATTCAGTCAGACCAAAATTGGCCCTTCCTAAAGTAGCAACCTGCTTTATAAGTAATAAATCACTTGATCAATGTATCCATCTTCAGGCATTAGTCAAAACATATTAATTAATAATAAAAAGTTTCTCCCAAAAAAAAGATTATATCGTAAAGATTGCTGAGAAAGAATATAACCATCAAATATCCCGAATAGACAAACAGTCTGCCCATTAATCTTGCAAGTCTTGACATCAAAGAAGTCCTCCATGCTAGCTCTTTTACCTCTGAAGCTTGAATAGCCACATCCCAATTTTCCATCTTCACTGTAAATACAAGACACAATAAAGACATGTCAGCAAAGGGAATAAACAGCAACATAGCAAGTGGTCTTCAAAAGGACAATCACCTCTTCCATCCTCCACTTGCACAGCCACCATTATCATCCTTCTCTGGTGAACTTTTGTTAGTAGTTGGACCCTGGTTTCCCGTTGCACTCGTATCCACCATCATTCTTCTACCAGATGGAAATATTCGATCAGACAAAAAGGTTGCTGTAGAAACAGTCTTCAGACCTTTTCTGAAATTAGGAAACTGCAACAACCCCTCTGCGACTTTCTGAATATTCACACCTTGCACAATTACTGTCCTGAGATAGCTGCTGCATACCATTTAAGAGTCCACAAGCTGGTTTGTCCTTATCATCCAAATTTTAACCTTAAAAAACAAAAGAGAAAAGGACCCAAAACATCACAAATCCATCGTATTCCTTGTGACAAGAAAAACTTTTGTGTGCATCAATAAGTTCGCGAAAAGTTTCCAACCACTTTATAATGTAATCTGTTACCATACATGGTAATGCAATACTGCAGTACCATGCATGGTAATTTCCTACAAATAGAGATGGTTTCACCTTCCAAATGATTCCGTAGTAATAAAATCAACTTTTTATGTATGGAAACTTCTTGTGTGATGCTATCATACATAGAATTTCTTAAACAACAATGTCACACTCAAGCCAATTACCTATTCTAAATTTGCTAAATATGTAATTTGCAAACGCCAACCCCCAAACATTAAGAGCATTCAGGATAAAGAAGCTACAAGTTGAGTTAAAAATGAATTATAATTGCATTCCAGAACCTATATCCTTGAATACATGATAAAGTTTCAACTGTGTCCAATTTATTTAGGATATCAAGCCTCATGTGTAAGATGGACTTGATTTGATCAGCTAAAACTGGAAATGACACAAGTTTTTCACATTTACCCAAATAGTAAATAGGGATTAACTTGCAGTTATAATCTTAAAGAACAATCATTGCTACATCCTTTGAGGCTTTGACAATCAATCTTCTTTTTTTCAAATTAACATGCTTAATAGCTTAAACCGGAATCGGGACAAACTTGCCGCATGTGTTAATAATAGATAATTGAAAAGTAACGAAATAAACATAATCTGAAAAATCGAGCTATATCCTCAAAAAGTACGAATCTTACTAAAATCGAGTCAAATGTAACACATTTCGTTAACGGAATCCACAAACTGAATCGTAAACCCTTGAATCTAAGCAACAGTAAACAAGTGATCTAAATCTGCAAATCTTACTTTTCAGAGTGATTTGCTCCAGAAACTGCAAAGGAACAACAGATCTAGCAACATGTTATATGAATTATCGAAGAAGAAAAGGCAGGATCGGAATCTGAGATGCAGATGCGAGATCAGAAAGAAGGACAAAAGAAAAGTATAGTGAGGAATTGTTGTATTTAAGAAAAACTGAAAAGAGAATCTGAAACCCTAGAAATCGAAAAGAAAAAAAAGATTGAATCCAAAGAATATGTGATTGGAATCAATGAATAGGGGATGCGAAAGAAAGAGGGCGTTTTTGGGTGTTTTATTTTATGGGTAGTGGTGCAGCTGCAGTGGCAGTGAGCTCTGTCACCGAATAGGTCTGCCATGTGGCACGCTGACGCGTCCACTACGAACAGGGTGACCATCGGGTCCGTAGCTTCTACTACAGTTGTTTTAGTTTTTAAACGGAGTATTTAATAAAAAATAAAACACAAATACCTATAATTTTTAAATTGGATAATGATTTAAAAAAATAATTTATTTTTCAATTTATATATATTCATTTACTTATTTTTTTTTTATATTTTCTTATTAAACTTATCAACCGTTCAAAAAAATCTTTATGACCTGCAATAGTAGGTTTAGCCGGTTTCCAACGTATTTGACAGTTCCGCTAATGCTCCGGTCATCTTTTTCGGCAAGACTCTGGCGTTCATGATTTTTTCGACGATGCACCGGTCTGTTGTTGTTCTTGTCTGTGTGTTTATGTATTCATTTGATTTAAAAAACAGAAGTTCATGTGTATATATATTTATCTGCAAAATCATAGAAATTCATGGATCTGGATTTGTTTATCCAAGCAATCCTCCATCACCACATGCTACAACATGTTCATCAAATATCATATTAACACAAACCAACGAGAGAAAATATCATATCCAAGCCACCATTTTCTCCCTTTTAAATCCTATGCAGTTATAGCGGTTCAAAATCAAATATCGGTCAAGGGCCGATATTTGATATATAGGTTATCGCGGTGGGATATCGGTATTTTTATATTACGAAGCGCCTTTGTAACCTTGTGTTGTATTGGATGGATACAAGGTCATTAAGTAAAACATATAGTAAATTAGAAAATGTTAGAAGCAAATGTTTGTCAATCCCAAAAAAAACTCCACCATATATCTATATTTTAACAATAAATGAAGTGATTTAATTAAAACTTTAGCTATAAACGCTATTTCACTGCTATCCCACCGATATTTGCCAAATATCAGTCAAATAGCGGTCAAATATCGGTCAATATCGCGGCTATTTGCGGTACCGCTATTTAGTATCACAATTTTGCCCGCTATCGATAACCGTTATCCCACTGATATCCCACCGTTATTGACTGCACAATTTAAATCATTTTTCATCTGCATTCTTTTACATGAATCGTCTCTGGCCCAGGTGCCAAATTGCACGTTCAGTCCTTATTTTTTAAAATTAACTCGGACCGTCCCTCATGTATTTAAATACTACCCGCTCAGTCCCTATTGTCGTTAGACATTAGTTTTCTCCGTTTGGGTGCCCCACGTGCCTTGCATGCAGGGGGATTTTCGTCATTTCATGTTGTGTGCCCATATTAGAGTCATTGCCCCTCCCCTGCGTTCGTTTATCTTCGTTGGTCTTCTTCCCCCTTTCGTTCTTCGATTACCCTTCTCCAACCAACAAAAATAGCAATTAGATGCAATTGTGGAGCTGAAGCTATGATTCGTACCTCATGGAGCAAGAACAACCCTGGAAAACGTCATTATGCTTGTTCTAACCCGGTTAATTTTGATTTCTTGATAAATCTAACATAATCTCCTAAACGGTTCCGCACTAGGGGTTCCATGTTTGGTTCTTTCACATATTCAACTTCAATAGGGGATTTCATTCTAGGGGTGAAACATGTGCAACATCAATATGACTAAGGGATTCCATGTTAGGTTCCATTGTAGGGGTTTTCATGCTTGGTTCTAAAACAGGGGGTTCAACTGTGGTTGTGTCAATTCATTCGAGACACAACCTTCTAGAACAAGAAGGGGGTTCAATAATCTCTTCAATCTTGAGTTTTGAAGGGTTATGAGACATAGCATATGTATGCAAGTTGGTATGCCAAAATTATGTATACACTTCTATAGGCTTGTGTGAAGTAACGTAGGACCTTAAGTGGTTGACATCTTGGTCACTACCCAATACAAACAACCCAAAATCTAAATCCCCTAACGGTCGTTTAAAGTGATAATGCATAACCTTACCTTCTTCAACGCAACCCAACTCCTCCATCATATCATCAATGTCGTGAACAAAGAACAAATCACTGTCGATCAAGTCCATAAATTTGTGTTATCCCTTAATGTATTTTCTCCCAGGAATTTTGGTAAACTCCCCTCCATAGTGCAAGAGTATACTAAAAACAGTTGGATTCCTAACTTCACAAGAAAAAAACAACAATATTTTCAAAACCAAGAGACAAAAATGATCAAGAACAGAGCATAAAATGGTTGGCTTTCCTTACCGTAACTTGCTTCCAAATCGATTTCATCTATTTGTGGTCGTATTCGTCACCCACTCATCTTCACTCTTGACGGAAAACTAGGGGTTTTGTGAGACGAGAAAGGTTTTGATCGGGGATTGTGTAACGTCCGTGTTTATGGGCTAAAGCATTAATAATTGTGTAATAGTCTAGGTCAACCTGTGTAACTCATTTTGAAGTAATAAAGAGGAATTATGTGCGTATGTGCTTAATTATTATGATTTAATTAATTAATAATAAAAATAAGCGTTGAAAATAAATATTAAATAAAGCCGATATCTTTTAAGAAAGTTGTAGTGGCCGAAACAAGGATTCCGAAGATATAAAGAATACCGAAATCCGAGTTATAACGAAGAAGTTGTGACCTGTCGAAGTTTCGCGATAGAACTGGCACGGCACCGGGAATCGTAAAAAGTGAATTTATGATAAAGTGCTTTTTAGCCTTAGCAATCTAAACAAAATTCATAGTGTTCGTTAGACCTGACAATCCGTGTATGCGTGTCGTGTATTCGTGTCAGACACGAATTTACATGACATGAATTTGTTAAACACGAACACGACACGAATTATAAAATGTGTTTGGGATATCAAACACGAACACGACACGTAAAAAATTCGTGTGACACGTGACACGACACGAATAGACACGTTTTTCAGCCGTGTTACATGAAAACACGAATAGACACGTTTTTATTGGCTTTTTTTTAAGCTAGGGCTATAAACTAATTATTGACTTTTAAGAAATTGGTCCTTAATATATTATAAATATAAAATTTAACCCTAAAGTATATATGTGTATATACGTGTTTATACGTGTCAACACGAATTTGTATCGTGTCTTATATGTGTCTAAACAGGTAAATTTGTGTTTGACACGTATAAGACACGAAACACGAATTTAAAATATGTGTCAGACACGAATAAACACGAAACATGAATTTCTAAAACACATACACGGAAAACTTGTATCGTGTTCGTGTCATGTATCAAATTTCCACGTCTAGTGTTCGTTAAACCAAGAGCGTGTATAAAAAGAACGCCCAAATCTGACTTCATATGAGGAAGTTATGATTTTTCTAAGTTTCAGCTTAGCAGCAGACAGCTAAAAACTCGAATTTTAGATCGAGTGATTTTTAGCCGACACAACCTAAACAAGAATAGAAGGTCTCGTCAATAGTAGTACAACGGTAAAAAGACAGACGAAAACGGACGTTGGATGAAAAGTTATGAATTTGTAACGGATTTTCTTGTCCCGGTCTGTTAAAAATAATAATATTAAAAATAAAGTCAAAATTAGTCGACAGAGTCTAAAAGAAAGTTGTAGAGCATAATTTCACCTACGCGTGCATATAAAGAACGTCAAAAACGGACCCTATATGCGAAAGTTATGGATTTTAGAAGTTCGAGACACAAAATCCGAGAAATTTCGCATGGTCCGGAATAGGCCACGTCACCCTCGCCTCGCTACTGGCCGCGTGTTAGAAGCAGTTGCGTCATCCGATTCGTGGCGCCTCCGAGGTACGACGCATGTCGCATTCTTCTGAGTCCGAGCTTCAGTCCGATTGTTGTCCGTGCCCTTCCGCATGTCCGAGTCTCGCACGAGTCACCTCCGAACCTCACAGCAGCCGCGTGGCCTTCGCATCTGTTGTCGCGTGTTTGCTTCTCAGCCCTCGGATCCGAAGCCTCCCCCTATAAATAGAAGGTTGCGAGCCTTCCCGAGTAACTTTGGATTTTTGCCATTTTTCACCCTTGTATCAATATTTTTATCATTTTGACTTCCCCCGAAGCCCCGGTATCATTTCCAACACCCGAAACACACCCCGAAGTGCCCGAAGACCCGGAAAAATTTATCTTTTCGGTTTTGAAGCTCCAACCTCGCAGAGCCCGATTTTTCATTAAAGCCTCCGGTTTTATCAGAAACGATCATTTTAAGAAACGAAGTGCTGCCCGATTATCATTAAATCAAGTGAGTGTATAGTCACTTTCATCTTACACATAAATATGAAGTATTTTCTATAAAATACGTGCTATGTGTATATATATTGTTTGTTTATTTTAGATGGATGTTGAATGGATGTTTTATACAAGTTTTAAACTGTATATATATATATTTTTTTATCTACAAATATGTTGGGTAAAACATGGGTAGATGAAATAGTTGATGTGTGTTAAAATGATGAGAGGCCTCGTGTTGTTGTTGTTCCAGTCATCTAGCGGAGTATGGGTGATGACCACAAACTTTTTCTAGACAGTCCTGTGGAGCACTAGCAGACTCGCAACTTGTAGATGTTGTGGACTTGATGTTCACTGGTGTACTCCATCCCCCTCATGGTTGCCTTACAGACATATATGGCTGAAGAATCCCCTTAGCAATAAAGTCCATCCCGATGATAAAATCCTTAGACTAGGTCCCTTGTATAGGTATTTAGGGACGTAAAGTGAGGATAACGGGAATGGGTAATCAGGGTTATCGTTGGTTGATGAAATTAATAAATTTATTGTTGGTCGATGAAATTAATAAATTTATTATTATTTGTGGGTTGAAAACCTTATATGCTCACCAGGCACCCAAGCCTGACCCACTCAGCTTTCTGTTTTACAAGTAGTGGACCCAAAGTATAATGTGGATGATGATGATGAGGAATTTTTGGATTATAGGCCAGTAGTTGTAAATAACTGTTGTAAGACTTATAATGTATTGTTTATGCTTTTGGTCTGTACCGGAACATGACATCCTGATGTTTTGATATATAATAAAAATGCATTTCTTTAACAAAATGCTTTGATAAACTTTTTAACATATTTTGTTTTGGGAACAAATTCCGCAACACTTTTAATCAAAAGATTACTCTGATTTTTTTATAAAAAAGCATAAACTAAATCGGTCTTTTCTGGCCGTGAAATTGGGGATGTCACAGACTGGGTATGCAACGTTTGGGTGAAATAGATATGGCGCCATACACAGTTGATAATATACACGTGACATGAAACGAAGAAAATACCCATGCGTGCAAGGCACGTAATGTAACTGATGGGTTTTAGCCATATGAACATCCCTATGTGCATATGCAACCCTAATGCTTGGATCTAGGTTTCTCTAATTGATCATACATTGAATCCAAGACTTCTAATGGCTAATATACAATAAGAACAATATGAAATCAAAGATTAGAAGTTTACCTTGAATCTCTTGCTTGATCTTGTTGTCCTTGAGGCTTTAGAGTCACAATTGTCACTCCTCTAATGGCTGACAAACACCAACTAGCAAGAAGATGATTTAGGAGAGAGGAGAGGGGAGGAAGAATTCGGCCAGGGTTTCTTTAGAGACCAGTGTGTCGAATTCCCTCAACCCATAGGGTCTATTTATACTAGTAAGGCTCCTAGGGTTTCACCCTTAAACCCTAATTGGATAACTTAAGCCCTAAGCAATCCAAATCCTTTCCATGATAAGCCTTGGACGAAATCTAAGCCTATCCAAAGCCCTAGAATTCGTCCACCCCTTATCCTTAAAAGATTTATAGCCCAAAGTCAAATTATCAAACAATTGACAGTTTATACCCCTTTATTTAATTAATCTCTTTAAGTCACCAAATTAATTCCAAATTAATTTATGACTTATATTAATCAAATAACAATATTATTATTCCTTATATTATTCTTATAATATATTAATAATATTCCTTCTCTCATTATAAATCATCCTGTCAAGTTGCTATGGTGAAGGCAACCCAAAAGGACCATGCTCAACCGGGTCAAATACTTGCCTTATATAGTTGCATCCTTAGACACTATTCCAACAGTAACAACCCGAAATTTCTCTTATGTACAAGCCATTCAATTCAATCAAAGTCATACTCGTTTCTGCTATCTTTTAGCATTATTTAGAGTCTATTTGAGTGTTCTAAGCTTAGTACAATTAAGATTTGGGTTTAGGGATAAGTTATCTCAAGTCATAGGGTTGCCTTCGGGCCAAACACTCCTTCAAGAGGAGTGTACAGCTGTACACTCCCTCATGGTCGTGAACTCATGCCCTTATATAAGTTCTCCCTTCTCTTTCCTTCACTTTTCACACTTCCAAGCCAAGAAAACTTGATTTTCTCTTAACTAGTTCTTGGTGGCCGTGAAACCTCATCAAGCTTCCAAATCGTGAGTAATTGCTTCCTATGCTTGTTATCTACTAGAAACACTTGTTATTCATTTTAAAATCGACCATCAAATGCATGAACACCAAGGATGTATGGCCATACACTCATCATATGGTCGTAAACCCTTGTTTAGTGCATGTTTAGGCCTCAAACACACCCCATGTCCCAACATAGGACCTTGAACACTAAGTGGATGCTAGTTAGAGCCATGAAACACCCCGTTGTGCAAAGTTTTCCATGGGTGTACGGCCATACACTTAATGGTCGTACACACCATGACCGTATACCACAAGGGCCATACACATATTAGTCGTACACACCTTAGTGTGGCCGTGAACCTCCCTTATTCAATCATATGTGATTTTAACACTTAATTTCAAGTGTTTCCTAGTCCCTAGGGTGGTTCTCAAACATAACTAGCTGTGTTATACACTAATTTGATACATATATGTGTTATTATATGCTAAATAGGATCCATTTGTGTTCGAGACCACACTTGACACTTACCATCCTACAACCGATCTTGCATTCTAGTCACTCACTACAAGTGAGTTCATACCCCTGCGAATCAACCTTTAACTGTTTTAAATGCTTTTTTTTTTTGGGGGGGGGGGGGGGGATACAAGCTGAACACAGTTAAACTGTGTTAGTATAAACATTTATATACTTGTCAAGTATCTCATTTCAAACTCGTTTTCAAACTACTTTTAAAACATTGTTAGACTTTATAGTAAAACTCTTTTGTAAATACCTTTAAACTCTTTTTACTTTTAAAACAATATTAATTTGTGTATTAGTGTATAAGTATGCTTTAATGGACTTAGGACTATTGCTGATAACCTTGACTCCTGTTCCTTGTTTGGTTGTGGGCTTAGGGTAGGATACACTAGTCCGACTGCCATTTAACTCATAGTTATACATGCTAAATACGTATATGAATATAAAATTTTATCTTTAAAAAGTATACTTAACTCAATTGTTCTAGCTGAACAATTGACTCCTTTCTATAAGTCGAGGACAAACTAAACCTACTAGTAAACTATAATAAGTATAGTTTAGAGATCATATACATATACATCTACATATATAGAGAACGGAAGAGAACATATACGTATACCTATACATATACAAGAACAGGAAAGAGTTTATCTAAGGAACAATTTGTCTAGCATTTGGTTTCTCAATCTTCGATTTATTTGACATAGAACTTAATTGAACACATCAATTCAGTTCTGACCGGGCCCGGCACATAAGTCAAATCAAATCATCGAGCGGCCGAGATATCGCTTTTACCCTCTTGGGATAAAAGTAACAGATAAACTTCGACTTATATGCATTTACTTATTCATTAATCAATTATACACAATAATGCGTTTTATAACATCAAGTTACTGATGCGGTTTCGCATTATCAATGTACAACCAATTAACAAATAACAAACCATATATCTAGGTTTTAAGACTATATGATATTATCGTCTTGCGATCACCCTTTTATAATATTCCATAAGGCGTTGCAGCAAGCGCGGGTTTGTTCCAATGCTCATAACTAGTTCATAAGTACTCATGAATGTTGCAGCAAACTTTTGCTATGTCTAGTACCATTTAGACAATCTACACACCAATTCATGACAATCTTCATTCATATCTACTTCCAACATATGAACGATTGTGGACAATTTGAACAATTCGATTATTCTTAATAAACTCAATTATTCTGGAAGTCAAAACATGCAAAATGAAACAATAGTTAAACAATTAACATAAGACAGTAACATTACTCATAAATAATACTCTTTTATTTAATCATCAAATGTTGATTACATTTATCTATTACACGTTTCTACCACTATCTAATCTGTACTAATATCATCCTTCAACCCAATACTCCTAGCATGCTGCAAGTGCTTAACCCTACTCAGTCCCTTCGTAAGTGGATCTGCTAGGTTATCTTCTGATGATATCCTCTTCACTATGAGTTGTCCTTCTTCTACACGATGTCTAATAAAGTGATATTTTCTGTCGATATGCCGAGATCTACCATGATCCCTCGGTTCCTTGGTCAAGGCAACCGCTCCTTCATTATCATAGAAAATCTCCATGGGCTCCTTTATGGCAGGTACAACTCCAAGATCACCGATGAAGTTCTTTAACCATATTGCCTCCTTCGACGCTTCGCTCGCTGCAATGTACTCCGATTCACACGTTGAATCAGCTACGTTTTCATGCTTGGAACTTTTCCAAGTCACTGCTCCTCCATTCAGGGTAAAGACCCAGCCCGACTGTGAACGGTAGTTGTCCCTGTCAGTCTGAAAGCTGGCGTCACTATACCCTCGCACCTTCAAGTCATCACTCCCTCCGAGGACTAAGAACCATTCCTTCGTCTTCCGAAGGTACTTAAGGATATTCTTAACCGCAATCCAATGGGCTCTGCTGGGGTTCCCTTGATATCTGCTAACCATGCTCAAAGCAAAGGCTACATCAGGGCGAGTACAAGTCATAACATACATGATTGAGCCAACTGCGGAAGCGTATGGTACTCGGCTCATTTATGCTATTTCAGCTTTGGTACTCGGACTTTGAGTCTTACTCAACTTGGCATTACTTTGTATCGGTAATTCTCCCTTCTTCGAGTTTTCCATACTAAAACGTTTTAGTACCTTATCTAAGTAAGTGTTTTGACTAAGTCCTATTAGTCTCTAACTTCGTTCTCTCACTATCCTTATTCCCGAAATATAGGAAGCCTCTCCGAGGTCCTTCATAGCGAAGCACTTCCCGAGCCAGGACTTAACCTCCTGCAGAGTCGAGACGTCGTTTCCTATGAATAGTATGTCATTGACATACAGAACGAGGAAGCTTACTATACTCCCACTGGCTTTGACATATACACATGATTCATCTTCGCTTCGTACAAATCCAAACTCTTTGACTTTCTCATCGAAGCAAAGATTCCATCTACAAGACGCTTGCTTAAGTCTATAAATGGACTTCTCAAGCTTACACACTCTATTCGGATGCTTCGTATCAACAAAACCCTCTGGCTAAGCCATGTAAACATCCTCGGCCAACTTTCCATTAAGGAAAGCGTTTTTGACATCCATTTGCCAAATCTCATAATCATGAAATGCGGCAATAGCTAGCATCACTCTAATAGATTTTATCTTCGCAACTGGTGAGAAGGTCTCATCATAGTTAACTCTGGGAGTTTGAGTAAAGCCCTTCGCAACCAAACGCGCTTTATATGTGTGTACGTTTCCATCCATGTCGGTCTTCTTCTTGAAGATCCATTTGCACCCAACGGTCTTACGTCCGGGCACATTATCAACCAAATTCCAAACTTGGTTGTCATACATGGACTAGATCTCGCTGTCCATCGCCTCTTTCCATTTTACAGACTCCGGGCCTGCCATGGCTTCCTTATAGCTATTAGGTTCATCAAGATTTATTAGTGTACCATCACTAATATACGTGTCCCCTTCGGTAGTAATATGAAAACCATAAAACTGGAGTTGAACTCTAACTCTTTCGGAACGTCTAAGAGGTAAGGACTCGTCAATCGGTTCAACCGGAGTTTCCTCCTCGGGTTGAGTGCCAGCGGTAGAGGTTCCTTCATCTATCGACTCTTGAATCTCTTCAAGCTCGATTTGCCTCCCACTGTCTCCTTGGCTTATGAGTTCTCGCTCTCGGAAACCTCCTCTCCTCGCAACGAAGACAACATTGTCCTTCGGTCTATAGAAGAGATATCCAAAGGATTTTTGCGGGTAGCCGATGAAAATACATCGCTCACTACGAGGTTCGAGCTTGTCATGAGTATCTCGTCTTACGAAAGCCTCGCAACCCCAAACCTTGATATGTGCCAACGAGGGAGCTTTCCCTGTCTACATCTCGTGAGGTGTGTTGGCAACCTTCTTAGTAGGGACTCGGTTAAGGATATGGGCGACAGTCTCTAAGGCATACCCCCAAAAAGAGATAGGTAGTGAAGCACGACTCATCATAGAGCGAACCATGTCTAAGTAGATTCGATAACGCCTTTCAGCCACACCATTCAACCGCGGTGTCCTAGGTGGCGTCAATTGTGAAACTATTCCACACTCCTTGAGATAATCGTGGAATTCAAGACTTAGGTACTCTCCTCCTCGATCGGATCGAAGCATCTTGATTTTCCTGCCCAATTGATTCTCCACTTCATTCTTGAACTCTTTGAACTTTTCAAATGTTTCTGACTTTTGCTTGATTAAGTAGATATATGTAACATCCCAAAATTCGAGACTAAAAATTTCTTTTAAATAAGTATTACTTTAAGCAAATTCATCATTTCCAAAATATAAACAAAGTATTAGTTTCCAAAATACATGTCCGTTATCAGAGTAAACGCTCCCAGGCTGCCTAACTATGGTGTGTGCCATGCGATCATCCCGAGCTCCATCGTCCGCTACCGGAAGTACCTGAAACCAAAACTGAAAACCATAAGCACGAAGCTTAGTGAGTTCCCCACCCTACCACATACCATGCGCAACCACATACTGCACATACTGCACATACTGGGCCACGCCCGCTATCCTGGGCCTCGCCCCCTACCTCGGGCCTCGCCCGCCACCACGGCCCCGCCGCTCCAGGCCCCGCCTGGCTTCGAGCCCCGCTCAGATACAGATCTGTTTCACTTAGGCCTCGCCTGTTGATATGTGTATTTATATATATATTTTTATGCACTTTATCTTAATATTTTGGCCTTATTTATTCTATTTTAGAACTAAAAAGTACTCATAATGCTTTGAATTATGTTTTGCAGTTATTCGTTGTCAATAAAGCACAAAAGAAAAGACCGAAGCGGAAACCGAACTTCGAAGCTTAAAGGAATTAAATTGCTGAATTAGCGGATTACGCCCCGCGTAAAGTGGCAGTACGCACCGCGTAGTGACCAAAAGCGACGTACGCCCCGCGTAATTAAAGAGTACGCACCGCGTACTTGGTTGCCTCGGATATGTTCAATCGCGTAATTATCCTTAGTACGCACCGCGTAATCCTAAGTACGCCCAGCGTACTTAGGTCGGCTACAAAGACTATAAATGTCAATTTTCAGCTAACCAGGAAGGGGGATTCGACTTCTAACCTAATTTAGTCAACAATTAACTTCTGTTAAGCCGTTTTGAGGGTCTAGAAGGTGGCCGGAAGGCCGTTAAGCTAACGGGAGCAGAGATCGGAAGGATTGGAGAGCTGATACATGTCGGTAATCATATGGATTGCTAACGTGACCATGTTTAGCATTCCATTGTGGTACTTTTCTGTATTTAGTTTCTGATTTAGGTGTAAAAACCTTTTACTTTGTGTTTATGATTGAATGAAGCTTTGATTATTAGACTAATTGCTATATTGAATTGTTTATTTATGTTTAATTTATCTTGCCAAGCTTGTTTAAAGATCCTTACGTATTAATGATAATTATTTGCTGTTAATTGTTAAGTGAATTAAGTTGTATGAACATCTACTTGATTTGCTTGTCTCTTATGATTTTTTGATGACCATCGAGATTATAAGACTAGAAATAACGAATGTGAAACTAGAATTAATTTGAGAATAAGTAAATTAATGTGTGAGCCTTGTTTGATGACCATCAACAAGAGGTTAATTAAATGTCTAAATTGATTAACTAAATTTACAGGTCTTGCTCGATACGAACTGAACACTAGGAAGCATGTTAGTTTAATCAATTGATCACTGTTTAAATTGACTTGTTTGCTAAAGGATTAGTTATAGTGAACGCGAATCTAATGATTTTAGGAATCGGTGAACATGAATAAATGAATTTGTGTATGCAATTATCTATGTTTTTAAGGTGTAATTTATCTAAACCAAAGTACCTGAAGAGATTTGCTTTCCTGTTAGTTTATCGAGAGTAGTTAATTAATTGTTAGTTTGATATTTATTTCTTTATTCTCTTCGTGTAACTTGTAACCTATAATCAAATATATTAAATTAATCCACCGTTCCCTGTGATCGACACCCGACTTACCTAAGCTATACTGTAATCTAACTAGGTACACTGCCTATAAGTGCATAGATAGTCTAAGTTTGTTAGGTTATAAATATTAAAATTAGTGGGTACTTTTGTGCACATCACCTGTCACAGGGCCCCGCCCACTAACATATATTGGCACATACACATATCAGGTAACATCACATAAGCTAAACATATACTAATGGCTCTTGACCTAAGGCCTCGCCTATCTCTGGGCCCCGCCCTTGTCCTGCTATTGATGAGTCATGGAACCCCGTCCATACTCCTGATGATAGTGAGGTACGGGCCCAGCCCACCCTCACTCCTTCCCTAACTTGGGCCTCGCCCCTGCTCTGCTGCTACTGAGATATGGAACACCATCCACACTCTGCTATTGGTGAGATACGGGACTTCGCCCACACTCACCTCCCTACCAGGCACATACAAGTATCACACAGACAACAAGTATAAACTACCACATAACCCATTCCTTGGGTACCCGCCCTATATCATTGGACCTCGTCCCGAATATCATACTAGCGTACTGTGCCTAGGGCTAACCCCCGGGTCTTCTATTCATAACTACATGGGCCGGCATTGTGGCCGTAGACCCATTCATACAAAGGGAAACTCACCTGCACTGGCTGATCTTGCTGATGATCCCACTAGTTGCTGCCCGACCACTCACTGAACTCCTGCTCTACTTACTTCCCGAGCTATCAATATCAATGAAACACTTAGTCTAACTGACCCCCGACAGTCAACCAAGTCAACTCTAGCCCAAGACAAAGTTCTGGTCAAAGTCAACCTTCCAGGTCAACCCTACTCGCCGAGTCCACCTACTGACTCGCCGAGTTCTTATGCTCAAAGTCCTTCTAATCACGACTTGACTCGCCGAGTCTACTGATTCCCGAATCCTGACCTGATCAACTCACTGAGTCCTGACTTGACTCGCTGACTCAAGTCTTAACTCGAAGGGTTTGGGACCACGTGACCTGACTCGTCGAGTCCAAGAACAGACTCGCCGAGCACAAAGCAATCTCCAACCAACTCGCCGAGTTGTTCATCCGACTCGCCGAGTTCATGCCCATCTTCATCCGAATCGACGAGCTGTTCATCCCACTCGTCGAGTTCCTCCTCATCTTCAAGCTACTCTCCGAATCCACTCGAAGGACTCGCCGAGTCCATACGGTTCCACATACATGCAGAGGACTTTCGAGTCATGCAGGGACTCCAAACCGTAGATCTACCCTTCCCAAGCCTACTCCTCACGTAAAGTTGCAAACTTGACGTGTAGAGAAGGAGATCTAGGCAAAATGCACCATAAACTAAGGTTTAAGACCAAGAGGCTCCATAATCCACTCAATGACTGATACTTTACGGGAGTCTAGACCAAAAAAGCATGGATCTGAGGTAGCAACCTCGGATCTGGACCTCAAGCTCGAGATTGATCTTAAACATGGCTTGAAAGCCCTAAAACTCATAACCAAGGAAGATCTAGAGAAGAGAAACGACTTAATACCTTCAAATGCTCTGAAATGATCCCCAAACTTCAGATCCAATGCCACTCCTTGATGCTTCAAAGATTCCTACTTCTTCTTCTTCCTCTGAATCACTCAAAAATGGCCAAAAGCATGAATGATCACAATGGAGGCTTAGGGTGCAGCGTTCTGGGTGTGAGAGACAGCAAAGGAGCACTAGGAAGAAGAATGAGGCGATTAAATAGGCTCCAAGCCCCGGATTTAGGGTTTTCCTTGCACAGACCCTACTCGCCGAGTCGCCTTGGCCGACTCGTCGCGTTGGTCACTTACTCCTCGACTCGGATCCCGCTCGGACTCGTCGAGTTCCTCCTTTGACTCGCCGAGTCCCTCCAAAAATTTAGGGTTTCCTTTACTTTCTTGGCTTACAAAATCTTGGGTGTTACAACTCTCCCCCACTTAAACTAAACTTCGTCCTCGAAGTTTACCATGGCCCACCGCCTGCGATCTGCCTCCAATATCCCACTAATTAATCCAACACCCACTGCCTACTTTCGCTGGCCATCAGCTTGGTCATTCCGACTAACACCACCCCCTACGGATAATAATCCTGGGTCAACCCCGACCCTGAACATCCTGGAAGCTCTGCTTACTCAAACGACAACCTTTTGGCACTCTATGAATACTGCACTGAACCCATAGAGATCCACCCCTCTTTCCTTGCGCGGCTCCTTGCCTTCCCAAGGCAACGCTCCAAACTAACTATTTCCTCTGTCGCTGAAAAGGTCCTAACCTTCGCCAACTTCATCACTCCCGCTACTGCCCACACGGGTCATCACTGCCAATAACCACTGACACTCCTCTCTGCCAAAACTTGGTGTCGAGCACCTCGCGATCAACCAACTGAATTTCCGCCAACGTCGCATACTCGCACTGCCACTGCTTGGCAATTCTGCTGTTCCTCATCTGACTCCCGAATGTACTGAGACCACCCTGGTCCCTACCAAGCTATCAACGTCTGGGTTACCGGCTCCCACCGATCGTTGACCCAACACAACCTTTAGTCGCTCCCAGCGACTTCCGAAGGAACTTCAACCACCTAGCACTGCTCAATCTATCGTGCCCTTCCGACGCTACAATCCTGGGATCCTCGATCCCCTATCTCGACACTAAGGTTCTTACCAGGTCCCACCTGGGCTGCTAAAATTCTCGGGTCTCGCCCATGGGTCCCACCCGCCTCTAACCTCCTAGTCCCACTAGCCTAACCACTCTCGCTCGGGCCTCGCCCACGGGTCCCACCCACTATATCCTGGAGCGGCCTCTCCTAAGGTCTCACCTTTCTAGGGGTAAACAAGCAACTCCCTATCATTCGCATCCACTACCCATTCCTGATCCCCATCTGATCACTAGGAGATAAGGGCCTCGCCCCAACTCCGCTAATGAATCTATTAAGGAATGTTACGACTTACTCGTAGTCTTACATCACCCTCCATTGCTGACCGCTAGTGAATGCTACAGCTGCCCTGTAGTCTTACAACAATTCCACTACTGACTGCTAATACGAAGGCACCCATGTGCCACGAGCTTCTCAAGATCCTTATTCCGACTCCCACGAGTCCTTCGAGCGATCCTCGACCTGAATTCCCATCCACGTACTAACCATCACCGCCGCATGCGCTGGCTGCCGAAGAGTTTCTCAAACTCCCAATACTTAATCCTCAATCCATCAAACGCTGAACTACTTCTTTTCCTCCTCGGAGGTCATGTACTCAATTCGGGTTTGCGTGCTCCTCCCTGGGCACACTCGGAGGATTCTCCCCCACTTTGATCCTGCTTACCCCTTACTGCTCAATACTCAAAAGAGATCCTGATCCTTGCTACCATTCCATAATCCATCTACTGAGGAACCCAAGCACTAAAGATAAACCATTCCTAAGCACTAAAGAATACACTCCAATTTTGGTCACAAGCGACGATCTTCTATTCCCCATGATTAGATTTATTCTTCCACGCTCCACATCCCTATTTATTCTTAGTCCCTGCAATTCAGAACAAATATGGTAACCACAACCGGTATCAAGGACCCAAGAAATAGTATGAGATGAATCGTTAGATTTAATTGTATAAATACCTGCGAAAGACGGCTTGATCTTTCCTTCCCTTATGGCTTGCAGGTAGTCTGGGCAGCTTCTCTTCCAATGCCCTATTTTATGGCAATGATGGCACTCTGCCTCCTTAGAGTTAGGACAGGGTTTAGCAGGATCAACTTTGATCCCACTAGAAGAGGAACCATCTCGGGACTTTCCCTTGCGGTAGCTCTTAGACGGATCCTTCCTCTTCTTACCTCTTCCTTGCCCAATGGCCAAAACAGGAGCAGCGGGTGGATTGGGAGTGGGTGCAACAGACTTTTCCTTTAGGTTGCTTTCAGCAACCCTAAGGAGACCTTGGAGCTTGCTTAGGGTGACCTCTTCCTTGTTCATGTGGTAGGTCATCCTAAATTTATTGTAACACGGAGGCAAAGAGTGAAGCACCATGTCGATCGCCAAGTCTTCCCCAAAGTCAACATTCAACTTGCAAAGACGATCGACATACCTTTGCATCTTTTGCAGGTGCACGGTAAGAGATTCTCCATGACCCATTTTAGCAGAAATCATGTTAGTGAAAATCTCGTAACGCTCTTGCCTCGCGTTATGGTGGTATCTCTCCAAAAAGTCTTGGTGCATTTCATATGGATACATGTCCTCATAGGACTTTTGGAATTCAGCATTCATGGTGGCTATCATGATGCAATGTACCTTCGTTGCATCACGCTCGTGAGTTTCAAAAGCGGTCATTTCAGCCGGAGTAGCGATTTCAGGGTTGATTTTCTCGAGCTTCTCATCGAGGACATACTCCTTGTCCTTATAGAGAGAAATTGTGCGAATGTATCTTATCTATTCGCTAAAGTTCGTCCCATCGAAAGTAACCTTTTAACAAAGGCTAATCAATGTGAATGAACTAGCAGCAGCGTTGTTTGCGTTCGACATCTACAAATAGAAAGGACAAAGATAGATTAGAATATGAATCCCTAATTATCACCCAATAAGAAAATTAGGGCTAGGATCCAACAACAATATTTACATATTAGAAAAGGGACGCCGTAATCTAACATGCAAACAATTTGAAGGTAAGTAAATGACAATTCACTAATTCTCCACCACAAAACATAACTATAAGTTCTAAATGTTTTGAGAATTCCTAGGTTTAGATGAGATTCATTGAAACTTTTCAATGGCATGTTTAAATCTCGATATGCCCCTCTCGTTTGTGACTGGGATACCGAGGATCACAAAGTGGGTGTGAATTACCATGCAAATTTACATGGTGCCTTCATTGTAACGGTCACCTATTCGATGTGCCGGTAAACCACACACGCTCCATCGAACTATGATAAACAATGAATCACCCTTTGCCACCTTTGCTTAGAACCAATTAGTGTGTCGGTAAACCACACGCGCTCCACTAACTTCTTAGCAAGGGTGCAAAGTGTAATTTCATGGGATTGCATCAATTCACTTTTCCTAAAGTAACTAAGATTGGAAAATTTTGAAAAACATGTAGTTACTTTGTATTTCATATTATACTTTTAATGAACAGATGAGGTTGCCCTATCCTACCCGTTCGGCTAACGACCATCCACCGATCAAGCAAGCGGTGGGTGTGAGTATACACCCATTAAGCGCCATTTTATAGGCAGCAACCTTATACCCACCTTATAGACCGGCTTCGTGAATGAGGCCTACTAACGGTAAGACTAGCATTTTAATTATACATATATATATATATATATATATATATATATATATATATATATATATTAATCTTGTAATATTATATTAGTATAGGGTTGGATTTTAAACTGGTAAAATTCTAGGGTTTGAAATTTAAATTGTCTAAATTAAACTTTTAATCACAAAACATAAATTTCAAAACTTGAGGGCAAGTTTTAAACTTTTAAAGCATAGAGGATCAAATAACAAATAATCTTAATTAACAATTAATTCCACAATTATCCATATTTGATTTATTTAATGATTTCTTGCAAAACAATTACCAGTTTAATTAAATTAATTAATCAATTATCACATAAGGAAACAAATATTTAATTAATTGATAAATATCTTCAATTAGGTCAACAGTAATATGATTAAGGCAAGTATCTCAAAGATAAACAACAAGAAATCCTGAAGTTTCCTCCTTCTGACGCTAGAACTCGCCGAGTACCCAGATGGACTCGCCGAGTTGAGCCTACTCGCCGAGTACCACCATGGGACTCGCCGAGTTCATCAGCCAGAGGACAAAGAATTGATTTTTTCAGCAACAAACAAGCAATCAAAGTATGAATTCAATAGAAACCAATCTAGGCTCTGATACCACTGATGGGTTTTAGCCATATGAACATCCCTATGTGCACATGCAACCCTAATGCTTGGATCTAGGTTTCTCTAATTGATCATACATTGAATCCAAGACTTCTAATGGCTAATATACAATAAGAACAATATGAAATCAAAGATTAGAAGTTTACCTTGAATCTCTTGCTTGATCTTGTTGTCCTTGAGGCTTTAGAGTCACAATTGTCACTCCTCTAATGGCTGACAAACACCAACTAGCAAGAAGATGATTTAGGAGAGAGGAGAGGGGAGGAAGAATTCGGCCAGGGTTTCTTTAGAGACCAGTGTGTCGAATTCCCTCAACCCATAGGGTCTATTTATACTAGTAAGGCTCCTAGGGTTTCACCCTTAAACCCTAATTGGATAACTTAAGCCCTAAGCAATCCAAATCCTTTCCATGATAAGCCTTGGACAAAATCTAAGCCTATCCAAAGCCCTAGAATTCGTCCACCCATTATCCTTAAAGGATTTATAGCCCAAAGTCAAACTATCAAACAATTGACAGTTTATACCCCTTTATTTAATTAATCTCTTTAAGTCACCAAATTAATTCCAAATTAATTTATGACTTATATTAATCAAATAACAATATTATTATTCTTTATATTATTCTGATAATATATTAATAGTATTCCTTCTCTCATTATAAATCACCCTGTCAAGTTGCTATGGTGAAGGCAACCCAAAAGGACCATGCTCAACTGGGTCAAATACTTGCCTTATATAGTTGCATCCTTAGACACTATTCCAACAGTAACAACCCGAAATTTCTCTTATGTACAAGCCATTCAATTCAATCAAAGTCATACTCGTTTCTGCTATCTTTTAGCATTATTTAGAGTCTATTTGAGTGTTCTAAGCTTAGTACAATTAAGATTTGGGTTTAGGGATAAGTTATCTCAAGTCATAGGGTTGCCTTCGGGCCAAACACTCCTTCAAGAGGAGTGTACAGCCGTACACTCCCTCATGGTCGTGAACTCATGCCCTTATATAAGTTCTCCCTTCTCTTTCCTTCACTTTTCACACTTCCAAGCCAAGAAAACTTGATTTTCTCTTAACTAGTTCTTGGTGGCCGTGAACCCTCATCAAGCTTTCAAATCGTGAGTAATTGCTTCCTATGCTTGTTATCTACTAGAAACACTTGTTATTCATCTTAAAATCGACCATCAAATGCATGAACACCAAGGATGTACAGCCATACACTCATCATATGGCCGTAAACCCTTGTTTAGTGCATGTTTAGGCCTCAAACACACCCCATGTCCCAACATAGGACCTTGAACACTAAGTGGATGCTAGTTAGAGCCATGAAACGCCCCGTTTTGCAAAGTTTTCCATGGGTGTACGGCCGTACACTTCATGGCCGTACACACCATGACCGTATACCACAAGGGCCATACACATACTAGTCGTACACACCTTAGTGTGGCCGTGAACCTCCCTTATTCAATCATATGTGATTTTAACACTTAATTTCAAGTGTTTCCTAGTCCCTAGGGTGGTTCCCAAACATAACTAGCTTTTTTATACACTAATTTGATACATATATGTGTTATTATATGCTAAATAGGATCCATTTGTGTTCGAGACCACACTTGACACTTACCATCCTACAACCGATCTTGCATTCTAGTCACTCACTACAAGTGAGTTCATACCCCTACAAATCAACCTTTAACTGTTTTAAATGCTTTTTTTTTTTTGGGGGGGGGGGGGGGGGGATACAAGCTGAACACAGTTAAACTGTGTTAGTATAAACATTTATATACTTGTCAAGTATCTCATTTCAAACTCGTTTTCAAACTACTTTTAAAACATTGTTAGACTTTATAGTAAAACTCGTTTGTAACTACCTTTAAACTCTTTTTCAAACTCTTTTTACTTTTAAAACAATATTAATTTGTGTATTAGTGTATAAGTATGCTTTAATGGACTTAGGACTATTGCTGATAACCTTCACTCATGTTCCTTGTTTGGTTGTGGGCTTAGGGTAGGATACACTAGTCCGACTGCCATTTAACTCATAGTTATACATGCTAAATACGTATATGAATATAAAATTTTATCTTTAAAAAGTATACTTAACTCAATTGTTCAAGCTGAACAATGGACTCCTTTCTATAAGTCGAGGACAAACTAAACGTACTAGTAAACTAATAAGTATAGTTTAGAGATCATATACATATACATCTACATATATAGAGAACGGAAGAGAACATATACGTATACCTATACATATACAAGAACAGGAAAGAGCTTATACATATATATATATATATATATATATATATATATATATATATACACACACAAGTACAAAAAGAACATGATAATTAGAATGTGAAATACTACTTCATGATACAACAATACATTTTTGTATAACATTTGTAACCAGAGTCTCCTGGAGGGAGAGCGGGCATTGTGTGTATAGATCTATACGGGACAGACACTCCCACACCCCGACTGCTAGCTACAGTCCCATCCGGTAAGGCCAAGGGGTGAAAAAATGTCACCTCACTATTTTCGACGCCAGAAGGTCGTCGTGTATTCAACCGTCAATCAGCATGGTTACAACTACATCACATTTTAAATCATTAATTAACCAAACCGGTTTTAAAGGCAACAAGACTCCCCAATGCGTATAGTTCATTTAATACGACTAGGAGTCTTCATTTTTCCCATTTCATTATACAATAGTCGTACTGCTGGGATAAAACATACTATTTTACTAATAAAAGATAGCAATAAATGGGGAAAACATACTTTTAAATAAATAGGAAAAATATACTTTTATACAGATATAAAGTACTGCTATAATTTCCAAACTATTCCAAGTATATACGAAAACATTACATTTTATACAAAGGCAAACATGTAAACAGTCGGGCCTCGGGTAGAAGGCCACTTTTCATTATAAGCAGGAAATATAGGATTTTTTAGGAAAACTCTACAAACATTTCAAGGTTTTTAATACAAACATTCGAAGTTTTTAATTACTATAAATGACACTAAACACTTATGAACTCACCAGCATTTTATGTTGATACTCTCTTTCAAAATAACTTGTATTCTCAGGGAACCAGTAGACAGGTACACCCATGCAACTTTTGAAGGACGGAGTGGATTCAAGACTCGTCATTATTTTAATTATACATTTTTGGTGTCATTTAAACTTTACTAAAGAACACACATGTATCTAACTATTCTATTAATGCAATGGATGTTGTTACTTGTTTTACTATTATGCATTGTTATGATACTGTACTGATGGGTTTTAGGCATAAGAACAATCCTATGTGCTCATACAAACCCTAATGCTTGGATCTAGGTTTCTCTATTGTACATGCTTTGAATCCAAGACTAACAAACTTAGATCTAACACATTATAAACTGAATTAGGGTTTATAGAATTACCTTTGATTGTTATATAGCAATAACAATCAAATCCTTACTTGAATTGGCCTTAGAAAGCTTAGTGCCTCAAGTGCTGCACCTCTAATGGAGTCACAAACACCTTATGCAACTTGGATAAAGAGGATAAGAGAGGGGAGGCACCAAAAACGGCTGGAAACCCTAGAGAATCAGTTGTCCACGTTTTTGGGGCCTAAGGGGTCCTTTATATACTTGTAGGCTATTAGGGTTTACAACTAGGAAACCCTAATTTGACTAATTAGGCCCTAAGCAGCCCATGGACTCCTTAAACATATCCCTTGGACGATTTCTAATGGGCTTCCCATAGAATTCGTCCTACCTATATATTATTAGGTGATCCATAGCCCAATTATAATTATCTCATAATTACAACTTCAGTCCCCTAAGTTTAATTAATCTCTTTTAGCCACAAAATTAATTCTTAATTAATTCTTGACCAATATTAATTAAACAATATGATTTCTCCTTTAATATATTATTTTCATAATATATTAATAAATCATATTTAAACCTTTCTCTCCTTAAATCATCCTACATATTGCTATGGTGAAGGCAACCCAAAAGGACCATGCTCATAATCGGGTCTAGTACATACCAAAATAGTTATGGACTTAGACACTAATCCAACAGTCTCCCACTTGGATAAGTCTAATAACTATTTTCCGTATGACTTTAGAACCTGATCAGCAATCGTAGCTTTCAAAAGCCGCTGTCAACTCTGATCTTATCAGATAGCGTGTCCTCTAGATAAGGGATTATATATTCCTCCATTCTCAAGATATCGTATAGACAAAAGACATGAGTTTCAATCATTCTCTCTATACGGTTTCCCGACTTCCGATTTATGACGACTGACAACAGACTACAATTAAACACATCAACTTAGTCCCGGCTTGGCCAAGCGCTTAGGTGTCATCATTAAATCATCGAGAGGCCCACATATATTGCTTTTATCCCATTTTGAGTAAAAGGAATGGATAAACTTCGACTCAAATGCTCGCTTGCATTTATTGATTGAATCACACACAACAATAAGTTTTATCACACCAAGTTACTGGTGTGTTTACTTATTGTCAATGTGCAACCGACCAACAAATAACAACTTACACGTCTCGGTTTCAAGAATATACAATATTATCGTCTCACTAATCACTCGTGATAAATCCGTGAAGTGATCCAAGTGAGCGTGGGTTTAATCCAATACTCTAATCTTATCAAAGCACTCACGAATTCTGCAGCAAACTTGTGCCATGTCTAAACACTTCAGACAATCTACAGACAGATTCATGACAGTCTTTATTCATACCTACTCCCAACGTATGACCGACTGTGGATGTTTGAATAACCTAGTTATTTTGGAAGTCAAAACATGCAGATTTAAACATAACAATAAAACTTAATCCTATATGGCCCAAACTTGTGAGAGTAAATAAAACACTTCTATTTATCCACCATATTGATTACTCATTATTTATTATTTAATGTTTCGGATAATCAACTCATTACTTGAATTACAACAACAATTGTCCCATGCTCTAAGCATGCACACTTTGTTTCCTATGGTCCATGCTTTGTGAAATAGAACAATTGTAAACTTTTCCAATGATTCTTATTTCACAACTCCTCAATCCCCATGGTTAGTGTAAGAACACAAGGTTCTTTGCTACTATTAGAATATGCTAGATTCTAACATTTTACGCAACGATCCTTTCATAAAGTCATAGCACAAAAGTCACCAAGACTTGGCTAATGAAATTACAAAGTATTTACTTAGAAATTGTTACAAGACAATTCTATAGACGCGAAGTCTCACATTCAAAGTACATTCCTTTGAACATCCTTCTTGCATAAAAGTTTCTAATCTAGACATAGATTCTTAATATCCAACTCCCAATATGGAAACATTTCCACATTTGCCATATGACAACTCATTCTTAATAGAATCTTATCTATTCATTATAATGTCGATATGGTCCATCCAATACCATACTTCCAACTACTCACAAGCGACCAATCCTCAGCGAACTTTGGATCGTCCTTTGATAGTTGTTTAATAATTTTAGTCAAAACCCATTCTAGTCCTTTTTCCCTCTTAATGCGCTAGACATTTGAAAAATTTTAGAATGGTAAATCATTATAGCATTTGCAATCGATCCTATACCCGAAGTGTATGGGACACGATGCATAATGTCTCACATAAAGATATGATACTTTACCAATCTTTTGCCATAATATTTTATGTGTCATGTTCTCATAATTCGAACTATGAAGAGGGATGCCGTAATCATAATCGAATTTTAAGAACTCACGATGTATCCTTTGACTGAAACTATTAAAATTTCTCAATCTAAGCTTTAGATTTTGAAACGAAGTATAATATTCTCTCCCTTAATTATAGCAAAACAACTTTTCAACCCATGCATCTCTGCAAATGGAACCTTTGTTTTTCTATAATTAATATTGCTAACTTGCAATACTTGCCGTAATAATCATACAGTCATAACACTTATGCTCCCACTATCATGATGATTATTATCATATAAGCATAACACTTATGCTCCCACTAGCCTTGACATGTATTTAGAAAACAAATGAACTTCCAGAAAACAATGCCTATTGAATTTCTGAAATTCATATTTCTAATACCAAATGCTTCGATAAGCCTTTATCTAAGCTTCTTAAACTTATACACCTTTGCCTTAGATAGCTCATATGTGTGTTTAAACAATCTAGAACTTATGTTACTAAGTTCCAAATGTTCAAACTAATTGCCAGATCTCACAATTCGAACTATGGAAAGGGATGCCGTAACCATAATCGAATGTGAGAATACAATTTTCACAATCACTATCTTCTTAAAACCTCTCTTAGTGGAAGTATTTTCTCACAGTCATTTTCATGAAGGAGGGAATCTTATGACACTTAGATTTTATGGTGTATGAGTTCCTATCCATGTGAATTTGCCAAAACCAAAGTTTGTCACAAATCCAAGCTCATATGGACTGATTTTTTTTTTAATCTTGATTTCTTGCCTTATGGTAACACGAGTGCCCACCATGTCTTCCAAGTAGTTTAGTAATTTGTCCTTACATATCAATGTACTTTCCATCGACTAAGGCTCTAGTATGCATTCAAATGAGAACTCATAGAACTCACATACACAATTAACTCAATTGGAATGGCATAGAAACAAAATAATGTCAGCACGATAGGTTGTAAACCTCAAGTCGTGTGCCAGTGATGATCGATAAGGTTTATTCTTGATTTGTTCTTGAAACCTTTCAAGACCATTAAGACTCCCACTGACTCTTTGACATATAAGATTCTTTTGTCAAGAAACATTTCTTGAAAAAGCAAATATTCAAGAGTTAGTGTAGTTCTTATCAAGACAAAACACTTCACATAATTGGTCCTAGTTGGTCTTTGTCTTATCCAAGACAGCACAACTTACCAATTTCAAATGTGCAAGAATAAGAAAACTTTTTCCAAATTCCACATTTGATGAGTGTTATAAACCTACTTAAAACTTGTCACAATCTTGACTCTAAGACTTGATATTGGAACGAAGTATGATCGACTTCTTGATTTAACCATTTCTACAATTCTTGATTCCTCTTCTTAGACATGCAATTGCACTAAGACTCACTTAGAGGATCAATTGAGACATGGTTCTTAATCATTAAGACTTATCATAAAACACAATAAAAGGTACTCTCCCTTCTTCTTAGAATAGAGAAACTTTTATCTTTCTGCCTACTTGATTCTTCTTTTTTCGTTCTACTATTCATTGATACTTTTTCAATCAACCCAGAATTACACTTAATCTTATAAGTATAGTCATATTTACTAAACTTTAGTAAATCATGACGAATATCTTTGTCATTCTTGTGGTGGACTTGATCAACGCACAACCTAGTGTACTTGATCTCCTAGTCCTTCAATTTGACACTTTGTCAAAGAATTAGTCTAAGTTTCCCAAATGTGAAAGTTTTTCATTCATCATACAATACACATTGCATGATTCCAAGTTTCTGTCCAATTGAAACTTGGGCGATGAGAAACTCTCCCTATTTGGTAAACTTTTGACATTTCCACACATAACATAATTAAGAATCAAATCCATTTTGCTAATAATAGAAGTACACAAACATCAATTTTTCATATATTTCATTGCAAGGATAAACAAATAAGATAAAAACCAAGATTTATTTTATTCATAAAAAAAAACAGCGGAAAACATGTCCTTACAATGCAAAATTCAAATGAAAAACTATGTAATCATATACTCCTAACAAATCTATCATAACTTCCTAAGCTCAAAATCTGATCTTCGAACTCATGCGATCGAAATCCATTTCTTCGTGATCAGACTCATCTTGCTCTTCCATCAAACTTCCTTTCTTTTCTCTAAACCTGCAAAACATGCAAATGTAATCTTATCACATTATGAATAAAGAATAGGAATTTAAATGGAGTTAGATAGTGGATTTTATACCTGAAGTAGAGTCATACTTATCGACTCTCCCATCTCTTAGATTCTTCAGGTCCTTTTCCTTGGCAGCAGGAACAGGTGGATTCTCCTAGATTGTCCACGGAAGCATGGTTGGTTGATTTATCAGACAAATATGCCCCCTACTTCGCCAAATCATTTCTGATTCAGCAGCAATAAGCATATAAGTCAAGTCAATGAGGGTTGCGTCAAGTTTCATCATATGATACTCTATAATGAACTTATCATATGATTCAGGGAGTGAATGAAGAACCCAGTCCACAGCCAACTTATTTGAGATAGACGCACCCAACATGATCAACCTATCAATGTGTGATTTCATCCCTAGGATGTGAGCACACACGGGTTTGCCATCTTGATGTTCCATTTCCAATAGGGATTCGGTGATCTTGAACCTTTCAAGTCTTCGATTATTAGGGCTAGGGAGAACAACGGGAGGAAGAGGAGGAAGTGAAATTAAGCTAGTCCACATTGATCTCTCACTTTGAATCAAGCTTTCACTTTCATTAGGAACACTTTTTCCTTGGGATTCGGGAATACCACGGTTAGACATCTACAAAACGGGAGAAAATTCAAGTTAAGTGATTGACTCCTTAATAAAACACCCAAATGAGTTATTAAGGCTAGGATCCAACACAATATTCTACAACCTAGAAAAGGGATGTCGTAATCTAGTTGCAAAATATTTGAAGGTAGGTAAATGACGATTTACCAATTTCCACCATGAAAAACGAAAAGGAAGTTTAAGTTTTAAATGAATTGAAACTCCTAGATCTTTTGAGATTCATTGAACTTTTCAATGGCATGTTTAATCTCGATTATGCCCTTCTATTTGTGACTGGGATGCCAAGGATCACAAACAAGGTGTGAATAACCATACGAATCACGTGGTGCACCCAATGCTACAATCACCTAATCAATGTGCCGGTTAGCCACACACGCTCCATTGATCTATGACAAACATCGAGTCACCCTTCGCTACCAATGTCATCCCCACATTAGTGTGCCGGTTAACCACACATGCTCCACTAACGTTTGACAAGGGTACAAAGTGTAATTCCATGGGTTAGCATACAATTTCACATTTTTCCTAAAGTAACTATGATTTGGGAATTTGAAAAAAAAATTTAGTTACTTTGTACTTCATTATACTTATAATGGAAGGTTTCTGTCCTATCCTACCCGTTCGGCTAACGACCCTCCACTAGTCAAGAGTGCGGTGGGTAAGAGTGGATACCCATTCAATCGCCATTTTATAGGCAATTTCCTTAAACACCCCTTATAGACCAGCTTCGTGAATGAGGCCTACTAACGGTAAGACTGACTGTTTACTCATACATATATAATATTAGACTTTTAATGTTATATATAGTATAGGGTGTATTTTATACTTTTAAAATACTAGTTGGTTTAACTTAGTAAATTATACTTTTAATTTAATTAAATGTAAACCAAAACTTTATGGGTTTATTAAATCACTTCTAATTATACACTTTAATTAATTAATAAAACATAAGGGTGTGATTTGAACCTTTTCAAATTACTAGGGTTTTAGAATTTAACATTTCAAAGTTAAACTTTTAGTCAAATTTTAAATTCCAAAACTTGAGGGCAAGTTTTGAAACATTTCAAAACATAAGGGATCAAATAACAAATAACATAAATTAAACAGTTAATTTCATAATTATCTATATTTGACCTAATCTTATTTTAGTCATTAGATAATTACCAAAAATTTAAATAATCCATATTTATCATATAAACAACCAATATTTAAAAGATTTGAAATTATCTATTGTTTTGGCAAGGATAATCACCAATTTAAGTTAAAAATCGGATTTTAACTTCATAAAACAAATTAAGCATCAAGTCCAAGTCAAAACAGCAGCCAAAACCCGAAAAACCCTAATTCTGACGAACTGACTCGCCGAGTCAGACCTGGTCTCGCCGAGTAGGGGCCAACTCGCCGAGTTGAGTCGGGCAGGGACCAAAATCGATTTTCAGCAAATAAAGCAGTTAAGCATCACATACAACTGAAACCAATCAAGGCTCTGATACCACTTATGGGTTTTAGGCATAAGAACAATCCTATGTGCTCATACAAACCCTAATGCTTGGATCTAGGTTTCTCTATTGTACATGCTTTGAATCCAAGACTAACAAACTTAGATCTAACACATTATAAACTGAATTAGGGTTTATAAAATTACCTTTGATTGTTATATAGCAATAACAATCAAATCCTTGCTTGAATTGGCCTTAGAAAGCTTAGTGCCTCAAGTGCTGCACCTCTAATGGAGTCACAAACACCTTATGCAACTTGGATAAAGAGGAGAAGAGAGGGGAGGCACCAAAAACGGCTAGAAACCCTAGAGAATCAGTTGTCCACGTTTTTGGGGCCTAAGGGGTCCTTTATATACTTGTAGGCTATTAGGGTTTACAACTAGGAAACCCTAATTTGACTACTTAGGCCCTAAGCAGCCCATGGACTCCTTAAACATATCCCTTGGACGATTTCTAATGGGCTTCCCATAGAATTCGTCCAACCTATATATTATTAGGTGATCCATAGCCCAATTATAATTATCTTATAATTACAACTTCAGTCCCTTAAGTTTAATTAATCTCTTTTAGCCACAAAATTAATTCTTAATTAATTCTTGACCAATATTAATTAAACAATATGATTTCTCCTTTAATATATTATTCTCATAATATATTAATAAATCATATTTAAACCTTTCTCTCCTTAAATCATCCTACATATTGCTATGGTGAAGGCAACCCAAAAGGACCATGCTCATAATCGGGTCAAGTACATACCAAAATAGTTATGGACTTAGAAACTAATCCAACATGTACATGATGTCCTCCACCCCCAAATGTTTCCGCCAATTCGGTTTGGGGGTGTGCACGTAAGGCACCCAAACGGAGAAAAGTAATGTCTAATGACAATAGGGACTGGGCGGGTAGTATTTAAATACATTAGGGACTGTCCGAGTTAATTTTCAAAAATAGGGACTGAACATGCAATTTGGCATTTGGACCAGGGACGATTCGTGTAATTTACTCTTTTTAGAGTAAATTACATGAATCGTCCATGGTCTAAGAGCCAAATTGCTCGTTTCAGTCCTTATTTTTTGAAAATTAACTCGAAACGTCCCCCATGTATTTAAATACTACCCGCCCAGTCCATATTGTTGTTAGATGTTAGTTTTCTCCGTTTGGGTGCCCCACGTGCCTTGCATGTAGGGGTATTTTCGTTATTTCATGTTGTGTGCCCCTATCAAAGTCGTTGCCCCTCACCTGCTTTCATTTATCTTCGTTGGTCTTCTTCCCCATTACTTCTTCCTCCTTTTGTTCTTCGATTACCCTTCTCCAACCAACAAAAATGGCAATTAGATGCAATTGTGGAGCTGAAGTTGTGATTCGTACCTCATGGAGCTAGAACAACCCTGGAAAACATTACTATACTTGTTATAACCCGGTTAATTTTGATTTCTTGATAAATCTAACCTAATCTCCTAATTTCTACTATTTTCTGTAACTTGTAGCATTGTTAAATGTTTCTACACTTACTTTGCAGGCTCATGGTTGCAAGTTCATTGGTTGGGTGGTGGAGGATCAGAACTATGCTTGTGTGAACATTAGGATGAAGCTTAAACAACAAAATATGAAACTGAAGTTGTATCTAGCTATTAATTGGTTTGTGTTTGTGTCAATTATAGTGTACAAAGTGTAGGATAAGTTATCAGATACGTTTACCTTTTAGTTGTACAAACTCAAGTTGGATGTATCAGTTTGCATGTTAATGAAAGGGGGTGTTTTTTTGGTAACTGCCAAACATGTATTCATACCAAAGTATTCATACCAAAACTACAGTTTATATCATACCATTAATGTTAGGTTTTGAGCATTCTAACACTCCTATGGTGTGCATGCAACCCTAGAAACCTTGGATCTATGTTTTCTCTATTATACTTGCAAAATTTCTTTTTTCCAAGGTTTCATCCTATCTAGCATATGAATGGGGTATATGTAATATAAATACTAGTAGAATGACATACCTCTCTTGTAGCTTGGACTCCTTAAGACTTTGTGAGCCTAGCACCCCAAATGCGATGCCTCAAATGCTTCACACAACACCACCAACAATTGAAATAACTTGAGAGAAGATTACTTGTAACATCCGGACACCCAGGTATATTATTTATGTGTTTAATTTTGAGATTTATTGAGAGACTCGACGAGTTGTGATTCCAACTCGTCGAGTAGAGTCGTGTTTGGCCACGTGGGATTAGTAACCTAGTCGAGGAGCCAGAGAGTCGACTCGCCGACTAGACGTTGAGTGATGAAACCCTAAATCCCTGGGTTTGGGGCCTATTTAAGGATACTTATGGCCTTATATGCGGCTCATCAGCTACCTACCTTCACTAAGAGAAATCCTAATCGGCCTTCGAGCTAAAAAGAGAGTGTTGAGCTAATATTGAGTGTTTTGGTGCATCTTTGGGATAAAAGAAAAGGGTTTCAAGCAAGGAATGATAAGAGGTTGTTAGATTAGTTGCTTTTCATCCAAGAGCTTCTGTGAAAGGTAAAACGTCCATACCTTTCTCATTTGGTTGGGTAAATCTCATTCTATTGGAGTTTAGGGCTTTTTCTATCTAATATTGGGACCTTGAGTATACTGAGTTCATTTAGAGACTTAGATTTCAGATCTTGACCTTGTGAGGTCCCTAGAGTCCAAAGGTCCATGTTTTATTATGCCATAATAGAGCTTTTGAGTGAAAAACTCTTTTTAGAGCATGTTCTTGGCATTTCTAACCCTATGTGCCATGCATGGACGTAAAGCTCGTGGCTTTACGTGGTAATCAAGACTTGAGAGTATAGATCTAGAGTTTGGGAAGGTTTTCTGCCTTGGAATCATTTGAATAAGAAATGAGTTAGAATGGACTCGCCGATTCGGTGAGCCGACTCGACGAGTCAGTTAGTGTTTGTCCCGATGAGCTTGAGCATGCGATAACTTGGCGAGTTGGAGGGTCAACTCGACGAGTTGAGCTGGACATTCTTGAGACTTATGAGGAAACGAGGGGATTCGACGAGTTGCATAAGTGCACTCGACGAGTCGGGTCAAACATGGACTGTTGACTCGAGTTTGACTTCTGTTGACTTTAGGGTTTGGTCAACATGAGTAATGGAGACCATAGAGGGGTAAAATGATCTTTTAGAGATTGCAAATGAATTTGTGAGGGATATGAGTGAAATCTGAAATATATATATATATATATATATATATATATATATATATATATATATATATATATATCATTATCATTTCATTATATCATTATAAAGGAAACATTTTTCCTTTCTGTAATTATAAATTTTAATATAACATTACATGGTCAACTTAAATATAAATTTTAGTTTAACTTAAACAACCAAAAGAATAGTTTATAAATGGTTACAAATGATAAATTATAGTGTCTCTCTAATAATAATTATAAGTTGGTTAATAAGGTTAAATAAATATCAAACCTAAAGTATAATCATAAATAAACTAAATTTCAATATTAAAATAATATCTTTAATTCTACTTATAAAGTTATGTCTTTAACTTTTAACATATTATACTTAATTTATTTGATTTAATATGTTGTATGTAAATCATTATCAATTAAAGCTACAACTTTTTAACAGTTTAGACAAAATACTTAAATTGTTAATTTAAATATAACATTACAGTGTCAAATTAAATATAAATTTCAGTTCCATTTAAAAAACCCAAATAATATTTTGTGAATAGTTAAAAGTGATAAATTGTAGTGATAAATGCAAAAACTAAATTGTAATCTCAATTTAACTAAAATACTTCCTAATGATATTTTTATAATCGTTAAACGTTTTCAAATAAGTAGTTTAAAATAACTTACAATAACAATAGTTAAAAATAACTCTATATAAATGATAATATTGTTACCTTTAAAATAAAAAAACAATGTTTGATGTTTTATATAATTATAATGATAGAAATTAAAACGTTAAACAAATAAATTTTAAAAACTAATTAATAAAAACAACAACTATAAATAACATCAAACCATATAATATATTGAATTTTATTTATGAGTAACTCGCGGTAGAAGTCAATCAAACGATTGAGATTATGCAGTTATAGTAGATGTATATATTATCATATAATTCAAAATAATAATATATTATATCAATTTAGTATACGAGATATTATATCTAATTTAATAACAACGTTATTTTTGTATTTAAAAAAAACATATATTTGTAAAGATTTCTACGATATAGGTGTTTCTGCGCAACGCGCGAGCATTCACCCAATATATATATATATATATATATACATACATACATACATGGTCTAGGGGGCGCGCCGTTCCCAGACAAGAGGTGCGCCACACCTCAGTGCTTACATATCTCTATCAGCTTCGTGCTACATGTTAGTCGTTCCTTCGTCCGCGTCATTCTTCTAGAACAATGTCACGTATCACCATTTCGTGGTGCCACATGTCTAAATCTCGTGGTGCCTCGTTACCTTGTATCTTGGAAGAGACGGTCTCCCGACATGCCACGTGGCGCTCTCCGGTGCTGTCATGTCACCCTTGACGGGTATTTTCACGAATCTTCGAAGGACCATAGCTTTCACATACGATCTTCCTTTTTGACGTTCTTTATATCCTTGTAATCCTCTTGACGAAATCTACAACTTTACTTATGTCTCAACAACTAATTCTTACTTTAATTGAAATTCATATTTGGACTGGTTCATATTGTTAAATTCTGTGCAAAATTCATAACTCCTTCGTACGGACTCTGTTCTTATCTGTATTTATATCGATGGGTTCATATTTACGAGATCTTTAATTCTTGTTCAGATTGTTTCAGATAACAATTAATTGACTTGAATTTTGGATCTGTGTTCGCATAGCTACGCTGAAACTTCAAAAAGTCATAACTTCCTCATATGAAGTCAGATTTTGACGTTCTCTATATGCACATTCTCGGTTTATGATTACTACGACTCTATTTTAGATTTCTTAGGCTAATAAGCCACATATCTAAAATTCAATTTTTACGACGTGCATAGCCGTGTCGACGTAATCGCGAAACTTCGAAAAAACATAACTTCTTCATACAAAGTCGTATTTTAGAGTTCTTTATATGTACGGAATCTTTGTCACACATAATATAACTTTGGTTAAGATTTTTTATCCTAAATAACCTTCTATAAAATGTCGTTTTATTGTTTATTATTTCTTAATTGTAATCCCGAATCTACGAGCGTTACATATATGATTTGTGTTAATACCTCTGAAATGACTTCATGTTTGATTTTGAAGAGATAGGTTCATGTTCTGATCTAGGATTGTGTTTTGATCTAACACACACACACACACACTCAAATATGAAGAAGCTCTCAAGAACACGATGAACAACTGAAGAACCAGATAAAGATCTCAAGAACACAATGAACAAACCCATCAGTAGCTCTTGAGATTCTTGATAGATCTTGAATTTTTGATTGAACATCCTACAAAAACTTTATACCGTGTTTTAGCTTGAAGATCAAACACCTTACACTCAAAAATCATTTTTGGAGTGAGAAATTATGATGTGTGTGTTCTTGAGTATGAACATAAAAAGATGAAGATGAAGAATTGATTTTTTGGGTTTGAGCTATTGAGTTTGAAAATCGAACGCCCATATGGGTTTATGTTTGAAATTTGTTCAGATCTAAGAAAGAGACAGAATAAGAGAATAGACCCGAGTTCTTGAGTTCGTCAAAAAAATCATGAACGCCAGAGAAGATAATTGTAGCCTCGTCAGAGCTTTCAAATACGCCGAAAACTGGCTAAACCACCGATAGCAGGTCATAAGTATGTTTTTTGAACATTTAGATAAAAAAAATTAGTGACTAAATGTGTACAAATCAAAAAATATGTTACCATTTTAAGTCATTATCCATTTTTAAATATTTATAATAGTTATTCTAAAATTACTTAGCCAATGTCCCATACGACTATGCTTAAGTAATGCCATAATCCCAACGAATACTATTTCGTAGTGGGCCTTAAGGCTAAGGGGTATGCTCACCAGTGAAAATATAGTGAAGGGCAAACCACACCATCATCTAACCATTCCACAACCATTTCATTAGGGTGTGAAAATGGCGTTCACTGGTGAATAAGTAGTAAACAAAAGATAACATTTTTGTGAAGACCTGTGGAAGTCTCCACTCCACAAGACAATCACTAGGTTTTGGGGTGGTGTTCATCGGTGAAAACCCCCTTCCACCTCAACTTTAACGTGTCAAAATATGCCCATACCGGAAGGCCTAAGAAATGGCTATTCTCCAAATAAAAATTTAATTTTAAATGTTATTTTATATCAAAAATATATTTAAAACTTCTTAAAATTTTGCAATGTACATGTAAAAGAGGACATGGCTTTAAATTTTGTATACTACATGTAAATTTCTTAAATTCACTACAAGGAAATGGTATCTATAATTTGTAAATTTAAGCGCTAAACATATATCTAAGTGTATATATCGTAATGACCATTTTCAATAGTACCATGGCCGGTTTTCATACTAAGAAATGTTTTTATTTCGTTGTCATCACCATTTCATATTTGTAGAAAATTGAAATGGGGAGGTTTCCAAGGTTAGGGATAGTCAATATGAAAAACGTTCATTTTGTTTATTTTTTAGTGTGGTAATGCGAAGTGGTTGTTTTCCATACTGAGGAATGGTCTTTGTTAGTGTAACATCTCAAAATCTAACCCTAAAATTTCAAAAATCAAAGTATCGGTTTTCCTAAAAGGTTTCGTTCATATTCATTACTAAATCATGAGATCATCTTTTCATGTCACATTAACATATTCATAGTAAAAATGTGGAAGTTAAGTTTTGTTTTGAAAACCATAACGTAACATAGATGTAACACCCGCAGATTCGGGTTAGTCAATTTAGAGACAATAAGCGTCAAAAACAACTTTTTTTTATATAAGATTATTTAGATTTTTTAGAATAAATAATCTTGACCATGTTATATTATATGTCAGAAGGGTTTCGTACATATAAAGAACGCTGAAATCCGAGTTAAATCAAAGAAGCTATGATCCGTCGAAGTTTTACGGAAAAACCGGCACGACACCGGGAATCGTAAAAAGTGAATTTACGATAAAATACTTTCAAGCCTTAGCAATCTAAACGAAAGTCGTGGTATATGTTAAAATGAGAGTGTGCATAAAAAGAACATCCAAATCTGACTTCGTATGAGGAAGTTATGATTTTTCTAAGATTTAGCACAACAATGCACAACCTGAAATTTGAATTTTAGATCGGTCAATTTTTAGCCAAAATAATCTAAACGAGAAATGAAGATATCGTTAATAAGAGTTAAACGATAAAAAGACAGTCGAAAACGGAGCTCGTATGCGAAAGATATGGACGAAGCTTAGTCTCTACTCTCCACTCGCAACAAATTCGATACAATTTTGTAAATCTGAGATAAAATGAGAATTAGCCGACAGGATCTAAATGGAAGTTGTAGTACTCGTAAATACCAATGTTTGGATATAAAGAACGTCGATAATCGATCCCGTATGTTAAAGATATGGACGAAACTTAATCCCTACTCTTCGAGCGCGGTAAATTCGATACAGTTTTGCAAATCCGATATAGGATGAAAATTAGTCGACGGGGTCTAAATGAAAGTTGTAGTACTCGTAAATACCAACATGTAGATATAAAGAATTTAGAAAATAAAGCTCATACGTGGAAGATACGGAGCGTCGAAGGCTCCTAAACCATTCTTTCTCTCTCTAACTTCTCTCTAGACTCCTAAAACCCCTCTGAATCCCTAGTAACCTCAAGTTTCTAGAGGAAAGACCCGGAGCGTCCGAAGGCTCCGAGAAAAAGAGCTTTTTGGCTCAGAAGCTCTGCTCCAGCGGAACCCGGTTTTTAGCAAAACCCGTTGTAAGTGAGATACGCCTATCCTACTTTAAATATAACTTATATTAAATATAATATCGTTGTTATGAACCTATAAATAAGATTTATCAGTGATTCATAGTCATTATACTAATTGATCAACTTACGGGGATGATGTCTAGGCTGTGATCGAGTGAGGTGTTTAAAGTGGGATTTCCAAACAGTATACTTCGTATACCAAAAGGACCCTACCTTTGATATGATCCTACTTGGTTGTTCCTTACTTGATAGATCATGAAGTAGACTTTGATTTAATGATGAATCTAGACTAATAATTAGTCACAATAAAGATTAGACTAAAACTTAGCGATAATAATGATAGGTTTCGTCGAAGGAAAATAGAATCGTTAGAAGCAAAGTGTTGCCCGAGTTTGGAATCATCACTTTGACAAGTGAGTGCATAGTCCCTTTCATGAACATGGTTTTAATACAAGTATTGATTAAATTATTAAAAATATGTTTATGTGCGAGTTATTTGATGTTGCATGAAATACGTGTTAAAGAACATACCTGATTATATATGATGATAGAGTAAACCTAAATTAATTATAGGGAATATTGGGTAGTATCTTCTTATGAGTATGAGTGAGTTATACACAGAGAATAGAACTTTAAGTTATGTCATTGATCCGGGAGCATGGATTAGACACGGTCATTGTCCCTAGTCCGAGAGTATGGATTGGACATAGTCAATTTTCATTAATCCAGGAGTATGGATTAAGATATAGTCATTTATCATTAATCCGGGAGTATGGATTAAGACATAGTCAGTTGCCCTTAGTCCGGGAGTACGGATAGACATAACTATTTGACATTAATCTGCGAGTATGGATTAAGACATAGTCAGTTGTCATTAATTCGGGAGTATGGGTTAAGACATCGTCATTTGTCCTTAGTTCGAGAGTATGGATAGGACATACTTATTTGACATTAATCCAGGAGTATGGATTTAGACATTTGTCCCTAGTTCGAGAGTATGGAATGGACACAATTATTGATCCGAGAGCATGGACTAGATTCGGGAGTATGGATTATGTAAACAGATAATTTTTAAGGTCCGAGAGTATGGATAGTGTCGTTGTGAGGATCGAGGAAGGGTGGGGTAAGAGTTGCTTATATATATATATATATATATATATATATATATATATATATATGTGTGTGTGTGTGTGGTGAAATTGTACTCTCAATTATATATATATATATATATATATATATATATATATATACATATACATATAACACTGTGGGATTGAAACCCCTATGTACTCGGTTTCCCAACCTGACTCACTCAGTTTATTTGTATCACAAGTGTCGATACGAAGCTACATTACACTGAGAGACTAAGGAGATGTAGATCACTAGTGTAAATGAATGTAAGGTCTGTTTATGCTTATGTTTCTGTATTGACAATGACATCCTAATGTTTTAAAAATGAATAAAATACATTTATTTGGAAATGTTTTGATAATATATTTATCATGTTTTTCTGGGAACAAATTTCGCAACATATTTCTTTAAAAGATACTATGATTTTCAAAATAAATCATAAACAATTCGGTCTTTTCTGACTGTGAAAATGAGGATGTCACAATAGAATGGTTAAACTAGATGTCATTCCCCTGCAAGAATGTCCAAATATCCTAATCATGCCAACCCCTTGCCCTACGAGCTTGAACTACTACTAGAAAACAACATTTTAATGACGCGCAAACAATGACACTCGCTGATAGAGGACGCGTATTTGTGCGTACACTAAAAAATAATTTCAATTTTGCAAAATTTGAAGGATAGAGGGCACGCATTTGTGTGTGCCCTAAAAATAGTGTCCAACAAAAAAAACATTAAAAACACGGAGGGCACCTATCATAAAAAAGCGTGTCGTCTAAAACTGTCGCTTTATATTTTTCTTTAGGAAGGCACGTTCTCTAGGGGGAAATGAAATACCAAAAAATTAAACAGCCCGTCGATACATCTCCTTCTTCTTCTTCTAAAATCCTCTACCTAAAAGCCCTAATAATCCTTTAAGTATTTCATCTTCCTCTCTTTCTCTCTCTCTTTCTCTCTCTCTCTCTATATGTGTGTGTGTGCAAGCCCTAAGCCGCCACCACCAACATCGAACCTCATAATCTTTAAGATTTCGAAGTGCCTAAGCAAACACTTTCGCCATCTCAAGATGTCGGTTCAAGATCGGAACACCACATCGCAGTACACGATGACATCATCGTCTCCACAAACCGCCGTCAACGGCGGAGAAAACGAATGCGACTGGGTTCTTTTCTATTACTTCCAAATCTAATCCAGACAACAAGCATTTGATGCTGCCCAACTCGGATAACTGAAAAGTTATTCCAAAGTTTCACTAACGCATTTCTCAAATTTGCATTGTATGATCAAAGCTAGGGTTCTTTTCTGATATCAAATGATCACTTCTTCTTGAATTTCCCCCAAATTTGTTATTTTAAGCTCGTGATTCAAATTTGCATTGTACGATCAAAGTTATTCCCAAATTTCTCCCTATGATCCCCGGCTCTTGAATTATTCTTGTTTTCAGAGCACTTGCAAATCTTACATTCATCAACCCCCCAAATCTATCTGACAATATCATACGCTTTTGGGGAAAATCTGGATCTGAAGATGTCTTAGCTTTCCTAGTTAGGGGTTGTTTTTATGTGCAATGCATTTGATTTTGCTAGAAAAAGACATAGTATGGATAATTGGTTACACGGAGGATGCATCTAGAGAGTAATGTAGTTAGTTTATTGATTTTGGTTTTCACTTTCATGCCAAGTTGTTGATTTGATGTATTATGAGTTTAAAAAGAGCTATGAACATGAACTGTATCGACCACCCACTCTTTAACCTTGCTTATTCTGTCCTGAAACTCCATTTGTTGTTGTTGTTGCAGTTCAAACCAGCATCTTGTGAAATCCAAGCACATAAAGGTGATAGGGTGAAAGTTCATTACCGGGTGAGTTAGTAGATACATCTACATAGCTATTTCCTTTCTTTCTCCATCCCATCCCATCCCCCTCTTCTCTGAGTTATTATCTCAGTTTTCTGTATCACTTAATGAATGATTGTATCTGTATGTATATCTTTGAACATTCTTTTAAGCTCTCGTTTTGCAGGGGAAACTTACTGATGGAACTGTTTTCGATTCCAACTTTGAAAGGGGTGACCCAATTGAATTCGAACTTGGTACTAGTCAGGTGATAAAAGGTATAAAACCATATGATATGACCTAATTTGATTCTTGTGAAATTCAATTCTTATATATATTATGGAAGTTAACAAAAATAGTGTATTCCAGGATGGGATCACAGACTATTGGGAATGTGTGTTGGGGAGAAACGTAATTTGAAGACACCTTCAAAGCTGGGGTATGGAGACCAGGGTTCACCACCTACTATCCCAGGTACGTAATGATTACTCCTCCTTTTTTAGCATATTTATTTTATAGGGAAAATGTGTTTGGATTTAATGGGGAAAAATATTAATAAATTGAAGAAATTAATTTTTGAAAAACAGGTGGGGCTACACTTATATTTGATACGGAGCTTGTTGCTGTCAATGATAAAGGATCAGGTGGAGGAGACACCAATAACAACAGTGAGCTATGAGTATGATCACAAGAATCCAGATCGTGACCTTGTAGAAGGAGGAGAGAATTCTAGATTTGATACTTTAAATTTGTTCCCTATTATCTTCAAAAACAAAGCATATATGTCTTGTACAAGTATTTGGGACACCATTTTAACTCCTTGTTTCACTTAGGTTGAACTGACGAGGTTAGAGAACTTAATATTGATATTTTAAAGCAATTCAGAAAACTAAACAAAAAGACTGTTGTTGACCAGGCTAATGTTGCTGACATGGCACATGGAAATGAGATTGGTAAGTTGACTAAAGGCTCGTTTCTTTTTAACTAATGTCAAACAACTTAAACATAAAAAAGTAAAACTTGAATACCTGAACACGTAAAAATCTAAGTGTGGCTAATATGAAGAATCATAAAGCCAAACGTACTACAAAACAATACAAATGAGTAAGAGAACTAAGATAACTAAGGTTTTGTGTATAAGTTTGAACAGATGAAATATAAATTAACTTGCTAAAAGACTATCTCACGAATTTTGTGTTTGTGGATGGAATCTTACTTTCACGATGAATTGAACAGTTTGTTATAGTGAAGGAGTCATGTAATTTTAGTTTTTCGTTTGTTTTGTGCGAGTTTAATATGTTAATTTGGAAATAATTTTCCCTTTCAGTATCAGTATACTCCTCAGCATTTGGTGAGGCTGCTGCAGATAATAATAGATGGAACTTGTGATTTGGTAGTGAGGTAGGTTGCAAGCATTCATTTTAAGAACTTCATAGCAGAAAACTGGTCACCTCATGATCCAGGTAAATGTTTTCTCTAATACACTTCAATTTGATCCTACTGAACTGCATCCATACAATTTAATGCCTCCTGTTTTGGAGAAAATTTAGCTTGAAAGCCTACCAACTTCTAAATATCCTTTAATACATTCTTTGCTAACGTAGATGAACAATCCAAGATTTTTCCAAGTGATAAGGATTTGGTGAGGCAGAACACCCTTGTTTTTGTAGAACAAGTCCCTACATTGTTGAGGTAAAGACAATTACTTTAGATATTGCTTCTTTTGTTCTTTGTCAACAAATCATCATATTCTTTTTACACTTTACAGGGCACAGTTGGGCGAGTGTCTCAAGATAATCATACATGTTGATTATCCTGAGCAATGGTCAGGTCTTTTGCATTGGGTGACACTTAATTTGCAAGGGCAGCAAGTTTTTCGAGCTCTGTTTGTGCTAAGAATTCTTTCTAGAAAATACGAGTAAGTCCTGATCTTAGTTTACTAATATTGATATATATGCTTTTGAATCTTGATCAACATGTCCCACTTCTAATTAGCCGATTCACAAGGAGGAATCTTCAAGGTCTCTTTCTAGAAATGAGTAAGCCCCATTGTAAGATAGGTTGCATGGTTGTCTGAATTCCAAATAGCTATATTTAGTAAGATGAATAACCCCCATTGTGTATCTATTTAATTTTTCTTGAAGAATTAACATGGTTTATTAGTTATGTCTGATACAAACATGTTTAGTGGCTGTCTGAAAGGGAGGTGATGCCTGGATTTGGGAATGGATTTCAAGCTTCACCAAAGACTAGCACCACCAATCAGATTCACAAAGTTTATGGAAGCTCTGATCGTTTGCCTTCTGCTCATACATGGTAAGATGATCATGTTTCTCTGTCAAATTACCTTTTTGCCCCTGAGCTATGTCGCACTGCAAAAGAAGCATGCTACATTTTTCTATGTCAAATTACCTTTTTGCCCATGAGCTATCTGCAAGCACTGCCAAATCCTTCATGAACTGTGAAAATTTTGGAGATTTCTAAAAGGCTGCAACAAGATCAAGAAGCTCTGCTTCAGCTTTTTCCAATGTTTTGGCTTTTGCAGCTGCATAGTTTCCAGACCCCCAAACGTCGCCACTGGCACCTGAACCACATATATAAATTATATATATTTACTTATTTACAATAAACAAAAAACCATTTCAATAACACAATTACCTTAATATTTGGCTCCTTTGTTGGAGAAGCAGTGGTGAAGTTCCTTGATTGCTGCAAAAAAAAAAAGCAATCCCTAAATTTGCAAACTTAAAACTGTTATTTCAATCATCATAGTTACAATGTATCAAGTTGCAGTCAATATGTATGCTTTTAATGACAAGTACATTGATATATAGCTTCGATAGGTATGTATTTACAGATATTGTTTTGTTATGGTTTTTGTTTTATGAAAGCTTGGATAGTAATAAATTGATTCTCATAATTCTTTGCATTTATTTGACTCAGCTCGCATTCTGCGTGGGATTAGAATCACTGCTCGTTTAAGATTTCAATTTTCCAGAGAAACCTCTCATCATAATTAAAAAAGGGTTAAGGGTTGATTGAATGAGAGAAAAGAAAACACCAACACTCCATTGCTAATAAGAATAAAAAAATAAAGACATGAGGCAAAAAAAGGTAAAACAAACTCGTATGTATGAATATGATTTGTATGGTAATTAAATTTATAGTGTATGTATGTTTTAGTTTGCATGCAGTCTTTGTTTGGCAGCTTGGACAAACATGTAGCACTTAATCGTCCATGCCACTCTTGGTATAATAAATTTATAGTGTACTTCTTCCATTCATGTTAGTAATTTTTCATTATGATGTCTTCTTGTGCAATTTTATTTTTAGGAGGTATTTTACTTTATTAAATGTTTAAAGTTACAGGACATGAGTATGGGCACATCATGGAACATTTTAGGGCAGTTGTTGGTCTTCCTCTTGGTGATCCATCAATGAAGTGGACAACTTGCATCATGTAATAACATTTTAGGCGAAGATGTAGGTATATGTTTTTTTATTGAATAATGTAATCATATGTATGAATATGAAATAAAGTTTGTTATTTGGTATGTGATAATCATGTATAGGGAGAAAACAACTTCTATTGATTTGTTTTATCTTTCCATGGATTGATTATTTGTATGATATTAACTTTTATGCAATGGGTTGTATTTTTTGTATATACTATTTTATTTTTTGTTATGAGACATTAAATGTAAATTTAATTCGAAAATTAGTAAATCTATAAATAATATTTTTTAACATTTAAAATTACGATACGCAAAAATGTGTGTCATCTTCATTTATGACATTGCCTTTCTTGACAGGGGCTTTCTTGATACGCATTGCGTGTCATAAACACGCGTGTCGTAAGGTTACGACAAGCAAATGCGTGTCGTCTTCCTTTATGACAGGGCCTTCCTTGATACACATTGCGTGTCATAACTGCACGTCGTAAATGCGTGTCATAAATGCGCATCGTAAATAGACGATGCGCAAAAACGTGTCATCTCTCGTTATGACAGGCCTTCCTTGTCACGCATTTGCGCGTCGTCTGAGCATTTTACAACACGCATTGCGTGTCGTAAAATGTTGTTTTTCTAGTAGTGAACTCTACTTAGATCGTGTAATATTTTATGATAATCCACATATTATACTTTATTCATACTTTTATTTCAAATCATGTTGTACACACACCTTCTCTTATAAGATTATATATGGATTAAACCACACACTTTTATACATCTTTTTATACATGCATTAAGGTATGAATGATTCGGTGATTCCAACTTATTCTTAGGTTTGTACACACCAAAAACACACATAACCCTAAACCGAGGCTTAATCCTCGTTTTAAACACTTGTAACCAACCAAACTTGTAATGCATGATGTAATTTATACTTTTTAACATTAAGACTTAGCTAAAATCAGATTTCATGGACCAATAGCATTCACAAAGTGGAGCTCTTTAGTTTGCGGGTAAAAAAAAACGAAAGGATGTTGCTGCTTGGTATTAGACGCCAACACAAGACAAATGAGTTAAAGATATCAAGTACTAGTTCTAGAAACTTGGTAGATGAAATATAACATCAATTCATTGAATTAAAAGCACGACATCAAGTAATCCATAAAACTGGAAATGAAAGGGCTTTAGTCGGGCATGGCTAAAGCATGAAATTCAAAGTCTAAAAATAGAAATCACAAGATTAATTCAACTTAAAATTAAAATAAAAATCTTTCCAAATGATTTCCCATAAAAACCTTCGGTAAAAATTGCCCCTTGGTTTCCTGGAATGAGAGATAATATGTGTAAGGGCTAAAAGTCCCAAATAGGTCATAAAAGAAAACTATGCAGTTACACGACTGACACAACCCTGTGTCAATTATGCCTTTATTGAAACAACCATGTGTGGCTTGAAAGTATGTTCCCATGACCCGTCTCCAAAGTACATTCTTGAAATCGGCCCAAATCTTCACTAGACAGCCCCCATGTCGAATTGCAATGGTTTGACACGACTCGTATGGATCTTTATCCAAAATGCACCTAACACTCTCATTTTCATAACGACTTCTCTTTATGGCATTTATTCCTTATTTTATGTTTTTGTATGTTTTTTTAGTTTGGGTTGTCAACAAAATAAGAACAAAATCTCGTTTATGGAAATGTTGTAGTGTCTCGGTTGTTTAGGTGGGACCGAATCGAAAATATGGGGTAGATCATGTTGCGGATTGATGCATAAACAATTTAAAGATCAAGCAACGGAAGCAAAAACTATAATTTAATTTTTTTTTCATCCCTAGTAAGCCATTGGCCCAATTATAACAACTTAGATAAACAAATACAACCATAGGTTGTTCATATTTATACCTAACTAAGTATACTTGATTATCAAGTGTATATACTCACTAAGGTTGATTAATACAAAACAAAAATATTGATTGTTAGATTTTCAACAGATTAACACCATATAGTACTCATTTGGCAAACCCTTAAGTTAAACAACCAATGAGAAGAGAGGCGGTAGAGGCAACCTCTACTACTTATTGGTTGGAAGCTTTTATGTTTTCAATAGTGTTTTATTTATTATTCAAAAGATTGCTAAAAAACTTATTTTATTTATGTTAAGTTGGGTTTTTTTAAAGAAATTTTATCATCGACAAATAAAATGCTCAAAACTTCTTTTCTAGGTTCTTGCTCGAAGATTAGTAGTGGCGAAGTGAAGAGAGATTTGGGGAAGATAGGAAGGAACAAAGTGGTTAGTTTGAATCAAATTCTTATTAGGGTTTGGCAATGTCTCAAAAAGAACGAGTTAAGTGGCTAACTAACTTATTTAATGTGACATCCCCAATTTCACGGCCAGAAAAGACCGATTTGTTTATGCTTTGTTTTCAAAATCAGAGTGATCGTTTAAAGAAAACGGTTGCGGAATTTGTTCCCAAAATAAAATATGATAACCATTTTATCAAAACATTTCTCGAAAAGAATGTATTTTCATTAAATAATAAAACCTCGGGATGTCATGTTCGTTAGAGACCAAAAGCATAAACAACATAAAATAGACTTTCCAATAGTTATTCAACTACTGATCTATAATCCAAAATCTCTCGTCAAGTCTGCCGACTTATACTCTTGTGTCATTACCTGTAATGAAAAGAAAACTGAGTGGGTCAGGCTTGGGAGCCTGGTGAGCATATAGGGTTTTCAACCCACAATAATACATTTGTTATATTCAATTATCAAACAATCAACCCAAATACCCATCCCCATTATCTTCTTAAGGTTTCACTCTAAGAACCAACTATCCTTCATTCACTTATTCCTAAGGAATCGGCACGAAATCCATTGCTGCCAAAGTTTATCTAACGAGTACTAAATCCATAGTTATCAGACGCTAACTCCATAGTCGTCGGGGTTTACTCAAGCGATGCTAACTCCATAGTCACCAAGGTTCACATAACAAGCGCTAACTCCATAGTCGCCAAGGTTTACTTAACAAGCGCTAACTCCATAGTCGCCAAGGTTCATCAAATAGGCACGAAGTCACATCGTCGCCAAGGTTTATGCAATAGGCGCTAACTCCATAGTCACCAAGGTTTATACAAAAGGCGCTAACTCCATAGTCACCAAGGTTTATCTAATAATAGGCGCTAACTCCATAGTCACCAAGGTTTATCTAACAGCAGACGCTAACTCCATAGTCACCAAGGTTTATCTAACATCAGGCGCTAACTCCATAGTCACCAACTATCCCATCTACCCTTGTTCTACCCAATAATTTTGTAGATATAAATACTTACACAGTTTAAATCATTTAACACCTGTATAAAACTCCAATTTCCATGTCCATCTCAAATAGACAAATAACATATAAACACATAGCACGTATTTCATAACAAATACTTCATATTGATGTGTTAGAAGAAAACAACTACACACCCACACATATAAACAACAATATACTTAATACACTCAAACCATACTTGTATTATTATCGTGTTTATGAAAGGTAGTATACACTCACTTGATCAGAAGATGATCGGATAGCACTACGGCTTGCAGAAATAGTAATCCACCGCAGATCTGGAAGATCTCCACAAAAATCAAACTTCTCGCGGGCAGAGCTTCGGCTCGGGAACCACACTTCTCGGGATCTTCGGGATCTCGGGACTTGCCTCGGGGCTAGAGAATAATACCGGGGCTTCGGGATATTTCTGGCACGCAAAACGATGCAAAACGGGAGAGAGAAGAGAAGAAATTAGCAATTGGGTCGGCTGCCCTCGCATCCTATTTATAGGAGGCTGGAGCCTCGGAGTACGCGGGGCGTACGCCAGTACGCGGGGCGTACTGGTCCGAAAAACGTCACTGTGTGCGTCATCCGAAGCCACTTGCTGCGAATGTCGACACTTCGGAGTACGCGGGGCGTACTCGAGTACGCGGCGCGTACCTCGGATCAGACCGGTGACTCCTTCGGATAATGCTTCCGAATTTCCTTTTAAATTTAAATACAAATTGATTAATAAACTTCGGAAATTCATATCTTCTTCATACGAACTCCGTTTTCGACGTTCTTTATATCCACGCGAAGGTGAGACTACGCTCTACAACTTTCGTTTAGACTCCGTCGGCTAATTTTGACTTTTATTTTTATTATTTATTTTTAATAGGCCGCGACAGAAAACTTCGTTATAAATTCATAACTTCTTCGTTTGACGTCCGTTCTCGCCTAACTTTTTATCGCTTCGATACCAACAACGAGATCTTCGATTCTCGTTTAGATTGCTAAGGCTAAATATCGCTCTAACGTAAATTCACTTTTTACGTCGCGTTGTGCCGTGTCGGTTCTGTCGCGAAACTTCGACAGGTCATAACTTCTTCGTTATAACTCGGATTTTGGCGTTCTTTATATGCACAGAAACCTTGTAACATATACTAAAACTTAGTTAGGATTATTCACCCTAAATAATCTTCTATCAAAAAGTCATTTTTGACTCTTATTGTCTCTAAATTGACTAGCCCTGATCTACGGGCGTTACATTTAACATTATATTTAAGACTGCAGAGATGTCAAAAGAGTAGAGATCAAGTAATTTGATCCCACTATATAATAAGAAAGGCAAAATGTATTAGGTTGCTATAGGTTAGAATGGGAGCAAAGCCTACTTCTTTCATTTTGTCATTTCTAAACTTGTAAAATAATATATACTAGATATAAGACCCATGTATTACATGTATTAATATATATATATATATATATATATATATATATATATATATATATATATATATATATATATATACCCTAATAAATAAGAATGATTTTGCCACATGTCCTTCTCTCATTCAATTTGTCACATGTCATTTTGTCATAATTTAGAGACATATTTATTTTCCACTTGTCATTTATTTCATTTTCCATTTCTAATATATTATTAATTAGTTTCCATAAATTAAACCTACCATAATGATATTAATTTCAAATTTTAAATTTTAAATTTAAATTTAAATTTCAAATAAATTTACAATTTAAACCTTTGTCTTTAACATTTTATTACAATTAACCTGTTTAGTATACGCGTCTGATAACTAAACAATAATTTTAATTTATTTATTTTTGCATGTTTTTTTTCTCATAATTTTTATTTATTTCAAATTTCAAATTCAAATAAACTTCTCATTTAATCATTTCTATTTAACATTTTGTTTTAATCAACCCGTATAATATACGGGTTTCACAACTAGTATATATATAAATGTCAAAATATTTAAGAACTTTAGATTTATAAGAAAATAAGAAAAATAATGAATTATTAAAATTGATTTTTTTATCTTTTAATTTTAAATAAATAAACAAAATAAACTAATAAGCTTTAATTTGGAAATTTTGAAGTAAAAAGGTAAGTCCATTAATGAAATTAATATTTCATTTATTACTACATTTATTGTAATTATAACATTAAAGATTATGTGGAATTTATCAAAATAGAAAAACTCATAAAATGAAATGTGGAAAAGAAATTAATTCAAAATAACCACAAAATGGCATTTGACAAATTGAATGAGAGTGTGATGATGACAAAAAAAACTTTGATTTATTAGAGTAGATTTAAAAATTCTTGTTATACAAGCAATCAAGGAAAAACAATAAAATAAAATCACATAGATAATTAATGTGGTTCAATTGATGTGACCTACAATTCTACATGAATGGACATAAACTAGGGAACACTTATATTACCCATTGTTTTCAAAGTGAGACATTAGAAATTCTAGTTATGAATATTATTAAGCCAAATACATATACAAGTAAATCAGAAATAACTAAACAGGTTCATACCTTATCCCTTCGAAATGACGTGCATGTTTCTTCACTTTGTTTCGGGTCAAGTCACTTGTTCAGGTCAATAGAATCCAAGTCGCACTTTAATAATTTTTTTAAAAAGTTGTTTTGTTTTGTAAGAAAGAAAAAACACAAATGCATAATGACAAATACATCATTTTATAGGATGTGTGTGTTTACTTTTAAAAACAACTATTACATTTTGTCTTGAAGTTAAGAACTTGGTAAAAAGTTGGTTCTCATTTCCATCAAACCAATTAGATTTCAGATAGCTATGTAAAGGCTATAAAACGTTAGTTATCCCTAACTTCAAACTGGGAATTTGAGGCCAATTGGAGGGGATTTTATGATTTTCTTAATATCATCATAACTCAAGAACAAATCCTATGTTATCATTGCCTCTCAACAAATCCTAGTGTGGCATGATATCATGTCATAGCATCTAAACACATACAAACAACAAAGAACATACATCTATATCCATGGAAAAAACATCAACCAGCTACATGAATCATTTATCATAGGATCATCAAACATTAATTTCTAACCATAACCAAATGATGCAAGAAAAATCTCAATTGTAAATTGGATTCACATACAATAGACAAAGAAATCTTTTCCAAATCCCACCATTATTTTAATTCCAATATGTCATAAGTCTACACCCACAAGAGTATCACTAACACAAGACAGAAGACATAATAAGAAAACAATCAAAGAGATTTCACCTCCTTCCTAACAAATGATGGCAAGGCAAATGCAGCTCTATGCATCTGTCATATAAAGTAACAACAATTTATATCAAATTCTTAATATAAAAAAAAAAAAAAAAAAAGTATATAACATATCAAGTGATAAAAAAACTCAAACACACCTGTGAGTTGTAGAATTTGAGTTCTCTTTGATGCTCGAGTGCTCCCTGTAGCTTCTCAATAGGGTTTACAGGGTTCCTAAAATCAACAGGCGGGCCCTCCGTTGAGCACAAAATGAATCCAATTACACCACTGCATAACCAAATAACTTACTTGCATTAAATTATTAAAATATCTTTTTTTTTTCTGTTTAAAAAAAAAAAAAGAAAAATGGTACCTTGGATATGTGGGGACACTGGCCCATGCATAATGAACAGATCCTTTAAATATTTTTTGGCAAACAGAAATCATATCATGAATAAGATGAGTGTGGAGCCACATGCTTTCAGCCATGTTACAAAGAACACCACCAGGCCTTAAAGCTTTTGCTAACATCTCAAAGAAAGGCCTTTCCACAAGTTCTTGAGCGGGACCCACAGGATCAGAAGAATCAACGATAATAGCATCATACTTTCCTTCTGGTATGTTCCTTATAAACTCAACAGCTATTGTAAAAAAATATATATATATAAAAATTAGATACCAAAGAAACAATTATAATAAAATAGCAATATAAACATTCTTGAAAAAATATTACCATCACCAACATGAAGATGAACACGAGGATCCTCAAATCCAACAGCTAACTCAGGGAAAAACTTCTTGCTAACCTACAATCAAGAAAATTAAATTTCACAATGAGAATCTGTATAGATCAAACAAGAAACAAAAGATTTATTTTTTTTATTTTTTCATAACATACATCTATAACCATCTTATCTATTTCACATATATCAATTAATTCTACGGAGCTGTGGCGAGAAATTTCCCTAAGTACCCCTCCATCACCACCACCCACAACCAGAACCTGTAGATAGACAACACAACACCACAATATACATTTAGTTTTATAAATTAGAGAAAATATCAGTGTCACAAGAAAAGAAATAAACAAGAACTTGCATTTTTGGGTGATTTGATGGAACAAAGGGGAAGATGAGCTATCATCTCCTGATATGCACATTCATCTTTCTCAGACAGCTGAAGAATCCCATCAAGAACAAGCACTTTTCCATATGTTGCAGACTGCAATCCAAATCCAAATCAAATAAATAATTAATAATATATAATACAGAAATTCAAATACAGGATTTGTTAATGTTGAAATGTGTTATGTGAATGTGATACCTCAAAAACCAGGACCTCTTGATATTCTGACCTTTCCTTGAACAAAATCTTTTCTACAGCCAATGAATGTGCTTCCCCTGGCCACATGGGATTGTGGAAGTACATTCTTTTAGCCTTATTATCTGAAAAGGAGAATGGAAAAAAGGGTCAAAATGGAATGCAAATTACAAAATGTATACAAATAAGTGAAGAAAGAAAGGGAATGAGCGAATGACCAGAAGAAGATTGATGTTCAGAAAACCATCCAGAAACAACTGTTGCATGGCAGTTGGCTTGAAGCTCAGGGTCAGGGGTGTATGCCTGAGCTTTCAGGCAACAAGAAGGGATATCAGTGTGACACCTGTCCTCATTCACCTTCCCATCCATAGTCTTCTGGCATCCCAAATCTCTTCCTGCGTCTCCCTCCATATATTCGCCTTTTCTTGTCCAGCTCCAGCCTCTAACCAAAAGAATTTCAACTTATTACATGAATGATGCTTTAAAAAATGATAATATAATAACATGAACATGAAAGAAATGAATCAAACAACCAGAAACAGATAAAACACACCAATGGCATTCTTATACTATTGAATTCATATTAACTAATTAGGACAGATTACTAGTGTAAGTTGTATGAAAAACAGATACAACATCTGATATTTATGTAAGGTAATTCCATTAAAAGTAAGACAGAAAAAAAAAAATCTGCAATTAATATCACAATGAATGTATAAGTATTTACGTAAAGTAACTCTCCACTTTTAACAAGAAGGCACATGTAAACAGCGTGTCATTGAAGCTATAGATCAAGAACCGTGTCAAAGAGAGAAAACTATACCAACATTTTGGATGCATAAGCAATTTATCCATAATAAAACAAAGTACTTAAACTTTACTCTTGACCACTACCAGACTGTTGAAAAAATAGCTAGGGATTAAACGATTAAAGGGGAAAAGCGACTACAACGACTGAAATTATGACTACGAGGATAAAACAAGGCGCTGGATACTTAAATTTCCCCATCAATCGATCAAACAGAGACGGAGACAGAACCATAAGCATTCGATTAAAAGAGATGAAAAAGGCAAACGATACACGAAAAACGTCCGTTTGAAGCGAAACCATAGATGAAATCGTATATACCTGTGATGGCGTCAGTTCTGATTATCTAAATGTGTATGAATATGTGTAATCTATACAAAATTTCAGGAAAGGGGAGAACCAAAAAAAAAAAAAGAACCGAAAGAGTGCAGAAAAGCGCACAGTCGCGCACTTTTCTGGTCGTAGCGTCTTGGGGTTTCTTTTTCGTAGTTGGAATGGAGACGATGAAAATGGTGCAACGGGATGGACACATGTGTATAAATATGGTTGGAGAGGTTAGTGAAATGACTGTTTTGTCCTGGTATTGTGACGTGGAAGCAATATAAAACAAGTATCTTTTTCTTTTTCTACCGTTTTTTTTATGGAAAAGAAATATTCTTTGACCGAAGAAAATAGGCTACCATACATATTACATTCATACCATTATTATTGTAAAAATAATACAATAATAAATTATGTTTCGATCTTTGATATATATACTTAAATATATTATTTCCAATTAAATTATTATTACTAGCATGTCGAAATAGCAATGTTATATTTATGAGATTCATTACTATAGAAATTAAACAATGTATTTATCAGCTTATTCATAAAATTATTGGAAATTCCAAGTTTTGTTTGTTTTTGAATGATGAATATCTTGTTTTGTCTCATCTCGAAATAAAAGGATTTACATAGGAGATGATGAAAGCAGGGTATATATTTATAATATAAACATGTAATAAACTTTATAAAATATTATTGAATTAAATAAAAGTTGTTAGAAATAAATAACTTTTATTTTTGTTCTTAAAAATTAGTTTTAACCGGGATTAGTAGGTTTTCTCGATAACAATAGTCTTTTAAATACAAAAGTAAACATTTACTATCTTCTACAACATTTACATATTGTTCCGAGTTCAACTTAACGAGAAAAAAGAAGGGAAATTGATAGAAGCAAGAAGAAAATAAAAGAATTTTGTGTTCTTGCGTTTCATTAAAGGAAGGTAGTGGAAAGAAAATAAATAAAAACTTTTCTCCTGACTTTCCGTCCAATTTCGAAGGATTTAGAAGAAAATATTAAAATGTTTAATTTTTCTTTCACTTTTCTCCAACTCGGGAACACAAAATACAATTTTATTTTCCTTTCATTTATCTTCTTTTCTCTCCTTACTTTCTTTCCCTTCTTCTTTTTTCTTTGTTAAAACCCGGGAACTAGGCATTATAGTCCAATGATATTTTTGAAATACTACAGAAAATTTGTTACTATGTCATTATTCCTAAATTATTATTACGTTGAAGGTCAGTCCCTCAACAACTTAAGGTTACATATAATCGTTTTTGAGATGTGAACATTTAGAGAAATTGAGTATGTCTTTTTAGCTTGAACAAATGGATTAGGATATCATTATTAGGCATTTAGAAAAATTAAGAATGTCTATTTCATCTTAATACATGCATGAACTGAGAAATGTGACTTATTTCTTATATGTGTGTTTGATTGTTTGTTTGTCTAAACCAATGTTTTAGCGGTTTCGGATCCAACCTGAGACTATAAACCTTCGTTGGTGTAGATAAGTTCAGTAGGGAAAGTTTGAATACTTCGTAACATTTTAGTGAGAATCTATCAATGTTAGTGATATTTGGCTTTATCATTTGTCACATGGTTGATTGTATTATTAAAGTCTAGATGTGAAGAGGATCACTCAAGAGAGTTATCAATTAAGGACAAATAATAAAGAAAGCAATGCTAGATGAACCTAGAAAATTGAATAGTATTATTGAAATGAATGATTAAAACACTTTGAGTTTTTTTTATTAAAACCTAAAAAAACGACTAGTGTTATTGAAATGAATATGAAAAACTTTGAGAAGTATGATGATGCAACTTGGATTAATTTATACGACACGGATGACAAAGGTATTATAGCTAGTGGTTAAGAGATGGTTGCTTATAACACAATACATCTTATTTATAATTTAGGGTAAATTTACATGATTAGAATTTCAAAAGTTGTTACATGTCCGAACTTTTGTTGAGGGGCTGATGTTTAAGGTAATAATAAATCAATTGCCTCTTCATTTTTAAGAGATGGATGCATATCTGAATTAAAAAAATCAGACAACACTTTTCTTTTTCTATTTCCTCTTCACACGACATCGACCCCTTGCTCCCCTCTCCACCACTACCTCTCCGCCACCAGCCGGTTAATGCCTCTTCAATGCCACCATCGCCACCGACAACCTTGTGCTTGATGTGGTCTCTTATCATCCCATTGTCACTTTCACGACAACTACTCGCAGTGAACAGTTTGTTCCTTTGTTACACCGTTCTCATCATCACACCATTCATAAGTTCTAGAATCAATGTCATCTTATTTCTTTGTAACATTTCTATTGCAAGCGTGAATTGATGGTGAGTTTTTTATTTTATTTTTTTTTTTAGTTACAATTTGATATTAACCTTGTTCTTGTTTGGTTATGTCAATCGTCGATTAATGAAATGTTTATGTGATTATTTAATTTGATGTATGTGTAACTTCCATTTTGCTTTTAATACGTGATATTGTAACTTTGATTGCGGTTTTGTGTTTGTACAACCTTGTGCCCGTTGTATTACTATCATCAGTTTCATCTAATCAACTATGTTCTTCATGTGATCTTCACCATCTCTCTTGCATTTGTAATCGGTTTGACATGCGCATTCACTAGCGTTAAGCATCGTCTCCATTATTCCATGTAAACATATTTCTTAGGTAATTCTAGCCGGGGGCGGACGTAGGATTTCACAATAGTGGGTGCACGAGAAAGTCAAGAGTTGCATGATAGTAGAAAAAATAAAATTTTGAAAAAAATTCGAAAATTTTTCCATTGCGGCCGGAAAGTTAGAGGTTGTTGGTGACCCCCATAAATCCACCCCTGATTCTAGCACCGTAATTATCATATCTATTACACAATTATAACAATGTTACATTGAGTATGTCACTCAAAACCTAATATCTTAATTAAAAGATCAAAGTAGATGATTTTTTTGCACCAAGTATGCGAATGTGTAATGGATCAGATAATATTGCATGCAAGGTGATTCTGGAAGCTGCTATTTTAACTGTGATGGTGGTGGTTAGATTGACTATGTTCAGTTTTTAGGCTACAAAAAGAGGTTCCAACCACAACTTCTTGGGGTCATTCTTGTTCGGTGTCATTATGGTTCTCATGATCATTTCTTTAATTCAGGTTCATCCTCCGCCCTCTTTTTTATCTAGTGTAATATAATCCTTTACAGTTTTCTGATATTTATTATTGTTGTGATCTGTGTAGATATTCTTCCCATCGGTATCTCTCATTCAGGTTCACTACTGCTCGATATGCTTTTTTACTCAAAGAGCTTTGTGTTTAAGGATTGGTGGCGGTGTTTTGTTAAATTTATTGGTCACTAGTTGCAGCAATCATACATGATATCTATTTTGTTTTGCGTCTTATTTTTGTCGATTCTAATTGTTTACTTATATTGTTTTGTATATAATAGCAACATGTTGCTATCAATACAATTGATGTAATTTATTAGTTATAAATTGATGTTGTAGGTTAAAAAAGGTTTTATACATAGCTATTATGGGTGGTCATTATACAATTATATCATAATATGTATAAAGAATATGAGTTGTTTGGCAGCATCTTGACATCTTGAATTTTCAATCAAAAGACAAAGACAATCTCTTAATTTTTCATTTGTACCTTTTAATTTTTGCATTTTAGTATAAAAAAGGATCGTGTTTCGAAAATACATTAAAAATTCCAGCATATATATATATATATATATATATATATATATATATATATATATATATATATATATATAGAGAGAGAGAGAGAGAGAGAGAGAGAGAATGGGCGCGTTTCTTTTTAATATTTATTAAATATTTAAAAAATCTTTAAAAAATAAAGAAAAATAATATAATAATCGTTTCAGTTTGGACATTGACTAAAACCACGTACAAACCTCATAAAAAAATACCATTAATCCAAGAAAATTGTAGTTTTGACCACATCTAAAAAAAATTACATACCACAATGACCAAATTTGCATTTTTGTCTATTTTTTTATAATTATTCAAGAAGTTGGTTTAGTTGTTTTTTAAAATACAAACATTGAATTCAACGTGAGAATAAAATGATCATTTTTATGATTCAACACAACAATTCGGAGGTTCCAATAATACAACATGTTAAAAGTTCAAACCTCAGACCTCTTAAAAATCCAGATCTTGCCAACAATCCCCTTACTCTTTCTAGAAACTGGAAAACCAAAGTCATAAAAGGACAGACTACAATGACTATTTCAAGATACCAAGTTACCAACTTTTAGGTTTGGTTCAAATTTTAGAGGTGGTTTCTTCTAGACTTAATGTGCTTAATGAGTTAAGCATTTAATCCAATTTTTTTTACTTAATCTAACCAAAATAACTTTATGTAATAAGACACATACTATTTAGTATTTACCTATTTGCTCTTCTTGTTTCCTCCCAACTTTAAAATTAATAAATATTATAAAAAAAATATTTTTAGAATGTAAGGATATAGTTACCCGTATTACTTTGTCACCCACTAAAGGTTTCACCACATTACTTTGGATCAATGAGTTTTTATATAAATATTTTGTATGATTGTATCAAATGTATATATCAATTGGGAAGAATAATTCAACCACACTTCTATTTAAAAAGATCTTCAAGCAATCCATCAAGAATCAGAATAATATAAAAGAAAAAGTGTAAAAATGTTATTATCCCTTTGTTGTCAATCAAAACCCACATCTACCCCTTTATGCTTCAAGAACTCCTTGGCCTCAATTACATCCTATAGCAATTAAACCATTATATATAGATACATATATTATATTTATGACTGTTTAGAAAACTAATTTTCCCAGCTACCTGGTTTTGAAAAGAAAAAACAAAATACAAATAAGGAAAATGTAGGTAAATTATTACCTGTTGTAACAAGAGGGCCTCATGAGGACAAGTTGGAAATTGCATCAAACCAATACCAACCATTAAAAGGCCATAGCATCCTAGCGACACAATCAGATACAAAGGCAGCTGCCAAATAAAGAACATGTGATTTATGAGTGTTACAACGTTGTCAAGACCTGTGGGCTACAAAGATTTAGGTTGTGTTTGGCACACAAGCTTTTTGAGTGCCAAACACAGCCTTAAAATATTTCAGCAAAAGAAAGAAGCTCACCAACCACGTGTAACTTCGTGGAATCATTGCAGTCTGCAATAGGCTAATCCACATAGCAGTTATGGCCACTAACAATGTCATAATCTTCACTATTTGTTTCATTTGATGATTACTTTGAAACCCTACATACAAACACCCCTCCTAAAAAGTTAAATTAGATTATAAAATCATACAACTGAAAAGAAATCCACCAATGTTCAAATTAGTTGGAAAGATAAATCTACCAATTACACAACCTAATTTGATATTTAGCTCACACGATCATCTGATTACCTTGATATGGCTAAACTGAGTTAAAGATTAGGCTTTCTAAAACGGATTCGATGTTGACGACAATCTATTGTTGTTCTTTTGAAGTTGAAGCCTTCATCTTGGAAGATCTAGATACTGTTTGATCTCATTAGATTTAGCAGAGTTCTCTCTTAGGAGTCTTGAACTGACGCCTCTTCTGAAATATGAACACATTTGGAAACAAAAATCAGCACAGAATTTGTTAGAAACATTGTCGCTGTTGTTGGGTTGCAAAGTTCACATTTGAAAACAGGAATCAAAAATCGGAAGACACACAATTGAATTCGTGAAATAGGAACACTAGAAACAGAAATAAAAAATCGTAAGACACAACCGAAAGCCAGAATTAAAGGAAAGAAAGAACTTACATAATTCGATGGTCCGACGATGGTGGAGCTGGGCAGCTGCGATAGTCCGGTTAGGGCTCTAATCGCCGATCGCGTCTGCTCTCTGTGATAGAGGAGAGGCCGACAAGAGAAATGAGGCGTAGACCGGAGAAAAATTAGGCCATAATGTAAAGAATAAAAAGTAATTACTTTGGATCATTTTTTTTTTTTTACGTTTGTCATGGTAAAATCAAATTGAGATCAAACGATATGGGGATTGAAAGATACAACAGGGTCTTATTTATTGGTATAAGTTAATGTTTTGGTTAAGATATTGACGATGGAATAAACTAAATTAGTTAAACATGCACAATAAATCTAGATGCCGTAAATCCAAGAACTTAAGAAAGAAACATATAAGCAGAAGAAAAAAAAAACAATGTTATTGTGATCACTAAAGGTCTAAAATTTCAAAGAGAATGCTATAAGTGTCACAATGTTTTATCTGATTGAAGATTAATGGACCACGGGTGTCACGGTATGCCTTCGAGATTAATAGATAAAATTGTGGGATATGAGTGACTTATGATCTTAAGATCCTAGCCAGGATCCTAAAATCTCAGTATATCGACATGTGCAACACATAGTTTTTGTTTTTGAGAGCTTTTAGTTTGAAAAAAAAATATTCAGCAGTAAGAGCTTTTAATTTTTAATTTAAACAAAAAAGCTTATAAAATCCAAAAGATACTTCAATTGGAAAAAAAGAATGAAATCGAAATTTTACTATGAAACAGGAATAAAACTCAATAAGCTGAGCTTTGATAATTTACATGTTAGACCAACATGCTAATCGATATACACAATCAAAACTAACAAATCACAGCATTTTTACTTATATCTTAGGGTAAATTACACCATTCGTCCCTCGTGCATGTGCCAAAAAACACGTTTAGTCCCTATTTTTAAAAATTAACTCGGATGGTCCCTTGTTTGTTTTAAACTTACAGACTTCATCCCTATTGACATGAAATGACTATTTTGCCCTTAATAATTTCTTTTTACATTTTTTTATTTCTTTATCAGTTTAAATATAAAATAATAATAATGAAACAAATATCCTCACCCCTCCCCCTCCCCTTCCATTTCCCCAGCTTCTGCAACAAGATCCGAAAGCACCACCACATGTCACCGTCAGCTCCTCCGGCACCACCGCCTATCAATATCAACACCTATGCCACCACATCCTATCACCGCAAACACCTTCCCCTTCTTTTTCCCCAGTTTTCTTCTACCTTCGTCTCCCTCTTCTCACCCATTCCTGACAGCCATCCAAAACCCCAAATCGGTGAACCAAAATCAGACCCCAAACCACCATCCTGTATCTTCGTTCTCCCCATCTGCCTTAAGAACACTAGAGACCATCACCAATTTCAACCTGTCTGCCTTCTTGGTAACACCCAATACCATCCTAATGATCATATTGATCCATCAACTGCTCCTATAGAAAGTTATTTCAATGAATCATATCCATCACCATCGAAACAACAATTCAATATTTGAAACCTTAAAATACCAACTAGATTCAATCAACACAAATGAAACCCATAAGCAATCAAAAGCACGAATTCACGACATTTCATTGCAATCAAACTCTCAACGTATCTTCATCTTCAAAGTCGAAACAAGTAAACGATCGAAATTAAGTCCAAGATGAATCCATCGAAATAAAATCAAACCTAACATGACCTGAAACTCAAAATCAAAATCAAAATCGGAATCAGATTCAATTTCTAGATTTGATTACGATGAAGAAGGAGGAAACACAAAATCAAAATTGAAATCAAGTATTTCTCTTTATATTGTGGTACATCTTCATCTCACCTGTTTCCTCTGGTATCCTCTTTCCCTTTCGTCAATTCTGTCTCCCATCTCTCTATACCGTGTTACATCTCCATCTCACTTGGATTCTATCTCGATGTCGCATCTAAACACATGTGGGTGTGGGTGTGGGTGTTTTGGGTTACTCTGTTATCTTCGATCAATAACAATAGCGTAAGGGTTTGGAAGTGAATGGGGCAGATCGGTTGGGGAAACTGAGAGTAGGTGTTGATAATGAATGTCGAAAGAGAGAGAGAGAGAGAGAGAGAGAGAGAGAGAGAGAGAGAGAGAGAGAGAGACGTCGAAGGTGGAGCGTAACTGAGAGAAATAAAGATAAGAGAGGGTTGTTTTATTTAATTTCTTTTCTGTAAGTTATAAATAGTATTATATTAGTTAAAAAAATAAATATCCAAGGGCATTATCGTCATTTTAAATGTGTGCGGACTACATTTGCAACAAAAAAGAATATTAGGGACGCAGTGTGCAAGTTTTAAGCAAACGAGGGATGGTCCGAGTTAATTTTTAAAAATAGGGACTAAACGTGCTTTTTGGCACCTACCCGAGGGACAAATGGTGTAATTTACCCTATATCTTAATATGTGTGTGTTTCGCGGACAGAGACACATTTTCACAAAATGGTGTGACATTATTTGCAAGATGTGCTTTACTTATTTCTTAAGTATTTCATTTTGCATTTCTTTAAGTGTAAGTAAGGGCTTAATCATTAATTCCTTGACATCACGTTTCAAATCCATGTAGTAGTTCCTTAAAGCATATACATGATTATCATCCAGATATTTTACTTGGAATAATTTATCATCATCTATGGAATATTCTTCATTAATCCTCAAACCTCCCCATATACATCCGATTGATCAATGCAAACTCAAATCATCACCTTTCACTATCATTCTATCAATATACTTGCTCTTATTACTCCCAAAATTACATACCTCTTTATTACAAGGTGACATTATACATTTAGATCACATATATACATAACAACACAAGTACTTTTAGTTCTAGTCTAATTTGTAAAGAGAATATCAAGAACTAGTTGGGGTTTAACATTTGGGATATACAAGAAATTAATCTAATAACAACATACAATTAAACTAAAATAGAACCTTATTTAACAAAACCTGCTTTGACTTTGACCAGGTTGGCTACATCTCCTTCTTTACATTTTCTACATTAAAACTTTCTCAAGATTTCAGTTTCTTCTGTCTTGGCAAACCTTCCCCTGATCCTTGGTTGACTGTCTGCTAATGCCTTTCTGCATGCATACTGAAACCATTTTTTCAATATGTTATACCCTGCACCATGGTTAATATATAACATTATAAAAAGAAAAAGTATACCTTGATTTTTCTACCGAAATTCCTCTTTGTCTTCTTGTTTCTGTATCTTGAGAGCTTCTGCCAACGGTCTTCCATGGTGTGTTCACTCATGAGATGTGGCTGTCTATGGCTTCCATTGCCATTATCAAGAGTCTGTCATGGAAAACTCGAGTAATTGAGATTCATGTATCATGGTTTTTCCAACTACATGCAGAAACATAAACAAAAAAAAATAAAACCTTTATGTCTCCTTCACTAAACGCCCTTCGCATCCCATAAACATTTGCAAAGTTCACTTCCATAGTGTTCAAAACACCAGGCTGAACCCATTCCATCGAGCTTAAACAATCCGAGCTCACACTTTTCACGATCTGTCCAGGTGGATGCACGTTTTCTTTCACAATCGGGATTTCGTCTGTTCTAACTGGGAATTTATAGTTCAAGACCTCTGAAAGCGGTGAAGTTTCGGTTGCTTCTTTTGCCAAGATTTCTTTGAATTCATGGAATATTTCATTCAGAGATGCATCGTTTTGAAACGACTGGATATCTGTTACACTGAGTTCTTGTGAAGAAAGGTCGTCTTCTCCACAAGTGATCGCCGACATAGCGTCAACAGTAACCAATGGTTGCTCGATCATCGGTTCTTGAGCTTTGAAAAGATCTCCTTCACCCCCAAAATCGAAATCTGATATAACAGAGCTCTGAACCACACTCCCCTGTATTAGAAACAGAAAATGGACCGAGCAATTATTAGGAAAAAACCTATCAATTACGATGAGTTACAATTCAAGATTGCGAAAACCCTAATTCTGAAAAAGCCCAAAGCGTCACCATTGAAATCAACAAGATGAACCAATTGCTCGATACAATCAAATAGAAGAATTAAATGTGAATAGAAGTAGTAAAAGTGAAATTAGTCAATTACCAAGCACGAATTGGATTTGTGTGAGTAACATAGATCATCGAATTGTTGAACATCAGGTGAGAAACTTTGAAAGTAAGGGAATGTTACGCCAGTCTCTGCAGACATTTCTTTGTTTGAACAAGAAAATACCCTTTTCGTATTTTGCTCTCCTGTAAAGAAAGGTCGACTCTTTGAACTTTGAAGTAAAAAGAACACACCGAAATGGCTTTTAGTGGAGAAAAAGACAAGTCCTTTTCACATTGAGCAAAGCAAAACCCTAGAACAAGACTAGTAAAAGAGTACAACTACAACGCCACTATACAACAAAAAGACATCAAGAGAAAAGAAAAAGAGAGAAAGATTCACACCCATAAAACCAGATTAGTATTCTGATGATATTGGTGTCCTTTTTCATTCATTTATATGACATCTTATCATCGTTTCTATTCTTGTCAGATGTTTTATTAAGCTTTTTACTTTCAAAAAACATGTATAAAAGTACGTTTTATTATATGAAATCAATGATACTCTTTAGCAATATATGAGAGAAAGAAAATTGTATTAAAGAAAGAAGCTCGTTTAGTAGTGCAGTTATGTGGTTTGCTAAGTACGGTTTGATAAAAGTGGAAGGTTTGTTCTATTAACAAGTTGCAATAGAAAAAGAAAAAAAAAACGTAACTTTATTATGTGGTTTGCACTTGGTAAAAGACTCCTTTAATGATTAACTTTATGTTATAAAAAATGGGTTTACGTTATTTTTGGTCATTTAATTTTTGATTTTGTACTCATTTGGTCATTTAACTCTTTTTAAGTTTTACAAGGTAATCAAATTTTTGGCTTTGTGTTCATTTAGTCACTTAACTTTTGGTTTTGTCACATTTAGTCACATAACTTTTAAAATTGTGCTCATTTAGTCACTAAGCTTTTAAAAAATTTCAAAAGTTTAATGACTAAATGAGCACAATTTTAAAAATTAGGTGACTTAATGAGTACAAATCTAAAAGTTAAGTGACCAAACCAGAAGTTAAGTGACTAAATGAGCACAAATTCAAAAGTTTAATAACCTTTTAAAACTTAAAAAGAATTAAGTAACCAAATGAGTACAAAATCAAAAGTTAAGTGACCAAAAATGACCTAAACCCTATAAAAATAAATATTATAGAAGTACATTATAAAAATATTCAATGCTAAGTTTTTTTAAAATAATTTTGTGCTTATATACATTATAAAACGAGAGTGATATATTATAATTCCATAATTAATTCAATTAAGTCAAGATTTCATATAGATAGAGTTAAATGATTTATCTATAATGTGGTATTGTAGTTACTTTTTTCTATAATAATGAATGCTAACCTGAATTTATCACACCTTCTATCCTAATTAAGACAAGAAAATAAATGTATGATGACTATAGTCATCAAAGAAGCATCAACACTTCTACAAATACAAATCAAAAGCAGTAACACATACCAAATGGCTTCTAGCCCAGCGGTATCGGGTGGTGTCCTCCCTCTTTGAGGTCGAGGGTTCAAGTCCCGTCGTGGACATAGGTGGAATTAGGTGTTAGTTTAGGAGTAGATTAGTATATTTGTATTTGTTGGTTCAAAAAAAAAAAGCAATAATACATGCCAAACATATTTGAAAATATTAAGTTATAATAGCAACTATTTATATAAAATAAAGGAATCTTTAAGCTTTGAATATCTTTTGGCCAACATCAGAACCAAAGACAAAGTTTAATGCTATTGGATATTGTGTAAATAGTTTTTTTGAAACTTGTTAAATCAAGAGGCTCAAATTCCTATTAAAATTTCATAGAAAGCACCATTTATACAAAAATCAAACATATTATGGTTACCCAACACAAAACCATAAATAATTTACAAATCTAATAGCTTCCCACTTTCCAAGTACCCATTGGTATTATATGCAACAAATAACCACAATTTAACAAATTCATTAAATAAAAAATTGTACATGCTATTGAAAAAAAAAACATATAGTTGAGTATTTGAAATCCTCCGAAATCCCAAAACTTACTTAAATTGTTCCACAAGAGGGTTCAAATTTATGAAAATCGTAATTCAAAACCTAAATGGCACATGTTGCTTTGCTTTACTGGATTAGGGTTCACGAACGTAGTCGAAATTAGGATCATGAAATTGAAGTTGAAGAAGAGATCATTTTAGGACTAAACGTACTAGCAATTAACCTTATGATGCAGAATGACGAGATTTATAGGGTTTTGTTTTAAAAGAGCTTGTGGTGAGGATTGTGGAAGACAGTTTAGATGTATTTTTCTTAGCCATGTTGTGTAAAATTGTTGTATGCTAAACCACTGTTGTCGCACACCTAAGGAAGTTGCGTACTAGAAAGAAAAATATAAATATTATATTTTTCTATTTTTGACCTAAAATTGGTGGAAATGAGTTGATATCTCCTAACCCGATATGTTTGTAGAGAAGGAAAGATGAAGGGGAAGAGAGAAGACATATGGCTATTGGAAGACGGGATGTAATAGGGATTGTCGAAAGAAACATCGGTGAAAAAAAAATGGGTATACGAAGATAGTACAAAGTAGTAAGCAGTGGTGATATAGACTCATTCCAAGCGTGGAGGTAACCGACTGGTGGTAAAGAAGACGGTGGCGAACAATATTCAATAGTTATACCAAATCGTGGATGCAGTTGGTCGGTAGAGAAAGTGGTGGAGAAGAACGTCAGTTTTTTATATAGTAATAATGGAATAAGCGGTGAAGGTAAAACATAGAATAAAAAGAAAAGGGAGGCTAAATCGTCTCGTTCCAAGGAGTGTAGAGTCGATGTAGAAGAATCGTGTCAGTTACATTATATGAGTCACCTAAACTCGATAGGACATCTGTCAATTATTAGAAACCAAAACACACTTAACAGTTGAGTCTATTTAGTGGAAAATACCAGGATGGATGTTTTATTCTTTCTTAAAAAAGGACCAAAAATATAATTATATTTTTTAAGTGAGGTCATCTCCTCTTAATTTTTTATAGAGTTTTTCATATATAGTGTCATGTATTTTTTCAAGATAAAATTCAAAAAATTCACCAAAAAATCAACAGTAAATCTCAAACTCCACTTTCTTTTATTATTAGAAGAGATGACTTTTATATATATATATATATATATATATATATATATATATATATATATATATATATATATATATATATATATATATATATATATATAGGATATAGGATATAGATCCGGTAAGAAATTTTTTTTGGTAGGAAGGTAAAAAGTTTTTTTTTCTACATATTTTTTTGACGAACAAAAGAAATGAATCACTAGATGATTCATTTGTAAGATGATTCACAAGAAAAAATTCCCAAAAAAACATCTTTATGATTCATTTTTAAGTAAATTAAGAAAAAATTCACTTTTGTGACAATTTTAGTGAATAACAACAAAATCATTGTATAAATGAATCATCGAGATGTTTTTTTGTGAATCATCTTACAAATGAATCATCTAATGATTCATTTTGTTTGTTCGCGAAAAAAATATGTAGAAAAAAAACTTCTTACCTTCCTACCAAAAATTTCCTTCTTATTTGATATTGATTCTCTCTCTCTCTGTGTGTGTGTATATATATATATATATATATATATATATATATATATATATATATATATATATGTTGATGACAACAAAACCAACAACTAAATTTGATTAAAAAGACCAAATCAACAATTTTATGTCATTGAAATGCACTAAGAGTAATAGGAAACACATATGGACCAAAATTTCAGTTTTCTATTTTTAGTATGCATTCGTATAATTTGTATAATTTTCCTATTAAATGATGAAATGTCTTATTATTCTTTTAAATTGGAATTAAAATTTGTCTTTTGCCTTCTTCTGAATACTCATATGCCACAATTTGATTTTTTGCATGCTACCAATAAGAGTCGTTTGGAGGAGTAGCGACAGACGTTGTATCGTGATTGTGTGTGTGAGATTAAACACCTAAAATAATTTTAAAAAATAAAATAGTTCTTTTTGAAGTCTGATGTGAACAAATCAATATCTAATTAGAAAAGAAAACCAAAAGGCCTTTGACCTAGCGGTAAGGAGTGATCATCTCAAATGAGAGGTCATGGGTTCAAGTCTCTTAGGAGACATATTTACCATGGGGAGGAAATTTGCAACCTTTGTACAAGGGATAATGACTTGAAAGGGTAACAAACTTTCGATTTTGTTCACATTTTAGTCACTACACTTTTTTTCATTTTCTATTTGCCACTGAACTATTGAAACTGTTCACATTTAACCTTATGACCGAAGTTCGTTTCCCTCTAAAAAAAAGTTCAATAACTAAATGTGAACAAACTTTCATCTTCTATTATGGTTTAGCATATTATGTATTTTTGCTAAATTTTAACAACATTTGTTGATGAAGAAATCTATGAAAAAAAAAAAAAAAAAACAAAACAAAACCCCAAAAAATGTATAAAAAATGAAAAACGAAATCAACATTATATGTATAAGTTTTATGTAACACCCCTAATCTAGCAACACCAAGAAGGGGAAAGAAAAACCCTAAGTCAAAGGGTCAACTCGTCGAGTCCAAGGGAGAACTCGACGAGTCGGAGCATGTCCTGTGTTGCGGATTAAGTAACCGACTCGACGAGTCGGGGAGACTGGCTCGGCGAGTCAGGTATGGGTTGGAAAACCCTAATTTCGGGACTTAGTGCCCTATTTAAACATCATTTCAGGCCTCCACCCCAGCCTCCATCACTCCCCTCACCTACTCTCGAAACCCTAAGCATCCATTGAGTGTTCTTAAGCTTTCCTTGCCATTTTTTAGTGATTTGAAGCTAGAAGAAAGAAGGAAACCCTTGGTGATTCAAGAAGAGGCAGTAGATCTAGATCTTGGGTAGCATTTCAGAATGTTTGGAGGTATAAAGCTTATGCCTTGGCTGTTATTCATCTAGATCCTCTTCTTAGCTTGTATTTTGTCATATTTGGGCCATTTCAAGGGTTAATCCGAGTATTAAGCCTTTGAGGATGTATTGGACTTTAGATTTGGGCACTATTGAGCTTTAGAGGCTCAGGGTTGCTAGCTTTACCCCGCTATGGCTCCATTCCATGGCATAGGCCTCCATTTTTGTGACAACCCGAAACTATTCCGTCACCGTAAACCGTTTTCCGTTAATAGAACTCGTATTTATTTAACTTTTCCGTTAACATCGGGATCAAACAAATAAAATTTGTACTTTTACTATGACTTCGTAAAGGTAGGAGTAAATTAAGAATACGGGAAACACCCTAAATATACTTTTAAGAAGTTTTAGTTACAAAAACATTAAATTGCGACAATTTAATCGGGTGCAACCATAAGCCCCGTTTAACGTCGGTATCGGGTAGAATTTCACCGTGTGTCAAACCTAAACCATATTTAAAGTTGAATATAACTTCATTTTGAATTTTCTCACCCTCTCTCTACTCTCTCTCTACTCTCTCACTAGAAAGCCAAGTTTGATCCAAAAATCATCCAAATCAAGCTCCAAATCGGTAAGACAACTATCCTAGCTCATAGTATAACATCTTTAGCCTTCGATTTCGTGTTCAAATCGTGGAATGGGACCATAAACATGTGTTTACGGCCCTGGAACATCCTTAGGCCGTGAACACATGTAAATGGGGTTTTTGAGCCTTAAAACTCTTCCAAACCACCTTTAGAGCTTAGATACGACTTAAGGACTTATTGGATTGGACTTGGAACACCTTGAACTCATCATTTAGTGAGTAAACATGAGGTTACTGCCCAAGAACATGCTTGGGCTGTAAACACCCTTTCATGGGTAGTAAACTCCTTTTAAGGTGTTAAAATGCCATTTACACACCTCATAAGCCTTGATCTAATATCTAGAAGCAACCACAAACGAATTAGAAGCCTTAAACATGATGAAAACAACTCCCTTAGGAGTTCACGACCGTAAACCCCCCAAGGATGGGTTCCTGGGCCGTAAACTCCTATAAATGGGTTAAATGGTGCCCTAAATTCACCCCTTTGCTTGTAAAATGAGTTGGAATCATATGTGATTGACTTAGGACCACCAAAGCACATTTTGAATGGACACATAAGATTTTACGGCCTTAAAATCCTAGTTTACTTCCGTAAACTCCTCAAATGGTCCTTAGAATGTCCAAATTACTTTCCAAAGCCCTAGAACCAAAACTAGCAACACCTCTCAAATGTTATTAGGCCATTTGGCACCCTAGAATGCCCCACCATGATTTTACGGCCGTAAACTCATGGGGAGTGAGTTATTAGGGCCATAAACTCTCTTGGGAGTTTACTCTTGAAGAGTAAACTCCATATCCAAGCCTTATACGTCCATAGATGTCACTCGGGTCACTCCAAACACTTGAATTGAAGTGTTTTCGCGACTAGAAGTGTATATACTGAAATAATTAGTAGTTCAATGTCTAATTAGATACAATTATATATCTCTTCATATTACATAGGAACCTCGCGTGTTCTCCAGTCCCGAGCTGACACTTAACCCCTATCCGACACTTCCACCCGATCCACTTGCTACAGGTGAGTTCATACCCCTTAATGAACCTTTTCAACTGTTTTTACATGTTTTAAGGGGGGGATACAAGTATAATGCTACAGGATTTATTATTAAGTCATATGTGATTCACCAATTTTCATCAAAAAGGGATTTCTCCACACTTTTAACCGCTTTCCGATAAAACTGTTTTAGTTGATTGTCAATTGCATTTTAAAATAAAATTGTTATTAAACTGCTTTTAAAACTGTGTTTAAATTCACTTTTCTTTTTAAAATATATCTACACTAATATATTTATATAAGTAAGGCTTGAAGGACTTAGGACCGATAGCTCGCCTTATTTCCTGTTCTTGTTTGATGTGGTCTTAGGGTATCGGTTATCCGACCGATTGTCGTTGATTTCTTAGTTATATATCATGTATATTAGTGTTAGATATGAAAGTCTTCATCCCATACAATACCTTTATTATTCAAAGGCTGGAAATCAAACACTCTAGTTAGCTATAATAGGTATAGCTAAGACTACTACTCGTTACCTCTACTACTGCTATACTCACTATAACGGCTATTACGACAAATTATTACACGTATAAGAGAAAACTCTAAGAACTATATAAAGGACTACTATACTATAATACCGAAGAATACACGAATCCAGAGTATAACACACTATCCCTCTATAAGACACTCTACTACGCTTACACTATGTGACCAGGGCTTTCCGAATGGAAGGCATCACTACACGTATAGATCTATACGGGACAGACACTATTACATCCCGACTGCTAGCTACAGTCCGAGCCGACTAGGCTCAGGGGTGGCACTACATCACTACACTATACATGACCGGGAAGGTCATCGGGTTCTCTATTATCACTTCAGTCTGGTCACCTGAGGGGTTACACCTTTAACCTACATAATACACTAAGACTCAAGTCTAAGCTAACATCCCGAAGTAAGTAAATATCTATTACTAATGGAAGTTTGCATCACTACTACTGTTAACAGGCATAACTTTTCTTCATCTATGTTACTTACATGAGATTTATTACTGTACTTTGACAACTGAAGGTTTTCAATGATAATACTTACACACAACTCAAGGGATTTAAATTACAAAGTACTTTTCTGGAAAATATAGGATTTTCTAGGGATTTCTACTACTTATAAACATAAATTTCAGTTTAATTCTATAAGTTGAAAACACTTTTATACAACAAAGACACTAAATTCTTATGAACTCACCAACTTTATGCTGATACTCGTTTTCAAAATAACTTGTATCCTCAGGTCAAAGATAGACAGGTACAGGTGCATCATTTGGGAGAAGATGGAGCATACAAGACTCATCTCTTATTTTTTATATATTTTTGGTGTCTATTGAAACTTTACAGAACATGCTTGTAATTAAACTCACTATGTAAATGAAATGGTTGTTGTCTCTTGTTTTTACTATTATGCAATTGTTATGATACTGTACATGAAGTCCTCCACCCCGGAACGTATTCCGCCGTTATCGGTTTTGGGGTGTGACAATTTTAGCTTGGATTTGGTGTTCAAGCTTCATAGCACCTTGCATGCACGTAAAGTTGGCAACTTAACGTGTAATGCTAGCCTTAGGAGTCCATATCTACAAGTGGGAAGCAATGAAATGGACTGTAATCGACAGAATAGAGATGACGTAAGTGGACTCTGCGAGGCGGGTCAGAAACCCAAATCCCTTCTGGTTATGAGTCAAATCAGTGAGTTGAGTGGTGACTCAGTGGGTTGGACATGACTAGGAATCGTAGATTGAAGGACTCGACGAGTCATGGAGTGACTCGGCGAGTCGAGTCGTGAGTTGCATGGTTTCTAAGGTTATGAACTCAGCGAGTCATTAGGCTGACTCGGCGAGTAGGGTCAACCTGGAAGGTTGACTTTGACCAGGACTTTGACTTTGACTAGAATTGACTTAGTTTAACTTTAGAAGGACAATTTAGGACTAAGTGTTATATTGGTTTTGGTAGCTCGGGGAACTAGAGGAGCAACGGTTCGGAGAGTTGTCAGATAGCAGTCAGGAGGGTATCAGCAGAAGCCTCAACAGTGCAAGGTGAGTCTCCTCACTGTGTGAATGGGTCTACGGCCACAATGTCGGCTCATGTAGTTATAAGTAGGAAGACCCGGGGGTTAGCCCTAGGCAATGTATGCTAGTATGATATTCTGGACCAAGGTCCGATGTCGGGCGGGTGCCCAAGGAATGTTTTGCATGTTAGATTATACTTGTTGTCTGTGTGATACTTGTATGTACCTGGTAGGGAGGTGGGTGTGGGCGAGGTCCCGTATCTCATCATTAGCAGAGTATGGACGACGTTCCATACTTCTTTAGTAGCAAAGCAGGGGCGAGACCCGAGATAGGAGAGGAGTGAGTGAGGGCGGGGGCTCGTATCTCACTAACAACAGGAGCATGGATGGGGTTCATGACTCACCAGTAGCAGGACAGGGGCTAGGCCCAAGATAGGCAAGGCCTTAGTGTAGGAATATAGCAGACTCAGTTACCTTATGCGTTATGAATTAGTTATATACTTGTATGTGTTTAGCGGGCGGGGCCTAGAGACAGGCGGGGCCTAAGAGAAACAGATCTGTAGACCGAGCGGGGCTCGAAGCCAGGCGGGGCCTGGGGTCGGGCAGGGCCCGATGTAGCGGGCGAGACCCGAAGTAGCGGGCGTGGCCCAGTGTTTGCAATATGTGATTACATATGGTATGTGGTAGGTTGGGGAACTCACTAAGCTTCGTGCTTACGTTTTTCAATTTTGGTTTCAGGTACTTCCGGTCGCGGAGGGAAGAGCTCGGGATGACTGCATTGCACACACACACCAAGAAGCTTTAGCCTGGGAGGCATATACTCTGATAAAAGAACATGTTTCCAGATGATACTCTGATTTAATATAATAACTTTGGTTTATGAAGGATATGATTTGTTATTATGGTTTTTGTTACTTAATTAAAAAGAAATTTTCGGGACCGTATTTTGGGATGTTACATTTTATGTTATAAAACTATGCAATATTATATGTATAAAAATTATCCTAATATTATATATATGAATTTTGTGTTATAAAATTATGCAACATCTGAATTGACATACATTAAACCATATACATTGTTTATAAAAAATACATACGTACATTGATACATTATATATATTGTTATACTCCATGTATTGACATACATCATATTAGTATATATATTTACTATTAAAAATGATATAAAAAATGAAAGTCAAGTTGTTTAGAATTTAGACATTTTAATTTACCCGGACAATTGATTTATATTTGAGATTGTATTTTGTTAAAAAGTTTGAATAATTATTGAAATTTATGATTATTTAACTAGACATATAAAGTTAAGTAAAACCGTTAGCATGTTTTATGAAGTGTTGTGCCCAAACCACCCCATCTATATTACCTTTACAAAAATATTTTTTTTAGAAAAAAAATAACTATATATTCAACAATTAAAACGACGTTGTTTCTTTTTTCTTTCAAAAAAGTCGCTCATACTTTTAAAATGTTTTAGAAAAACAATTCATATTTAAATAACTATTTTTTAAAAAATAAGGTTTTTTATAATTTTTTCTTCAGAATACAACGTAATTTCTGACCATGAAACACAATTTCTTAATAGTTATGGGTGAGAATGATTTACCTTTTTGTTAAACCAAAATCAGATTGGAATTTTTGATTTTTATTTTGGAAAATACTAAACCATTAGTTTTTTATTTCGGTTTCGGTTTTTCGTTTTTTTTAATATATTTTTTGGGATTTTGTTTTTTTATTTCATAGATTTCTTCATGTTACTAGAATTTAACAAAAATAAATAATTTGTTAAAACATAATACAAGAGGAAGTTTGTTTAAATTTGGACATTGATTTTTTTTAAAGGGAAACGAACTTTCGACTCTGTTTATATTTAGTCACTAATTTTTTTTTCATTATCTATTTGTCACTGAACTATTGAAATTGTTTACATTTTATCCTTATGACTGGTTGTTATCGGTCATAAAAGTAAAATATAAACAGTTTCAATAGTTCAATAACAAATAGAAAATGAAAAAAAAAAAAATTAAATACGAACAAAATTGAAGTTTGTTACCTTTCAACTGAATATCCCTTTATACAATTTCCTACGATGGTGGATTTTTTTATTCTTGGAATTGGAATCACATTTTTGTATTAATCAGCAAATGGGACCATGATATTTACCGTTTTTGGAATTGGGCCCTCGAAGTTGTCAAGTCCCTTTTTGTATCATTGCACTTATAAAATAAAATATAGAGCACCAACTTAACTAAATAACTAATCATCTTAAGTACGTCATTTATACAACAAACTTATATGTGCTAGTGTGCATTTGTACAATTTCCTACATTGATGGATTTTTTATTCTTGGAATTGGAATCACATTTTTGTATTAATTAGCAAATGGGACCATGATATTTACCTTTTTTGGAATTGGGCCCTCGAAGTTGTCAAGTCCCTTTTTGTATCATTGCACTTGTAAAATAAAATATAGAGCACCAACTTAGCTAAATAATTAATCTTCTTAAGTACGTCATTGATACAACAAACGTATATCTCAATGTGAATGTATAGTAGTCCCATGTGTTTAAACACATATGAAAGTTACAAAATAAGTCACAAATCGATGACAACACTTACATAGGAACCAATACAAAGCATGTATGAATATAAAATGTAAGCCGATGATATGTTTGGCCAGAGTTTTTAAAAGATTTTAATTTTTTTTACCTTCTAGTTTTATAGGAAAAACTTATAAAAAAAACTTTGTTTGTCAGATCTTCTAGTTTTTATTTTAAACAAAAAAACTCATAAGCTAAAAGATTTTGGAAGCTTTTAGTTTTTTTTTTTTTTTTTTTTTTTTTTTTTTTTTTTTTTTTTTTTTTTTTTTTTTTCTAATTTTATATATTTAAAAGTTAAAAGCTAATTTTTCGAACACTTCTATATAATTAAATGCTTCAACAATTAGTTAGTTTGTCGAGCACTTTCAATGATAAAAATGAACTAGTATTATTAAGTATTATTGTCTAGCCAAAACATAATCAACATTAAGACGAATCTACAAAAATAAATCACATGTGTCCTTCCCAATTATCGCGAGGATTACCATATTATCTAATAAACTTATTCATTGTTCAAGTTGGCTTACCTTTGTTGCATCTCTTCTTGTGTTCTTCATTCTAATTCTCTTTTCTTTTGTATGTTTTTGAGTTTTTCATTTATGTCCACAACACTTTTATCTAAAGAAAAAATGTTAAAACAAACGTATATAATTACTAAACAAACTATATATATTATCATTTTATCCATAATAGCAACTTTTTTTTTTTTAATTTTTATCCAATAATAACAATGTACTTTATTTTTTATACATAATAGCTTCATATTTTTTATTTATAATAGCAACATTTTTTTTCTTTTTACAAATATACATTATATAAATACATGTTTATCTATAATAACATCATACACTAATTTTTATTGATAATAACAATATACTTTTCTTTTTTATCCATAATAGCAACATACTTGATTTTTTAATCTATAATAGCATCATACTTAATTCTTATATTACCAATATTGAAAATGTATTTTTATTTTTACCCTTAATAGCAACATACTTTAAGTATGATCTATAATGGCAATCTACTTTACTTTTTCTTTTTGTACATAATAGCAACATATTTTATTTTCTTATATAAAAACATAATACATTTATAAAATAAGTATGTTCACTATTATCATCATGCATACTCAACAAAGGACGAGGTTGACCATCATTGGGAATCTAGGATGTATCATCTTTTATAGTTGTCGTGGTTTATAGGTGTGCCAAGTCAAATGTAAGGTTGTTTCCTTTGAGTAAAACAATCTATGAAGTCTCACTCCAATCAGCATGTAGGTTATGACCAAATAAGGCATCTTATTCCCTCTTTTCTTTTATCTATTTTCGTTACATACTAGTTAAGGATTCACATCAAGTAATTGTCCATTGAATAACATGTAATGGTTTTTACATACATAAATATGTTTTGACAAAAATCTTTAGTGGCTTCATCATTTTTTGGTCTCATAAAAGGATTCTAAGTGCCTTACCATATTAAGTATATTTTTTTGAATATCAAAAGTAGTTTATCATATGTCAAGTCGGAAACATTGGAATCTGATTTCTAGTTTGATAATCTAATGGTGATGGAGAGTGTGGAAGCTTTTTAATACTCGATCAAAAAGGGTCACCAACTTGCATTAACAAGGTATTAAAAGTCTTGGTTCTTTGATTTGGGTCTTGTAGTCCTTGTTGATAATAAGGATGATGATTGTGATGCATGCTTTGTATTGAGGATTATGACTTGCTTAAAACTCTCCGAATTTGCATGTTTTTTCTGTTTCATGTTTACACCTATGCGTGCATTTCTTTTTAATCATTTATAGTCATGATTAAAGGAATTGAAGGGGTGGGTTCAATGGAAGTTGGTGGTCTTTTCCATGAAGGAGAAATATAAGGACAATCTTAACATCGAAGATTCTTATTTTTTGCAATTCTTATTTGTAGACAAAATGAAATGAGAGAGCGGCAGTTGTTGCATTCTTCTTTTGTTATGTTTCTATGTAAATGTAGTTGTGTAGACAGTTAATATGTTGACAGTAGTTCCCCTCTACATATCTTTGACATTTACATTTCTTTTGTTTGATGATGTTGGTAAATGCATTTTAGTAAACTTTCATGCTTCTTAACATTTGTGACCACACATAATGACACCCTTGACCCTTGGTTTATTGGATTTGTATTTTCATTATATCTTTGGCATTTAAATGTTTTTTTATCAAATTCCAAATAATATTAGAGTATGAGTCTTGAAAATGACGTTTTTCTCAAACCTTGACTTCGTATTTTGATTTTTACCCGTAACTTTTATAAACTTAGATTTTGTTATCTTTTCATCGTTTTTTTGCACCTACACAAATTTTAAAAAAGCACATCAATGTAGAGCTATTCTTAAGAATACTCAGGCATTTTGTAGTTAATTTAGTACAAATAAGTATTAAATGTGATAAAAAAAAACAACCAATCAAACCTACCTATAGTCTTGAGAAAGACTCAACAAAATCAAAAACTTCCATAGTTATTCTCAACATAGTATATGGTCAAATTAAAGTTCAAAATAAAAAGAAATGTATGCTTTTGTGTTAAAAAGTGCTTACTTGAAAAATATTTCAAAATTAAACATTGTTATAGATAATTTACTTTGACAACGAAAATAATCCCCTTTTCAAATCTATTTCTAAAATTCCCCTTAAGTAGTCGGTTGGGCTTATTCCTCCAACGCTAGTTCCAAAGTTTACCAACAAATATTGGTACAATTGGTTAACATTAATGAACCAACTCATGCACTTTGGTCGAGGGTTTCCTTTATTAGTTTATATTCCTTAAGAGTATGTTCATTGTTGATCTAACTCTCATTTTTTCTTACTTTTTTGGCAATCGGTCTTCGTCTTCCTGTCGATAATGGTAACCGGTTGCTCTATATAATTTAGGCGTTCGCCAACCTGAATGTCATCCTAGGGTAGCACTATGGAATCATCAGCTAATCACATCTGTAACTGAGAAACATGAAAGGTGTTGTGGATCTGACTAAGCTCTGCAAAAAGTTCCAAGCAAAAAGCAACCTTGACCACCCGGACAATAACCCTAAAAGGACGGATGTATCTGGAGTCCAACTTGCACCGCTTTTGGAACCGGATAACACCTTTCCATGGTGACACCTTTACAAGCATGAAATCCCCAACCAGGAACTCGAGATCAAAATGGTGTCGGTTAACATAACTCTTTTGTCCGCTTTGCGAGGTCCACATTCTACCATGTACTTTTTGTATCAAATCTGTAGTCTTGAGCGCCACCTCAGTGCTTCCTATCACTCACTGACCAAACTCACCCAAACTAATAGGGGTCCTACACTTTTTCCCATAAAGAAACTCAATCAAAGTCTCAAGAACTTCCCTTAACTGATGTGTGTGTTGCTCATTGGTACTCGAATAGAACAAGATATCATCAATAAACACAATCACTGATCAATCCAACATAGGTATGCAAACCCGGTTCATGAGGTCCATGAACATTTTCGGTGCGTTGTTGAACCCAAAAGGCATCACCATAAACTCATAATACCCATAGCGAGTCCTGAAGGCCATCCTCTAAACATCCTCATCTCTGACCCTCATCCGGTGATACCTAATCACAAATCAATCTTGGAAAACCAAGATGCGCTCTGAATCTGATCAAATAAATCGTTGATCCGTGGGAGTGGATAAAGGTTCTTCACTGTCAGCTTATTCAGCTACCTATAATTGATACACAGCCGATGAGACCTGCTTTTTTTCTTCACAAGCAAGATAGAAGCTTCATAAGGAGAACTACTTGACCTGATGAACCCCTTGTCCAACAGCTCCGGAAGTTGTGTGGATAACTCTTGCATCTCAGGAGGTGCAAGACGATAGGGTGCCTTGGCTATCAGAGTTGCACCTAGGACTAGGTCAATCCGAAACTCTACCTGCTTCTCATGAGGCACTCCCGGAATATCCTCAGGAAATACATCAGGAAAATCCCGAACAATATGTACGTCCTCGATAGACTTCCTATCCTCGGTCCGAGTATCAACAACATAAGCCAAAAATCCTAAACATTCGTGTTGCAAGTATCTCCTAAGTGTGGGTTAATCCAATACTTAAATCTTTATTTCAAAGTACTCATGAATGTTGTAGCAAACCATTGCTATGTCTAAAGTCTTTAGACAATCTACAATCCAATTCATGACAATCTTGATTCACTACCTACTTCCAAAAGTATGAACGCCTGTGGATGTTTGAATAATCTAATTATTATGGAAGTAAAACATGCAAAATTGAAGCATAATAATAAAAAAAATCGACAAAAGATAGTAAACAATACTCATAAATAATTCTCCATTATTTAATCATCAAATGCCAATTACATTTATTTGTTACAAGTTTCTAAAAAACTATCTAAATACTAAAACTAATATCATCCTTCAGACCGATGCTCCTAGCATGTTGCATGTGCTTAATCCTACTCAGACCCTTTGTGAGGGGATCTGTTGGATTCTCTTCAGACGATAACCTCTTAATGACGAGGTGACATTCTTCTACTCTATGTCTAATGAAATGGTATTTTCTGTCGATATGCCTTGATCGGCCATGATCTCTTGGTTCCTGTAACAACCCGAAATATCATGTAAATTCCTGTACCACAACTTGTAACTCGATTCGATCAACCAAACGTCATTCTCAATTTAGTTCCCAATATTCGCCATTTTATTAGGTCATTAATTTATATTGACTTAAAATGACTTAATAGGTGTCTTAATATATTAGAAATCATTTTAAACACCCAACTTTAGTGATCGGAATATTTCTAGAAACTACCATATCGAGTTACGGTAAATCAATCGGGTACGACCAAAAACCTCAATTAACGTCGGCATCGGGTAGAATTCTATCGTGTCCAATTCCCGAACATTATATAAACATGTTTAAGACTCCATTTGAAGCCTTTGGCCAAATTATCACTAAACATTTCCCACCTCTCTCCTAATCCAAGTTTAAGGGACCAAAACTCAAATTAAGGCTTCTAATATCTAAGGTACCTTCCTAGCCTTAACCTATAACATATTTGACATCCAATTTCGAGTTTAAGACATGAATTAGGCCTAACATTCATGAGTTTACGGCCATAGATCATTCATGGGCCGTAAACTCATATTTCAAGGGTTTTTAAGCCCTAAAACCCTTCCTTTGCATAGTTGGACACTAGATATGACTTAAGGGCTTAAAGGGAAGAAATTATAACATGTAGAACATGGATTTAGAGGGACAAAAGTGAGTTTACGGCCAAGGAACATTCTTGGGCCGTAAACTCATATACAAGGGATATTTAAGCCAATTAACCCTTCCAAAACCTAGTTGAGACTTAGACATGAACCTTGGACTTGCTAATCTAGACTTGGAACACTTTAAACTTGATTTTTGTGTAACAAAGAAGAGTTTACGGCCAAGACACTCTCTTGGGCCGTAAACTCCTCTAAAAGAGTGATTTAAGGCCTTTAAACATGTTCAAATGCTTCCAAACTCAATATATGGCTTTGTGGTAAAATCTAGATGCATCTAAAAATGGTTTAAAGGATTAAAACACAACAAAAGTATGATTTATGGGAGTTTACGGCCTAAGAACATATTCTTGGCCGTAAACTCATAAAATAATGTTTATGAGGCATTAAACACACTCAAATGTTTTGTGTAAATTTCTAGAATCACATGTGATTGTTTTAAGCACCAAAAACTACTTTGTTCAATTGTAAAGGAGAGTTTACGGCCTTAGAACATACCTCTAGGCCGTAAACTCCAATAAATGTCTTAATTGATGTTCTAAATTCATAACAATGCTTAGAAAATTAGTTTGAATCACATGTGATTGCCCTAAATAGCTCAAATCAATTTTTCTTAGCCTTGGTGAGTTTACGGCCGTAAACTCCATGAGTGTGGCCGTAAACTCATGCTTTAAATGTTTTAAATCCATTCCAAGTGTTCCAAGGTGTCTAGATAATCATTCCTAGCAATCCCTAAGTCCATTTGAGTCCTTAAAACACCAAAACCTCACCCACATGAGTTTACGGCCGTAAACTCATGTATGTGGGTGTTCCATTGTTGTGAACTCTTTAAAATGTTTACTTATGGGGAGAAAACTCATGTCCCAAGTCCCTAGTGCCATTACAAGTCCTTAAACGCCACCCGGGTCACTCCAAACGCTCATTTTAAGGTGTTTAACCTCATTGGAGTGTAATGTTCCATATGATTAGTGAATGTATCCCTAATTGTATATATATGGACATTATTTCATTTTACATAGGGTCATCGCGAATAATCAAACCCCGAACCAACGTCTAGCATTCAAATCCGACACGTTTCCGAGTTCGGTGAGTTCATACCCCTACCTTTTTCACTGTTTTTCACTGTTTTCAGGGGGGGAACACAAGCAAAGTACAAGGGTTTTCTTGTACTCAAAACTTATTTTTCGTGTGTGTGTTTCACATTTCTTATGCTTTTAATACTGATATACGTAACTGATAACCAGTAGATCATACAGTTCACTTAAACATTTATTTGTGAAATGGATTTTATAAATGGTTATGTTATATATATATTTCACAAATGGTTTCCACATTTTATCAGTTAAAAGCATGACATTATAACACATGAACAATATAATTCGTACACTGTCTTGTCCTCGGTAACATTCCACAGAGATACGCGAATGGAGGATTATTCTATTATTACTAGTAAATTTGTTATTCCGTATGATTGGAGACACGTCCTCGGCGAACACTCCACAGAGATACGCGAGTGGAGGACTACACCCGTAACCAGAATCTCTAGAATTTAGAGAGCGTGACTTGAGTGTATAGATCTATACGGGGTTGACTACCCCACACCTGGCTGCTAGCTACAGCCGAACCGAAATGGTTCAAGGGTGACGAAAGTCATGAAAATTGTGGACTACTTATTGCCACAGGTTCAGTCTTTAGCATGGTTATGGAACTCGCAATTAGGATAACAGAGATTTACTTACAGTAATAATGAACCATATACTACATTTTTCGGATAACCAGGATTCAGTTTACATCTTTTACATCTTTTACATCTTTTACATCTTTTACATATGATAACCAACATTCAGGAAGGTATGGGATCTTCCTGGGGAAAACTTTGTACATAACCAGGTTTGACAGAAAACATCTTTTACATTAAAAACCAACATACAGGAAAGCATGGGGCATTCCTGGGTAACATTCACATAACCAGAAAAGTGTAACCAATTGTATATCATTACATCTTTTACAATAACCAACTATTCAGGAAAGTATGGGACTTTCCTGGGAATATACTGATACATTTTCAGAAACAGAAAGGAAACATAAACATTTTCACAAAACAAAACTACTTATGAACTCACCAGCTTTATGCTGATTTTCAAACCGCTTGTGTTCTCAGGTCAACGTTAGAACAGGTACCCGGAGATTTCTTTTGATCAGAAGATGGAGTACATGAAGATCCGTTTCATTTTGTTTATATATACTATGTATCACAACTGTGCAAACTTTACTTTTGAATCAACTGTAAAACTTTATTATGTAATGTAATGGTTGTTCTACTTTACTTACTATGTGCATTGGATTTGATACTCAACGTGGAGTCAACCCCGGAAATGTTTCCGCCTTCGGTTTTCGGGGTGTGACAGATTGGTATCAGAGCCCTTGTTTATAGTGAATAAAGTATACCAAACCTTACATGGTATAAAACTATAAACACTAAAGGGCCTAAGTGCTCTGAAATAAAAGTATCTTCAGACTATAAGTATTTTCAAAAATATACAAGTATACCGAACCGTCGAGATTCGTACCTATAAGTAGAACAAAACATAAGTAAATGGGTGTTGTGTATTGCAGTTAAACCTGGGCAGTTATGTAGTCGTGTCTAGGGTCAATATAGCCTGGCCAACTATATTCATTCGAGACACGGCCAACATGTGCTTGGGAGTGACTGTAATATACGGCAAGCCTAAAACTTACCCAATATCCCAAACAACAAATCGTCGCTGCAGTGAACCATGAAATACTATGGGAGTATTTCTCGAGCCGATCCTTTGTAGGAGTTCTTGTATACGCGTTATTCTTTGATAATTACTCTAGTGATAAAATGTTCTATCTTGATAACTCCTTTCTGCTTTATCGCTTAGTATGATGCTATAATTGCCTTGAAGAGATATCTCCTGTCCCATATCTCTTGATTCAATTCAGAGGACTTATGATCCTCTCTTTTCTGATCTTTTTAGATCAAGATGCCTCCAAGAAAAAGACCCAGCTCAAAGAACAACGACGATCCCTCTTCGCCGCCACCCCCCTCTTCAGTTTGACCTAGCATCACTCCAGACGATGATGACCGCTGCAATGGTAGCAGCTATGTCGCAAATGAACTCTAATGGTTCAGGAGGTGGTTCTCAATCTCAAAACCCTGAAGGTAGTCAGGGGCACCAAAGAGGAAATTCTTATAAGGATTTCATGAACGCGAAACCAACATCCTTTAATGGCACTGGAGGTGTCATTTCCTTATCCCGATGGTTCGAGAAAATCGAATCCATCTTCGAAATCTGTGCTTGTACAGAGTCTGATAAAGTTAAGTTTGCGGCTTGTACCTTCGAAGATAAAGCCTTGACTTGGTGGAATGGCCGAGTCAAATCTCTGACCTTACCTGTAGCCAATGCCATGGGCTGGGAGGCCATGAAAGAACTTCTCCTTGCTGAGTACTGCCCCCGTGGCGAAATGCAAAAATTAGAGCACGAGCTTTGGAATTTGAAGATGAAAGGTTTTGACATTGCTGCGTATACTTCCCGATTCGATGATCTCGCACTTCTCTGTCCGGGATTAGTCACTCCTGAAAACAAAAAGATCGAAAGGTTCGTTTGGGGATTATCCCAACCAACAAAGAGTCATGTTTTGGCTGCTCGTCCGAATACTTACGATAGTGCCAAGACTTTAGCTCAAATTCTGATTGATCACAGCGACGACATTAAGGAAATCACTACCACTTCTGAGCCGACTCAAAGGAGTGGTGAAAAGAGGAAATTCTGGAAGAAAAAGAAGGGTCAATCTTCTCAAGGATCTTCCAAGAAACAACAGACGGTAGCAGTCCATGCTGCTACTGTTACTCCTGTTACTGCAGTTTCTGTCATGGGATCCACAACCTCAACTCCTACCAGCCGATATGTTGGTAACCTCCCTCTTTGTGAAAAATGCAAGTATCACCACAATCCTGGTCCCTGTCGAGAACTATCCTGTACCAATTGTGGAAAGAAGGGACACACTGTTCGATATTGCAAAGCTCCGACTCAATCAGCAAATCAATCATCTGGAACAGGCGTTGGTCAAGCCTATTATAACTGTGGTGAGGTCGGACACTTTAAAAGGAACTGCCCCAAGAAGAATACCGTTGGCAACACAGGAAGAGTCCTTGCTATGGGACGAGAAGAAGCAGTTGCCGATCCCAATGTTGTCTCGGGTACGTTTCTTCTCGACAACTCGTATGCTAATATTCTTTTCGATTCGGGCGCTGAAAGAAGTTTTGTTAGTCATGCATTCAAACATAACCTAAAACATAATTCCCAACCTCTAACCGAAATATTTACCGTCGAAATGGCAAACGGAGAGAAAGAGAGTGCGAGTGAAGTATTCGTAGATTGCGTTCTTACCTTAAACGACCATTCGTTTCCTATCGATCTTATGCCCGTATCTATAAAGAGCTTTGATGTCATTATTGGCATGGATTGGTTGAGCCCCAATCATGCAGATATCCTTTGCTTCGAAAAAGCCATCCGTCTTAACCTTCCTTCTGGTCAAACTCTAGTGATCTATGGCGATAAACTCGGTTCCAATCTTCGTATCATCTCCTGCATCAAAGCTCAAAAACTCCTGCGTAAGGAGTATGTTGCATTCTTGGCTCACGTAATCAACGAAAATCAAGAAGTTAAAAACCTCGCGAGCATTCCCGAGGTCTGCAATTTTCCTGATGTGTTTCCCGAAGAGCTTCCAGGAATCCCTCCCGAGCGTCAGGTCGAGTTTCATATTGACCTAATTCCTGGGGCTACTCCTGTAGCGAAGTCTCCGTATCGCTTAGCTCCGGCAGAGATGCAGGAGCTATCCAGTCAACTTAACGAATTGCTTAGCAAAGGATTCATTAGGCCGAGTTCCTCACCCTGGGGAGCTCCGGTTTTGTTTGTCAAGAAGAAGGATGGATCCTTTCGAATGTGTATAGATTATCGTGAATTAAACAAGTTGACTGTCAAAAACCGATATCCTCTTCCTCGTATAGATTACTTTGTATTGGTAATTCTCCCTTCTTGGAATTCTCCATACTAAAACATTTTAGTACCTTATCCAATCATGTACTTTGACTAAGTCCATTTAGCCTTTTACTCTTGTCTCTCAAAATCCTTATCCCTGGAATATAAGTAGCCTCTCCCAAATCCTTCATAGCGAAACACTTTCCAAGCCAAGACTTAACTTCTTGAAAAGTTGGAATGTTGTTTCCTATAAGAAGTATGTCATCAACATACAATACCATAAAGGTCAGTATACTCCTACTAGCTTTGACATATACACAAGATTCATCCGCACTTCTATAGAAGCCAAACTCTTTAACTTTCTCGTCAAAGCAAAGATTCCATCTGCGAGAAGCTTGTTTCAATCTATAGATTGATTTCTCAAGCTTACACACTCTATTGGGGTACTTAGCATCCATAAAACCCTCTGGATGACTTATGTAAGCATCTTCAGCCAACATCCCATTAAGGAAAGAAATTTTGACATCCATCTGCCATATTTCTTAGTCATGAAACGCATCTATGGCTAGCATTACCCTAATAAATTCAATCTTAGCTACTGGTGATGAGGTCTCATCATAGTCAACCCCTGGGGTTTGAATGAAGCCCTTCACAACCATTTGAGCCTTGAAAGTGTGCATCTTTCCATCCATGTCGGTCTTCTTCTTGAAGATCCATTTGCACCCAACTGTCTTACGACCTGGTACATTGTCAACCAAATTCCAAACTTGGTTTTCATACATGGACTTGATCTCGTTGTCTGTTGCCTCTTTCTACTTGGCTGACTCAGGGCCTACCATTGCTTCCTTGTAGTTAGAAGGTTCATCCAAATTTACTAGTGTACTATCACTGATAAACGTATCACCATCTATAGCAATATGGAAACCATAAAACTCAGGTGGCATTCTAACTCTACTGGAACGCTTAAGAGGCAATGACTCGTCAATCGGTTCAACTAGAATTTCTTCCTTAGGTTGAGCGCTAGCATTTTCAGAAGTTACTTTATTGTTTGAATCTTGAATTTCTTCAAGATCAATGGTGCTCCCACCACCCTCTTTGCATATGAGCTCTATCTCGCGAAAGACTCCCCTTCATGCTACAAAGACCATGTTCTCACTAGATTGTGGGTTGAAAACCCTATATGCTCACCAGGCTTCCAAGCCTAACCCACTCAGTTTTCTTTGCATTACAGGTAATGGCACAAGAGTATAAGTTGGTGGACTTGACGAGAGATTTTGGATTATAGATCAGTAGTTACAAATAACTTTGTAAGGTCTATTTTATACTGTTTATGCTTTTGGTCTGTATCGGAACATGACATCCCGAGATTTTGTTATTTAATGAAAATACATTTTTTAAAGAAATGCTTTGATAAATTCTTATCACATTTTATTTTGGGAAAAAATTCCGCAAGTCTTTTAATCAAAGGATTACTCTGATTATGTAAAACAAAGCATAAATAAATCGGTCTTTTCTGGCCGTGAAATAGGGGATGTCATAGTTGGTTTAAGAGCATTAGTTTAAGCGAACTAGGAATTTGTAGGATTTCTAGACTTAAACTTAGAATGCTAAGCGATGATTGTGAGATGAGTGTCTAACATATTTTAAGACACAATCACTAGTATATTTTAGGAAAGTTGCCTAAAATACTTTTATGTGCTAAATGTTATATGTTTGCCATATATGATATTATTTGTTCGGATCTATGGTCTGTTTCCGACCGGGTTTGGAAAACTTATGTGTTTAGGATTCTAAGCGTACGACTACGGTATTAGAACTAGCATGTAAATGTTTCTAAGTGATAAGGAGATTTATACGTCTATCGTAAATAAAGCTTTTTTATCTTAAATTCTCGCCCGGTACACCGAACCTCTGCTTGGATGTATAAAACATTATGGTGAAGACTCGTAGAGAAGTGAGTAAATGGAGGAAATGAAACGATTATGATAGTGAATGACACCTATCGGAAGATGTCGAAGGTGGTATCTTGCCTTTAGTATATGTCTGATAAAATAACAGAATGTTTAGAGAGGTACAGTACGTCTGAAGTACACCTTCGGTTGGCAGGATGATGGAACGATTGGTGTAATTCTTGAAGTTGTCCCACCGTCTGAAATTTCCATCACCAACCGAGTTGAAGTAGAATTGATGAGTGAAGATGCGCATGGAAGAAGTCCTAGTAGAGTCTAGGAAAATTTGTATGATTTATTGGAAACATTCGTATATGTTAAATTGTTTTGTGATTTTAGGACTTGGGGACTGCGATGCGAGACAATACTTGGGACTATTATGAGTAGGTGTGAATAGTAGTAGAGATCTATACTATTGGAAGCACATGACTTACGTTTGGATCAGGGAAAGTCACAAGGTTACCAAGAAGCTAGTGATTGATTCCATTTTTATTCAAGTATGTCGTTACCATTGTTTCGGTAATGACTAAGAAGGTGATTGATATTCTGTCCCTAGTGGTCATATCAAATTGAGTCCGACTACGATGATTTTGTTATGTGGTTCCGAGAATCGAGTTCGATGTAGCATTTGACTTAAGTCAGAAGATTGAAATCAATGCGACCAATTGTATCACGCTCGTTGTTAAAGAAGTTAGTAGCTAGAAATGCTACATGCTAAAATGTGATTATATCACATTAGAATATGAAGGAAGGTATATTCCATTCTGGAATTTGACTCTAAGAGACTTGAGTCTAAGCATTACATCATACGATGAGAGGTCATTAGAACATGACTCATCGGTCTGTTACATGGATAAATGAAAGTACTTATCCTAAGAAGAAGAAGGAGTCCTTAATAAGGATTTATTTTGTAACTCGTAGGTTACGATTAAAAGTCCAACATAGTACGAAGGGAAGGTGCAAGATTGATCATCGTCTGCGGTCAAGAAGTCCAAAAGTTAGATACTCATTTGAAGAAACATAGAAGTTACGATTATTACCTAGGATGAAAAGATAACGTATGGAATCATTATACAAGTCGTATTTTCGTTGATGATTCTGGGACATAATCATCCTAAGGGGAAGATAATTGTAACGCCCGTAGATCAGGGCTAGTCAATTTAGAGACAATGAGCATCAAAAATGACTTTTTTACGGAAGATTATTTAGAAGGAGTAATCTTAACTAAGTTGTAGTATATGTTACATGGATTCCGTACATATAAAGAACGCCGAAATCCAAGTTATAACGAAGAAGTTATGACCTGTCGAAGTTTCGCGACAGAACCGGCACGACACAGCACAACGTAAATAGTTAATTTACGATAGAGCGATATTTGGCCTTAGTGATCTAAACGAAAGTTGTAGAATACATTAAATCGAGAGCGTGCATAAAAAGAACATCTAAATCTGACTTCGTATGAGGAAGTTATGATTTTTCAAAGTTTCAACTTAGCGGTATGCAGCCCGAAGTTCGAATATGAGATCGAGGGATTTCTAGCCGAAACAATCTAAACGAGAATCGAAGATCTCGTCGATAGTAGTTCAACGGTAAAAAGTATGATGAAAACGGACGTCAGATGAAGGAGTTGTGAATTCTTAACGGAGTTTTCCTGTCCCGGCCTACTAAAAATAATTTAATAAAAATTAAATCAAAATTAGCCAATAGAGTCTAAAGGAGAGTTGTAGAGCATAATCTCACATACGCGTGCATATAAAGAACGTCGAAAACGGAGCTCGTATGCGAAAGATATGAATTTCTAAAGTTTGGGGCGCGAACCCCGACACTGTGTCAGAGTTCATGACGTGAATACAATATTCACGATGGGAACTCAGTATTTATGACTTCTGGAGCCTGATAGACACAAGTTGCGATGACACACCTGATGACTACTGAACTCACGACGTGAATATTTGAGATCCACGACGTGAATCCAGAAAAATGGCCCTATAAATAGAAATCGAAGGGCAGCCGACCATAGTTGCTAATTCCTTCACTCTCTCACTCCCTGTTGGGTCTAGAAGTGTTGCGTCTTTGGGCTCGGTCCTTAGCCCAATTTTGTTATCCAGTTTGGGCCTGTCCAACCGTGATTATGGTATTAGGGTTTAGTATTTAAGGTGCATGCATGCATCCTTAGTTAATATAGCTTTCATTATTATTCATAGTAATTATACTACAAACCCTACCTCGCCTCTACAGTGGAAGTTCTTTGTCGAGCTTTGCTGAGGCATGACTACATTTGAATCATTAAGCATTACTTTGATTCTATCTCGTGTTTATTGTGTTTATTTGTTTGCTTTACTAATTAACCTGTTAAAGATCTAATCGATCTAAGAGTTTTTCAACTCATCAATTGGTATCAGAGCAGGAGACTGTGTAATCCATACACATCTCTTCTGTTGAAGAAGATCTTAGGGATTTTCCGCTTTGATTGATATTGTTAGAGCCATCATTCACTATTGACGTAGTTCTTTAATAGTCGATCTTACCCTAACGTTATTTACAAATCTGATCTTAAACAGGTTTTTGAACGAACATTATCATGTCCATGGATGATTCCCAGTCAAACCCAATCAATATCTCCAATAGTATTGGATCGACGACAAGGATTCCATTATTGTACACTCAAGATTATGACGTTTGGACGCATCACTTCGAAGACTACATGATTGGTTCAAAAGACAATAGATACTTGATCTGGGAAGCGATTACAGTTGGTCCATTCGCTCACTCAAGCACTTCAAGATTTGTTAAAACTCAAAAGGAGTACAATCAACTCGTTAATGATGTGAAAGACATACCCCAAGATGAGAAGGAGAAGTTTCGGTGCAATATCAAAGCTTTAAGGATGATTAGGTTTGCTTTACAATCAGACACGTTTCAGTTGGTAAGTTCTTGCACAACAACGAAGGAATATGGGACAAGTTGAAGGAACTGTATTCTACGGATGAAGATCTTGAGCATTCGATCCAAACTTTATTGCTCTCAGAATTTGGTGACTTCAACCAGAAGCCTGAAGAGAAGCTTATTCAAGCTTTTGATCGCTTTAATCATCTCTTTAGTAAGATGATAAAGCATGGGATAGAAAAGAAAGTCATTGAACAAAAGGTCACATTTATGAATGGCCTTAGACCCGAATGGATGGCTGTGGTGTCTACTGTGAAGGCACACGAACAATTCAAGGCTTATTCTCTAGCAAATCTAGTGGGAATATTAAAGTCACATGAGAGTGTAGTGACTATGGAAATGAACGTGGTTTCTAGCATGGGGTCATTAGCTCTTATCTCCAAAAGAAAGAATGTTGTTGAAGAAGAAGAAGATTTAGATCTTTATGAATATGATCTAACTAGGAAGATTTTTCTTTAATGGTGTCAAATCCCAAGAAGTTCATCAAAAGAAGATTCCCAGTCAATAAGAACCGAAACTGGAAGGGAAGCTACAATGCTGAGAAGGTGAAGGAGGAACCGAAGAGTGTTCCTCAGTCTGAAGAACCAAAGAAGGAAGAAAAACTTGGTGGTGACTCAGGCTTTAATTGTCACTATTGTGGAGGCAAAAATCACTTTGCCAAAGATTGTATGTTAAGAAAGAAATCTGAAAAGAATGACGATGATGACGAGGAAGCAAACCTCATACGACGATTGGAGGAAATCAAGAAGAAGAAAGTTGGATCTCATAACACTATGAATGCTTTAATTGTGCAGGGAAATTTTGTTGATGATGAATTTGGCAATGTTGAAGTTTGGTCGACTGATTTTGAAGATGAAGAAGTGAGGAGGCCCACTCATGGCAGGGCTTTGTTGGTAAAAGAAGAGAATGTTACAGGAAGATGTCTGATGGTGACCTCTGACGTATCACAAATGAGAGACTATCCTACAGATGGGGGACTAGATGAAGCGAAAGAGCGTGAAAACAGGTGTTTTGCAGCGAAACCTATCAGTGTGCAGATCAATGAATGCGATGAGTTGATCAAGAAGGTACAATCTGTTCTTGTTTCTTTAAATATCCCCATAACAAACTATGAAAAAGAACTAAATGGATTAAAATCTAAATTTTCTAGTATAAGTGGTAGTTTAACTCAAACTCGTGTCACAAACTCTAACCTAACTGATCAAATCAGCAGGGTATCATCGAAGAGTGATGAGAGGCGTATGTGAATAGAGCAAAAGGAGAAGGAGTTGATTAGGTCTAGGGATGAAACAATTTATTTGCAAAGAGATAATTTAAATCTTTTTAAACAACGAAATGTTTTTTGTTTGATTGCTAAAAGATTATATTCCAACATTACTCAACTGCATCTTTATTGTGATATAGGAAAGAAGATACATCGTATGATTTTACCCTTCCTTGAGTTCAAGGAGAATGAAATCGATGCCGATGCGTATAACTGTGAAAACGTTATTTCTTTTGATGATATCTCTCCCTCCTACAAAATTGGTCTTGACAAAATAGAGTCCTTCATAAAGTCAAAAGACCATAAGGACATGCTCAAAAATTTGTTGGATGAAAATGACAAACTAAAAATCAAAACCGAAATTGTACAGAAATTTGACTCTTTGAATGCCAAGTCGAGTTCAGAAAATAAAATTGATATTGAAAACACTTCTGAATTTAATGAGAACGATGATACGAGTGAAATATCTGTAGAAGATGAGGTGGACTGTTCTGAATTTGTCAAGAGCGAACCCGAAACCATTAAAAATCTTATTTCTGAAAACTCTGTTGAGTTCGCTCGCTCATCAAAAGACAAGACAAAAGTTCTCAAGGCAAAGGCTATTGTGTATCAAAAGGTCCAAATCAAGTTTATACAGTTCAAGGAGTTACACAGCAACAGACAGCCGAACTAACGACATTAGTAAAAGAAGATAATGTTGATGGGTGTGATGAGTTTTTCTAGTCAGCACCGATAGATAACGTTGATGAAATAGAAGGTCTATCTCAGAAAATATCCGGGAGAGTGAAAGGTAGGTATGTGGCAGAACCACTTAATGATCCAACACGATTTGATGTGCCAAATACAAGTGGTACTAAAATTGACTCGGGCGAACCAGTCAGAGTGTCAAGCGAAAACTCTTCGCTGAAGAGCGAAACTCATGCTCAAATACCGAAGCGAAAGGCCAACATCCGTAAAACTCCAAAACAAGTGTTAGAGAGAAAGCATCAACGAAATTTGAGATACAAGAGGAATCTTACTGAAAGGAAGCAGTTTTGGTAATCTCAAAATCCTAGTTACGTTCGCTATGAAAAGGCTTCTAAGTCAAAAGAAGAAACAATAGCAAACTCAGCTTCTCATGTTCATCAGAATCAAGACAACCGAAAGAAGAGTCTCGGTCCTCAGAATCAAGACAACTGAAAGAAGAGTTTCGGTCCTCAGAATCAAGACAACCGAAAGAGGAGTTTCAGTCCTCAAAATCAAGATAACCGAAAACAGAGTTTCGGTCCACAAAGGCACAACAACCAAAAGAGAAGTTTCGGTCATCAGACGGACGATAACCGGAAAAGAAGTTTCAGACCTCGTTGTAAGAAACCGAAAGGATGGTTTCGATCCTAAATCAACCACTGAGAGGAACCGAAGGGAAGGTAGTTTCAGTTCTCACTCTCACTCTCACTCACAGAATGATCGAAAGGGAAAAGGAAAGCTCTTTCCAGAAAATGAAAATAAGACGGCGTTTGAACCCAAAGTGGAGAACCGAAAGACTGCTAACATCGGATGAAAAACTGAACCTAAAATACTCAAATCTAATAAAATCAAAGTTTTCACCATAAAAAGAAAAGACGAAACAACACTAATAAAAAGAACCTTTTTGGTTAACGTTTCTCTTACAATTCCCTGTTATGTAAAAGGCTCACAAGGACCCAAGAAACTTTGGGTTCCTAAATTTGCTTAATTTTTGCATGGTATGCGCGACGAGCAGTTCGATGATGAATGGTACATAGACAGTGGCTGCCCGCGTCACATGACAGGAAGAAAGGAAGAGCTGAGGGAGTTTCGGTCCCTTCAAGATGATGGATGTGTCAAGTATGGTAATAATTCGTTTGGCACAATCAAAGGTTATGGTATGATTACAAATGGTGATTTCTCGATACAAAAAGTGGCGTACGTTGAAGGTCTACAAGACAACCTCACCAGCATTTCTCAACTGGTGGTCGGTACCAGGTTAAAGGTTTCGTCCGATGACCATGGCTTAGAGATTATTGAAAAGAAGACGAATAATATTCTGCTGAAATCGAAGCGAAAAGGAGAGATGTATCCTTTGAATCTCAATCCCATACGAGGAAAACTAGCAGTTTGCTTGATAACGAAGGCTCATTCAGACGAAAGCTGGCTTTGGCACCGAAGACTCTCCCATCTCAACTTCAAAGACATCAACAAGCTAGTGCTTGGGGATCATGTTCGAGGTCTTCCAGTTCTGAAGTTTGACAAAGAACACTTGTGTGATGCTTGTGAAATGGGAAAACAAAGTCGACAAAGTCACCTTTCTCGAGTAAATACAAAGATTATTAAACCACTAGAATTACTTCACGTTGGTCTATGTGGTCCATCTTAAATCGAGAGCATTGGTGGTAACAGATATATATTGGATTAGTGTCTAAGTCCATAACTATTTTGGTATGTACTTGACCCGATGGTGCATGGTCCTTTTGGGTTGCCTTCACCAAAGCAACTTGATAGGATGAATTATGGAGAGAAAGGATTAATTATGATTTATTAATATATTATGAGAATAATATATTAAAGGAGAAATCATATTGTTTAATTAATATTAGTCAAAGAATTAATAAGAATTAAGTTTGTGGCTAAAAGACATTAATTAAACTTAAGGGACTAGAACTGTCAATTGTGTGATAGTTGAATATTGAGCTAATGGACTCCATATTAGAGGAGTGAACGAATTCTATGGGGAAACCCATTAGAAATCGTCCTAGGCCTTTAAGGAAGGAGTCCATGGGTTGCTTAGGGCCTAAGCATCCAAATTAGGGTTTCCTTGTTAGATAACCTTAATAGCCTCACTATTTAAAGGACCCTTGAGACTCAAAAACGTGGTGAACTTGTTCCTTAGGGTTTCCACACGTTTTGGGCAGCCTCCTTTCTCCTTATTCTTCATCCTCTTGCTCTTGGTGTTTGTAAGCCATTAGAGGAGTGACACTTGTGACTCTAAGCTTTCTAAAGTCATTACAAGGAGGATTTGAGATTGTTATTTCTACATAACAATCAAGGTGAGTTCTAAAACCCTTCCACATGTTAATATGATTAATTGTATGCTAGAACTAGGGTTTAAAGTGGATGAATTGCATGTACAATAGAGAAACCTAGATCCAAGCATTAGGGTTGCATGAGCACATAGGATGTTCTTATGGCTAAAACCCATCAGTATATACTCTTTATAGTGGATGATTTCTCTCGATTTACCCTGGTGTTCTTTTTGAGACAACAATCAGTGGCTACTCCCAAGCTTAGACTCTTCATCAAGTAGGTAAAAGTTCAACTGCGAAAGTTAGTTCGAAACATCAGAAGCGACAACGGGTTGGAGTTCAAGAACAAAGACTTTGAAATTTTCTTGCAGAAAAAGGAACCACTCACAACTTCTTTGCTCCATATACTCCATAACAGAACGGAATTGTCGAAAGGCGAAACCGATCTTTATGTGAAGCGGCCCGAACTATGCTTAGCTTCACCTATTTACCTCTATATTTCTAGGCAGATGCCATTGCTGCTGCTTGTTTCACGCAGAACAAATCTTATCTCAACAAACATTTTTCCATCACTCCATATGAGATCTTGAACAACCGAAAGCCTAATGTAAAGTTTTTCCATGTGTTCGGTTCCAGACGGTTCATCTTTAATTCAAAAGAGCACCGAAACAAGTTTGACGTCAAAGTAGATGAAGGAATCTTTTTGGGTTTCTCGTGAAACTCCAAAGCATACCAAGTCTTAAACAAGCGTTCGAAGAAAATCGAAGAGACTTACTATGTCACCTTCGATGATAACTACGTTAAGAAACTGAAGACAACCGAAGGTTTGTGGAGGAGATTTTTCCTAAATCTGGTCAGGCTACGGTACCAATCTCAAACCTCTTTGAGCAATACATGCAGCTGTTCGATGAACCAAAAAAAGCTATTCACTTTGAATCAAAAGATACAGATAACAAGGTCGACAACCTGAAGAAGATAATCGATGATGCTGCAAAGAAAATGGCAGAAGAACAACCACCTGCAACCGAACAACCTAACTCAAGCGAACCTCCAAGATATAGTTCTTATGTTTAGGGGGAGGGTTCGTCTCCTCCAAATAACCAAGATTCATCATCCCAAGTGGAGAGTCCATCATCATCAACACCAACCGAAAGTCAAGTACATGGGGAGAATTCTAAGCCTGAAGATGAGGTAGTATCATCGTTTGAGTGGGAGAATGCGAATTCAAACGATGATGATATTCAATCAGAACTCGAAGAAGAAATAGATGCTGAACTGGATCCCTCTTGTGATCCTAGTTACCCACTACTCTCCAAATGGACCAAAAATCATCCTCAAACACAAATTATTGGTGCACCATCAGAAAAAGTTCTCACACTATCACAACTGAAAGCGAAACAAACTGCACTATTCTCTAAAATTGAATTTTGCATGTTTAATTCGTTCGTCTCCAAGATTGAACCGAAGACGATCAAAACTGCACTCGATCATTCTGATTAGGGTTGCATGAGCACATATGATGTTCTTATGGCTAAAACCCATCAGTGGTATCAGAGCCTTGATTGGTTTCTTTTGTATTGATGCCTTGGTTATTTGTTCAAGCTTAAAAAATCGATTTTTTGGCCCCCTGTCTGATGAACTCGGCGAGTCGCTCCAACTCGGCGAGTCCATAGAGGAACTCAGCGAGTTCGAGCGTCAGAAGGAGGTAGTTTCGGGATTTTTACCTATTTTGACTTAGGATAATTGCCATAATTGTTTAAAATTAATAAAATTCGAATTTTGTTGATCCCTTATGATTATCCTTGTCAAAAATAAAAGATTTTGGTCATCTAATTAGATAACTCTTACCTTATTTGATAAATGTTAAATTATATGAATTATTTGATCATTATCTTACAAGAATTTGAACTAGATCTAATTAGATAACCACCAATTAATAGTTAATTGCCTCATTTGAATTATGTGATCTAGAATATTCTTGACATAGTTTGGAAAAGTTTCAAATTAATCCCTTTAGGTTTTATAGTTTAAATTTGAACTTAAAAGTTTTGTTTTTGAAATTTAAATAAGTTAAACCCTAATGTTTTGAAATGTTTCAAAACTTGCCCTCAAGTTTTGGAATTTAAAAGTTGATTGATAGTTTAATTTAGAAATGTTAAATTCTAAAACCCTAGTATTGTTTTGAAAAGTTCAGATCACACCCTTATGGTTTTATTAATTAATTAAGGTGTATAATTAAAGGAGATTTAATAAATCCATAAAGTTTAGGTTCACATTTAGTTAAATTAAAAGTGTAATTTATTAAATTAGACCACCTAGTATTTTAAAAGTGTAAAATACACCATATACTATATATAACATTAAAAGTCTAACATTATATATATGTGTATGAGTAAAAGTTAGTGTTACCGTTAGTAGGCCTCATTCACGAAGCTGGTCTATAAGGGGTGTTTAAGGAAATTGCCAATAAAATGGCGATTGAATAGGTATCCAATCTTACCCACCGCACTCTTGACTAGTGGAGGGTCGTTAGCCGAACGGGTAGGATATGACAGAAACCTTCCATTATAAGTATAATGAAGTACAAAAGTAACTAAATGCTTTCATAAAATTCCCAATCTTAGTTACTTTAGGCAAAAGTGAATTGATGCAATTCCATGAAATTACACTTTGTGCCCTTGTGAAGACGCTAATGGAGCGTGTGTGGTTAACCGACACACTAAATGGTTCTAAGCAAAGTAAGCAAAGGGTGACTCAATGTTTGTCATAGTTTGGTGGAGCGTGTGTGGTTAACCGGCACATCGAATAGATGACTGTAACACGTGGGGGCACCATGTAAGTTTGCATGGTTATTCACACCCGCTTTGTGATCCTCGATATCCTAGTCACAAACTAGAGGGGCATATCGAGATTTAAACATGCCATTGAAAAGTTCAATGAATCTCAAAAGATCTAGGAATTTTCAATAGATTTAAAACTTAAATTTCCTTTTCATTTTTCATGGTGGAAATTAGTGAATCGTCATTCACTTACCTTCAAATATTCTGCAACTAGATTACGACATCCCTTTTCTAGGTTGTAGAGTATTGTGTTGGGTCCTAGCCTTAATATCTCATTTGGGTGATTTATTAAGGACTCAATCAATCAACTAAACTGAATTTAATTTTCTCTCGTTTTGTAGATGTTAAAGTATGACAACTATGGTCTTCCCAAATCCCGTGGAACAAGCCTTTCACATGAAGATGATACTCCGCGATTTGATCGAGGAACACGAGATCATGCTTCACTTCCTCCACCTCCTCCCTTATTCTCCATAACCCACAAGTTCAAAAGATTGAAAATTTCAAACTCACTCAAGCCCTTTTGGCAAGTAAACATGAAGAAGGAAAGTCAGTGTGTGCACACATCCTAGAGATGAAGTCACACATTGATAGATTAATAATGTTGGGATCTGTTGTCTATGAGGAGCTGGCTGTTGACTGGGTTCTTCAGTCACTTCCTGAATCATATAGTGAGTTCGTAAGAGAGTACTATATGATGAACCATGATGTAACCCTCATCGATCTCACCTATATGCTTATTTCTTCTGAATCAGCAATGATTTGGCGCACTGGAAAAGCAAAGTTGATTGGTGGATCTGCCTTCCAGACCTCTATGGATATAGGCAATGGCAACGAAAGGCATGCCATGATCAAAAAGTTTGATCATAAGAGAAAGGCAAAGTCTCAAGTAATTCCATGCACTGTTCCAAAAGAGTCAATTTGCTTTTATTGCCAAGAGAAGAGGCAATGGAGACAAAACTGCCCTATTTACCTAAGAGATCTAAGAGATGGGAGAGTCAAAACGTATGGCTCTGCTTTAGGTAAAATCCATCAACTAACTCTTTTAAGTTCCTATTCTAGATTCTTAATACATGATGTGATAAGATTACATTTCGATGCCTTGTAGGATCGAAGAAAAGAGAGGAAGCTTAAGGGAAGAAGTGAGCGGAATCTAATCGTGAAGAAATGGATTTCAATTGCATTACTTGAAGATTAGAATCTTGAGCTACTACTTGGAGTTAGAATAAGATTGCTAAGAAATATGTATTAACATAGTTTTTCAATTAAATTGCATTGTAAGGACAAATTTTTTCCGCAATAAAATAAATTTTGATTTTATATTATTTATTTATCCTTGCAATGGCGTGTATGAAAAATTGATGTTTGTAAGTTTCTAATATTAGCAATAATGGATTTGATTCTTAATTATGTGGAAAGGTCAAGAATTTACCAAATGGGGAAAGTTTCTCATCGCCCAAGTTTCAAGTGGATAGAAACTTGGAATCATGCAACAAGTGTTGTATGACGATTGAAAACTTCTATATTTGGAAATTAGACTAATTCTTTGACAAAGTGTCAAGTGAAGGACTAGGAGATCGAGTACACCAAGTTATGTGTTGATCAAGTCCACCACAAGAGTGACAAAGATATTCGTCATGATTTACTAAAGGTTTAGTAAATATGATTATACTTATGAGATTAAGTGTAATTTTGAGTTGATTGAAAGAGTTTCAATCAATAGCAGAACGGATAAGAAGAATCAAGTAGGCAGAAAGATAAAAGTTTCTCTATTCTAAGAAGAAGAGGGAGTACGTTTTATTATGTTTTATGATAGGTCTTAATGATTAAGAACCATATCTCAATTGATCCTTTAAATGAGTCTTAGTATAATTGTATGTCTGAGAAGAGGAATCAAGAATTGAAGAAATGGTTAAATCAAGAAGTCAATCATACTTCGTTCCAAAACAAGTCTTAGAGTTAAGATTGTGACATTGAGTGACAAGTATTAGGAAGGTTTATAACATTCATTAAATGTGGAAAGTTGTGATGTCTTGGATAAGACAAAGACCAACTAGGACCAATTTTGTGAAGTGTTTTGTCTTGATAAAAGCTACACTAACTCTTGAATATTTGTTTGTCGAGAAATGTTTATTGACAAGAGAATCTTATATGTCAAGGAGTCAGTGGGAGTCTTAATGGTCTTGAAAAGTTCAAGAGCAAATCAAGAATAAACCTTATCGATCATCACTAACACACGACTTGAGGTTCACAACCTATCGTGTTGACACTATCTTGTTTTTGTGCCGTTGCAATTGAGTTAATTATGCATGTGAGTTTTATGAGTTCTCATTTGAACACATAAAACGCAAGCACCTTGATCAATGAAAAGTACATTGATAGGAAAGGGTGAGATGCTTAACTACTTGGAAGACATGGTGGGCACTCGTGTTACCATAACAACGAAACTCTAGTTATCTACGACGACAAGTCAAGTACGAAACTTCACATCAGTTCGTGTATTCAAGCTCAGAAGCGCTTGCGAAAGGAATATCACGCATTCCCTGCACACATCGTCGATGAGAGCCAAGAAGTGAAAGTCATTCAGAACATTCCAGAAGTACGCGACTTTCCTGGCATCTTTACAGAAGAACTACCAAGATTACCACCACGGCGTCAAGTCGAGTTCTGAATCGACTTAGTCCCAGAGACTACCCTAGTAGCCAAATCGCCAGTTACGAGTGCTAGAGGAGGATGTCCCCAATACAACCTTCCGAACTCGTTATGGACACTACGAGTTTGTAGTGATGCCGTTCAGATTAACCAACGCACCAACTATATTCATGGATCTAATGAATAGGGTGTGCCGTCCTTACTTGGATCAGTTTGTCATTGCTTTCATCGATGACATACTTATCTACTCTTGTAGTAAGGGGAGCATAGTCAACACCTACGAAGAGTCTTAGAAACATTACGATTGAAGAAGCTCTATGTGAAGTTCTCTAAGGGCGAGTTTTGGATTCGAAGAGTCGAATTCTTGGGCCACACTGTTTGCGAGAAGAGAATTCATGTGGACCCTACGAAATCAAGGCCATTGAGAACTAGTCAGCTCCGAAGACACCTACATAAATTCATCAATTTCTAGGTCTCGCTGGCTACAAACGCAGGTTCATACGGAACTTATCTAGCATCGCTAAACCGCTCACTACGCTGACCCAGAAAGGAGTGGCCTTTGACTGGGAAGAGAAACAAGAGAAGGAAACCTTTGGATTCCAGGTGGGAGACCACATCCTTTTCAAAGTCTCACCCTGGAAGGGCTTGATACGCTTCGGGAATCGTGGGAAGCTCAATCCAAGATATGTAGGGCCTTTCGAGATTCTCCCTAGAATCAGCCATGTAGCTTACAAACTCAACCTACCTCGCGAACTTTGTAACGGACATTCTACTTTCCATGTCTCGAACTTGAAAAAGTGCCTATCCGACGAGACTCTTGTAATCCCACTCGACAAGATCGAGATCAACGATAGCCTCAACTTCGTGGAAGAGCCTGTAGAAATCATGGACCGAGAGGTCAAGCGAACGAAGCAAAGCCGTATCCCGATAGTGAAGGTTCTCTGGAACACCAAGCGAGGACCTGAATTCACTTGGGAGTGCGAGGATCAAATGAAACTGAAATATCCTCATCTTTTTGCTTAGTTATTTGTATTAACTTAATTGCTTAAACTCTAATTTCGAGACGAAATTCTCTTTAACGGGGGGATGATGTGACAACCCGAAATTTCTAGCTTGTATAAACGTTCAAATCTGTCAAAGTCAGACTCGTTTCTGCTAACTTTTAGCGCTGTTTAGAGTCTGCATGAGCATTCTGAGCTTAGTACATCAAAGGAATCAATGTTTGGATTTTTCAGTTGAAGTTCCAAACCATCTAGCAAACCGTAAACCTCCTCAAAAGGAGTTTACGGTCAGGACTTTAGAGCTTACAATTATGGTGACTGTAAACTCCATGCTATATATATGACACTTAGTCATTTTTCAATCACTTTTACCATTTCAAGCCAAAGAACTCATTCTCTCTCAAGTATCATCCGACTTTTCTCTTAGATCTTCAAGATTGTAAGTATTTCTTCCCTTGATTTGTGGATATACTTCTATATCAAGTGTTCTTCATTTCACCAAGAACACCAAGAACACACACTAGTGTTCTTGGATCCTAATCACCCTTACAAGCTTCTAATAAGTAAGTACACTACCCTTAGCTTGTTATATACTTGAATCACTTGTTAAACACTTGGAAAACATTAAGAAACTCAAGAACAAAAGGGGTTTACAGTCTAGTGCATCTACATAGACCGTAAACCCTTATAAAGGGTGTTCTTATAGCCTTTACCCTTCATAAGGCTAAGTATGGTCCCTAGAATCTGATACCTTTGAATGAAGCCCTTGAAAACCACCATTTGTGAAAGATTTGGTGAGTTTACGGTTGGATCTCCTTAGACCATGAACTCCATGACCGTAAGGTCATTAGACCGTGAACCCAAGAACCGTAAACTCCAAGGACCGTTAACACTTGGACCGTGAACTCACTTTGGTCATGCCACTTTGACCGTAAACTCTTATTGTAATGCCATTTGGACCATAAACTCAATAGGTTAGCCATACACCCTAGTTATGCAATCATATGTGATTGTATCCCTTCAATCTAAGTGTTTCCTAGTCCATTAGGGTGTTATCCCTTGTAATTAGTTGTTTATACACTAATCAAATACACATACATGTCATAATATGTTTATTAGGATCTTTGTGTGCTCAAGGTTTCACCTGACACTCTACATCAAATTTCCAAACATACTTTCGTATCACTCACTACAGGTGAGTCCATACCCCTTAATTTACCTTTTAAATGATTTTAAATGCTTTTATGGGGGGGGGGGGGGGGGGGATACAAGTTGAAACATTATAGTTATTATATCAATCACATGTGATTAATAACTAACAAACAATGGATTTGCTATACTTTTAGCTATTTTATCAATCAAACTACTTCAAAATGTTTATCAAACTCTTTTACATGTTAAACTCTTTATCAAACTTGTTCTTACATGACAAACCTTTTCCTTTAACTCCTTTTAAACTTATATATTGTCAAAACCATGTCTAATGCATGTATAGTTATATAAGTAAGGTTGGAAGGACTTAGGACTGATAACACACTTTATTTCCTGTTCCTTGTTTGGTTGTGGACTTAGAGTACCTTGTTGTTTGTCCGAGTGTCGTTTGATCCTTAGTTATATATTATGTATATATGTATAGACATAAAAGCTTTGATCTCAATTCAATACACTCAGTTATACAAACAACTTTATTAGTAAACTATAATAGGTATAGTTTAGGAAGTCACTACTCACTATTTCTAGTACAACGAAACATACAAGGAGTCAGTTCATACGTGAGTCAATACATACTATTATGAGAAACTAAGAGAACATACTATTATGAGAAACTAAGAGAAGATACTATTATGAGAAACAATACATACTATACATTATACAAGAGAACATACTATTATGAGAAAGTAAGAGAACATACTATTATGAGAAACAATACATACTATACATTATACAAGAGAACATACTATGATGAGAGACAAAGAGAACACACTACATACTAGATAGAGAGAACATACATTTCACTAGTACATACGATACATGTACAAGAATACTATAACATGAATTTGAGCCACGGTTTCGGGGCATGGCATCACCTGCCATGGCTCGTTTTGTATCCAGAGTCTCCTGGAGGGAGAGCGTGAATTTGTGTATAGATCTATACTGGATTGACTATCCAACACCTTGCTGCTCGCTACGGTGGGACTTGCAAGTCTACGGGTGCCAAATGCCATTTCTTCCAACGTCTTTCATCGTCGTGTTATTAGTCGATAGTATGGTGCAACCATTTCACATTATACCTTAAATAACAATTGGTTTAAGGTAGTAAGTACGACAGTAGTTACTATAATACAACACTACAGTACTTTATTATTTCCCCATTGCATTCACATTGTGATCTTCTCACATAAACGGTAATGTAAAAACTATATTTTTGGTTAATGATAGTCACACTTGGGAAATTACACACTCTTACAAGAAACAAACATGCAGATCATTTGATGCCTTGGTAGAAGGCTACGTTTAGTAGAAATATAGGATTTTCTAGGAGATACAAACATTTACTGCAAACATTTACAAACTTATACATCAAACACTTACAAACATTTTCATACAAACAATGACACTAAAATGCTTATGAATTCACCTACTTTAAAGTTGATCAAATCTTTCAAAATAACTTGTATTCTCAGGTCATCAGTAGATAGGTACCGATGCCAGGTTTTGAGAGAAGATGGAGCTCGTTCAAGACTCGTCTTTTATTTTGATTATTCATTTTTGGTGTCCTACTACTATTAAAGAACACACTTGTATCAAATTATACTATTAATGCAATGGATGATGTTGTTGCTTGTTTACTACTTTGCATTGTTATGATACTGTACATGAAGTCCTCCACCCCCGAACGTTTCCGCTATTCTGGTTTTTGGGGTGTGACATATCACTTCATCAAAGATCATGTGAAAGACGGTAATGTAGAAATTCATTTTGTAAGAACCACTAATCAATTGGCTGACATCTTTACTAAAGCCTTGCCTGAAACCAGTTTTAATAAAATCCTACAAGGCTTAGGAATGATGGAAGCTGAATCTGTACCAAAGTCACTTTCGCCTCAATAAAAGTTGGAAGCGAAATATACCGAACGCTCGGTCTATTTCGGGTTCGGTTCTTTTGGGAACCGAAATGAACCGAACACTTGGTCCATTTCGGGTTCGGTCTAACTGGGCCCGGTTCGCTTCTCATTTTTCAAGTGATGGTTTCAGTTGTATAGTATGTACACACTCTTTTCTTATAACCTTATTTTGTGTTTTTCCTTTTATTTTCATAAAAACCAAAAATATTTTTTATTTCTGTTTTTATTTCTTTTCAGAAAATGCAAACCATAATTCAAAAATACATTTTTTTATTTTAAATTATTCAGTCTTTATCTAGTCAATGTATAAGGAACTTTCTTAATGATGGAGCTGGGACAGATATACTTATTTATCTTTGTATTGACTAAGTGTCCCTAGAAGCATGCTGTTGTATGTTGACCCAAGCCTCTAAAGATTTTGAGTGAAGCCTTAATGATTTGATAAATACCAATCATGTCTTCCCAATTAGGCTGACAAATTCACCCTCATCATGAGCTACCTAACTCTACTCTAACATGAGTTAAGAGCTTTTCTGTTTGGTCCTATTTTATAACAGAGGTACATTCGTTCTTTAACTCCCTTAATCTTATTCTCCATTAATCATTCATTCCATAATTGTAACCCTTGAGACTCTCCGCACTACCACCGAGGTTTATGGTTACACAACTTCTGTGTTTATGATCTTAGTTTCGTGTCACTACGTGCTAAGTGAAACCCAATATTCAATACCTATAATGCATTGACGGTGAACAAATAAATGTTCTAGCTTAAACCTTGAATCAACGAAACTACTTTTGTGGATGTACCTTGAAATCTCCTATTCTTGTGAGACATCCTTATGAAAATGTCTATCACCAAGACTTTTCTTCCCAAAGGGTCCAGTTTTTTTTCGTTGAGATTTCTAATTATTTTATGTCAACAAGTCACTAAATATGATCCAAACCTACTTGTTTAATAGGCCACATTGGTCTCACAAGTGCTTTGTTCCACTTTTGGTCTTATGTCAAGTACCGAAACCTGGATTGAAGAGAAAGCCATCCTTAATACCCTTATTTATAAAAGATGCCTTTCAATGCTTCTTAACAAGTACTTGATCGTAATTCAACGGGAATTCATACAAGCACTTTGAAGTCTATTTAGATTTTGAAGGGAGCGATTCGTGCCCAGGATCAACTGCTTTATGTCTTTTATAACATCACAAAATCCCACAAATAGTTTGTTTTATTTCTTTATCTTTGACACTATCTTGCACGAAAATCTTGGATTTTCCAAAAATCTAGTCGGATTATTCACAAGCTATTCATAAATATATAACTTCGGTTCCTAACGATGTTATGCAGTGATTTTCAAACGAAGGGATGAAATCTATAATAAGCCTTTGGTTATTTATAGAGATAACGATTTTATTAAAAGATTGAAGAAATGAGTCAACGAAAGCTTAATCGATTGGGATAAGATTGAGAAGGCGCGAGAATTTGAACAGTTACCTAAGCATGCGTCATTAGCTGCTTTATCGGGGTTGCCAGTTGTCCAATCATACATTTTTAGGCGTCATTTCCCAAATTAAAGGAATCATTACCCCTGATTTTTCTCTCTCCACGAAATCGTATATAAGGGTTTTTGGTACCGTGATCTTGTTCTTTACCACACTTCTACTCTCTCAAGCAAAAAGGCGATTTCCGGCGATTCAACTATCACTGTTCATCTTCCTCTTTCTCAAGCTTCAAAAACGGCAGAGTCTTCGTCTGTTCAAGAAACTTTTGCACGCTCCACTCTTCTCATCATCAAGGCAAACCAGAACTTGCTAATCGACCTCTCACCGTTGCTCTACGATACTTACATGTACACGTGGTTGAATGTCTCAAATATTCACCACTCGCCAAAGCTTTATCGATGATGGAATTTGTTCCAATGTCGCATCTCTCTCAAATCTATTCCACTGCTACTTACGACAAGGGTGCATACAAGATTTATTTTGATGTCTTCAACCATAAGGCCTCCATCTCCAAGAACAGATTTTGCTCATTGCTAGGGCTCACATATGATGCCTCGATGGTGAATCCAGATTCAATCTCAACTGGTCAGTTTTTCATGATGTTTTACAACATAGGGTACATTGAAACCCCAACCACTGTCACAAGGTTCAAGAAATCATGTCTTCCTCCTCAATGGAATGGGCTGTTCTGTAACGCCCGTAGATCCGGGCTAGTCAATTTAGAGTTAATAGGGGTCGAAAATGACTTTTCAGGAAAAGATTATTTAGAATAAATAATCTTCACCAAGTTTTAGTATATGTTACAAGGTTTCCGTACATATAAAGAGCGCCAAAATCCGAGTTATAATGAAGAAGTTATGACCCGTCGAAGTTTCGCGACGGAACCGGCACGACACCGGGAAGTGTAAAAAGTGAATTTACGATAGAGCGACTTTTAGCCTTAACGATCTAAACAAAATTCATAGAAAGTGTTAAACCAAGAGTGTCTATAAAAAGAACGCCCAAATCTGACTTCGTATGAGGAAGTTATAATTTTTCTAAGATTTAGCATAGCAGTGTACAACCCGAAAATTCGAATTTTAGATCGGTCGATTTTCAGCCAAAATAATCTAAACGAGAAATGAAGATATCGTTAATAGGAGTTAAACGATAAAAAGACAGTAAAAAACGGAGCTCGTATGCGAAAGATATGGACGAAGCTTAGTCGCTACTCTTCGAGGGTGATAAATTCGATACAGTTTTGTAAATCCGAGATAGATTGAGAATTAGTCAACGAGGTCTAAATGAAAGTTGTAGTACTCATAAATACCAACGTGTGGATATAAATAAAGTCAGAAACGGAGCTCGTATGCGAAAGATATGGACGAAGCTTAGTCGCTACTCTTCGAGCGCGATAAATACAATACAGTTTTTGTAAATCTGAGATAGAAGGAGAATTAGCCGACGAGGGCTAAATGAAAGTTGTAGTACTCGTAAATACCAACGCGTGGATATAAATAACATATAAAACGAAGCTCGTACACGGAAGATACGGACGAAGCTTAGAGACCACTTTACTATAAAACTCCTATAAATACAAGGGTGAACTCCTCATATTTTCTTCACACCATAAGCCTTTCTTTCTCTCTCTCTAACTTCTCTCTAGCCTCCCTAAACCCTTCCGAAGTCTAGGGAACCTCCCTAGCATGAGAAGAAAGCCCCGGAGCGCCCGACGGATCCGAGAAGAAAAGCTTTCGGCTCGGAAAAGCTGCTCCAACGAAACCCGGTTTTTTAATAAAAACTTGTTGTAAGTGAGCTACGCCTATACTATATTTAATATACCTTTTATTTAATTATAGTAACATTATTAGGACCTTAAAATAATTATTTGGGCTATTATTATGAGTTATATTGAGTGTTATTTAACGCTTATATTATACTAATAATAGCTAGACTGTTAATTAGTCGCGGTTAACGTTAAAACTAAACCCTAGTGGTATTAATACTAGGTTTTGTCGAGAAAAATTGTTTTGGAATAACGAAGTGCTGTCTGAGTTCAGAATCACCACCTAATCAAGTGAGTGCATAGTTACTTTCATCTTACACATAGATATGAAGTATTTTATATAAATTACGTGCTATGTGTGCATATTATCTGAGTACTTGCTGTCTATGCTGGATGAACGTTTTTATACATGTTTTAAAATGATTTAAACTGTATACGTATTTTATATATACAAATATTTTGGGGATGACATGGGTACATGAATGATGAGAGAGAAAAGATGATATGAGTAAACATAAGCAGCTATAGACTTAGTGCCTAATAAATAACACTGGCAGCTATGGACTTAGTGCCTATTGGACAAACACTGGTAGCTATGGACTTAATACCTACTAGATAAACACTGGTAGCTATGGACTTAGTACCTAATAGGAATTGGTAGCTATGGACTTAGTACCTATTAGATAAACACTGGTAACAATGGATTTAGTACCCGATGAATAAACTATAGCAGCTATGGAATTAGTGCTTTACGAACGAGCATTGGCAGCTATGGATTTAGTGCCAGTCCTATAACCCTGGAAGCAAGGGACCTCGGAATAAACGAATGCAGGATATACGACTCTTAGGATAGATCCTTAAGAGTAAAGAAGATAATGGGGATGGGTAATTGGGTTGGTTACTTGACTGTTTAAACATAATAATTATATTATTGTGGGTTGAAAACCCTATGTACTCACCAGGTTTCCCAACCTGAACCACTCAGTTTACTTGTATCACAGGTGATGATGTGAAGTTACATTACACTGAGAGATTAAGGAGATATAGATCACTAGTGTAAATGAATGTAAGTTCTGTTTATGCTTATGTTTATGTATTGACGATGACATCCCAAATGTTTTAAAAGCAATAAAAATACATTTCTTCGGAAATGCTTTGATAATGAAATTATCATGTTTTCTGGGAACAAATTCGGCAATGTTTTTATTGAAAGAGATACTCTGATTTTTGTAAAGCATAAACAAAGTCGGTCTTTTCTGGCCGTGAAAATGGGGATGTCACAGTTGGTATCAGAGCATTAGTTTAAGCGAACTAGGAATTTGTAGGAAATTTCTAGACTTAAACTTAGAATGCTAAGCGATGATTGTGAGATGAGGGTGTGCTATATTTTAGACATAAGCACTAGTTTATTTTAGGAAAGATGCCTAAAATGTTTTATGTGCTAAATGTTTTATGTTATAGCTATAAAAATACCTTATATGCTATTATTTGTTTGGATCTATGGTCTGTTGCCGACCGGATCTGGAAATTTTATGTGTTCAGATTTCTAAACGTTTGATTACGGTATTAGAACTGGCATATAACTTTTCGGTGTGACAAGGAGATCTATATGTCTATAAAATCTTTCATATCTTAAAATTCTCTCCTCGGTACACCGAACGTTTGCTTGGGTGTACAAAACGTCATGGTGAAGACAGACTAGGAAATATCCAAGGAATATGACAACCTGAGCCTAAGAATGTGAGGGGTCATGCATCGGTCGTTGCGCCTGCACCCGAAACTATCACAATGGCAGAAGTTCAGGAAGTGATGTGAACCATGACAGACTGAGAAAATAGAGGAAATGAGATGGCTTACGATAGTGAATGACACCTATCGGAAGATATCATAAGAGAGGTATCTTGCCTTTAGAATACGTCTAATAAAATAGCAGTACGTCTAGAGAAGTACGGTACATCTGAATGTACACATTTGATTGGTGGGATGATAGAACGATTGGTGTAATTCCTAAAATTTTCCTATCATCTGGAATTTCCATCACCAACCGAGTTGAAGCAGAATTGATGATTGAAGATACGCATGGAATAAATCCTAGTAGAGTCTAGGGAAATTTTTATGATTATTTGGACACACTCGTATGTATTAAATTGTTTTGTGATTTTAGGACTTGGGGACTGCGAGACAGTACTTGGGATGAGTATGAGTAGGTGTGAAAGGTAGTAGATGCATATGCTACCAGAAGCACATGACTCACGCTTGGATCAGGGAAAGTCACAAGGTTACCAAGAAGCCAATAACTGAGTCTTTTTTATTCAAGCATGTCGTTACCATCGTTTCGGTAATGACTAAGAAGATTGTTGTTATTCTGACCCTAGTGGTCATATCAAATTGAGTCTGGATACGATGAGTATGATACGTGGTTCAGAGAACCAAGTCCGATGTAGTATCTGACTTAAGCTAGAAGATTGAAGTGAAAGACAATAAAAGCGATCAGTAGAGGTATCAAGATAGTTGCTTGTAGCTAGGAATGATACCTTTTAAGATGTGATTATATCACATTAGAACATGAAGGGAGGTATAGTCTGCTCTAGAAATTTGACTCTAAAAGACCTGAGTCTAAGCGTTGCAACATACGATAATAGGTCATTACAATACGATACATCAGTCCATGGTAGTAATCCTAAGATTGTTAAGAGGAACAAGCAATCTCCAGTAAGGATCGAGATTGTGACTTGAAGGTCATAATTGGGAGTTCAACGTGAGATAAGGAGCGGGTCCAAGATCGGGCACCGCCTGTAGTTAGGAAATCTTAAAGTTAGATACTCGTTTGAAGAAACATCAAAGTTACGATTATTACTTAGGATGAAGAGATAACGTATGGAGTCATCTTGTGAGCCCTGTTTCTTTGATGATTTTGGGACGTAGTCATCCTAAGGGGGAGATAATTGTAACGCCCGTAGATCCGGGCTAGTCAATTTAGAGATAATAGGGGTCGAAAATGACTTTTTGGGAAAAGATTATTTAGAATAAATAATCTTAACCAAGTTGTAGTATATGTTACAAGGTTTCCGTACATATAAAGAGCACCGAAATCTGAGTTATAATGAAGAAGTTATGACTCGTCGAAGTTTCGCGACGGAACCGACACGGCACCGGGAAGTGTAAAAAGTGAATTTACGATAGAGCGACTTTTAGCCTTAATGATCTAAACAAAATTCATAGAAAATGTTAAACCGAGAGTGTCTATAAAAAGAACGCTCAAATCTGACTTCGTATGAGGAAGTTATAATTTTTCTAAGATTTAGCATAGCAGTGTACAGCCCGAAAATTCGAATTTTAGATCGGTCGATTTTCAGCCAAAATAATCTAAACGAGAAATGAAGATATCGTTAATAGGAGTTAAACGATAAAAAGACAGTAAAAAACAGAGCTCGTATGCGAAAGATATGGACGAAGCTTAGTCGCTACTCTTCGAGCGCGATAAATTCGATACAGTTTTGTAAATCCGAGATAGATTGAGAATTAGTCAACGAGGTCTAAATGAAAGTTGTAGTACTCGTAAATACCAAAGCGTGGATATAAATAAATTCAGAAACGAAGCTCGTATGCGAAAGATATGGACGAAGCTTAGTCGCTACTCTTCGAGCGCGATAAATACGATACAGTTTTTGTAAATCTGAGATAGAAGGAGAATTACCCGACGAGGGCTAAACGAAAGTTGTAGTACTCGTAAATACCAACGCGTGGATATAAATAACATAGAAAACGGAGCTCGTACGCGGAAGATACGGACGAAGCTTAGAGACCACTTTACTATAAAACTCCTATAAATACAAGGGTGAACTCCTCATATTTTTTTCACACCATAAGCCTTTCTTTCTCTCTCTCTAACTTCTCTCTAGCCTCCCTAAACCCTTCCGAAGTCTAGGGAACCTCCCTAGCATGAGAAGAAAGCCCCGGAGCGCCCGACGGATCCGAGAAGAAAAGCTTTCGGCTCGGAAAAGCTGCTCCAACGAAGCCCGATTTTTAATAAAAACCCGTTGTAAGTGAGCTACGCCTATACTATATTTAATATACCTTTTATTTAATTATAGTAACATTATTAGGACCTTAAAATAATTATTTGGGATATTGTTATGAGTTATATTGAGTGTTATTTAACGCTTATATAATACTAATAATAACTAGACTGTTAATTAGTCGCGGTTAACGTTAAAACTAAACCCTAGTGGTATTAATTCTAGGTTTTGTCGAGAAAAATTCTTTTGGAATAACGAAGTGCTGTCTGAGTTCGGAATCACCACCTAATCAAGTGAGTGCATAGTTACTTTCATCTTACACATAGATATGAAGTATTTTATATAAATTATGTGCTATGTGTGCATATTATCTGAGTACTTGCTGTCTATGTTGGATGAACGTTTTTATATATGTTTTAAAATGATTTAAACTGTATACGTATTTTATATATACAAATATGTTGGGGATGACATGGGTAGATGAATGATGAGAGAGAAAAGATGATATGAGTAAACATAAGCAGCTATAGACTTAGTGCCTAATAAATAACACTGGCAGCTATGGACTTAGTGCCTATTGGACAAACACTGGTAGCTATGGACTTAGTACCTGTTAGGAATTGGTAGCTATGGACTTAGTACCTACTAGATAAACATTGGTAGCTATGGACTTAGTACCTGTTAGGAATTGGTAGCTATGGACTTAGTACCTACTAGATAAACACTAGTAGCTATGGACTTAGTACCTGATAGGAATTGGTAGCTATGGACTTAGTACCTATTAGATAAACACTGGTAGCTATGGATTTAGTACCTGATGAATAAACTATAGCAACTATGGAATTAGTGCTTTACGAACGAGCATTGGCAGCTATGGATTTAGTGCCAGTCTTATAACCCTAGAAGCAAGGGACCTCGGAATAAACGAATGCAGGATAGATGACTCTTAGGATAGATCCTTAAGAGTAAAGAAGATAATGGGGATGGGTAATTGGGTTGATTTCTTGACTGTTTAAACATAATAATTATATTATTGTGGGTTGAAAACCCTATGTACTCACCAGGTTTCCCAACCTGACCCACTCAGTTTACTTGTATCATAGGTGATGATGTGAAGTTACACTACACTGAGAGATTAAGAAGATATAGATCACTAGTGTAAATGAATGTAAGTTCCGTGTTTCTGTATCGACGATGACATCCCAAATGTTTTAAAAGGAATAAAAATACATTTCTTCGGAAATGCTTTGATAATGAAATTATCATGTTTTTCTGGGAACAAATTCCGCAATGTTTTTATTGAAAGAGATACTCTAATTTTTATAAGGCATAAACAAAATCGGTCTTTTATGGCCGTGAAAATGGGGATGTCACATGTTCACCCTACTCTTCAAAGGACTTTCAGAAAGGAGCGTAGGATCCGATGGTGCCAACAAGTCTTTCATGAATTTGCTTTATGGGTTGTACCACGGAATCAACCTTGATTACGGCTCAGTTCTATGGCTTCAGCTCGTCCAAAGTTTGTCATCAGCTTCAGGCTATACTGAAATTTCATGTTCCAGATTTTGGACCATTATTACTCAATCGATAATGGAGCGTTTTCACATTCCCATTATGGTAGATTCTCTACTCTCCTCTATTGCTACATTTCATACCACAAACATTATTGTCACTCATCCATCAAAATTTCTCTTCTTTGGCTCAATCCCAGAGTCAATGTATGCATGTTGTCTCCTTCTAGCAAATTTATTCAGGAGTACAAGAAGCTTCCGACTAACCCCTGAAATGTTGATGTCAATTGAAGAAGCAGATAAACCTGCAAAAAGTGGCAAGAAACAAGAGGGCAAAAAGGGAGAGAAAGGTGGAAGAGTTTCAAAGGTTAACTCTCCAAAGAAGCGAAAGTCAGAGAAGGCAGCTCCTTCCCATCCTAAGCTGAAGAAGCTCAAGAAACCTGCTCGAAGGCTTATTCTTCAATCCTCAAGTGACTCCGACTCTGAATACTTACCTTCTGGTCATCAACCTCTCAATGCAAGCGATTCTGAGAGCGAAAGCTCTAAAGATGAAGGTTCGGTTCGAGGTGGTACACCTCCTTGTTCGCCTACACCAGAGGTATTCATTCGTTCCCAAGCACCTTCTCCTCTACCTGTTTCCATTCCTACTACCCTTCCTCCCATTTCCCCTATCGTTACATCTCAACCCTCATCCACCATTCCCATTCCCACACCCATCTTTTCAGAAGCTACAACCACTACCACCACTGGAGTGCTGACCAACGTATCTGATACGGGGGTTCGTACTTCAGCACCCGAAACCCATGCTACTACTAAACCTCTATCTCCAACCCAATCCACTGAAACCAATACTGTCCTTGGTGGGGAGAATGTTGATTTTGATACATTCTACTACAGTCCTTGTAGGGTGCAAAGTGATGATGATGAAGATGCCCCTGTCACCAAACGCCATCTCAAGGAGATGAATGAGAAGCTAGATAAGCTTATGGCTTCCTCATCTACTTAGGGTTCTCTTTCTGAGTCTGCAGTTAAAGGCATGATGGACACATTGGTTAAGGAACATGATGCTTCAATCTCCAAAGCCACATCGGCCATTGATGCTTCAACGAAAGTTTACACGGAAGCGACCGAAAAATTCGATAAACTAATTTCTAACGCAAACATTTTTCTTGAATCTTTACAGGGTGTTGCAGCTCAAAATGCAAAAACGGTTAATGCCTCTGTTCAGAATCTTACTAAATCATTTCAAACGGAAAAGGAGCTTTTTGAGGTGCTTCGCCAGAACCTCTCTTCTGATCAAGCCAAACATCAAGCTTCGGTCAATGAATGTTTAAATCAACTTCAGGCAGATCTAGCCTTGGAAAGAAGAGTAATGGATGACCTTGCTCTGAAGACTACTCAACTCAAGACCCAAACTTTGAAGCTCAATCAAGCGAACAAGGACCTTGATGCTCTGCGTTCGGAGTGGTCTGTCGTAAAGAGCTATGTTGGGGATGTTCACTCCATTCTTCTCCATCTTCTTGAAGCCTATGATCCGGTTCTTACCATTACAGTCAGACGCCATTTAGCTGAGAAGCTACGGCCTACTCTTGACATCTTAAGCAGGATAGAGGGTGTTCCGGAGTCCGTTGTCCCTCCACAAAGGGGGGAAAAAACAAAGATCTCATCCCAACCTCAAAAACCTCAACACACCATACCTCAACAACCAAAAGTGGTTGCCGAACCGAAAGGGAAAGATACTTCGGGTTCAGGAATGCAGAATAAGGGTAAAGGAATTGCTGATGATGATGAGGATGATGTTGATGATTTTGAAGACACGGTCCCTATAAAGAATATTCTCAAAACCAAGCCTACTGCTCAGGAGATTAAGCAAAAGGTTACTGAAGCAATCAACAAGAAGAATGAGGTGAGAGAGGCGAATCTGCTCAATTAGAGAAAGTTGAAGTTTCCTCTATGGACGTTGGAAAGGCTTCGAAAGGAGGTTATTGAAGCTCCATGTTCACACTGGCTAGAGCCTCTTCTCTCTTTCAATGTCTAGAATTCTAAAGATTCTCAATTTGACATGCCAATCACTCGCAAGGCTTTCATCTTTGACTGTTTTGAGCCTACAGTTGCAATTCCCTCTCTAGACCCGCAGGTTGATCAAGACTTGCTGGAATATTATCATGAATTCTCTCAACCGCAGTACCTAACCTGGAGTAACAAAAGATCACAACTGTCAAGGTGTTGCAGCCTACTGTAGCTGGCAAGTTCATCAATGTCAAGTTCAAAGTGACTCGAGGATCTGATGGTTTGGTCCATACAATCTCACTTGCTGATTTGCCAAATCTGAATCCACACGATTGGATTCTCCTGATCAACATTCTACTCTCCAATGAAAATGAATATGAGCCAATCATTGATCACATCAAGCGTATGCTAGTGTATTACATTCATGAAGTGGCAAAGATGGATCAGGAGGTTGATGCTGCTATTCGCAAGAGACCCACAATCAATCCAATTGGGAAGGCAGGCGACATTAAGCTGATGATGAAGGGAAAAATTGATCCATAGTCTCACACTATCATGTTTCTTAGGGGTGAAGGTCAGAGATGCCTATTTGCTCTGGCTAACAAACATCTATTCTCCACTTCCTGCCTGGAGCATATTCTTGAGCTTGATCATGGGTGCGATCAAAATAATGAGGCAGACAAGAAGCTGTTCTCAGAAATGCTTCGGTGGTATCTAGCTTTCATACAGACTCTTCTTGCCATTGTTCCAAGACTATTCAAGGTTGTGAAGCGAACTCCTCAACCTCCACCAAAGTGAAGTCTTGCCTCAAATTGACGCAAAGGGGGAGATTGTTGGGTCTAAAAGTGTTGCGTCTTTGGGCTCGATCCTTAGCCCAGTTTTGTTATCCGGTTTGGGCCTGTCCAACCGTGATTATTGTATTAGGGTTTAGTATTTAAGGTGCATGCATGGATCCTTAATTAATATAGCTTTCATTAATATTCATAGTAATTGTACTACAAACCCTAACTCGCCTCTACAGTGGAAGTTCTTTGTCGAGCTCTGCTGAGGCGTGACTACATTTGAATCATTAAGTATTACTTTGATTCTATCTCGTGTTTATTTTGTTTATTTGTTTGCTTTACTAATTAACCTGTTGAAGATCTAATCGATCTAAGAGTTTTTCAACTCATCACTCCCGATACCCTCTCTAGCCCTTTTGAAGCACCCCCGTAGCCCCGATATCATCCCGATACCCGAAGCGAGTCCCGACGCTCCAGAGATCCCGAGAAGAAAAGAGTTTCAGGCCAAAGCTCTGCCCGCGAGAAGCCCGGTGGTGAAGATATCCCGGTTTCACCGGAGAATTACTACTCGAAGAACCGTAGTGCTATCCAAGCATTGTCTAATCATGTGAGTGTGTAGTTACTTTCTTCTAACACATAGATATGAAGTATTTGCTATGAAATACGTGTTATGTTTATATATTGTTTGTTTATTTGAGATGGATGTTGGATGAATTTTTTATACAGGTTTGTATATGATTTAAACTATATATGTAATTTATATCTACAAATGTGCTGGGTAGAACATGGGTAGATGAAATAGTTGGTGTGTGATGAAAGATTAGTTTGAGGATGAGATGAAAGATAATATAGATCATGAGATGAGGGTGACAGGTGAAAAATGAGTGAAACCTTTACCCAAACGATGGCCCCGTCATTCAGCAGAGTATGGATGACAATCACGGACGATCTAGACAATCCAGTGGAGCACTAGCAGGCTTGCAACTTGTAGGTGTTGTGAACGATGTGTTCACCGGTATTCTCTAAAAAAATATGGCAGCTATAGATTTAGTGCCTTATAATAAAACGATGGTAGCTATGGATTTAGTACAGTGTAGATGAACCTTGGTAGCTATGGATTTAGTACTGTATAGATGAACCTTGGTAGCTATGGATTTAGTACTGTATGGATGAACCTTGGCAGCTATGGATTTAGTGTTTGTTATAGGAACCTCGGGCAGCAATGGACTTTGTGCCAATTCCTTAGGTCAATCCTTAGGAATGAATGAAGGAAGGATAGTCGATTCTTAGGGTAAAACCTTAAGAAATAAAGAAGATAACGGGGATGAGTAATTGGGTTGATTGTTTGATGATTGAATATAATAATTATATTATTGTGGGTTGAAAACCCTATATGCTCACCAGGCTCCCAAGCCTGGCCCACTCAGTTTTCTTTGCATTACATGTAATGGCACAAGATTATAAGTTGGTGAACTTGACGAGAGATTTTGGATTATAGATCAATAGTTATAAATAACTGTTGTAAGGTCTATTTTATATTGTATATGCTTTTGATCTGTATCGGAACATGACATCCCGAGATTTTGTTATTTAATGAAAATACCTTTTTTAAAGAAATGCTTTGATAAATTCTTATCACATTTTATTTTGGGAACAAATTCCGCAACTCTTTTAATCAAAGGATTACTCTGATTTTATAAAACAAAGCATAAACAAATCGGTCTTTTCTGGCCGTAAAATAGGGGATGTCACAATTGGGGGCCTGAGCAGCAGGTAGCGTTTGAGACTTTGAGGCAGAGGTTGTGCGAGACGCCAATCTTAGCCCTGCCTGAGGGCTTGGAGGATTTTGCAATATAGTGAGATGCGAAAATATCAGGATTGGGCACAATATTGATGCAGAGAGGGCACATCATCGCGTACGCCTCGAGGCAGTTGAAGCCTCACAAGATGAACTACCCGACGCACGATCTGGAGTTGAGGGCGGTTGTCTTCGCCCTCAAGATTTGGCGACATTACCTCTATGGGGTCCGTTGTACCACTTACACAGATCACAAGAGTCTGAGGTACCTCATGGATCAGCCGAATCTGAACATGAGGCAGCATCGGTGGCTAAATGTGGTGAAGGATTACGGCTGTGAGATCCTCTACCACCCGGGGAAGGCCAATGTTATGGCCGATGCTCTTAGCCACAACACATCCCCAATCAAGGATATTTGCTTATGCATGACAGTAGTGACTCCGCTTCTGGAGCAGATCCGAGAAGCCCAGCAGGAGGCTATGGAGGAGGAAGATCGGAAAAGTAAGCGTTTTGTCGGTCAGGTTTCCTCCTTCGACTATGATAGCCGTGGGTTGTTGACACTACACTGTAGAGTGTGGGTGCCATATCATGGAGGTGTGCGCCAGGTTTTGATGGAGGAGGCACACAAATCTAGGTTTTCTATTCATCCCGGGTTGACGTAGATGTACATAGATCTTCGTCCTGATTACCGGTGGCCCAGAATGAATTGGGATGTTGCCTGGTACGTCGAGAGATGCTTGACCTGCAGGAAGGTCAAGGAGGAGCACCAGAGACCTCACGAAAAGACGCAGTCGTTGGATATCCCTATGTGGAAGTGGGAGGACATTACTATGGATTTCATCACGAAGCTTCCCTGGACACACGGGGAGTGGATTTAATTTGGGTCATCTTGGATCGATTAAACAAGAGTGCCCACTTCATTCTGGTCCAGGGGAGCATCTCAGCCGAGAAGTTGGCCGACTGATGTGTAAATTAATAATCTTATATTTTATTCAATTTAATTTATAAAAGTAATTTACTTTACTAGACTATTAAACACACTAGGCAGTGTACCTAATCGTGCAATAGTATAGCAATGGTAAGAATGAGTGTCGAACACAAGGAACGGTGTTTAGATTGCTTTATTTTACTATTAACTAATTAATAATTAAATTAAAAGAGGGGTTGTTTTCCTAGTTTTGCAAGACTAGATACTTGATTTACTAAACTAACTCAAAAATTCACTTAATAAAACTAGCACTAAAACTAAGCAAGTAACAAGTATGAATTACCAAGGTGAGAAAGAGACTTTCGTTCAACTTCAGATTTGTTGTTATTATGGTTGTTTCATAGAATTGCAATGGATTTAGTTTCTTTGGCTACCGATTCCTAAGATGACCAAATTGATATTCACCAATTTAATCCTTTAGCAAACTAGCTTATTTATTCGGTGATCAAGCGGAGAAACTTACAAGTTCACTAGTGTTCGGTTCGATTTGCTTACACTTATAATTAATTGACCAATTAAATTTGTTGATTAAATTTTATATATGATTTATAGTCATATATTGGCTCCTATACCTTTTTACCCACTTTTCTACTTAACCCTAGGTTTTAATCAAAACTCTAGTCCTATAATTTTGCAAATCACAAGATCATAAGATTCAAATTCAATTAAGAAAAATATTCATTCTAACCTAATCAAATTCAACAATAAGCAGATAAAAACCAGTTATCAAAAGTACTTGAGGTTCTTTAATAAGCAAAAGTCAACAAATAACCAAATAACTAAATCCTAACTATGAAATCCGCCATGTTTAGTCAACTCATCCTAGCTAAACGAAATACATGAGTGTTTAGCTCATGATTTCAACAAACAAAGTCATAAAATCTAGATTCAAAAGTAAAGACATAACTATTCCTAATGAAAAATCAAAAAGTAGAGTTTAGTTGCCTTTGATCTCCTCCTTCTAATGATTATGATTGAATTCCTTGCTTCCAATGCTTAATTCCAGTGCCTTTGCCTAAAAAAGCTTCGAATTCTCCAGAGCCAAAAGTTCCCATTCAGAGGTTTATGTGAGATATTTATACTTTTTCCCGAAAGCAGGGCACCACGTCATGGTGGGTCCACCACGTGACCACGTCGTGGTGATTGTGTTTATCCCGTAATCTCCATGTCATCGAATCTGATCGGGAATCTTCAAGACGCCACATCATGGTAGGATCACCACGACGTGTTGGGTGTATTTTTCTTCATTTTATTGCTTTGGTTCAATCTTCAATCTTCTAGCTTCCTTAATCCAGTTTCCAACTTCCTTTTTGCTCTAAACAAGTCTTTTAGTCCCTACAACACAATTCATAGCAAATTAAGTATCTTTTGTTCTATTAAGGGCATAAAAGTAATTAAAATATTAATGTATGTTGTCTAAATATGTGTATAAGTATGCACATATCACCGACATCTACATCAGAGAGTTAGTAGCTCGACACGGAGTGTCAGTTTCCAAGATTTCAGATAGAGATGCACGATTCACTTCCAGATTTTGGAAGAAGTTTCACGACGAGTTGGGTACTCGTATGCACTTTAGCATGACTTTTCACCCGTAGACGGATGGTCATAGCGAGCGGACCATCCAGACTTTGGAGGATATGTTGCGGGCGTGTGTCTTAGAATTCAGTGATAGCTAGGATACCTACCTTCCCTTGGCGGAGTTTTCCTACAATAATAGCTACCACGCAAGTATCGACCCTCCCCCCTTTGAGATGTTGTATGGGAGGAAGTGCATGACTCTGATATGCTGGGGTGAGGTTGGATAGAGGGTCATGGGAAGTACCGAGGTGGTACTCAAGACGACCGATAGGATACAGCAGGTCAGGAGCAGGTTTCAGACTGCTCAGAGTCGGCAAAAGAGCTACGCCGATAGACGCCGATCGGACCTGGAGTTCCAGGTCGGGGATATGGTTCTCCTGAAGGTGTCACCTTGGAAAGGTATCATCCGGTTCAGGAAGCGGGGTAAGTTGGGCCCAGGTACATCGGGCCTTTTAGAGTTGTAGCCCGGGTGGACAACATGGTGTACCGGCTGGATCTGCCTGTCGAGCTTAGTCAGATACATAGCATATTCCATGTCTCCTAGCTAAGGAAGTGCTTGGTAGATAACTCTGTAGTGGTACCTCTAGAGGATATTCAGGTGGATGACAGCCTGAACTACATCGAGCGACCAGTAGCTATCCTCGATAGGAAGTCGAAGGATCTGAGGAACAAGAGGGTTGAGCTGGTGAAGGTGCAATGGCAGCACCGCAAGGGCTCGGAATGGACTTGGTAGCCGGAGGATGAGATGAGAGAGCACTACCCCGAGATATTCCCAGATTCAGTAGACTTCGAGGACGAATTCTAGAATAAGTGGGGGAGATTTGAAACACCCCGATCCTGGTATGTAATTTTTATATTGAGTTTTTCATTTTTACATAGGGACTCGACGAGTTAGAGGCCCAAACTCGTCGAGTAAAATGGGAATGGGACGCGGGACTTAAGGCATCTACTCGACGAGTCGAAAGACTAGACTCGACGAGTAGAGCTGCCAGGGTGAAACCCTAATTTTTAGGGTTTGCACCCTATTTAAACACCTTATATGGCCTCCACTCCAACCCACATCACCACCAAACCCTATTCACGAAACCCTAATCGACTTTTGAGTGTTATTGAGCTATTTTGTGCCATTTTTGTGATTTGAAGCTTGGAGAAGGAAGGAAAGGCTTGGGGATTCAAGAAGAAGGCAGTAGATCCAGAGCTTGGGTTGTATTTCCAGCTTGTTTAAGGTATAAAGATTATACCTTGGCTTTCCATCACTTAGATCTTCTTTAGGGCTTGCATATTGTCATTTTTTGGGCCATTTCAAAGTCACTTTCGGGATTTGAGTGCATATTAGAGTGATGACTTCAGATTTGGGAACATTGGAGCTCAGGAAGCTTAAATTTTCCACCTTTATTGAGTTATGGCCCTATCCCATGTATTAGAACTCCTTTATGGCTTAGTTTTGGTGTTCTAGCTTCATAACGCCATGCATGCACGTAAAGTTAGCAACTTTACGTGTTATGCTAGCCTAAGGATACCAGATCTATGGAATGGATGCATTGAACTCAAAAAAATCAACTGCATGGATTTGGCATATGGGGGACTCGACAAGTTGTTCATGTAACTCGGCGAGTCGGGTCGTGGTTCCCCAACCTTCTTCTTGTTCTGAGTGAACTCGTTGAGTCTGGGAGATGACTCAGCAAGTTGGACATAGTTCTTAGACTGAAAGATTGAAAAACTCGACGAGTCCAAGGAGGAACTCAGCGAGTTATGAGCAAATGTCCCGATTCTGTAAAGGAAGGACTCGAAGAGTCCAAGGAAGGACTCGACGAGCTGAATGGAAAAGTCCCGATATTGTTGATAAGAGAAACTCATCGAGTTGTGGAAGAACTCGTTGAGTTGGATCGCGATTCCAAATACTTCTGATCTACGAAACTCGACGAGTTGGTGGACCAACTCGGCGAGTTGAGTCAACCAGAGTGTTGAATTTGACCAGGGTGTTGACTTTGACTTTGACCTAAGTGACCCTTGAAAATGTTATGAGTATGGAAGGGTGATTAAGGAAGGTTGTTATGTGTAGGAGTTTGAGAGGAGTCGATCCCAACATCGAGGACAGTTCGGCTACTACACGACATTGATGTGAGTTACCTTCCAGTAGAAGTGGGCCTAAGGCACCAAGGCCGGACTACTAGTAAGAGTTATAGTATAAATGATTGTATTTGTCATAATTATCTGGTATGTTGCTATCTGTTATGATTATGTGCTAGTATGCTATGATGTAATGTGATATGTGATAGGAGAGGTAGGATAGACCCCAGTACCGGTCGATAGAGTCGAAGGAGTATGCCAACACCTAGATAAGCTAGGCAGTATATGACTTATATGTTTATGCACTAGGATGCTATAGATTAGGGGGTGAAATAGTCTGCGGTATCGGTCGAAAGGACCGAAGGGGTAGGCCAGCTCCCTGATATGCTAGGCAAGATGCCAGTCGAAAGGGCCGAAGGGGTATGCCAGCACCCTGATATGCTAGGCTAGGTTCGGTCGATGAGACCGAAGGGGTAGGTCGGCACCCTGATATGCTAGGCAGTTACCGGTTGAAAGAGACCGAAGGGGTAAATTAGTACCCATATATGATGGACAATATGTATGTTATATGGTATGTGGTATGATGGGGGAAATCACTAAGCCTTGTGCTTACGGTTTTTAGTTTTTGTCTCAGGTCCTTCTTCTTCGAAGGGAAAGGAGCCGACACGGTAGCAGCGCATCACACACATGATTTCCGCATATAAGATTCTTGTGATTTGTACTCTGACATTATTATGATATGGTTTTGAGATACTTGACCTATGGTTTTATGAAATAAATTACCTGATGGTGTTTTCTTATAAATTGTTTTATAAATCGCTATATTAAAAATGAAATTTGTGACATCCCCATTTTCACGGCCAGAAAAGACCGATTTTGTTTATGCTTTATAAAAATCAGAGTATCTCTTTCAATAAAAACATTGCGGAATTTGTTCCCAGAAAAACATGATAATTTCATTATCAAAGCATTTCCGAAGAAATGTATTTTTATTCATTTTAAAACATTTGGGATGTCATCGTCAATACAGAAACATAAGCATAAGCAGAACTTACATTCATTTACACTAGTGATCTATATCTCCTTAATCTCTCAGTGTAATGTAACTTCACATCATCACCTGTGATACAAGTAAACTGAGTGGGTCAGGTTGGGAAACCTGGTGAGTACATAGGGTTTTCAACCCACAATAATATAATTATTATGTTTAAACAATCAAGCAATCAACCCAATTACCCATCCCCATTATCTTCTTTACTCTTAAGGATCTATCCTAAGAGTCATCTATCCTGCATTCGTTTATTCTGAGGTCCCTTGCTTCCAAGGTTATAGGACTGGCACTAAATCCATAGTTGTTAATGCTCGTTCGTAAAGCACTAATTCCATAGCTGCTATAGTTTATTCATCGGGTACTAAATCCATAGCTACCAGTGTTTATCTAATAAGTACTAAGTCCATAGCTACCAATTCCTATCACGTACTAAGTCCATAGCTACCAGTGTTTATCTAGTAGGTACTAAGTCCATAGCTACCAATTCCTAACAGGTACTAAGTCCATAGCTACCAGTGTTTATCTAGTAGGTACTAAGTCCATAGCTACCAATTCCTAACAGGTACTAAGTCCATAGCTACCAGTGTTTGTCCAATAGGCACTAAGTCCATAGCTGCCAGTGTTATTTATTAGGCACTAAGTCTATAGCTGCTTATGTTTACTCATATCATCTTTTCTCTCTCATCATTCATCTACCCATGTCATCCCCAACATATTTGTATATATAAAATACATATACAGTTTAAATCATTTTAAAACATGTATAAAAACGTTCATCCAGCATAGACAGCAAGTACTCAGATAATATGCACACATAGCACGTAATTTATATAAAATACTTCATATCTATGTGTAAGATGAAAGTAACTATGCACTCACTTGATTAGGTGGTGATTCCGAACTCAGACAGCACTTCGTTATCCCAAAACAATTTTTCTCGACAAAACCTAGTATTAATACCACTAGGGTTTAGTTTTTAACGTTAACCGCGACTAATTAATAGTCTAGCTATTATTACTATTATATAAGCATTAAATAACACTCAATATAACTCATAATAATAACCCAAATATTTATTTTAAGGTGCTAATAATGTTACTATAATTAAATAAAATCTATATTAAATATAGTATAGGCGTAGCTCACTTACAACGGTTTTTTATTAAAAACCGGGTTTCGCTGGAGCAGCGTTTCCGAGCCGAAAGTTTTCTTTTCGAAGTCGTCGGGCGCTCCGGGGCTTTCTTCTCGTGCTAGGGAGGTTCCCTAGACTTGGGAGGGGTTTAAGGAGGTTAGAGAGAAGTTAGAGAGAGAAATAAAGACTTATGGTGTGAAGAAATAATGAAGGGTTCACCCTTTATTTATAGGGATTTTATAGTAAAGTAGCCGCTAAGTTTCGTCCGTATTTTCCACGTACGAGCTCCGTTTTCTACATTGTTTATATCCACGCGTTGGTATTTACGAGGACTACAACTTTCATTTAGACCTCGTCGGCTAATTCTCCTTCTATCTCAGATTTACAAAAACTATATCGTATTTATCGCGCTCGAAGAGTAGCGACTAAGCTTCGTCCATATCTTTCGCATACGAGCTCCGTTTCCGACTTTATTTATATCCACGCATTGGTATTTATGAGTACTACAACTTTCATTTAGACCTCGTTGACTAATTCTCAATCTATCTCGGATTTACAAAACTGTATCGAATTTATCGCGCTCGAAGAGTAGCGACTAAGCTTCGTCCATATCTTTCGCATACGAACTCCGTTTTTTACTGTCTTTTTATCGTTTAACTCCTATTAACGATATCTTCATTTCTCGTTTAGATTATTTTGGCTGAAAATCGACCGATCTAAAATTCGAATTTTTGGGCTGTACATTGCTATGCTAAATCTTAGAAAAATTATAACTTCCTCATACGAAGTCAGATTTGGGCGTTCTTTTTATAGACACTCTCAGTTTAACATTTTCTATGAATTTTGTTTAGATCGTTAAGGCTAAAAGTCGCTCTATCGTAAATTCACGTTTTACACTTCCCAGTGTCGTGCCGGTTCCGTCGCGAAACTTCGACAGGTCATAACTTCTTCATTATAACTCGGATTTCGGTGCTCTTTATATGTACGGAAACCTTGTAACATATAATACAACTTGGTTAAGATTATTTATTCTAAATAATCTTTTCTCGAAAAGTCATTTTCGACCCTTATTATCTCTAAATTGACTAGCCCGGATCTACGGGCGTTACAAAATTTTTGTCTTAAATTTTGGGACGTTACACTATGAAGGCTGCTGAAGAAGCAAACGAAATGGACTCTAAAAGAACTCGCACACTAAATCAGCGTACAGACAATCTAGCAGAACAAGTAAATGAAAAAGAAAAGTGGGTTGTTGAAGCGATGAAAGAAGTGAAACGAGCTAAGAAGTGGACTGAAAATGCAAATAAGGAGATCAGTAAGTTGTGTGCAGAACAGGATCGTGTAACAGATGTTGCTAGAATTAGAGGAGATTTTATTGATCGAGAACAAAATATGTATCCCTTATAATTTTCTAATTTATGGAAACCAATCTAAGTATGTATTAGGTTTTATAATGCTCTTTACAATAATGTTAATAAAAAAGGATAATTGTCATTTTAGATAATCATATTGTTCCTTTTTACAAAATTCAATTTGAAAAGACATTATAATATTCATATTTAAAATTAGATTACATTTTTGGCCGATAACTAGGAACTTGCATCCGATGCAAACTATCGTGTCTACATGATTTTCAAACAATTCCATGTAGGTCTTAATTAGTTCGAAACCATTATCAGTCAATTCGACTCGATCTTCTATTGTTAGAGTTTTCCTACGTGTGTCTTCGATGATGTCCATTGTGTTCACAAATTGTCATATATCTTCCAAAATAGTAATGAGGAGCATTTGCATGTTATACAATGCTACTTTTCTCCAATCCTCAGTCGGTGAAGGCGGTAATGAGATTTCCAATATTACCATTAGTTATTTAGCATGTTGATAATCACGAAGCATTTCTAATGCAGACATATCAACAAGACATCGGTGCTCGTCTTCAAGACGTGGTATAACATACTCTATATACAACTCATCTTTATCGTTCGAGCATTGGATGTTGGAGACTGAAAATAGAATATAACCTAAATTATATTAATATACTATTTAAAAGCCAATGTCCATCAAAGTATTTAATAATAATAAAAAACACTTCCAGAAACATATTCATAACAAAAGAAAAAAAAACATAATTGCAACTAGTCTATCATAATAGGTTTCTCAACATTTGTTCCGGTGCCATCTTTGGGAGTCATATCTGCTTTCAAATTAAGTTTGAACCCCCTTTCTGATTTTTTTTTTCTTAATTTTATAGGTGTCTTTGCTGATTTATTTTTTATCTTAATTTAAAACTCAACATCATCGTTTTTTATCTACAAAAACAAAATTTCAAGACCATTTTAATACACTACCATAAAAATACATTATAAATATAAAATTATTGTTTTCCGATTTTACCTTTAACAATATTCACGCTAACTCGTCTTTGAACTAACATGAGTTATTAAACAATACTTAGAAAAATAAAATATATATTGTAGTTATTCCGGATCATCATTCTAGACCACGTTCATCGTGTTCCGGACCTACATTACCATTCTGGAACCCCTACATTACCTTGTCACAGACTAAAACAATCGATCATAAACACAATACAAAGTACTTACATAACATTCATACACGTACAACGAGAAATAGATAAAAAAAGGATAATCCGGAGTTGTTCCGGACTTGTTTTTCGTGTTCCGGGCCATTCCATACAATTCCGGAATACGTAAATCGTTTCAGAAAATTAAATGCAAAGTAATTAAGTGTAAAAATTACTTGGTTTGACGAATTCATGTTCAAAATTTGGTCCAAAATACGGGTAGATTGTGCTTTGGAATCTGCAAATTCCAGATTTTTTTGTGTGGGACCCATATATACTATTCGGCTATAGTATTAGACTTGGGCCGATTTTCAGGTCCGAAATGACTCATTCCGGACCAAAATGTTAGTTTAAAAAAAAAACAAAATTTGGTTATATTTAAAAAAACCCAAAAAAATATTAGATTAATCAATTTCCCTATTATTAATCGTATTTTTTTATAGTTTCGTTATTTTTTCAATTTTTAAAACAATCCAATTTTTAGCTATATTTCCCCCTTTTTATTACATTTTTTTTGGTTTTGTTCTTCGGTTGCATATCAATATGTTCTTAAGATAATTTGATTTTTCAGTTATTCCTAATGTTTTTTTTCGAACAACTGAATGATTTTTCAGTTGTTCCTAAGGTTTTTTGAAATTTGTCTTAAAATATATGATTGATATTTTCACATATCTATAATAAAACATGTTGTAAAAAACTAATTTTATAGTGGAGAATGTAAGCAGAGGAATGATTAATGAAAAGAAAAAGATCAAAAGGGGTTGAGGTGGGGACTTTGATTAAAGCCCAAACCCAGTGGGTTAAGTCAACCACTTGGTAGTTGGTACTTGCTAGTTGCTACACAACGTAAGCAACATCCACTTTCTTTTTACTAAACTTGTAGTCTTGTAGTCTTGTACTACCACTTTGAAGTTTGTACTAGCAACAAAATAAATGCAAATATATGTATACACTAATATGATCATCATTTTTATTGTTTTACAAAAAGAGGAATGAAGAGTATAACTCATAATGATATAGGTGTTTTCTATAAATTTTGTAGACTAAAAAACTAAACTTTCAATACTTCACTCAAAAAGTGTATGTCAATTTCAGTTTAAGCTCGAACACAAATTGGGGCTCTTCCATGAGACTTTGTCAACTGTGAATGATATTTTCCTTATGTGATGAAGTTAGATCTTAGCTTCAAGTGTTGTTTTTTCATTTATCTAATGAAGTCATGACATAATCAAATATCACATATGAGTGTTTTTTTTACTTAATATCAAAAAACCAACTTAATAGAGAATGACTTATGTGCTTCACGGTGTATTTTTGTATTTTTCGACTAATATTTTCAGATTTAGTCAGGAATATGTTTAGACTTTAGTAAACTCATTTTGAGCCCATTAAAATCTTTAAGTAAATTCGGTAACATTTTTAAATAGAGGCAAAGTGTAAATGCTAAAAAACAAGGTACAAATTAAAAGGCTGAGGCCTGAGGAAGGTGCAGCGTACCTGGCTTACAAGAATTAAATGATGATGGTTGTGACCTTGGACTCTTTTGCGGGTCCTTCTAGAGATGTTATGTATCGTACATGCACTCATCAAACATTATGCGCGTCTTCTTATGCCTTATTTTGATTATGTTATTCACACATTATTCTAAAACTATTTTATTTATACTAAAAGCCATATTTGACAACAATCTATTCTTTTTTTTTTAAAAAAATAATAACAGTAATAAATGGGTCAGTAACTTTGTAAAGCAACTAACCGTTTATCATGAACACAATAGGTTACTTTTCTTTATATATTATTAAGGTGTTTGTTGTTTTTTTTAAAGCAAAAATTCATGAAGTCGACGAACCACCTCTGCAACCCTATGCAGTAAAAGAGGTGGACCAAACAGCTGCAGACTGTAATAAGAAGCGTGTTTTTTTTTAACATCTGCATGCTGCTACAGATATTAAAAAATTAAAATAAACTGATTTTATAAACCAAAATAGTTTTTTAATATTGAAAATTTAATAATATATGACATTTCAGTAAACGTTTATGATATTTCAGCAAATAATAATGATACTTTAATAAAAATAGAGATATTTTAGCAAAAAATAATGATATTTCATCAAGAAATTATCATTATTCAATATAAAAAAACAAAAAAAAAAATCAACAAGAATAAACAAAAAAAAGCGAAAAAAATATAAAATAAGATTTCAACAACATATAATCAAGATTTCAGCAAGAAAAAAAGAAGAAGAAGAGGTTGGAAGAGGCAATACAAGTGTTGCACCAAACAGAACACACGCGTAGATTTTTAACTCTGAACGCTTCTAAAAAACAAACAGCTGCGAGATTAAAAGTGATTCGAGTGTGCTGCGTCGCGCAGTAATAAGAGGTCTAAAAATATTTTTAGACCTCTTACAAAAAACAAACAGTATCTAAGTCTTATTTTTTTTATAACACATCATTGTAACCGACTATTGCAATTCTCCAACTGTTTTAGGGTCTAACTTGGCACCTTTGGGAGCACTGCACCTCTAAGTGAGTATCCATATCTTTTCCAATCAACACTCATTTTTTGTCATTTTTATTTATTTAAAACACACCATGTTTAGAGGACACTATTTTTTGTTGAACTTCAAGTGTATCAACGATGTATCCAACGTCGGTCATGAGAAATTAAATATAAGTATTAGAATCAAGGTAGTAACATATTCAATAAGGAACACATTTTAAAGATTCTAGTCTCCTAGCTCGTTTTTTCAAAGATACCATGGTGAGATATATAATTATGAGGGATTGAGGGTGACAATCAACACTCGGACACTTATTTATGATGCATGATCATGTCATTGTGCATTTTGGAAACGACAATGCTTGTGGGGTGCCTTGGCGTTTTCGGGAAAGGTACGTATGAAATCGACCAATTTGGATGCTTTCCTACACGTGTCTTCCTGTTAAACGACCAATTATTTCCATACAGTATCTGGTAGTCCTTTCAATTATTGTTATGCCATCCTTCAAAGTTCTCTATGACTGCACATATGCTTCAATAAGATTGAAGTAAAACTAGTAAAAATTGATACCCTATAAATGATAAAGTGAAAGTGATCTATTGTGATTATTCAATTTCCTTGGGCCTACAACCAATAGCACGCACGCATAAACCATAAAGTGAGTCAATTTGACGAATGAAGCAAATGTAGATCAACTTACAAGGGTTAAATATGTAGCTAATTAAACAAATTAATACCAGAATTACTAGTTCGTCGCCTAATGTTACAATCGATTAACTAGTGTAGCATAATATGTCCTCGGGGTTATTACTGGTGTGAATGTAATTAATAAACTAGTGTAGTAGAATTACTTATTCTAATGTTATTGATTAGATAGTGTAGCATTTTGAAAAAGCTTTTACATCGTTTTATTTTTTCGATCCCACCATTACACATTTATTTTTTTGATTTAGCCCCAACATTTTTTTTATTTTTTCGGATTAAATCTTAACATTCTCTCTCTCTCTCTCTCTCTCTCTCTCTCTCTCTCTCTCTCTCTCTAAAAAAAATCCTTACATCTTTGTTAACTTTGACGATTTCTTGCATTCGGTTTCATAATTTCATGACAGATGCTCCTAGCTTCATGACGACTTTAAGTATATATAGAGAGATTGTGTTGTAAATCCATTGTTTGACGATTGCACAAATTCCTCTTTCATGTGGCATCATCAATATGGTCATCCATTTGATCTAGAAAAGTTCAGTGCAATATACGTAATGATCATCCGTTTGATCAAGGGTTGTTGACATTGAGTTTTTGGTGTTGGTTATGGAGAAGAAACGATTAAAGTTTTATTGTTGGCTTTGTGATTCTCATTAGGAGCCATATGGTTCGATGATTGAAGAAGAACAACCCCTCCCATCTTCTTCACGCCAACGGCTAATATCCCTCTACTTTTCTTGTTTTTATCATCTTCCATCATAGAATTCTATGACTCTCTAGTGAGATTAAAAAAAAAGTCAACATAAACAATTTTCACTATTCATTCGCCATAACCAACATAAAAAAAACTCAATGTCGATAACCATTGCTCAAACTGAACGAGTGTTACACATCTTTGCTTGAACTTTTCCATATCGTTACACGTGTCTACAATGTTCTTGACAAATCGTCAAGTAATGGATTTACATGACCATCTCGTTAGATTACTTTAAGCCATCATGAAACTTGGAGCAGTTGCCGTGAAAATGTTAGAAATCTTAGAAGATAACAAATTAAGGTTTAATCCAAAAAAATCCAAATATATAATATATTTTATAGTCATTTATTAGATTAACTCTTTATTATATAATAAGAACATAAAATGATAACAAGTTAATAACACAATTCATAAAATGATGACAAGTTAATAACACAATTTTTTTCGGATCTGCAGACCAGACCTACTAGATTTGTCTTAAAACTAACCCAACCCAGCATCTTTAAAGGAAAATATTAAATTAGCCTAAACATTAAACATTACTAAAGTACTCCCGTGTTTTGGTGGTTATAAAGTAATAAAAATGAACAAAATTTCACTACTGGGTAGGTAAAATCTTTGGTCGAACATATCCTGAAACTTTAGGTCAAATCCATTTTTGGATCACTTTTTTCAGGGCATCACTCATGTATAATGAACGAAGTTTTCCTGATACTTCCAATATATTTATATATCCCACAAACTCAGGCGTGAGCAATCCAAAGTCTTCAAAGTGACTTTGGTGTGTTATTAAATATAAAAGTCATTCTTAGTCTTCAAAGTGACTTTGGTGTGTTATTAAATACTCCCTCTGTCCCAAAATTATAGTCCATATTTCCTTTTTGGTTTGTCCCAAAATAATACTTCACTTCTAAAAATAAATAACATTTTTACCAAAATATCCATCATTATTATTTAGCCAACTAATCATTTAATGGAACATTAAATGCAAAGTAAGGACAAAACTGTCATTTTATTATATAAAGTTAGTGGTAATTAATGTTTTTCTTAATCTGTGTGTTTTTTGTCTGTGGACAATAATATTGGGACGGAAGGAGAATAAAAGCCATTCTTTATTTATTTGAAAAGCCTGATACTCGAGTCGAGCCTCAAATTTCGGTCCAATGTCAACTTTTAATAAGGTATGGGTTTAGTACAATGTTTCACATTTATACAATATAAATATCTGTAACATTTTTTTTAATAGTAACAGGTTAAGTTTTATTTTTCTTCTGTTTAAATATATTAAACTTACATAGTTACATATTATTTCCATTTTATGCAAACTATAGTTGTTTTTGACAGATAATTTAGTAGATAAAAAAGTATAACAATTTCTATTTTCTTTCTTTTTCATTTATAACTAGTTGGGAAAATCAAGTCACGAAAGACCTTTCCTTGATTTGAAGCCTCGTATTCAATCAAGTTGATTCGTACACAATAGATCTTTTTCGTAAACAATCAAGTTGTTCAACCCTAGGGGTGAGCATGGTGCGGTTTGGTGCGGTTTTTGTATTTTAAAACCGTTGGGTGCGGTTTTGCAATGGTTCGGTTTTTCGGTTTTTAAATGTGGTTTCGGTTTCTATTAGTGCGGTTTCGGTTTTAAACCGTGTTTAGAATTTGGTGCAGTTTTTTATGTTTTTTGGTGCGGTTTTTTAAAACTGTAAGAACTGAAAACCATATGCATGTAAGTTTTTATTGTGTTGTTTTTTTTTTTTTTAAATCATTCATTTTCAACTCAAAACAAAAATACATAAATAAGAACTGTAAGTTGCTTAAAGTATAACTTGTGACTACTTAGAAACTAATTAATAATTGAAGGTTGGTTGATTTTGACATAATTTGTTACAAGCTTATTACATGTAATCGATTAGTACGTTTAGCTAATAATAGAACATTTCTTTTGCACCCCATATAGTCTTACAAAAACACAAAATAAACATATAATAAATATATTATCGTTTATAAGTATTTTAAATAACATGTATATAATATACATTGATTTATTTATTACTATACACGCTTGCGGTGCGGTTCGGTTTTGGGTGGACCGGTTTTTTGGGTGGACCGGTTTTTTGGATAGAAACCACACCGAACCGTTGACCTTCGGTTTTTGCAAAAATTAAATCTGCACCATTGGTTTTTGCATCGGTTTCGGTTGCAGTTTATTGCGGTTTTGTCGATTTTTCTTTAGTCGTTTTGGTTTTTGTTCACCCCTATTCAACCCACTTATGAGATCAAATGGGCACCATTGGAGGAGCAATGATCTTGGAGGTACACATAAATAAAAAAAATTCACTCCGACCTCCTTATCAATGATAGTTACTAACCCCAGTTTGGCAAATAAACAATGATAAAACTTGAAAGCCCAAAAATAATTGATCTACCATGATAAAATATATACAATGATAACACCAGCTAAAAAAATTTAAATCAGTTTTTTCCTTCTTTTTTTTTCCGTATATGATATTCTTCTAATGTAGCTTTTATTATTTTTCCATCTTTAACCTAAAATCTACAACAAATATACAAGGGTATCACCTAACACTACTCTGATGCAAACGATAGACACACCCCCACCCTCTCTCCTTACCTTTCTCAATCGTCACCAACAACACCTTCAGCAACTCCCCCGCCTCCTCCTTCCCCGAACACTCCAAATTCGTCTGAAACAGCGGCAACGGTGTCGGCGGGTTATACCACCGCTGCTTCCCACCACCACCCTGGTTAATATTTTGTCTGACCACAACATCTGAACTACTCCCAACAATATGCACCACCTCATCATCAACATCCACATGAATCACACTGTCCAACCTTATCTCCGCTTCAATCACCCAATCGGGATCCGCCGGGACACCTTTAAACTCCGGTTTGCCCAAATTTACAAGACTGGCGGAGGTGACGATTAGAATAAGTCGTTGGGTGATAATTATGAATTTACCCCCGTGTTTTAGGGATTTGGAGAGGACAAGGGTTTCGTCTTTTAAGGTGTTGGAATCGGAACTGATGATTACGGAGATACCGATGGATTGTTCCCATGAGTAGGGTTTTAAGGGGTAGTTTGGGGATAATGGTCTTGGGAGACGGACTCGGAGGCGTTGGGATCCCATGTGGTAGAGTTTGCTTCGGTTCCGTATGCTGCGTGCGGTTTTTTCTGTTACTTGGAGAATGCTTGCAGCTGGCCTTGCCACTAGTCCGGTTACTCCCAGTGCTATACCTGAGAGGACACCTGGAAGCCCGTGTTTTTCAGCTCCTCTTATTGGCGATTGGAGAAGACCAGTCAGCCCTTCCAAAACTTCATTTATTACACCTTTGCCATGAGACGACATCCCCTTTTTTTGTTGCCTTTCCATTTCTGATGCAGATGGGTCGTCGTCCATTGTAAAAGCAACAATACCCTGACAGCAAGTATATCATAGTTTAATTTAAACACACCATGGATATACAAATAAATAAATGTACCTTATGTGCTGCTCTACTGACTTGGGTGGCAGCATCACTTATGGCATAAACTGTATTACTAACAAGACTAGTAGTTCCCTGTGCCATGCCTGTGATGAGTCCTGCTGGACTCTGCAAAAGTAGTCTTACTTAATTCTTAATATGTTTGTTTCAAAGGCTGCAAAAGTAGCAACATGTGAAGATATTTACCTTCATAAAGCTTCTGGCTGGAACTGAGAGGAAATCTTTGATGCCAACTCCCACACTCCTTGCGAAACCCATGGGATTTCCTATTACACCAGCAGAGCCAAAAACCTGAAGAAGAAGAAAAATATGATGGAATTTTAACAACACTGTAAAAAATAATAATATTTTACTTCACATATATAAACTTAAACTAACCTTGTACATTTCATGAAGAAGTTGGCGTGTGTAATGTATGATCAAGATCTCTCGTATGGATTCCAAGCTAGCCAGCTGATGAGAAATTGTTAACCGCCTCAGATGAATCCGTGCTCCCTCCACGTCAGCAAGAGCCATTAGACCTCTCTGCATGTAAAATTACACGAATTAAGTAATTAACTTTATTTTGAAAAATATCCGAAATAGTCAGTCCTACTTACATGGATAAGAAATTCTCCTGATGTAAGTATTCCATTCCTTAGCATCCACGGACTGCTCGAAAAGCTGCAAAAAAAGGAACATATTTACACATATGCCCTTCCTTCTCAGTAGGGAGTGAAATGAATCACCTTAGGGTCAAAGTGATGGGGGCCACTTCAAGCAGCTCAACGTATATTTTCTTCTGTTTTCTTGCAAGGAGATATATTTTCTGCCAAGGTGCACCAATTGGAACTATTGATGGTAGCAAAGGGAAGCTTTCACTGTCTTCCTTTTCAGTATCTGAAAATTTATTCTTCTTATTATTAACACTCAAGTTTGAGGAAAGAGGCAGCAAGACTGTATCCATATGTGGCATTCCTCTGCTATGGAACCTTGAGGATACGGCCTTAAACAAGTCAAACAGACTTAAAATCACATCTTGCTCAAGCTCAAGATGAAAATCTGTCATTCTAAAACAAAGGAAACTGTTAGTAATTCATAAACATTTAAGAGTGGGTATTTATTTACATAAATAAACAGAATAATAAATACTTTAAGTTTATATGCTCAAACGAAAGCAAAGCTCTATCTTTATTCCTCCATTTTGCTGCAGCCAATGAGAACACAGGCTCACATGAAGCATCTTTACTTTTGATCTGAGAGGTCGCCATTTGTTTATACTCATGATCAAACGATAGAATAACAGGGTAAGGTGTGGTTGGTAGTTGGTTATCAATCTGCAAAGCGAAAATTTTCAAGGAAAACTTTTGCTGATCCAAACTTTGAACTAGATCAATGCTTGTGTTCCTTGCACATGCAAAAAGTAACTCCTACAAATGGGGAAACTTTATAAGAATGGTGAAAATGACATCTTAAATTTGTTTATAGAGTAATGGTACCTGTGGTTGAGAACTCATAACAGAAATCCCAATGAAGGGAATGGAAACTGATAATCTTTCACAACTTTCTTGCTTTTGGTCATCTTCTTTTTTATCAGTTAACCTAGGAGAACGCGAGATTTTTATATCATCAAAGATATGATAACTGGAATCAATGATGCTGAGAACCTGTATGATATGGAAAAAAAATGTAGCACTTAGAAAAGGAATAAAGTGATAAATAGGAATGTTTGAATCTGAAATACAACAATTATACCTTCAATGCTCCTTCAGCATGGACAGATATTAACAGCCTTCTCTCAGGTTTCTGCCAAAAAGAATATCATGAAAGGATTTAACCCCATGTACACATTTTTGTATAAGTTAGAAAATTTACCTCAGAAGTTGAAGGTAAAACCACAGGTTTGTACTCTTTGGCATCATCAAGAGTATAAGATCCTACTACCCTCTCAGCAAACACCTTGGAGATTAAAATATATGAGTACTTAATCAATAACTACAACATATGATTTGTAAATGGAATGCATACCTCAACAGTTAGACGATGTGGGTAAGAAGGTTCATCCCATGCATAAGGGCAAGATGTGTAGGAATGTATAACAGTCTCAAAAGCTTCACATTTTTGTTGATAAACACGTAGTCTCTGCAACATGTCAACAAAATTTAATCATTAATCAAAACATAGGGAAATTAAGAAATGAAGAGCATGCAGGAACTAAGTAACCTCCTTTGAGAAATTATCAATCCTGTAAGGCATAAATCCCGTATCATCATCAGATAAAAGAATCAAATTGGTCCCAGAATCTCCATGTGGATTCCCAACAATCTTGTCATCTCTGATTGCATCGTCAGCATTTTGAACCTCTACACGGACCATACTTACAGCACCAGTAACATAGTTTCGCATTTTCAATTGTGTATCACCTAAATGTTCTGGTAAGAAACACCCTGACCACTGCCATCCAGGCTCATCAAAACGAGCAGAAACCAGTAATTCCCTGTTTTATGTAACATAAGCATGTGAACAAACTGTGGTAAGAAAAAAGTTACAAGAAAAACCAACACTGTACCTTGTTACGTCTGTCCAATGAATATGGGAGTGTTGTCCCACCTTCAAATGGTATATAAAGTCGGACCCCTTCTGCCTATAACACAAGTCCTTACTGCATGCATTACTAATAACATATCTAGGCTGGAAATTGATAATCCTTGTTCTTCCAGAATATGGCCCAGAAATAGCACTCGATGCAACAGATATTACATATGAAGAATTGGCTGATGATCGGGGGACAAGGACTGTAGTTGAACCGGTTGGTGGGACAAGGAAGAATTCACTAGACCACGTGTAGTTTGAGGTACTTGCCACATCAGATTCAGAGTGGGACCGACTAACTCTCACCATGATCTCACTCGAAGCAATATTAGGGTCAGGAGAATACATGCGAAAGTTGACTTTTTTGCGACTTGTTTCATCCAAGTCAATCTGTTGGTTGTTTGAAACTAAGCTTTTTTCCTCATCATATGGTGTGCTAATAATATTCTTCTTGTTTGATCCAGATGAACTGAAGGATTCCTTTCTAGTGGAAACAAGGTTATTGTTTAGGGGAAACCTCCTCATAGTCATACCATCATTGTTTAAGATTTGGTGTGAAGACAAAAGGCTCAGACCATCTTTTTTGCCCAAAAACGGGTCCTCTTCATCTAAATCATAACAGGAAGGCAAAGTGTCGCGCATTGTCAGATCATTAGTTGAGTTTGCAATTGTGAGGGGAAAGCCACAGCAGTTGTACAATAAGAAGGGAACAAATATGCAGATTTCACGAGCCCCAGAGAATGCATCCATCACCTTTTCCATTGTCACATATAATGGACCTACACAAAAACACATCAGCTTTTGTGAGTGTGTGTGTGTGTGTGTGAGAGAGAGAGAGAGAGAGAGATGAGGAAAAAAAATGTACATCACCTTTAGAAATGTCAGCAGTGAAGTTAATGGATTCTGAAGAAGAAAACTTTGTTCCACTAAATTTAGCAATTTCACTGAACTTTTCTGCACGTGGGAACTTGAGAACAGAAGGTCTAAAACCGTGTATATCAAAAGTTAATGAAAGATCATGTGAAGAATCAATATGATAAAAAGAAGTTTCAACCTGCAGATGTTAGAAAAGTATAAGTCATGATGAAATTATTATATGGTCATAAACAAAATGTGGAAGATAGATACCAACCTCTGAAAGCAGCATGCTACATGAAACTCCACCACTCTCAATCATGACAGATACTTCAACTGGTAAATAGTTTTTGACTATTAAAGGATTACTTAATGTAATCAGGTGAATACACCTCTTATTTGACTGATCCTGGTTCTCTATCTTGTCAGCAATAGCATCATGAATATATAAATTTGATCCCTTGTTTACTCTCCCAGTCCCAGCAGAAGGCAAACACACATCATGCACAGAGACACAGCAACGAAAAGGATGACTACTTGGAAGAGAAGGGTAGCAGACAAATGACCTCAAATGTCCAATCTTACTTTCATTAGAAAGAATATTGGAAATGCTATAAGCTTCACTCCATAGGTAAGTGTTCCCTAATGGACGCCATCTTATCCGACCTGATTCTGCTAAATGTAGAGGAAGAGGAAACTCGTGTCCTGGATATACAGGGTCCAGAATCTTGGGAGATACACCAAATGGGATATCAAATCTGACTTCAAATGGCATTGTTGTTGCATTTGTGAGTATGACCTGGCATTTTATGAATCTTTTTAGAGAAAAATAGCTAGAAACCATTACAAGTGGAACTAAATTAACATGATGGGTAAACAGTAAAGTAAACTTACTGTTGAGTATAATCGGACTAACTTTGTGTATCGTTGAACGGAAACATCAATCACCAAAGGAACAACATAGCCACTATTGACACCTTTAGAAATATCCCTGGAATTGACAACTGAATTGGAAAAATCCACCTCAAAGAAGCTAACACCAACAAGATCTATAGAAACAGGAGCTGACAAAGTGGAAGTTCCTTCAAGCTGAATAACTATATAATGATGCTGTGCATCAGCGAATTTTTTGTCTCCTAGATTGTCAGTTGAATGGCTAGGTTTAAAGCCAAAGGTCTGTTCATCTGTATTATCATCAATGTACACTGGATATGAAGAACCAGGCTGCACGTATTTTCCATCTTTCAATATATTGAAACCATCAGCTTTGGAAATGTAAAACACTAGAGGGAGTGAAGTTAAGTTTTCGAGTGTGTAAGGGGCGTATCTGCTGGCTAGTGTATTTGTATTTTCATTGGTGTGAGCTGCTGCTGTTAATCTTGAGTTTTCAGGAAAAACATTCAGACTCATGAGATCCCAAGCATCCGTAATCATATCAAATGTTCTGAAAGCAACCTCAATGAAGGATTCTGTAACATTGATATTGAGATTCATTGTTGACTCGAGATGAACATCTGTCATGACTGGGCTGTTTTCAAGGGCACTTTTTCCTTGCTCTCTTCTTAAGCTTACTTGGAACTTCCAGGGTTCAAGGAAAGGCTCCCATAATACCTGGAGAGTAAGTATAATCAAAATAAGTTATCATCAATTCATTCATAAAATTGCTACAGAAATTACTTCACCTTATGAATGTTATTGTAGTTCACTTGAAGCTCACTATCAACCCATCCTTCCATCACATTTGCAGTTATGATACCATGAAACAACAAGCTTCCCATAAGAATCTCTAGTAGAGGACCATTGGAGCTCCACTAGATAATCAAAATCACAACAGATTAAATAAACATGAGTTATAGTTTTGAAAATGAGAAAACAGTTTTACATACCTTTTCATCTGTCAAAAGAATGGAAACCTTTCGTAAGTGAAATCTGAAATTTACACTGCCAACTGAAAGCTGAGAAGATCCGGAATCTTCTGGCGTTGTTGGCCACAAGTAAAATGTGTGATGTGAAAGCCAAATATCTAGATTATCACAGTGAACCTCTGTCTTCAAATGCATGAGATCCATATCATCATTACCAGCTTCGGCTTCTATATCAATTTCCAATAACTGAAAAAGGGGCCAAGAATGGACACTCTTGTTCTGAAATAGTTCAACTGTTCCCATTGCTTTGCCCAGATTGGACTTCAAATTTACTTTTTCGCCATTGATGTTCGCCTCAGTGCACCTACTTTGCAAATAAATATATAGAAAACTTCCATCATCTCTTCCAACAAAGGAATTCTGCTCTCGAACTTGAGGCGCCCCAAAATATTTAAATGCTTCTCCAGAAACCTGAACAGGAACACGGATTTTTATACCAATATGATCCGACTTCACAGTTAATGAAAACCGATCTTCTGGAGATAAAAAACTTGAGACACTGATAGATTGAGGCGAGTTTTCTGCAGTATCAACACGAGAAACTGGCTCTGAAATGGATTTTTCTGGTTCCTCATTCTGGATTGCAGTTTTGGGAAGATTTTCATAACAAGAATTGACAAGGTCAACAACTTGACTCCATTCAGACAAAAATAACCAAATGTCGACACAAGGAAGGGAGAATCTTAGATGGTTTTCACCTTCATCTGACATCAAGAGTTTCATGTAAAGAACTGGTACTTTTTTGGTATAAGATGTGCATTCCAGTAAGACAACAGAGGTAAACATTGAAGAAAGTGTCAAACAAGTGAATGATACATCAAGAGAAAGAGGCTTTTCGTTTTTTAATGATACTGAACATGTGAATTTCATGTCAGTTTTGGCGATATGTTCGTTAGCATTCGATTGTATCTTGTCAGAGTAGAGTTCTACTGACATGGACTCAACAGAGCATCTGATTTCTGTAAAGCTGACACTTGAGGATTCAGTAGGAACTTGAAGCACATGATTTTCTTTAAAACTGTCTTTTGAATTGAGAAACTCTGAAACATCAGAAGTGAAACACATGGATAGATTTTCAACAGATGTGAACTGGTCAATGACATCTAGCAATGCATCAAAGCAGCCAAGTATTTCACTTCCTGAAAAAAGAAAGCCCATTGCATTAATCAAATATCAAGTATGTACAGAATAAATAACACAGTGACATAAAAGATGATATTCTACCTTCGACAATAAATTGACATTTATTAACCTTTGACATCATACATGTTGCAGAAGGAGAATCAGATCCATATGGTATTGTGATCCATATATCACCACTAAAAGGAGCAATTATGCTGACACTTGTCACTTCAGAAGCATTGTCTTTCCAAAGAGTATGATGTAGAGATAAATCCCTCCCAAATACATTTAGACAATAATTTTGATCTCCAATAAATCCAGGTGGAACAGAACACTCCAAAGGGATTTCTTTTAATAGAATATCTGAATCACTATTCTCAATAAAAGTGAAGTACATCTGTGGAATATTAAGCTTTAGAAACTGGTAATCAGCATTAGCCACAGGTGTAAACAAAACAGAGTCCAATATCTCAAACTTGTAATTGTAAGTGAAAGGAAAGCTATCTGTGTCCTTGGAACAATCGATACCAGATGACTCTTTTGCATTCAAGTTCCAATCAGGCATTGAGAAGTAACCAATGAGTACAGCTAGAAATTCAGTTGGCAATATACATGAAACATTCTGAATACTAAAATCTAGTTCCATTCCATGATTCCCTTTTCTCACTCGAATGTTGATAACAGGAGAAAGATTGAGTAAAGCAGGGCCCCACAGAGAGTCTTGTAGAGTCTGAGGAAACCATTGTGATGAAAGGCTCAATCCCTCAGTTGAACACAACACATCCAGACAGCTTTCATGGATAGAAATACAAGATTTAGCAGTAGGAAGTGTAAAATATGCAACAATGGATGAAGAGTCATGCAGGTGTAGTCTAATGCTTCTGAGATCAAGATTGATTACAACCAGATCAGGATCAGATACAGATAGTTTCTGGAATTCCTTTTTTGAACAACTTATCTTACCCTCTCTTATCTTGAGAACCTTCTTCCAGTCTGGATTGATGTTAATAAGTGAACTCTCGAGGCTAACAAGAGATCTGTCATTGTGTATTGTAACAAAAGGGTAATGATCAACTGAAATGCTTTCCCAATCTGAAGAACAGGTGTCATAAAAATTGGAACAACCAAAATAAGAACCTGAGAGGACACTGTTACTGTTACGTCCCACAAATTCTTGATTTTTGTCATCATGTGAATGTGAAGGGCTATATTCTGGTAGCTTATCGAAAAATTCAATCAGCAATCCAATAATATGTGGATAGCAATGAAGATCAAGATCTGTCAACCATATGCTCAAATCACCATCATAATGTAACATGAGGCACCCATTATTAAGTTGGCTTAACCCATTAGGTGAAACATTTATAAGGTCCATGTCATCACCATTTTTCAACAAACGAGACATTACTTTAAAAGCCCGTGTACATATCCAGAAAGATTGTGCTTGTTTCACAGTAATCAATCTCATATCCAAGTCCTGAAGAGAAACAGTTAATGTGCAGCTTTCCTCTAACCCATTTTCAAGGTCAACAATGAAGCTACCAGACTCCAAATTGGCAACAACAGAGACACTGCTAAAGTTGTTTGGTTTATCTGACGTTGCTGACGTGGTGCCCAAGTGTGAAGCATGATGGAGCATGTCGATGGTTTCAACTAGTTTCAAAACTGAACCAATTATTGATGGTGACAAGTGTCCCAAAAATGGTGCCACCACTACATAAACCTGAAACCAATAAATTATTAATGGTGATAAGTGTGCGAAATTTTTAACTTTTAGTAGGATAATGTAAATACCTACCTCCATTGCTTTCAGTAATGATTCATCCTGAACAATGCACAATGCTAAAGCAGAAGAAGCATTGAGCTTTTCCAGAATAGGAAAATAATGAGTAGGATAGAATGACACAAACAAGTTTATCTGCAGGAAGTCACACGTCAGTCAATTATGTGAAATGTGAGATGTTGAGTGAAAATGAGAGAAGATGCTGACCTGGAAGTCGACTAATTTAATTTCCATGAGATCATACAGATCTTGAATCTGAGTTCCTTCTAGAAGCTCACTTGAAGAATTGTCATCTATTAAATTCCTCATGAATTGAGAAGGTACGTTGATATCTGGTGCAAAACAGCTAACATCATGCTTGGATGAAAAGGTGACAGCTGTCAATCCAAGTACCTGTATGTTAAGGTTTGAACTTTGAAGTTAATACAAATACAAATAATAATAATGTGAACCTCGTATGACGATTTAAAAAGAAATCAATACCAATTTATGTATCTCTGACTTCCCATTCTCCCAGGGAATAATTATCTTGATGTTTATTAAACTAATATCCCACATCATTCTCTTCCGACCTGACAACATGTATCTGCAAAACAAAACAAAACAAGAGAAAATACATAGTTGAAGAGATGTTTAGTTTAAATACAATGTTGCTACTGATCCCATTTCTAGACCCTAAAGGAAATAATATTATTCCGGTAAGATCATAGGAGAAGACATACTCAGCTTTCGATATTAGACGTGACTTCATGTCTTTTATCCCATTAAGCGAGTTTAGGACCTGTAACATGAAATCAGTGAAAGTTGTTTCTCAAAAACCTCATAAGTTAATCATATAGAATCTATTAGTTGCATATTAATGGAATAATGAATTCACTATCTACAGATAAAGAATGCATCTACTTTGAGACATGTAACACTTAAAAAATCATGCAAGTACTTCAAAACATGTAAACTAGAATAACACTCACCCTTCCTTCATGAGATTGAAAGGAAGCCAACACAGTATATAACTCCACAAAATTAACAAGATATGTTGGATCACATGTCATTTCAATCGGCTCAAGCAAAACCTAAAAACAAAGTTAAGGGTCATTGTCATTATCAGAAGTTTATAGCACAAGATATTTATTAAATAAAAAAAAAATGCAAGTTGGATACCTTCAATGTCAAGTCACCCTCACGATTTGCTTGTGGTATGTAAGCTTGGAAATTTAGAGATGGCTTCTCCACTTGAATAAAATTCTCCTCAGAGATGGCCTGAAAGAAAATGGGAAATAGTCAAAAACTCAAATAACTCAAGACCTTCCTATAACAAGGCATGCAATAATACACATGAAGACACAAACCCTTTTCACACGTAAAACGACTTGCTTGTTTAATGAATTAATCATCTCAACACCATTGATTGATGCAGTAACAACAGCAGATTCCTCCCAAATCATGCACTCCACAAGATTCTCCTCAAAAACCAGTTCACCAATAGAACAATCCAGATCCCTAGGAAAAAAAAAGAATAAAGTCTTAGAAACTACATTACGTAAAGATAGTTAGATAATTAGATAGATTATACTTATTGCGCAGAGTTGCAGAAATTCGATGTATAGAGCATTTAATGGAGGACAAAAGAAGTCTATCACTTCCAGCAGCATCAAGAACAGGGGAAGGTGCAGGATGAAACTTTGTTGCCTCATAAATGTCCTGTATCATATTATATAAAGATGAGTTAAAGTGAAATCATTTTGGATAAATAAAAATAAGCTTAACAGTTAACACACACACACACATACCTTAATTACTTCATCTGAAACAACACCAGAAAACTGGCTGGAATCATCTGTACCTCCAGCCCCCAACATACCACGGGAAAGCCACTTCAACCATCCTTGTGGTTTGCCAGATGTTTGGTCATCGTCCATTGACTTGTCAATGGTAGCATTTGCTTCACTATTTCCAAAACCAGAAGCTGAATCCACCAAGAACTCCTACATGTTCATAGTCTTTAATAAAATGTATAAGTAAAAATGCACATGCAATAGATATTAACAACAATGATCATAATCATACCTGAAGCTCGTGTTCAGCAGCAGACCTGTAACTCAAGATATCTTCTATATCAGATACTTTCTCCATTTGGTCTAACTCCAAAACAATTTCATCATCCAGAGGCTGATCATAATTCATACACACCAAAGAATGTTTGAATCATTTACGCCATTAATTAAATATAATGTTTAAATCAAGAAAACTATATATGTGTAATCACCTCACCTGCTCTTTTCGAAGACATTCCAGTTTCAACTTGTACAACTTAACATATCGTCTTTTTCTGCCTCTGTAAAGTAAAAGATTTTTAAGGGTTTAAGATTTCAAGCATTCCATGCACACATCAAATGGTAGATCATAGATGAATAAAGAACAACTTACAGACGTTCTCCTAGGTATTTCCATGAAGTTTTCTTCATTCGTTTACGAACATCAGACAACACAGAGTTTTGAGCATAATGCCACCATTGTATCTGCCACCCCAAAGGTCTATCTGATATAGGTATCCCCCAAGGGCGATATCGTCCATATCTAAAAGACCAATGTCCCATCTTTCACAATCTGAAAGTGTAATTAAAAAAGGATAACACCAACATTCCACTTACTTCTCTCTTAGCCGACAGGTGCATAGATAATCATACAGATACAGTATTTGCTGCAATTGATCTTCATCAAGGGACAAAACCTATAAGTCGGACATGTCAGTTAAATGTTATTTATGAAATTTGACATAATACAAGTTAAGAAACTAACCAAGCCAGATAACTCGATATCAACCGAGTATTGTGCTGCATTATTCTCGAGCCTTCCAGACCTGTTCACCTGCAAAGTACAACAGTAAAAACCTAACTAATGTGCAGTAGAAAATTGTTATGAGATGACGCAATTAGAGCATGACTTGCATACCGAAAGAGAAGCAGATACATCAACTGGGGACAACAAGTGAACATGTTCATCATTTTCAAAGCTTGCAGCAACCATTGACATGGAGTCTTCACCATTGTTGGTATACAGATCTTCAGCAGATCCATGAAAGGTTTTACAGTAGATTTCCAAACCTTGTATCTCAACAAGTTTGTTTACTTGGCCAGCTCTCACCTTTCCATTTAATACCCTGAAATTTTATTAGAGTAATTCAGAGTTTTAAGTAGTTGATAAACTGAGAAAAGATCAATTGGACAGATGACTGTAAAAATCAAAGTGTGCAATCTATTTTTCTTTGGAAATACTACATACAACAACATGATTGTAGAGAAAAAAAGAGATACCCAACAAGATTTTGCTTCATTGCAGTCAAACTAGCCAACTTCAAACCAAATACAGTCTGTGCCTTGTCATTTGAAATATCTCTATATACGACATGGACATTCCTGATGGTGACTTGAATGCCATCAATAATCTGGAAAGCATGACGGAATTAAAAAAACCTTAAGTTTAATGAAAACTTATTACATGATAAGTAACCCTAACAAGCAACAGAAACACAGGCGTAAGTGTTTATGATTTTATCATTATTAACAAGTTAAATCAACATGGAATCTCACTACCTTCGCAGTAATGTATGAAATAAATGATTTCCCAGTTTGATTATCATTATCTGCAGAACAACAGAATATATTAGCACCAAAAATGTGAAAAAATATTTGCTGTTTTTATGCAAAAAAAAAAAAAAAAAAAAAGTTGTGTCCCAGAATGTCACCAATCCCATATCTCCATATACGACAAACAGCATTTCTTCACCTGCTTTTTCCATTAATTATCATCACTTAATATCTGCAAACTTGATTGAGGTCTAGTTTTTTTCTTTATTTTGCCCTCATTAAGGAACATTTTAGATATTTGACCAATACCCAACATTTTTATTGTATATTGTCAAATCAAACTTATCTTCTTGGGATGAAAGAAGTAGATAAATAAACAGTGAATATAACTATGATTAACTAACACTCACTTTTACCTACAACTATTAAAAAGTATAGTAAAAGGATGATCTTAAACAACTCTGGAAGATCTAAGAAATTTTAAAACCGACAACAGTGAAGAAAAAGCTGCCAAATTTATATATAGGACAGACAAAACATGGTTGCATTTTCACTAAACTACAAAGATTGGACTTCTCTAGATACATGGATGCATATCATTCTAATGCACAATGAAAAACAGGAGTTATAACAATGTAACCTATAGCTATAGGTGGATAGCAGTCACTCACCACACACACGTTGTGATAACTTTGCCAGTTCTGCTGTAGCAAGTTTGGCCTTTTTTCCAGCAAATTCTCGTCTTTCAACATCATCAACACTCCACTACAAAAAAAATAGCTGTTTAAATTAGTTTTTTTGTGGTAAGCTGACCTGGCAGGGAAACCCTGGGCCCATGCAATGTAAAGTTATCTAATATGATGGAGATGTACAATACTCATATCTTGATATGAGATATCACTTACCTCTTCATCCTCACGTTGAGAGGCACAAACTAATATATCCTCCAAAATTATTATAATAGGGTCCCACCCAAGCTTTTTCCAAGGAATTCTAATGCTTAGCCTCCCAACCCGACCTATCAAGCACTCACAAATGTTAAATCATCACAGCCATAGCTCAAACATGAAAAACCACATCCCAGAAATAACAAAGTAAAATAAGTATTGCAAGTTTAAGGTTGATATCGATCACCTTGCTTTAGAGCAAATGGAAGTTCTAGATAATCAAAAGCTTCTAGAATTAACTCCACATTTTCTAAGAACACTTCCTCTGCATTAAAGGGAGCGTAAAAAGTCAATAGTATAAGAAATTCATTGCATATGGTCAACCATTAATGTGGTAACAATGGTATGAGTATTCTGCTTATGTTGTTATACCCTTCAAACTACATAAATGTAGATGAATAAAAAGTAAATATATTGTGCTGATAATAGTGAAAGTAGCAAGCCATTAATAACAAACTAAGTCAAAAAAAGGTCATGATAGAAACTGGTGACTTACCATTCCACAGTGTGATCTTGAGTTGTTCTCTGTGTATATCTTTAATATATTGGCCAAGATAACCTAATATCAGCTGCCTTACTAAACCTTCAAACATTTCCTATACCAATTATCAATTCAGAACATAAATAGTCTATAAAACTTCAATGTTAGTACAGTTAAACCATTATGATTGGCAAATTGAATTGGTAGTTAAACCATTATGATGATAACTGCGTCAATAAAAATACAAAAATGCATCAACATCACAGTAATGTATTACCTAAGTCAGCAACCTCCGTGCCAAATTAGCATGGGGCTACTATATGATCAAATGACTGACATTCATGAGTTAACCTAAGCAAAAAAAAATCAAAATCAGAAACAAAAAGAAGATGCTTAAGTATATAACTACCAAAAACCCTAACTGATAAATTACAGATAGAAAATCGGGCTACAGAAAACAGTATCAACACATGACATGCAACAAAGAACTGTGTTTGCATCCGTGGTCAATACAGGTAAGAAGGCTATGTTAGAGGAAACGGCGGTGGTTGAACCATAAGAAGATGCGATTTAAGATGAAGAATTAACATATAGGAAGAGGAAAAGAAGACGGAGAGAGAGGTGGTGATGTGTCTAAGTAGTGGATGCCGGAAGAAGGGCGGGACGGCGAAGGAAGAGAGAAGAGAGAGAAGATTACCGATTTAGGAGTCTGCCTTCGAGAAGACGATGAAGAATTGGAGGGTTTCTTTTTCAAATTCTTCGAACACAGGAATGTGAAACGACGCACGAGCAATGAGCTTGTGATTATAGACGTGAACAAGAAGCATCAGAATTGCCGATGCCAAAACAGTTTAAAAAAAGGGGTTTAAAAGGGGGCGAATTGCGGTGGTACTTGTGTCTCTTTCTCTCTATTTCTGATTTATGATCAGATTTAAGTTAAAGATATTTATTAAACTAATCGTGTTTAACAAAAATAATCCAAAAAACCTATGATTTAAAAAAATATTACCAACAAATAATACATATGGTAGGCTATATAAGGGAAAATGACTCTGGAGAGTAACTAACTATTGTGTTTGTTTTCATTTGATCCTTTTTTTTGTATTCAATATATCATCGAACTTGTAGTTTGTGTTCACCATAACCTTTTGATCGAGTATCTGACTTGTGATACTCGATCAAAAGGTTATGGTGAACACAAACTACAAGTTCGATGGTATATTGAATACAAAAAAAAAATGACCAAATGAGAACAAACGCAACAGTTGGTTACCCTCTTGAATCATTTTCCTCAAAAAGTTAAATGAAATTAAAGTTGCAAAATTATCAAATATTGCAACCTTCTTTGGCCATAACGTATATGAAAAGCGTTTCGGATGGGTAACTTCGTTAAAACATTGTCTATGTTATACTTATTGTGATTAGCTGTCAACACCTCTCTACAAAAGGATATGATTGTATATGAGAGGTATATTTATCAGCATAAACGTTTACCTCAATGTATATTATGGTGATGTGTCTGTAAAAGCTGCATGATATTGTACATATTGATGTTGTATCTTATCCCATGAATTCGATCTTAAAGCTAAGTAAACTAAAAAATCAAAACACTTGTGATTCCACTCGTTTGTAGACTTGTCTAGAGTCCATTATATGATAAATCATTTGATTAGAAATGTAAATGTAGTCATGAAATGCAGCTGCTTAGTCAAGATTCCCCTAATAAATATTCAAGTGCATTACAAAGTTGTACATGTATGAATAATGTTCTTTCGTGGATTATGTTTTGAAGAGAAGCAAAAATGAAGTTCATAAAGTCATTAATATCAGCAAGAGATGATGTGAAATTTGTTGTAAATGAGTAAAGGGAAAATGAATCAGGAGGGTAACCAACTGTTGCATTTATTCTCATTTGGTCCCTTTTTTGTACTCAATATACCATCGAACTTGTTGTTTGTGTTCACCATAACCCTTTGACCGGCAATCACGGGTCAAAAGTCGGTCAAAAGGGTTATGGTGAACACAAATAACAAGTTTGATGGTATATTGAGTACAAAAAAAAAAAATGAAAGGGACCAAATGAGAACAAACGCAACAGTTAGTTACCCTTAAGAGTCATTTTCCCGGCTATATAATAATAATTTATCGACAAATTTCTTAAAAAATATTACCATATGTATCACTTGTTAAATTTATTATTATATAGTATATAATAAGTGATACATATGGTAATATGGAATCGTGTTTAACAAAAATAATCCAAAAAAATTATGCTTAAAAAATATTACCAACAAGTGATACATATGGTAGGCTATATTTTCGGCTATGGTTATCATTTTTCTACTAGTAATTTGATGGGTTTTGGTCCTAAGAACATCCTATGTGCTCATACAAACCCTAATGTTTGGATCTAGGTTTCTCTATTGTACATGCAAGTTATCCAAGACTATAAACCCTAATTCTAGCATACAAGTAATCATATTAACATAAGAATAGGTTTAAGATGTTACCTTGATTGTTATGTAGTAATAACAATCCCAAATCTCCTTGTATTGACTTTAGAAAGCCTAGAGCCACAAATGTCACTCCTCTAATGGTTCACAAACACCAAGAGCAAGAGGATGAAGAGGAGAGAGGATGGAGGCTGCCCAAAAACATGTGAAACCCTATAAGAAGTCTTAGCCACGTTTTTGGGTCATAAGGGTCTTATATATAGTGAGGCTATTAGGGTTATCTAACAAGGAAACCCTAATTTGGATGCTTAAGCCCTAAGCAACCCATAGACTCCTTTAATTAGGGCCTTGGACGATTTCCTTATGGGTTTCCCCATAGAATTCGTCCACTCCTTAATATAAGGCAATCCATGGCCCAAATTGCAATTATCTTATAATTACAATTCCAGTCCCTTAAGTTTAATTAATCTCTTTTAGTCACAAAACTAATTATCAATTAATTATTGACTAATATTAATTAAACAATATGATTTCTCCTTTAATATATTATTCCCATAATATATTAATAAATCATATTTAATCATTTCTCTCCATAATTCATCCTATCAAGTTGCTTTGGTGAAGGCAACCCAAAAGGACCATGCACCATCGGGTCAAGTACATACCAAAATAGTTATGGACTTAGACACTAATCCAACATAATTATCATTGTTTACTGTATTAACATTACAGTTTTACAGACTATTTATGTGTCTAAGTTGATAATTGGTATAGGAAATGTTTGAAGGTTTAATAAGGCGGCTTAGAAACTTATTGTACTAACATTGAAGGTTTAGTTGTAATAAAGACAAAGAGCATAAACAGAGTGATCATCGAGTATAGTTTTTGTAATTCGGAGGTAGGAGATGGAAGAAAAAGAACATATTCGAAACTTACCTGAGAGGCTAAGATGGTTCGGCGACAAGGATGTGAATCTGTGATGCAGCGACGATTAAGAATTCAGAGGTAGGAGACGAATAAACTGAACTGGTCTTTCAACAAAATCTTCCCAAAATGTTGTGTGCGTAGATCGACTTAGATTATGTGTGTAGGCCGTTGTGAATGTCGTTATCGTGGTGAATGGGAGGGGTGAACTGCTAGTCTGCTATTGCTGATTGCTGAAGTTGTGGCTCAACCCGTGAAGGAGAGAGTCGGATCACTGATGGGGTACGAGCATTAGGTCTAGGTTGTTGGCTTACGCCTGATGGAAATGGAAATATGGAATACAAAATATTAATACACTAAATTAGGTTTGAATCATCCATAAACCCTATAATAGACTTGTGCATCGGTTTTTAGCGGTCCAAATATTAACGAGCCCAAATTAATATACATATTTAAAGGACATCGCGTTTAGGAATAGTGACTGTTCCATTCACCTTCGGCCATCTGTTGTCCTCCGCTGCTCGGCACCTATTGTCCACCGTTGGGTCTTCCAATCAGAAGAGGACAGATTTTAATCATTGTTAATCGTTTGCCTTCGTCTTATCACCGTTTAATATATTTTCAATTGTTGTCTATCAAATTCGTATTTTCTTAAAAACTTGAAAGAGAACCAATTCTCAATTTGACGTCGTGTTCGCTCCCATCTATTTTTGTATACGAGTAGGGCTTTACGCCTTTTTTTTCAAATCTCGCATTTATGTTTTTCGTTGTTACAGTTATCGTTTTGTGTTTTTGTGATGTATAGGTCATCGGAGATAATGAAGTGCAAAGTCTTGCGGTGAGTTCCATTATGTTCACTCCCACTACTACCACAACCTATGGACTTATATGGGGAAAAATATCGACATTGCCGCCAGTGGATAAGAAGACCGGGAAAAACCATGGCTCTGTCAATTGATACCTCTCACCGCTCCCCCTTTTTCTTTGAAACTTTGGCTTCCACTTCTCCTGTCACCTTCGCCGTCATCATCTACCAACTGTAGAAATCGGGTCTCAACCAACGAAAGCCCTAAACTCTGATAGATTTGTAAGGAGCGATGATTGTACATGCTCAAGCGATAAATTTGTTTTTTTAGGTAATTCTCACCACGAAACACTATGCTTAGGTCAATTCCTTTTTCAGTTAGGAGTTACTTCCACTATTGTTGAATGAAAGGAATTATTTTTCCAAATTTTTGTCTTCTTCATTCATCTCTGGCATCCTCAAATCTAAAGACAATGCATGTCACCAGTATCAAAATACGAATGAGATCCATGTGAGTATATGGACCGGATGACTTTTTTTATTTCATAAAGATTGAAATTTTTTGAATCTTAATTTTCCTGCATTTATGTTGTTATTTGTACATATAGGCACCTTTTATATGAACCATTATTCCAAATTGATTGATTACAACATCAACTGCTTTAAAAGAAGGGAGGCCTAAAAGGATGTTGTTTTGGGGTTAAGATTCAGTTTTCAGATGTTGATGTTATTTTCCTTAATTCTTTTTGCTCATTCCGTTGGTTTTGGTCCAGGTAATGCAATCTGAAAATGTTTAGTATTGTAGTGGCTCTTTCAAGTTATGAGTTTCAGATGGATTTTTGCATGAAGTTATGGGCTAATTGTTTGTAGGCCAAATTGAACATTTTTTTTCTTCAAAAAATTAGGACATTTGTTGATAATCAAACAACTTTATTGTGGTGGATATATTGGTTGCGTGAACGAGCTTACTGAAAAAGCTTTAATATGTGATGATCTAAAGCTTTTTGCTTTTATTGTATATCGGTGAAAGTTATTTGTATATCTTGAATGCTTCTAAACTCACTTTTTTCTCTATAGGAAACAGTACATTGTAATGTGTGTTTGTATTTGCTCTTTGTGCATTACTTCATTACCTTTTTGACTTTGTTGTTTTGTTGTGTTTCATACTTGGCATTAACAAAATGTTTTTCTGTTCTAGACTTTTACTTTACTGACAAATTATTTTGCTTTTTTTAGTTGATTAGTTCTATTGCTACTCATCTACTTCAGCTTAGTATGTTTGTTAGGGGTAGAATTGGAAAAGAAAGGTTAATTAAATTGAGCTAAACATGGCTTGGGAATCTTTGGTAGTGGAAGGAGTTTTGGGTAATTTAGGTTTTACTTTTGTTACAAGTTTAGACTATATGATGGGATCAATGAGGGGGAGGATATCATCTTTTTGTGAAATCTGCTCTCTTGTACCTTGGGAGAGAACTAGACTCTCAAATTTCTAGCAATCATCAGAGTTTCATTTTGTGTTCACTATTCACCAAATCCTTGAGTATTGATTAATATTTCCTGACTATTATTACACTATTTTTTTTTAATCTTTGTGCTCGGTGAGTTCTTATTGATCTTATTTGAGAGGGTGAAACAAATCAAATAATGGGAGTTTTGTAGAGTTGTATTAAATGGAACAAGCACACTTCTTCGTTTTCTTATTAATTGATTCAATTCATCATTCTATAAATTAAACTTATTTACAACTAAAATTGGTTTTGTTGCAGTAGTAAATATGTTTGAAGTATATGTGATATATGAGAGGGTAGAGGAAGGCATGTAAACTTCTGACAGTTGCTCTTTAATATTATTATTGAATACTGGAATCATGTGTAATTGATTTCTTCCATAACTAACTCGGGGGGAGTTGCAGGTTTCATTTTAGCCACAATCATATCAATATACGCAGTGGTTCATGAATTTGGTGGGAGGATACATATGTCTATTGTTACTAAAGCAGTCAATAATGACCAAGTTGCCCTTCCATGTTGGCAACAAAGAGGACAAAGACAAACAGATGTAGATGCTTCTTTTCAATTACCAATACTTGAAAAAGAAAGCAGATCAAGGGAAAATAATGTTGCCAAGATTAAAGTCATGGTATGTAGCTTACATCTTCATCGGACATATTATCTAGCATGCTTATAGTAAGTAACTAATTGTTAGAAGAATATAATTGTCAAGTCATGTGAATGACCTTATATTTCTATTCATGCGTATTAAAATGGTTTTGGGGAGTCAAAAGAAGTTTATTCAGTGTATGTTTATTTTAGGTGCGCAAACGACCAGTGAATAAGAAGGAATTTGTCGTATGGAGGATGATGGTGTGAGTGTTTGTGACAACAATCTAACTGTCCATCAAACCAAGTTTAAGGTTTAGATATATGACTGTTAAGATGCAATTATATAAATCTTTATGTGTGAGAGTGGAAACTAACACTTAACTTTTTTCAAAGGTTGACCTTACCTCATTGCATATATTGAAAAGCATGAGTTTTGTTTTGATGTTCTTTTCGACCAACAAGTAACCAATGATGAGGTAATACCTCATCATTATGATACTTGATATGCAATATTTTTTTACCTTTGGAATGCCATTTTAATATGATTTGAATAAGGTTAAGGCCATGCCTACCAGGTGCTCGATTTAATGCCAATGTGAGTTTCATTTTTTTTTTTTTGCCTTTTTATTCAATAACCTCAAAATTATATTCATATAACTTAGGGTTGGGCTTTTTGCAGGGCTATAGAAGGGGAAAGGGAAAACGTAGTCACATGTATCATCATTGATTATCAATGTAATGTTTGTTTATGTTTTTTAAGGTTTTTTTGGACAATGTGAAGAAGCAACTACTCATTCATTGGACAATGACAAATTGATTGTATTTAATTTCAAACAGTTATTACCAAGGTTGCAGAAAACGTTAGACGTTAGCTAGTCGGTGGATTGGGGTCTAGGGATTAATCGGTTAGATGGTCCCGATGGGTTGAATGGAGGAGAACCCGTCGAGTTCTTGCTAGACTCGATGAGTGAAGTCGGGGTTGGATCGGGTTAATGGAGTATGGACTCGACGAGTTGGTAGGATAACTCGGCGAGTCGGGTCAACTGGGTGTTGACTTTGACCAATGTTGACTTTGCCCGGTTTTGGCATTAACCCGGGTTAGGGTTGTGTATTCTGTTTGATGACTTGAGGGTTGTCGTATAGGGATTGAGGAGTCGAGGAGAGCCGACCTTCACGCTGAGGACAGTTCAGACACTACACGACATCGAGGTGAGTTACCTTCCAGTAGAAGTGGGTCTAAGGCACCAAGGCCGACCCACTAGTAATTGTTAGTTGGGACGATGTGAGTATGCTAGTTTGCTAGTTGCTATGTTATGTGAGATAATATCAGTAGAAGGGGGACTAGTCCCCGATTTGGTCGCTAGGACCAATGGGTAGGTCGGACACCCCAGATATGTCTAACAACATGATTATGATATGATATTATGTGTTAGTAGTATGGGGTGAAATAGTCACCGTGTACGGTTGAGATAGACCGGAGGGTAGGTCAGCACCCCATAATGGCTTGACATGGGTAGGTCAGCACCCTATAATGGCTTGACATGGGTAGGTCAACACCCCATAACAGCTTGACATGGGTAGGCCAGCATCCCAGAATGGTTTGACATGGGTAAGACGGGCGCCCCAGAATTTCCCGGTAGTATGTATGCTATGTGATTGTATGGTATGTGGTATGATGGGGGAACTCACTAAGCTTCGTGCTTATAGTTTTAGTTTCTGGTTTCAGGTACCTCTTCGTCTAAGGGGAAGGAGTCGACGGTGTAGCAGCTCATCACACACACATGACTTCCGCTTAGAGTTTTTCTGGGATTGTACTTTGATATTTTGTTACTTCAAGATGATTTGGTTTAAAACGAGATATTATGGTTTATGTATTGACATGAGCTTGGCAATGTTTTGATAAACAAATTTATAAATCACTTAATTTAAAAACAAAATTTTTTGGCCTCAATTTTTGGGATGTTACACAGTCACTAACATAGCATCATCCTATATACCAAGATATCGACGTAAACCAGGTCACTAAACATAGCATCATCCTAAATACCAGGATACCGACCTAAACCAGGTCACTAAACATAATATCGTCCTAATTACCAGGATGCGGATCTAACAGATCAATAAGCATATCAAACAAAGACCAATATACAATCTGAGAAAAGGATCGGCCTTGGTGCCTTAGACCCTATTGATATAGTGAGGATAACTCACCTCGAAATGTCGATCTGAACTGAAAAATCAAATTCTCGAATCACCATCTCTCCAAAAATCTCAAACTATCCAAAATAACGAATGAGAAGTCAATAAATGGAAACATTAATCTTGACCAAGCATCCCTCTTATAATATTAGTCTAATTTGCCTTTACTCTAATTTGGGCCAAGGCCCAATACCAAATCCACGATCCACAAGTCCTCATATACAAGGCCCATCATTGGCCTAATTTAAAAATTGGGCCCAACTATCTAATTGGGCCTAATTCCAAGATCCATTACCAAGACTTGGCCCAAAACACCATATCTAATAAGTCCAGCAAAGGCCCAAGGCCAACTAGTCCTTAAACAGCCCAATACCCGAAGCCCAAATATCATAAGCCCAACAGAGGGAGTACGCGGGGCGTACTCCTTTGGTACGTAGGGAGTACTCCTATTCATGTTGACTGGAAAACGGGATCCTTGACCCAGTACGCTGGGCGTACTACTTCCTGCGCGTGGCGTACACGAGTTTCACAAAAATCCTCATAAGTGCTTAATGGCTTAAGCACAAACTTCAGATCCATCGACCAAATATGCCCACGACTCATAAAGTCTCTAACTTTATCACTTTGGACGTCCAGAAAGTTCTTAATCCAAGGTCTTAACCCATCAAGACCTTTGTACTACTTGCATGGGACCTCTTAGACCATTGGGACCTCATTTTTATCACTCAACACCCCATCAAGAGTCTAGAAGGACAGACCATCTCGTCCAAACCACAACATATAACATATTGGAACTTTTGGGACAAGAAATGGTTCAAAAATGCTAGAATGGATAGATCTATGATATACAAGCATAAAGTTTGAAGATTTTTACCTTCTGGAGCTTCTAGGACACAAACCAACTTCAGATCTACAAGCCAATCTTCTTCTCCAACTTCTTGGTGAAATGCCTTCACCTCCAGGAGCTCAAAATACCCACTTACTCACACTCTCACACAAGAACTAGGGTTTGGGACGTTTCTGGAGGATGTAGGCTAAGAGTGATGAGAGAAAATGAACCATAAGGATGTTTATATAGCTCCCAAACCGGCTTATTTGGGTTTCCTTCTAATAAGAGTGATGAGAGAAAATGAACCATAAGGATGTTTATATAGCTCCCAAACCGGCTTATTCGGGTTTCCTTCTAATATAAGTATGCCCAACGTACCTTATGTACGCACAGCGTACTCCTCTTGGTCCCATAATTACAACTTAGCCTTGAGTTCTTCAAGGCTTTACCCTTCCATCCCTCGAGACTACAAATGACAAATTTTTGGGATGTTACACCTGCTCGGTATACATATCTGTCTCTCTTAGGCCCCGTCTGTCTCTGGGTGTCGCTCGCTATACACATACAAACATATAACATACCAGCACATAAAGAAACATACTCTATTGTACTCATGTTCTAAGGACTCGCCTATCTTGGGCCCTACCCTGGTTTGCTATGTATGAGCTATGGAACCCCATCCATACTCCTGCTGTTAGTGAGATACAGGCCCCCGCCCACACTCACTTATCTCCTATCACGGGCCTTGCCCCTACTCTGCTAATATTGAGATATGGAACCCCATCCATACTCAGCTAGTGATGAGATATGGGACCTTGACCACACTCACCTCCCTACCAGGCACATACAAGTATCACAAAGACAATAAGTATAATCTAACATGCCCATATAAATCTTCCTTGGGCTTGCCCCGACATCAGAACTTGGTCCGGAACCTATCGTACCGACACATGCAAGAATCAAAAAGACGTCTAGCATACTAACATTCCTCGAGCCTCGCCCGACATCGGATCGTGATCCGGAACATATAACATATAGTGCCTAGGCTAACCCCTGGGTCTTCCTACTATACACAAACATAATGGGCCGACATTGTGGCCTTATACCCATGCACACAGTGAGGAGACTCACTTTGCACTGCTGAAGTCCTACTGATGACCCTCTGGCTGCTATCTGGCAATTCCCCAAACTGCTGATCCTTCGGCTCCCCGATCTACCAATATCAAACCGAAATACACTCACAAATCAAACTAGGTCAACCTTTGCCAAAGTCAAAGTCAACGTGTAACACCGTAAATTTCAAAACAATTTTTCGCATTTTATAAAAACATAATTCATTTATTATTCATAAAAAACATCATTGTTTGAAATTCAAGTTCATAGCATATAACAATCCCAATATCTCATAGTGTAACGCTTGTGTTTCCGGGCTTGCCATTTTTAGCAATGTAATATTCTAGGTTAACCTTTGTAACCCGTTTTGAAATAATAAGAGTGTATTATTTGAGTATTATGTGTTTTGTGCTTAATTGCTTAATTATGTGGTTTGATTAATTAAGAATAAAAATAAGCGTCAAAATTTAAGTGTAAAATAAACTTAATATCTTTGGATAATGTTGTAGTAGTTGAAACGAGGTTTCCGAATATATATAGAACGCCCAAATCTGACTTCGTATAAGGAAGTTATGATTTATCGAAGTTTCGACCTTGCGGTATGCAGCCTGAAATACTCGATTTGAGATCGGCCGAAGCATTCTAAACGAGGATCGAAGGTCTCGTTGTTGGTATCGAAGCGATAAAAAGTTAGGCGAGAACGGACGTCAAACGAAGAAGTTATGAATTTATAACGAAGTTTTTCTGTCGCGGCCTATTAAAAATAAATAATAAAAATAAAGTCAAAATCAGCCGACGAAGTCTAAACAAAAGTTGTAGAGCGTAGTCTCACCTTCGCGTGGATATAAAGAACGTCGAAAACAGAGTTCGTATGAAGAAGATATGAATTTCCAAAGTTTATTAATTAATTTGTATTTATTTTTAATTGAAAAATCCGGCATTATCCGAAGGGAGTCAGCGATCCGATCTGAAGTACGCCCCGCGTACTCCGAGGATGTCGACACTCGCAGCAAGTGGCTTCGGATGACGAACGCAGTGACGATTTCGGACCTGTACGCCCCGCGTACGTGCGAGCCTCAGCCTCTATAAAAGGCTTGCGAGGGCAGCCGAGAGTTTTGTTCATTTTCTCTCTTCTTTCTCCCGTTTTGCATCGATTTGCATGCCAGAAATACCCCGGAGCCCCGGTATCATTCTCGAGCCCCGAGGCAAGTCCCGAGATCCCGAAGATCCCAAGAAGTGCGGTTCCCGAGACGAAGCTCTGCCCGCGAGAAGTTCGATTTTTGTAGAGATCTTCCAGATCTGCTGAGGATTACTACTTCTGCAAGTCGTAGTGCTGTCCGATCATCTTCTGATCAAGTGAGTGTATACTACCTTTCATAAACACGATAATAATACAAGTATGGTACGAGTGTATTAAGTATATTGTTGTTGTTTATATGTGTGAGTGCGTAGTTACTTTCTTCTAAACGCGTAACTATGAAGTATTTTATACGATATACTTGTTATGTGTATATTGTGTGGTTATATGCGTGAATAGACATTCACTTTATTCTATCTCATAGATCTGAATTGCTTTCTATGAAATACGTGGTACGTGGGTATGCCTCATCTGTTAGGTGGAATATATATTGAATGAAAATGCTATACAGGTTTTAAACTATGTATGAAAATATATATTTTATCTACTAATATGTTGGGTAGAACATGGGTAGATAGTTGGTGTGTAATAAACAGATGAGAGGCCTCGATGTTGTTGTTGTTGTTGATCTAGTTATTCAGCGGAGTATGGATAACGACCACAGACTCTTTCAAGACAGTCCAGTGGAACGCTAGCAGGTTCATAACCTGTAGGTGTTGTGAACGATGTGTTCACCGATGTACTCTATCCCCCTCATGGTTGCCTTTAGGATATCTTTTGTTGAGGAAACCCCTTAGCAGTGATGTCTGTCCCGATGAAAATCCTAGATTAGGTCCCTTGAGATAGATGTTGTTTTAGGGACGTAAAGTGAGGATAACGGGAATGGGTAATCGGGATAGTGTTGGTTGGTGAAATTAAATATAACTTATTTATTGTGGGTTGAAAACCCTATATGCTCACCAGGCTCCCAAGCCTGACCCACTCAGTTTTAATTGTATTACAGGTAGTAGCGCGAGGGCATAAGATGGTTGAATCATCAAGTTGTTTTGTTTACAAGTTTGTATAAGTATATATTTGTTGAATGACTTGTAATGTTATCGTTTATGCTTTATGGTCTGTATCGGAACATGACATCCCGAGTTTTGATTATATAATGAAAATGCATCTCTTGATGAAATGCTTTGATAAATATTATTTTATCATGTTTTGTTTTGGGAACAAATTCCGTAACTCTTTCAAATCAAAAGGATTTACTCTGAAATTATTTAAAAGCATAAATGAAAAAAAATCGGTCTTTTCTGGCCGAGATTTTGGGGATGTCACATTTGGTATCAGAGCATTAGTTTAAGCGAACTAGGAAATTTGTAGGATTTCTTGACTTAAACTTAGAATGCTAAGTGGAATTGTGAGTTATGTGTCTGTTGGATTTTAGACACGAGCACTAGTTTATTTTAGGAAAGTTGCCTAAAATGCTTTTATGTGCTAAATGTTATATGTTTCCATATATGATATTAATTGGTCGGATCTACGGTCTGTTGCCGACCGGATCTGGAAACCTTATGTGTGTAGGATTCTAAGTGTGTGTATACGGTATTAGAACTAGCATGTAAACGTTTCGGAGTAATAAGGATGATTTGAATATCTATCGTGAATGAGGATCTAATTTCACCTTATTCGGTGTGTAGATCAAAAATGGTGAGAACAAGGAGTGGCGTTGGAAACGCGGATGAAAACAGGAATCAACCGCCAGTGATTGAGCAAATACCCGTTGTAGCAGCAGCACCAGAACCAATAACAATGGCTGCGATGCAAGTCATGATTCGGGCTATGCTAGCCGAACAAAGGGAGGATATGCGACATATGTTGCATGATAATAGGGATGAACCTATCATACCTATTGAGGAACCTGAATTGATTCCCGAGCAATCGGAGGAAGGGAACAATAGTCGCATTATGAGTCAAGTTGGGACTCAAGGAGAACGAAGGAACGATCCGGAAAGGAGAAACAACAAGGATGGGCGAATGTACAAGAACTTCTTGGGCGCCAAGCCGCCAAGTCTTTCTGGAAGCCCAAAGCCTGTTGAGATAATGGATTGGATCTCCGAAATGGAGATGGTATTTGAAAGTTGCGACTGTAGCAACAAACAGAAGATTGTCTTTGCAGTTAGACAACTGAAGACTGGAGTCTTGAGTTGGTGGAAGTTGTTGGCAGATACTATGCCACGAGGAGAAGCCCTGAAAATGTCATGGGAGGAGTTCTTGGAACAACTAAGGGTGCAGTATTGTTCAGAGATAGATCTGATTGATCTGAACAATGAGTTCCAAAACTTGAAGAAGGGGAAGATGAGCATAGATGACTATGCTACTGCATTTACTGAGAAAATGAAGTTGTTTCCGTACCTAGTGCCAACGAAACTCTCTAAGATAGAGAGGTTTGCTAATGGACTGCCTGCCGACTTTGGTCCGACAGTCAAGATGGCAACTACTCTGAAAACGGCTGTTCGTGCAGCTAAGAATATGGAGGCCCAGCAGAAGGAAAAGGGTCTGGAAAGGATAAATGTTGGTGAAAAGAGGAAGTTCGATGGAACTTCAGGGTCCAATAAGAAAAACAAGCTCTCGAAGTCTGGTTCGAGGGGAAGTGGAGGTGAAGCGAAATGGTGCGACAAATGTAAGGTGAAGCGGACACTCGGCCTTCCGGTGTCCGGTCTGGTTGCAGTGGAAACACACTGCAAACCCCTTGGGGCAATCCTTGGCCATATGCCCCTCCTTGCCACACTTGTAGCAAGATCCAACTCTACAAACTCCATCATGACCCTTGCCGCACTTTCCACAAGTGTCACCCTTCTGGCTCCCTGCTTTGGGATCAACGGGCTTGCCTCGCTTGGCTGCCGGCTGGGACTGTGCCGGTCGTTGATCCCTCCCTTGAGACTCTGCCTCCTCCCTAGCCTGAGTCTCTAGCTCGATCTCCCTCTTCCGGGCATTTGCCTGAAGCTTGGCAAATGTCCGATACGAGGAGTTCGCCACGAACTCCTGAATATCTCTCCTCAAAATACTCAAATAACGGCTCATGTGTGCCTGCACAGTAGACACGTGCTCAGGGCAGAACATCGCCCTCTCATGAAACATCCTGGTAATAACCGTAACGGACTCCGTACCCTGCTTGAGGGTCAAAAACTCTTGTGCCAACCGATCCCATTCCACCGGGGGAACGTACTCATCACGAAATATGGTGGTGAACCTCTCCCAGGTCACCGCAGCAAGCTCTGCTGGAGAATAGTGTGTTGTCGTGAACTTCCACCAATCCTTCGCCCCCAGGCGAAGCTGGTTCAGCGCAAACCGAACCCTCAAGTGCTTCGGGCACGATCATGTATAGAAACACTCCTCAATGTCAGATACCCATCTCATCGATGCAATTGGATCCTGCGTCCCATCAAACTCTGGTGGCTTCGTGTTGCTGAACTCCCTAAACAACAACGAGTCACCCCCTTGTGGCCTAGCAGTAGCAATGGCTGCGGCGGCCGCTGCAACAGTAGCCTCAGAAAGAGCGGCATAACGCTCGTCAAAAGTCTCAATCAGCGTGGTCTTGATAGACCCGAACATCTCTGGTATCTCTGCCCTGATGGCCGCAGCCACCTCCTCATGGATGATCCGACGGATCTCCTCATCACTGGTCTCGCTGCTCTCTGGCGCATGACGTGTCCTCACCATGATCTACCTCTGAAAAACAACATACGATATATTAGAAACTCACTCGAGCATACTCGCACTCGATAACTCGTCCCTCCTTGATCCCCGACATCCCAAAGATTCTTACTTGAACTATACACCGTTCCGGTGTTTTCAGTAGTACGGGCCCAATACTACCTTCCACACCGCGTCAGTATACAACCCAAATCCTCCTCCTAGGATCCCAAGTCCTAAGTACTCTATTATGCAAAATCCTTTCTCTAACAGATCTCTCATAAGCTCCTTGCTGCTACCTACTCACTCTCAAGCATCTCATTGCAGCTCACCTCTCCTTAGGCTAAGGCATCACAAATCAGGCCACTCTAGTCCTAATAGGAGTACGTAGCCCACTCTAGTACGAGAATACATCATATCAATATCATAAGCATATAACATAAAGGTATCTTAGGAAATCACCGTTCGGGCGCTGACTGATCGTACACACGACTCTGCTCTGCGTTTTCCAAAAAAAATCTTTTACTCTTTTTGAAAATATTTCTCAAATCCTCAGTTTGAGTTCAAATACGCCCGAAGGTGTACTTGAATCCCTCAAACCAAGGCTTTGATACCAACTTGTAACACCGTAAATTTCAAAACAATTTTTCGCATTTTATAAAAACATAATTCATTTATTATTCATAAAAACATCATTGTATGAAATTCAAGTTCATAGCATATAACAATCCCAAGATCTCATAGCATAAAAATCCCGTGTGTGTACTGATCAGGCTGGTGCCTTCCCGCGATCCTCACTAGTACCTGAAACAAATAACACCAAACACTGTAAGCACAAAGCTTAGTGAGTTCCCCAAAATACCATATATATAACACATATTAGCCACTCGAGGCTATAACTCTTTGGGTCCGTGCACCCAACTCTATGAACCCTCAGGCTCTATCTCTGTGAACCTTCCGGTTCTAACTCTTTAGCATGCACAACATAAACCACATAGAATAATGCAGTGCAACACATAACACATATACAGCATACAACACTGTATCACATAACTCTAATTACCTACTCAAGGTAAAGTATAGTGAGAAGGCTCACCTCGCGTATCTCGGTAACTCGTAAATCCCGGAAATCACTAGTGCTCGATCTCCCGAGCTATAGTCCTCCTATAACACAAATACATCTCTAATTAACACTATCCCAACTAGGGTTGACTAACTCTACCAAGTCAACATCGGTCAACTATGGTCGATGGTCAATGGTCAACCTAACTCGCCGAGTCTGGCGTGGACTCGCCGAGTCCCTACGGGGACCCGATTCCTCTGAATCCCTTCCGACTCACCGATTCACTCACCCAACTCGGTTACTTAACCCCTGGTCTGAAAACACATGACAACTCGCTCCAACTCGTCGAGTCTGCCTATGGACTCGACGAGTGCATTCCATGCACAACCCCAAACGACCTTCTAAGGTCAAATCTGTTCCTCTAACTCATAGATCCAATCTTTCCAAGCTTATTTATCAGGTAAAGTTTATGTCTTGGCACTCATATCACACCTATTGACTCATAAATGGTGTTTTAACCTCAAATACAATGATCCCAAACCAAAACCTCCATAGACTCATATAAAGCTTGGACAAGGAAGCACTCTGGACCTCCATGGGTCCAAATCCAGAACCTAACTCGCTAAGGGACCATGGGAGCACTAGATCTAGTCACAAAAAGGGCTCAATAAGCCCTAAATCAACATGAACATCACCACAACAGAAAATGGTTCGAAAATAGTACCTCAAACGTGATGTTCTGGACCTCAGATCTTCAGGAAGTTAACCCTCTTGCTTCCTCTTGGCTATAGCTTCCTTTTCCTTGCTAGACAACACCTCCAAGGTCGACAATGGCTCCTTCTCTCACTCCAAACGCTCAAGCTCACTAGGGTTTCGCTCTGGGGGCTGGTGAGCACAAATGACAGCCATAAGGCCCTATAAACAGGTCCCTAAACCGAGAAATTAGGGTTTCATTAAACAGTGCGGACTTGCCGAGTCCACCAATGCGACTCGTCGAGTCCGGTCATTAATCCGGGTGAGAAATCGCGTCTCTACTCGGCGAGTCTACGTACCAACTCGCCGAGTTCTTCCACAAAACTCGAAATAAAATGAATAAATATAATACCTGAAATTTTGGATGTTACACAACGGTCAAATTCAACGCTCCAAGTTGACTCAACTCGCCGAGTTGCTCCATCAATTCGTCGAGTTCTAAAACTCAAAACTCTGAAATTGCGATCCAACTCGTCGAGTCAGCTCCTGACTCGTCGGGTTCCCCGGCTACTCATGGTCGCGATTAACCAAATCAACTCGTCGAGTCATTCCTCAGACTCGCCAAGTTCTATCATGAACATAAACGAACTCTTTTCGACTCGTCGAGTCCCTTCCTGGACTCGCCGAGTCCCTTAGTTTGATTGGGCCATCTTAACAGATTAAGCCCCTACACTTCAGATCTAAACCCCAAACTTCGTCTACATGCCGAAAATGACTTCTTAAGGGTAAAGTTTCCAACTTTACCTAGTCCCAATTCTTCTTAATGGGTTAAGCCAAAACCCTAGCCTCCTTAAGACATAAATCCTTGTCCAAAATCCTTATTACTCCAAACCAAAACAGGAGGACCAAGATCTAGGCCCTAGTCACCCAATAACACGTAAAGTCCTGAACTTTACTTCCATGCATGGCCCTTTAGGGATTAAAAGGCCATATTAGCATCCTTAGGGTTTGCATGGGACCCTAATGGCATAAAGTTTGCACCTGTATGCCTTCACAACCCTCAATGACTTCAGATATAAAAGTATCATCAACTTGGGACATCCTTAACCCATGAATCATACCTTTTAGACAAAACCCCCCATAAAATGGACCATAAAGAGATCTAAGAAACTACAAGGCAAGTTAGGAGCTTGATTACCAGAAAGTGATGAGATTAGAATGAAATCCCTGAATCCACAACCTTCTCCTTGAACCTTCAAGCTTCCTCTTCTTCTTCTAGCCTTCAAGAACACAGAAAACACTCAAGGATGGCTCACACACTCTTAAAAGGCTTTAGGGTTTCGTGGATGAGGCGTTGGACAATTGAGGCTGTAAATGAGGCCAAGGGGTAGAGAATAAGATGCTTAAATAGGGCACCAAGTCCCGGATTTAGGGTTTCTCAAACCCTGACCAACTCGTCGAGTTGATCCTCTAACTCGCCGAGTAGGTCACTTAACCCGCGTCACAAAAACTTGCTTCTACTCGCCGAGTCATCCCTCTGGACTCGACGAGTAGACTTCTTGAATTGAGGTTTTCCTTTCTTTTCTAGGTCTTGTGAATTCGGGGTGTCACATCAATTCTTAAACCATTTCAACGTCTTTAACTACTTCGTTGGTTATGATTTTTTTATGAAAAAAACCTAACCTTATCATGCAAAACCCTCTGCAATCCTCTTTCTTGGTGTGACATTTTGAAAAAGGTGAAGTAAGTATGTAAGATGTCTGTCTCTTTTCAAGAAGGTGACACTCGAATGTAGTGGTAACCGGAAACAGGGTTTGATCTATTGGTGATCGGGTGTCATTAATAATATAGTAAGTTTTCTCATTAATTGTGGCATTATAGGAGAAAAAGAAAAGTTGTGGCAAATTAGAAATATGGCCTTAAGTTACGGGAATTTGGTAGCATTAGCCCTATATATAGATAGGATCATTTGAATATATATGCACGTGGTCCCTCCTATAGTAGCATTGACCAAGTCTCAAAAACAGAAGGTCAAATGGAACAATGTTGGAACGGTGAAAAAATATATTAGCACAAAAAAGCAGAGACTCAAGTGAGGAGCTCATGCCATACTACAAGATAAAGTTCAAAATAAGGGACATACACCAAACGGACCAATCAATCTTGAAAAGCTTAGATTTATTCTTAATGCAACTAAGTGTGTTAATCCTAATATCATCTTCTATAAGCATTACCAATCGCCTTTCATTCCTGAAAACAATGGCATTATGTGCCTTCAATTTCATCCATAAAGTGGAGTAAACAAGAGACAACTTCAGCTTTTGAATCCTTTTACCGCCATCTCTTGAGTTTACCATCTCCAATAATTTAGAACATGAAGGTTGTTCCTTAAAGATAGCCGACCGGTCAACCAACGACTTTCACGAAGCTAAGATAAAACAACATTAAAAGAAAATACATGATTAAGGATCTCTTATGTGGATCGATAAAAAGGACATTAGCTCGAATAAACAACAATCCCATGTTTAATTAAGTTTGGAAAGTGGGAATTTTGTTTTTGATCATATGCCACACAATGCAATTAATCTTTAACAATATCCACCTCACCCTATTAAACAAGTTCACATGATCATTACCCCACCTGCTAATAAGATACCTTAAAGATTTGACTGAGAATGCTCCATCATCATCACCGCCCTTTCTCTACCATTTGTCATACCCCTTTGTAAACTCAAAGTTAACTAATAAATTGACCATAACTAAGTCTTGTGTAGCCTCCCATCCCCTTCTCAACCGCCTTGACCATTCCATGACTAGTCAGTCCTTATTTATCTCTAACACATACAAATATCTTTCAAATCTAAATCAACACACCAAATGTCCTTCAAAAAAATACATTTTGTCATTAATGCCAACCACCCTTTCAATGAAAGTGAAATACACTTATCCACTAACTCCATATTGACTTGAGAAATATTGAACCAAACACCGTTTATAGAACTTTTAGCTAAATGTTTTCAACAAATAAGCTTGGTATTATGAATATTTAAGAGAACCAAAAGAGTCATACCACTTTTTAACCGCCACCACCATTTAGCAAGAAGGGCTAATTAGTCGAACAAGACATCTAATACCAAGACAAACCATATTTTTTGGTTTAGTGACCACTTACCAAGCTACCAATTTATCTTATATTTGTCCTCATCACCTCCCCATAAGAAACCCTTATAATACCTTTAAATAAATTAATAATCTTTCTTGGAGCACGAAATAGAGACATGATAAAGAAAAAGACTATTAAGAACTGAATTAACAAGTGTAAGACGACCACCGAATAATAGAGACTTCGCCTTCCATTTTGATATTTTGCCTTAAATATATAAACAACCGGATTCCAATGATTAGCAAGTTTCAGGTTGGCTCCCACCGGGAGGCCAAGATAGTTGAAAGGGAAAGAAGCATGCCCATATTTAAAATACTAACGAGTCTTTCAACTTCAAAATTATTAACACCAACATCATAAACTTTTATTTTGTACAAATTCACCTTCAAACACGAAACAAGGAAAAGACTACAAAACAATCTTTTAAGGTAGACGAAATTCATTTACGAAAGTCATTCTCTAAATTTGGAATCAAAGGTGTTGTTTGGTGTTGTAGGAATGACAATGTATTGGGCCTTGAGGCCTTTACTTTTAAGTTCTTAAAGCATTGTTGAGAGATGATTAAATTCGATGGTTTTATGTTTGTGATAATTTTTTAAAGTTTTGGTATCTTGGCTAGAGGGTGCAACTCCTCCTTCATTTCTTTAATTCTAAAATCTCAAGATCCGCTCTCTTGAAAAGATTATAGGTTGGTGTACCTTGTTGTAGAAGATGATTACAAAAGTTCTTGCTGATTGTTTTAAGAAAGTTTTGGAAAATATTATTAGTCCCGAACAAACAACTTATGTGGAAGGTATGGATGATGCATTTTCAGTTAATGATGTCTTCTCTTGGATTAAAATGTTCAAGTAGAAAACGTTCATTTTCAAGGTTGACTTTGACAAGATCTTTGATTCTTTCAGTTGAGATTTCTTAGACGTGGTTTGCCTACTAAGAAATTTTACATTAAAGAGAAGTTAGGAAAGGTGACTTTTGTCCATCTTTTTCTTATAATTACTATGGAAAGTCTTCATATTTTCTTGCAGACGGCATGTGATTTTCACTATTTTTGTTGTCTATCCCTCCGGCATAATGTTATATATTTATTGTTGGGTCAAAAATATGGTTTATACTTTGCTTTTCTAGGAAAATATATTTTTATGTAATGTTGTATGTGTTTGCGGTTTGTGTACAGCCGTATACGTGTGTACGGTCGCACACCCTGTGTACGGCCGTACACAGGGTGTGCGGCTGTACACATGTATATGGATGGAGGTCCATATAAATAGAGGAGTGCATGTGGGAGTGTACGGTTAGAAGAGAGCATCTTGTAGAGAGAGAAACTAGAGAGAACAAGTGTGTGTGAGAGAGAATCTATTGTAAGGAACATCAATCATATCATCAATACATTAGATTCATCTTAATTCTTCTTCTTCTTCTTCTCCTTCTCTTCTATTTGATCTGACATCATCCAATTGATTGGGATTCCGCACCATCAATTGGATCTGATTGATACACAAGCAATTTTGGGGACTTACAATTGGTATCATAGCTTGGTTGTATCAATCCATTTTTTCAGATCTGGAGCTTATTTGATCTTATTTTGAAAAGATATAGCGTTTTTGGATAGATCTCGCAAAAATAAGGGGGGGGGGGGGGGGTTACTTCTTTGCATTTTTCATAAAAACGAGTTTTTGATCAAGTTTTGGAGCAAAAAAGGGTGAAAAACGTCGTTTTTTTCGCGAATATGTTGAAGGTGTGCAGCTCAGCAGCCTCGGTGTACGGCTCAGCAGTGTGCGGCCGACTCGGTGTGCGGCTCGGAGTGTGCGCCTCGGTGTACGGCTCGGACGTGTGTGGTCACGGTGTACGCCTCAGAGTGTCCGGCTCGGTCTCGCCTCGGATTCTCGGCTCAACTGCCTCGCTCTCGTATCAACAGCGTCTTCGGCTCGCACTTGGCTCACCTCGCAAGCAGCAACCTCGCACAACAAGCCTTTTCATAAAAAAAATGGGTTCGAATTTGCCGGAGATCGAACACTGGACCTCCAGGTCATTGCCAAGCGCGCCTTACCAATTCATCTGGAATACTCCTTGTGTCACTCCTCCGAAATTTAAAACATAACTTCTTCTTCTCGATTATTATTTTCGAAAATTGACACTTTTAACCCTAAAAATCATTTTTTTTTTATTTCTAAATTCTTATTTCAACCCAAATTTTTTTGTTTTTAATTTTTGATTTTATTTTTATCTTTGACCTTAAAATTTTGACTTTGACTTTTAAAATTTGACATTTGACTTTAATCTTTGACTTTTTCGCTTAACTTTTAAATTTTCAAATTTAGCTTTTTAGGTTTGACTTTTAAGTTTGACTTTTTAAATTTGACTTTTAAAGTTGACTTTCTTGGTTTTTAAGTCAAATGGCAATTAAAAAAAAAATAAATAAAATTAAAAAAAAGGAAAAGAAAATGAGTTCCGCATCAATTCCGGTAAATAAAGTTTCATGTACTCCATCTTGTGAAACTACTATTAAATTTCTCCGAGATCAAATCAATTTATTAAAAAGAGAAAATGGGGACCTCAAATACAAAGTCTATACTCTTAGGAAAGGACAGAAACCGTTAAAAGCTCAATTAGAAACCAAAATCAAGGATTTCCGGAAATTACAAGAAGATTACAGCAACAAGTGTGAAAATTATGATCACATTAAGAAAAAACTTGATGTTGTAACTGAAGAATTTAACGCTTTGAAAATAAAGTGTGGAAAAACAGATGTTAGTTTCAAAAATTACACTGTCTCAAGTAAGACAGTCGAGTCCTTATATGAAACCCAATTAAAATTCAAAGAAAATCAATACAAGGGTCTAGGGTATGATAGTGTTCCTCCATCTTTCAATCATAACTACACATCCATCCCTATGACACATGACGAAATTGACAGGGAGGCACATCTTCGATATGGAAAACCAGCTGGATTTGTGTCAGGAGGTATTCAAGTTGACGATACTAATGCTTCTACTTTATGTGCAAGTAAAGTAGCAGAGGATGAGAACAAGAACACCATTGAACAAACCAACATCTCCATGAACTCTGAATTTGTTGCTTCGAACTCAGTTGCTTCTGATCAACCTGCTGTTGAGAAGTACAGGCCACCAAATCAAGTGAAACAGCCGACTTGCTACAAGTGTGCTTGTGGGAACAATCAGAAACGAGGCAAGGATACGCCACCAGGGGCAGGAAGAAACAAATCCAGAGTGAAGAAAAAGACTTGTTTTCACTGTGGAACACCTGGACACATTACCATAAATTGTCCTAATCGCGCATACGTTCCCTACTATGCACATGGCTGGCAGAAATCACCAAGAGGGAGATACTTCAAAAGAAACCCTTCCAGGTCACGTTCAGACAATGGTGACTGGAACGCGCAGAAGGCCAAGAATCAAACCCACAAGGCCAAGAATCCGAATCCCAAGGGCAAGAAGGGAATGTCGGCCAAGAAGTCCAATCCAAGAGATGCTCCCGTGAAGCCAAAATCAAAGTCATCTCAACGGCCGACATCAAGTTCAAAAGCAAGTACCGAGCCACCCATCAGATCGAAAAAGAAATGGGTTAAACCCAACTACAAATGGGTTCCAAAGGCTCACTCTCCCAAATCTCCCAATGCTTCTAACGTTTCTACATCTTCTGTTTGTGATAAACAGGATATGTATTGGGAGAAAGTACCATGCAAGGATGAAAAAGGTCAACCCAGTTTCAAAATGGAGTGGGTTCCAAAGACCAACTGATCCCGCTCTGTGTCGGAGCAGCTATGGAGGCATATCATCAGACTTCGGTTTGTTGGTAGTAGCTGTTCCAGGCACATGATAGAAGACATCTCTCAACTGTACAACATTCAAACATTTGTTTGAGAGTATGTGTCCTTTGCGGGAAAGGAAGAAAGGAAGTGATCACTCACAGGGTTTGTGCTTAACGACATGAATTTTCGGATCTGTTCTGAGATTACGCGTACTGTTCCCAGACCTTCTGGATGCAAATTCAATTGGTGACTTACGGTTTGAGTTTTGTTCTCTATACTCCTGAGTTTTTCGTAAGCTGATTCACTTTAAAGACAAAATTTTCTTTTAGGATAGTTTAAATTTGCGCATTTACTTTCGTTTCTCTCCTATGCATAAATTTAGGGGGAGAAATAAAAACAAAACAAAAATTTTAAAATTTTAAAAAATTAAAAAAAATAATAGAAAATCAAAATAATAATATGTTGGTTATGGAATGTGCTTGAGGGAGATGTTTTGGGAAGTGATATTATCAAGTGATAACAGACAATCTGAGTCTGCGTAACGTACCCAAAGTTGAAGGGTCTATGCTCTGGTTTGATTCGTCGGTAGGCACGAAAAATTTTAAATGGACATGACTAGGCAGAGCTGAACTTAGGAAATTTATAGACTTGACAAATCTTGACCTAGTTAGATCTGTTTAGCCTGACAATACGACGCTTGGATAGGTTGAGTAGGGAGATATATATGGGAATCCACTCGTCACATTAAATGAACCCGTATCTGGAACCGTGGTTTAACTTTTCCTCCATGTGCGGATTTTGTCCTTAATTCCGGTATTGATGGGGCAACTGGTAAATTCCGATAAATTAGGTCTGTAGAAAATCATTTTCTTTTTTTCTGTCTGTTAGTCATATGTTACCTCCTCTGCGTGATTGGAAGAGATCCGACCTGGACTGTAACATATGCAACTTTATTTCTCTGCATATTATATATATATATATATATATATATATATATATATATATATATATATATGAAATTCCTCTTATCTGTTAGCCATATGCTGTCTCCTTTGCGTGACTAACAATCTGACCTGGTACACAGCATATGCACTATAAGTGATAATACTCTAAATCTATCTTCTCCCCTAATGATGGTCTGCTCATCCGATGTAAGGAGTACTCTGGAAGTCCTTGATTACCGAGGCATATATGGAAGCAGGAAACATGTTCCAGTACAATTAAAATTAAACACTCAAAGATTGTCTATAGATCTCGCTGCTCAATTTAGGTGGACAACAATATCCCTGGTCGTCGTCAGCTGAATGGTCCTTAAGATATAGTATCTAGAAACATAGGATCAGATATAATATCTAGGAACTTAGGATCACATTGTCTTGTCACTTATAGTATGTCCTAATTTCGTCACAATTTTTCGTGTTTAAGTGGACAACAATACCGACGATCGACCAGACAAAGACGTGAAGATAGAAGGTACCGACAAGTGGATAAAGGCTGTCTAAAAACTTTGATCACAAATCATTCTTAAAGTTAGATATCATTTTATTTTTGTTAAATTTGCTCATAGTTTCTTCTAATTTAAATATTATGGGGAGAATTAAAAATAATTCAAAAATCAAACAAAAATCAGAAAATTAAAAATCCAAAAAAAATAGTGTTATTTCTTTTTCCAGAAAATATCAAAAATCCAAATATTTTTTTTTGTGTGCTAATTTTTCTTTTAGTTTTGTTTTGTCTTGAAAAGTGATTTTAGGCGTAGATAAGACTCGTGGAGACTGTATTGAAGATCTTCTGAGCCAAGGCTTCATCCGTGAGCATCGAAGAATTCTCATTCGAAGGAAAAAGAAATGAAGATTATTCTTTCAACATTTAATTTGTCAACCCCAGAAGTAATGTGAAGCTGAAATTGAAGATTATGTGACGGATTGCATTGAAGCCTCCTCAATCAGTCTGCTGCTATCTTAAACCTACTGAAGTGATCCAGTAGATTATTTCTCTTCGTTGTTCTCTCTGAAGATTCTCAAGCTGAAAGAGCTGTCTTTCAAGAATCTTTTCATCAAGCCTCCTCACCCAATGTGCGTTCAGAGTCAAATCTTGAAGAAAAGCCCAACCGCTCGAGATGAAGTCATTCATGAAGATTCATCAAGTTCATCTTGAAGCTGTGAAGAAATCAAAGATTAAAGTTGAAGCCAAAGCTCCCATTGAAGATTGACAAGAAAAGTCAGCTACTTTTTAGGGGGAGCTTGTTGGGTCATTTAGAAAAGAAAGCTATAAACCAAGGGGGAGATTGTTGGGTCAAAAATATGGTTTATACTTTGCTTTTATAGGATAATATATTTTTATGTAATGTTGTATGTGTTTGCGGTTTGTGTGTACGGCCGTACACAGGGTGTGCGGTTGCACACATGTATATGGCTGGAGGTCCATATAAATAGAGGAGTGCATGTGGGAGTGTACGGTTAGAAGAGAACATCTTGTAGAGAGAGAAACTAGAGAGAAGAAGTGTGTGTGAGAGAGAATCTATTGTAAGGAGCATCAATTATATCATCAATACATTAGATTCGTCTTAATTCTTCTTCTCATTCTCTTTTATTTGATTCGACATCATCCAATTGATTGGGATTTCGCACCATCAATTGGATCTGATTGATACACAAGCAATTTTGGGGACTTACATTTATAACTATTGGCTTTTCAAAATTACCATCAAATCATATTACCAGTAAAAAAAAGTGCCTTCAAAAATCAAAAGAAGAATGGGCACATTATGTTGGTTACATCTTTCACGGGGTTGTGTTGGAATGTCGGTGCTATATTGAATTTGCACATGCCATTATTAATTCACAAAACATATTTTTCTTTGTATATAAATGTGAATAACCAAAATACGTTTAGAGTAATATTAAATTACTAATCATCAAAATATTATTAATGCACAAAACATATTTTTCTTTCTATATAAATGTGAATAACCAAATACGTTTTACGGTAATATTAAATTACAAATCATCATAATATTATAAAATTATTGTTAGGGATAATAGTTTGTTTATATAACAAAGTTCTATCTATATAACGAGATGTAACTTTTACTGTAATCTTATTTAAAATGCTTTACTATTTTACGTAATAAAATGGGAGTTGATCCGTACACAATAATTTTTCTCCATACACAACAATTGATGCTTTAAAATGTTGTATTGTACAACTATATAATGCATGGATTGTGATGTATGACAAAAAACCGTTGTGTACGAATCACTTATAGATCTTTTTATTTTTACCAAAATATGGTTTTAATACAAAGATAATTAAAAACTAAGAAAATAACATGAATTAATGGACATTTTTCCAGAAAAGGAATTTCAATCGAATAATGGATGGGACTTTTGAGATTGTAAATCGTTAGGGATCGTATCAAATTCGAATACTTTCTTATCATCATATGCACTTTCCCAACTTAGTGGCTCCAAAAGGTGGAACCTAAGTTGTGTTCTTTTGTGTTACCTTCCAAGTGGGTTGTAACGACATCTACTTTTTTTTTCCTTATATATATTCATCTTGACAAACCAATAATGTATAATTGTATATGATTAAATCTGATTCTATTATAATTATGTCTATTTATTGAACATACATAATCATGAAAACACAAAGGATGCTACACTTACACTACATGAAAATTCATAAATAGCTATGAAAAGTTGTTACGGAATCAAAATCCGTAACTATTATACTACAAAATATGCTACAGAATGGCTTATCGTAGCTATTTTGCTATGGAGATCGATACAAAATTGCGTTTCATAGTTAAATCCTCATTAGCTACGGAAAGTGGCTATGAAATGAAAATTGTAGCTAATTATACTACAGAATATGCTACACAATGATTGAATGTAGTTATTTTGCTACGAATTTTCATTTTCATAGCTAAATCCTTAATTGCTATTGAAAATTGTTACGGAATCAAAATTCATAGCTATTTTACTACGAAATATTTTACAAGATCGTCGGTTGTAGCAAGTTCACTATGAAACTTACTACAAAATCCATATTGATCGCTACTTGGCTACAAAATTGATTACGTAATCAAAATCCATAACTAGTTGGCTACGAAATTAAATTCCGTAGTTATTTTCCTATGCAATTTGTTACACAATAAAATTTTGTAGATAATCTGCTATGAAACTTGTTACAAAAAAATTTACCGTAGTTATTTATACAACTTGTTTTTTAATTTATAAAATAATTACGGGATCATAATCGGTAACTACTTGGCTACGGAACATTCCGTAGTCAACTAGCTATGGAAACATTTTCCATAGTAAATATAAAAAATTATTTTACCAACAAAAATTCAACTAGCTATGGAAACCTTTTCCTTAGTAAATATAAAAATATTTTACCAACAAAAGTAAATTATTGTTTTTCTATTGTATCACATACAAATTAATTATCGTGTGTTTCTCTCTTTTATGAAAGAAATTGACCTAGCTTAGTTTCCCTAAAAGTGATCGCTTATTCCCTCGCGTCTCCACTTTACGTCTCCACTTTACGCCATAATCGACCGGACTTTACTCCGAGTGCTTCGACCCCAAATTACCGAACTCAATCCTCTTGTGCTCCAGTATCCTCTGTCGTGCAAGGAGATCCTCTCACTCATCTTGTCTGGTTTGTCTTGCGCTGTCTGCTCCTTCAATAGCTAGGTATGTTCCATCCTTTTTTCTCTATTCTAGAATAGATAAAAATTTGATTGTTGTAGGCATGATTTGTGTTATGAACTCTAGATGTAGTTTCCGTTTAGTCCGTGAATTATGTGTACTTTGAATCACTAAACTCTAGCGATTTGAACGGATCCGATTCTTGTACGTGTACTCTAGTGTAGTTCACTGTCAGATAATCGATAAGGCACATCCTGGAATGGTACTGATGCACAAGGTAAGTTTTGACGCCAAGACATAATACGATATGATTCAGAACTATAAGGTTCTTCGGTTTGTATTCAACAAACTGGAAATTACAAAGGTTCTCCCACTTTATGCGTCCACCACTTGTGTTTATGATTCTCAAATTAAATACAATGATAAACACTTTGCTCTTGAAAGTCGTAGTGTATGTTTTAATATTTTTAATTATGTGAAAGAATCTACTAGTTTTTTTTATGTATATGGAATGTTGTTAGTAACTAATTTATGCTACAGAGAGCATTAAAGTGAGCAAGCACTTGCTAGATAATCTTGAATTTATGCCATGGATGTGGAGATACTGTAATTCTATTAGGGGGTAGCCATCACAAGTAAGTTCTTACTGACTCCTAGTTCTACCATTAACTATATACGAGTCCTTTTTAAATTTTAGTAACACATGAATCAAAATTGGATAACTAGTTGATGTTGTTAATTACCTGCTTCTGTTTCCTGCTATAGTTACATCCCAAATGAAAGAAGAGTGTCTTGCAAATGTGGGAAAGATGTAAACTAGATGCCAAGAAATCATTTCCAACACAATGAAGCTTTAATACCCCGAAAGATGTGATCCACCTTTTGCACACTCAACAGCTCCACCTATCAAGACCTCTAAACCCTCTTCAGCCCCAAGTGTCTCCATATATGATCAACACATACCATGGTCACAGTCATATAAACGTTAATCCAAATTATCCAACACTTGCAAGCTCACATAGTTACATTCTATCATTATGCATTATGAAGATCATAGAGTTAACGATAACAATGTATAGTCTTGAAAAAGAAAGTGATTTCTACTTTGCAATGCTGAGGGATATTGAAATCCCATGGCAATATTCTAATATCTCAAACTTGCCTGTATCATCTATTTTTCTCCCACCTCAATAAACTCAAGTTTGTTTTATCGCAACTCACTTATTTATTTATTTTGCAGATTCTTGATGCGATACAGAGGAACTTGTACGCTGCTGAAAAGGATGCATCAATACTTATCTATCTAGTTTTTACTATGTTGGATTGTATCTTAGTAAGCAAAACCATAAAACTATCTTCTTTATTTTGTTGATTAGTTTTTTTATTATATACAATGTATCTTAGTTGGTAAAACTATAAAACTATCTCCTTTCTCCTTTTGTTGCCTAATGGATGTCCTTTATACTTATATTGTAATCTACTTAAATTTTACTATAATGACTAGTAGCGAGAAAATCATCTACAGTTTGGGCTTTATCTTTTAACATCACTGGAGACAAAATGGTTACATGCAGGTATGATGGTTCTCACTTCTTATTAGATATGTAACAATGGGAAAAATTATAGGCTATACTTTTTCCTTAGTATGTGTGTCTTGATAAATGATGTTTAAATTATTTGTGAAAATGGAAGGGCAAAAGCTAGCACTTAATGACAAAATGTTCATTTCCATTGATTTTCTCTATTAAGTTGTTCTTTCTTACTAAGTCAAAAGGAAGCAAACACTCATATATAACTTAAGGGTTTAAGTCATGTTCTCATTGAGTCCATTAAGTAAAAAAGAAACAACATTTTACATAATAGATGTTAACTAAAAAGAATTTGGGGAATGTATTTCTAAACAGTCTAAAATTGTTATTTGGGTCATGACATGTCTCGTAAACCCTTGAATCCTATGAATTCATAGAACTCATGCTTTAAAGTCAATTTAAAGGTATAAAATTGTTGCAAGTGAATGTAAAAGATTCAATCTTTGTTGGTTTCTTGTAAAATATGATTTTTTCATGTCTTTTCGATTGAGCCCTTAGCCTATTCAAACTTTGCATTTTTGGTCCCTTGTCGTTAAAGGCTTACATTTCAACCTGTATGTAACACCTTGATTTTCCTGGAGGTGGAATTTTAGTTTATTCGCATTAGACGACCTACTCGACGAGTTGATTGGTCCCAACTCGTCGTGTAGGAGTTGATCAGGACACGTGGAAATATGAAGTCTACTCGTCGAGTCGGAGGACTGGACTCGACGAGTTGAGTCTGTTTAATGAAACCCTAATTATTCTGGATGACACCCTATTTAAAGGACTTTAACTCCTTTACCCCACCCCCCTCATCACTTTACCACCCTAAGACAAATCCTAATCGAGTGCCTTTCATTTGAGAGTGTTTAGAGCTAATAGAGGGTGGTTTTTGGTTCATTCCTTGAAGAGAAGAAGCTTGGAACAAGAAGGAGTCTTTGGACCCGGCATCATCTCAGTGGTAACAATCATTTGAAGGTAAAAAGTTAATACCTTGACTTCTTGTTTGTTAGATCTCTCCATTAGAGAGTTTATGGCCCTTTCTATCTTCTCCTTGAGTCATTAATGGTTGTGAGCATGCTATGGAGCTGAGACCTCAAATCTAGACACTAGTAGGCCCTTTAGGCCTAAATCCTGAAGCTTTATGAAGCTTTGACCCATCTTCATGTCCTAAACCCTTTCTTGAGCTTAGTATTAGGTGTTTTAGCCTTGTGAGGCCTTGCACGATCGTAAAGTTAGCAAATTTACATGGAAACTTCGTCCTAGGAGGTTGGATCTGGAGTTTGGAGCGTTGAAATCGACTGGAATGAGTTTAATGTGTAATGGTTGAAGAACTCGACGAGTTGGACATCCAACTTGACAAGTTGATTCGAGTTTTCCCATTTTTGGATTCAGAGTGAACTCGACGAGTTTGTGGGACAACTCGACGAGTGGTTAGGGTTTTCCCTGATCTTCTAGACTCTACATGGACTCGACGAGTTGGTTAGCAAGTCGGCGAGTTGACCCGGGTTTTCGTGATTTACTGAGTACTGAGGAACTCAACGAGTAGATGTGTTGCACTCGACGAGTTGGGTCAAATTTGACTGTTTACTTCCGTTGAATTTATGGTTTTGGTCAAGCCATGGATTTTGGAGGCTAAGGAGGGGCAGAGAATGAGTCTCGAAGAAGGTCTCTCGTTAGAAAATCTTCGAGATCTCTTCTCGTGATGATGATTGGAATGTAACCAAAGAAAGAAAATGGGTTGTTTTTAAAAAGAATAAACATGTTTTTCATGAAAATAAAACAGGAACTTTTACGAAACTTATTGAGGCTAAGCCAAGATCGGGTTCGTCAAAGGCTTCGCCTGGGTCTTCGACTAATTCTAGACGGAAACCCAAATGATCAAATTTAAAGAAAAACGTTTCGAAATCAACTGTCAAAGTTCTTAAACCTATTTATCAATGGGTGCCTAAAAATCAAAATACCCAATCATCTCAATCTTCTAATAGTGCTTCTGGTAGTGAATTAAAATCAAAAAGTGAAAAAGAAAATTTTGTTGTAAACAAGGGAAACCCCGGTGTTGTTATAACCTAGATTCCTAAAACTCATTAATTCCGTGCATTGTGCAGGAACAACTGCAAGGGAATGTCGTCAGACCCTAGTATGTTGCCAACGGTTGTTCCAGGAACATGACTGGAGACATCTCCCAACTGCATGACATTGAGACATTTAATGGAGGGTATGTTTCCTTCGCGGTAGGTGAAGGCGGGAAGATCACATAGAGAGGTACTGTCACCAATGGAGTGCTAAGCTTTGAGAACGTCAACTTTGCTCCCGAGCTGAAGCGTAGTTTATTGAGTGTCTCTCAAATCTATGACAAAGGCTATTCTACCTACTTCATTGATAAAGAATGCCTTATCTTGAAACCTGGAATCATCATACCTGAAGACTGGATATTGGTGAAATCAAAAAGAGACGGAAACGCTTACATCATCGACATGAATCGTAATATCCCGGAACAAGTCACGTGCCTCTTCTCTAAAGTCTCATAACATAATGCGATGCGTTGGCATCGTCGTCTCGGGCATTTAAACGCCAAGAACCTGAACCGTCTTGCAAAGAACGAGATCGTGCGTGGCCTTCCAGTTAAATACTTCATAACTTTTGAAAAATGTGTGGCGTGTGCTCACGGTAAACATCATAGAAAGCCCCATTTTCCAAAGGCGGTTAATTCAATCAACAAGGTTCTACAATTATTGCATATGGATTTGTTTGGTCCTGTCAATGTCCTTAGCATCAACAAAAACTCTTACTGCTTGGTTGTGATAGATGACTACTCGCGTTTCAAATGGGTCTTCTTCTTATCTAACAAGAGTGGGATCTCAGACTTGATCAAGAAGTTCATGGTGATGATTGAGAATCAGATTAATGAGAAGGTGAAAGCGCTCAAAACGGATAATGGTACAAAATTCAAGAATGTTGTTCTGGATCATTTTTGCGCAGAAAAAGGGATAATGCGTCAGTATAGTGCCGTTCGGACACCTCAACAAAATGGTGTTGCGGAACAGCGGAACCAAACATTAATGGATGCCGCAAGGACGATGCTATGTGATTCTAAAGTACCGGTCTTCTTTAAGGCAGAGGCGATCAACACTGCCTGCTACGTTCAGAATCGTGTACTGATCAACAAAGCTCAGATGAAGACTCCATATGAAATTCTCTACAATCACAAGCCATCGGTTACTCATTTCTGAATTTTTGGATGTCCTTGCACCCTTCTTCACCTTGAATCCAACCCCAAATTCAACTCTAAATCCGATGAATGTTACTTTGTGGGATATGCAGCGTGTACAACTTATCTTGTTTACAACAAGAAGACAAAGCAGATCGTGGAGTCTTTTGATGTTCGCTGGCTGGAGGAGAATGAGACAGATGCCAGAGTTGGACCTGACTGGTTATTTGACTATGCCTATTTGTTCAAATCGTTCAATGTGTTTTCAGATGATGTGTCAGGTTCCTACTCTAGTTCGAAGGTTATTCTTGAAGATGAAGAGGAAGATGTTGTGTACAGACCACCTACGGTGCCTTCTACGTCTCCTTCGGTGGATAACGTTGTTCCAAGTACTTCTTCAGAATCTCCTTGTCAAAGAATTAATCTTAATGTTGATGCCAGTCTTCTCACTCCTGCTGAAAGAGACTTCATGACCAGAGATACTTTCGCTACCACTCAATCTTTCATGGAGCTCCTCTTTCCCGAAACTATAGCAAATGAGTACGTGGCCAGCACCTCTCGCGGTTTTGAATCATCTGAGGTTGCTGTTTCAGCAAATGACGGACTTATCAACATCAACAACCTTCCTGTCACACTTAATGATATCAACCAAGAAATTCCTACCGGACTGTAACGTGATAATCCTATAGAGAACGTTATTGGTGAACTAGGCGACGATGTTCGAACGAGAAGTCAGGGTGGTGACATAAACACATGTCTCTACTCTTGCTTCATCTCTCAGATAGAGCCAAAAAATGTCGAAATGGCACTGAATGAGCTTAGTTGGGTTGATGCATTGCATGAAGAGCTGAATCAATTCGAGAAATTGGGGGTCTAGAAGCTGGTTGAACTGCCCAAAGGAAAGAAATCACTGGATAACCAATGGGTGTTTCGCAACAAACAGGACGGTTGTGGGGTCATAGTGCGGAACAAAGCACGTTTGGTTGTTCATGGGTTTTGACGAAATGAAGGACTTGACTACACTGAGGTGTATGCTCCTGTAGCGTGTCTTGAAGCTATTTGTATCTTCCTGTCTTATGCATCCTACATGGGGTTCACTGTCTATCATATGGATGTTAAGACTGCCTTTCTTTATGGAGCTATGAAAGAGGAGATTTACGTTAATCAGCCTCCCGGTTTTGTCAACTCAAAGTTTCCAAATCACGTCTACAAATTGGATGAGGGTCTGTATGGGATGCATCAGGTTCCTCGAGCTTGGTATGCTACCCTAACAGATCATTTGCTCGAGCATGGTTACATCAGAGGCACGACTGATCAGACGCTTTTTATAAAGCATGTAGATGCCGATCTTATTCTCGTTCAAATATATGTTGATGATATCATCTTCGGGTCAACAAGCCAGAAGCTCTGCAAGGAGTTTGAGACGATTATGAAGAAGAGGTTAGAGATGAGTTCCTTGGGGGAAATGACGATGTTTTTGGGTTTGCAAGTACATCAAAGCTCAACCGGAATTCTTATGCACCAAGGAAAATACGTTGAAGACATACTTGAGAGGTTCAGGTTTAAAGACTCAAAAGCCGCCTTGACACCGATGGCTGAACGACCCCTGTTGTCTCCAGATCCTAAAGGCGAATTCGTAGATCAGACTGAGTACAAATCGATGATCGGATCCCTGATGTATCTAACTGCGAGCAGGCCGGACATCATGTTCACAGTTTGTCAATGTGCACGATACCAGGCTAATCCTAAACTCTCTCATTTTATTGTTGTCAAAAGAATCTTTAGGTATCTTAAAGGCAACCCAAAATTGGGTCTTTGGTATCCTAAAAATTGTGATTTTGATTTATATGCATTCGATGACAGCAATTATCGAGGTTGTGAACTTGACATGAAATCAATGTCAGGGGGATGTCAATTCCTAGGTGACCGTCTGGTGTCATGGCAATGTAAGAAACAACAGATAGTCTCAACCTCAACGACGGAGGTGGAATACGTCGTTGCTTCTAACTGTTGCACTCAAGTCATTTGGATTCAACATCAATTAATGGATTACGGTTTGAACTTTCTAGAAACCCTAATATTCTGCGATAACAAAGTTGGAATCCAAATAGCTAAAATTCCTATCCAACACTCCAAAACTAAGCACATCAACATCAAAGTTCATTTTATTAGAGATTGTTATGAGCGTTTGCTCATTCGGTTGGAGCAGATCGACACTGATAATAATGTGGCGGATCTGTTCACAAAACCGTTTAACAAAGCTCGATTCGATGTGCTGGTGGGCTTTCTAAAAATGCTACATTTTGAGGACTGATTTTTGTTTTAGGTAGTTTAACTTTGCGCATTTATTTCTCATTCTCTCACATGCACAAATTTAGGGGGGAGAAATAAACAAAAACAAAACAAAAATCATAAAATTCAAAAATCCAAAAATAGTGTTATTTATGCTTTATTTTTTTTCCAGAAAAATGAAAAACCCAAAAATAGTGTCTCGTGTTAGCTTGTCTGCAGGTGATGTGTTGGGAAGTGATATCAACCAAGCGATAACAGGCAATTTAAATCTGTGTAAGGTACCAATACTGAATTGTTTAGGCTCTGTGTTCAATGCGCTGGTAGGCACAAAAGATTTTAATGGACCAGAATAGACATAGATTGACTTTTATAAGGACTTGACAAACACTGAATTAGATAGTTCCATTTGGTCTAACAATACGAAGCTCGGGTAAATTCTGAAGTGAGATATACATGGGAATCTACGGGCTACGCTAAAGTAATTTGTATCTAGAACTGTGGCGTCACTTTTCCTCGATGTATGGACTCATGTCCTTAATTCCGGTACTGATAGGGCCGCTGGGGAATTCCAATAAAGTAGATCTGTAGAAAGTTATTTTCTTGCTTTCTTTCCATTAGTCATACGTTGCCTCCCCTCCGTGATCGAGAGATCCGACCTGGACTCCAACATATGCAACTCTACTTCTATGCATTATCTTTTATATGCAAATTCTTTTTGACTGTTAGTCATAAGTTGTCTCCTTTGCGTGATAAGTTCTTATCCGACATGGAACACAACATAAGCACCATTTTATTTCTCAATCATTTTATCCGGTTAGTCATATGTTTATCCCTCTGCGTGATTGAAAGATCCGACCTGGGTGTACAACATATGCATTCTAAATCTGACTTCCCTCCTAATAATTGTCTGCTCATCTAAAGTAAGGAGTATTCTGGAAGTTTTTGATTACCGGAGTATGTCAGGAAGCGGGAAACACATTCTAGTTCATCTAAAATTAAACATTCAATAGATTGTCTGTAGATCTCGCTGCTAAATCTAGGTGGACAACAATATCATTGGTCATCGTCAGTCAAATGGTCCTTCTAGAAGTATTATTTAAGAATAAAAGGTCAAAAGTCTAGTCACGTGCAGTATGTCCTCCTTTGTCACAATTTTTCGTGTTTAAATGGACCACAATATCGGCGATTGACCAAATTTATTCATGAAGGGAGAGGTACTGAAAAACAGATTAAGGTTGTCCTAAAACTTTGATCCCAAAAATCACAAAAAGAATATCTGCAATTGTGAAAAAGGAATCAGTGTTATTTTATTTTTAGTTTTATTTTTCTAAAAATTAAAAATTTTGCAAAATTATTTTAGTTTAAATTTTTAGATTTTATTTTATTCTATTTTTATTTTTGTTTTTTTAAAGGTCTTCAAAATGATTATTTTTAATTAAATTGGATGTATTGAGTTTTGGATTTGAAGCACTTTGGGTTTGCTATCCATGGTCTATGGGGCGAGAATTGGTCCTAGTATAAATGCAAGGGTTGTCGGCTGTTAATCTCTTCACCGTCATTTTATGATCACGGCCGTGAACCCTTCAACCTTAATCTCTATAAATTTTCTCGATTTGTCTTCATTTCGTGTTTTTTATGTCGAAATTGCTTGTTGATTTGTGTAGGTACGTTCAAGGCGACATCATTCATACTAAACTTGAGAAGAATTAACCATGTTTTAAGGGCCTATTGGAACAAATCGTGTTTTCGGGGGTGTTGTGATGTTCACGGTGTATGAACCGTTCACGGCCAAAGAACCATTCATGACCGATGAAGTGTTCACGGTCGTGAACACTCTTTTGACCCTGAACTCATTTTTACTTAATTTCATTCAATATTAAAACCTAATTAATTGATTATTGAGAAAAACTAAGCTTGATTATTTAAATCATTTGTTTTCTCACTTGGCTTGGTTAAGTGTAGATAAAAAATGGCTGAATTGAAGAATTCTGACAATCACAACGTTGCTGTCTTTCTGATGGATCCACCAGCTGCACACAGTGACTTCAAGTCCATGATTCATGGACTAAAGAAATGTTGTCTGGCATATGCTTTCACATCCAGTCCAATAATTTATCAAGATCTTGTGAAGCAGTTTTGGAACACAGTTACGGTGCGCAAAGAAGATGATGATGTAATCTCCATAGAAGCAATTGTTAGTGGAAGGAAGATCACTGTAACTGAGCAAGTCATCTGCGAGGTATTGCAGATCAATGACCAGCCTAGATTTCCAACTGAGATCTCCATGAACCAGACTGAGGAGATCATCGAATGAATGGGCTATGAGGGTGTGTTTCCTCCTACAATCAAGAAACTATTGCCACCCTATTGGAGGTTCCTGGTCCATGTGTTCGTGAGCTGCATCTCTGAAAGGAGAGTCGGTGCTGACGAGATCTCGTTATTAAACACGGGTGTCATTGCTGCTCTCGCTACGGGTGTCGACTTCAACTTTTCGAGATACATCTTGAATGAAATGGTTGGCAATGTTGAAGGAAAAAGAAAAGATAAATTTCTCATGTTTCCGAGGTTCCTACAGATGATCTTCAACAACTAATACCCGAAACTTGAGAAAATATTAGAAAAACTTGATTTGAAGTTCCTTGGTTCCACCACTTTCGGACTCATGAAGCAAAACCGTAAAGGAAAGTTTATGTTTGAAGGGAAATTTCCTTTAGTGAAATTTGGCCAATTTGCAGAAGTCAGTAATGCGTCTGAGACTGAAAGCTCCTCAACTCATGAAGAAACTGAAGATGTAGTGATTACTACTTCTGAACACAAAGAGGAACCTGTTGCTCCAGTGGCAATTGTCGCCGAGGAGCATGTCATCTCTGAGAGACTTGCCAGGTTACTTTCTCAACATGATTCAGACCCTTCTCCACGAGGCAAAGGTATATCAATAGTGGAAGGAAGTTCAGGGGGAGCAGACCCATCTGTGTTAGAGCTTGTGACATCCCCAAAATCTCGGCCAGAAAAGACCGATTTCATTTATGCTTTTTAAACATTTTCAGAGTAAATCCTTTTAATTTTAAAAGAGATGCGGAATTTGTTCCCAAAAACAAAACATGATAAAATAGATATTTATCAAAACATTTCATAAAGAAATATGATTTCATTTCATAATCAAAAGTCGGGATGTCATGTTCCGATACAGATCATAAAGCATAAACGATAACATTACAAGTCATTCAACAAATATATACATATACAGACTTGTAAACAAAACAACTTGATGATTCGCCCATCTTAAGCTCTTGCGCCACTTCCTGTAATGCAAATAAACTGAGTGGGTCAGGCTTGGGAGCCTGGTGAGCATATAGGGTTTTCAATCCACAATAATTATATTTAATTTCAACAATCCACAATAAACCCGATTACCCATTCCCGTTATCCTCACTTTACGTCCCTAAAATAACTTCTATTATAAGGAACCTAATTCAGGATTTTCATCGGGACGGACATTACTGTAGAGGGGCTTCCTCAACAATAAGTATCCTAAAGGCAACCATGTGGGGGATAGAGTACACCGGTGAACACGTCGTTCACAACACCTACAGGTAATGAGCCTGCTAGTGTTCCACAGGACAGTCTAGAATAGTCCGTGGTCGTCATCCATACTCTGCTGAATGACTAGAATAACACCAATAACACCGAGGTCTCTCATCTATTTATTTCACACCAATTATCTACCCATGTTCTACCCAACATATTAGTAGATAAAAATATACATTTTTATACATTGTTTAAAAACCTGTATAGCATGCTTTAATCAATACATATTCCACATAACAGATGAGGCATACACACATAACACGTATTTCATAGAGAATATATCAGATCTATGAGATAGAAGAGAGTGAATATACATTCACACATATAACCACAAAATATATACACGTAGCACGTATTTTATATTAAATACTTCATAATATTGCGTTGGAAAATGACTACTCACTCACCTGATCAGAAGATGATTAGGCAGCACTACGGCTTGCAGAAGTAGTGTCTCTCCGTAGATCTGGAAGATCTTCACAAAAACCGGGCTCCTCGCGGGCAGGGCTTCGGCTCGGAAATAACGCTCTTCGGGATTCTCGGGGCTTCGGATCTTACTTCGGGGCTCGGGAATATTACCGGGGCTTTGGGTTACAAACGGCACGCAAAACGAGGCAAAAGACTAGAGAGAAGGATGGAATTGTAAAAAGAAAAGAGCTGCCTTCGGATCCCCTTTTATAGGAGCTGAACCCTCGCACGTACGCGGGGCGTACGACTCGGATCGTAAGCACTTGCGTCATCGGAGGTACTCGAGTGCTGGTTTCGTCATCCTTCGCTGTACGCTGGGCGTACAGCAGTACGCGGGGCGTACTTCGGATAGGTCGGCTGACTCTCCTTCGGATAATATCGGAGGTTTAATTAAAAATAAATATTAAATATTTAATAAACTTCAAAAATTCATATCTCCTTCATACGAACTCCGTTTTCGACGTTCTTTATATCCACGCGAAGGTGAGATTACGTTCTACAACTTTCGTTTAGACTCCGTCGGCTAATTTTGACTTTTATTTTTATTAATTATTTTTAGGGGGTCGGGACAGAAAATTTCGTTATAAATTCATAACTTCTTCGTCCGAAGTCTGTTCTCGCCTAACTTTTCATCGTTTCGCTACTAACAACGAGATCTTCGATTCTCGTTTAGATTGTTTCGGCTAAAAACCGCTCAATCTCAAATCGAGTATTCGGGCTGCATATTGCCCAGTCGAAACTTCAGAAAATCATAACTTCCTCATACGAAGTCAGATTTGGGCGTTCTATATATATTCGGAAACCTCGTTTCGGCCACTAAAACTTTATGCAAAGATATCGGGCATATCTAATACTTTAATTTTGACGCTCATTTTATTCTTAATTCATTAAATTATAATAATTAAGTAAACACACATAAATCACATAATTCACATAATCCACAAATAATACATTTTATTATTTCAAATTGGGGTTACAAAGGTTAACCTAGACTATCACATTGCTAAAAGTGGCAAGCCCAGAAACACGGGCGTTACAGAGCTCAAGGAAGAAATTGGTGTGCTGAATCAGAGACTCATTGGAAAATATGTTTTGATTGGAAACCTTGACATCCGAGTTTCCGAGCTTGAATCAGACAATACCCTAAAGTCAAAACAAATCTATGACTTGCAAACTCACCTTGGAGCTTTGACTACCTATTACTTCGATCTTAAGAACAAACTGGCTGAAGAATTTGGCGACAAATTCAAATCATCTATCGGATAACTAGGCAGAGCTGAGTCCACTACCATTAACCCAACACAAACATCTCAACAAGATCCCATTGTCGATTCTACTCCTCCAGTCAAAACCACTAGAATCGTTGACCATTTTGAAAAAGAACCGGAGCAAGCCCATCCAAGAATTACAATCAAAAGAGATGGGAAACATGTCACTTCATAAAAGAGGGGATGGTTGCTCTTCATGACGAACTCTGATCAAAATCTTCGTGGAGACCAGCCTCAACCAGCAGTGACTGAGCTCGACAAGAAGAGGTTTAAACACAAATACGGTGACCGGTTAGAGATTCGTGTGTTGGGTTTTCATGATAAAATCAATTGTTGGTTGATCAAACGAAAAAGTAATAACGTGGAATATTACAAGGACAAGAGCGATTTTTCTTCCTTCACCAAAGTGGACCTTTCCGAGCTTTCTGAAGCTCCATTCTCTAACCCTTCCAATGATCCTCGTGCAACTGATTTTAAACTATTCTTGGAGAACCAAGTGAGGAAAGGATTTGATGGGATGAAGACCACCAAATCTTTCTTGAAGACAACCAAATATGTGTTTGATCCTATCACCAACAAGTCCTTCAAGAATATAATGTGGCCTCCAACGAAGTAGATGACAAAGATTCCCATCGTCAAGAACTTTTGTGATGGTTCGCTACGCAACATGCAGTACCGGGTTGTCGATGAAGCCACAGCCACTACTGTAATCAAGTTCAAAGATGGTTGCTTCTGTCTCGTTGATAAGGACCTGCTTTAGTTTGGTGAAAGGGACATCCACACCTTGGCTGCACATCAGATTTTATGCGATCAGGAGATCATGGAGGCTATTGCCAAGGAGTTCACAAGCATGATAGCGGAGATCATCGATAAGAAAATGTGGTTGGGTGCTATGGGAAGATCAAATGTGTTGGTGATCAAGAAAGACTGAATCTATGCTAGATCAAACCAAGGGGGAGACTGTTAGGTCACATTTTGTTGGTTTGGGCTAGGCATCCATCTGTATAGGTATTGATAGGGTTTGGTCATGTAATGGGTGTACGATTGTGTTTATGGCCGAGTAGGGTTCACGACCGTGAACATGTTTGCTGGTGGTGGTCATATAATTAGTGTGTCATTGTGTCAGATGTAACAGATTAATGTGTGTGTGTGTTCCAAGTGTACCAGACATTTATGGCTTGAATATAATGTGTGCATTGTTGGAACTTCTTTGCTTCTACTCCTTCTTATTCTTACTAATTACTACTTGTTTGTGTGTTTGATCACTGGTTGGATCCGGATTTGTGGACTTTACACCTCTTCCATCAGAACCTAGCATGCACCACTCCAATACAAAACCCAGATCCTCTAATGAAGAGTCAATAACCCCTGTCTATCATAATCGAAGGAAACCACCTGAACCACTACGCGCTTACTCTTCCGGTGCTCTTCCTCCATAGCCTCAGCTTGAGCCTCTTGAATCTGATTTAAGATTGGAGTAATCACTATCATCCTCATATAGATATCCCTGATCCACATTTAACCACCAACACTGCTTCATGTTCAGATTCGACTGATCCATCAAATACCTATGGCTCTTGTGATCTGTGTAAATAGTACAACAGACCCCATAGAGGTATTGTCGCCAAATATCATGGGCGAATACCACATCCCCCAGCTCCAAATCACACGTAGGGTAATTCGCCTCATGAGGCTTCAGCTACAGCTACCTCGAAGCGTAAGCAATAACACGACCCCTCTACATCCGAACCGCACCCATATCCGTGATCAGCGCATCACAAAAAACTAAAAAATCCTCAACACCCTCTGTCAGGGTCATAATCAGCGCCTCACATAGTCTCTTTTTTAGGGTCTCAAAATCTGCCTACTGCTCAGGACCCCAACGAAAAGTGACAGTCTTCTTTTTTAATCAAGTCAAAGGAACCAATATCTTGGAGAAATCCTGAATGAATCTTCGGTAGTAACCTGTCAACCCAAGGAAACTACGCATATCAGATGGAGACATCAGAACCTCCCATCTCATCACGGCCTCGACCTTGGTCGAATCGGCCAGAATACCATTCTTGTTGACAAGGTGCCCCATAAAACGCACCTTGAGCAACTAGAACTCACACTTAGAGAACTTCGCATACAATCTCTCCCTCCTCAAAGTCTCCAAAACCTCCCTCAGATGCTCCTCATGCTGCTCCTCGGTCTTGTAATTGACTGGGATATCATCAATAAACACAATTACAGACCGATCCAACATGGGTCTACATACGTGATTCATGAGATCTATGAATGCGTGTAACATCCATAAAATTCATGAAAAAATTAAACTTTTAAACAACCCAAAAACCATCATTGTTTACATATTGTTTTCAAAATAAGTTCAATATCATAGAAATCCCAAAATCATAAGTAAAACATGAGGAGGTGCACGATCACGCCTTTTCCTTCCCGCGATCCTCTGAGCTACCTGAAACGTAATCCAAAATTGTAAGCCCAAAGCATAGTGAGTTCCCCAAAAACACCAATACATAACAAATAACACAAATACAAAACATCATACTGTGGGTCCAATCAACCATCAAGTTCGAATACCCCAGGCCCCTCAACCATCGGGTTGGAATGCCAAAATACTATAGGTCCAATCAACCATCGGGTTGGAATACCCCAGGGCCCTCAACCATCGGGTTAGAAAGCCAATATACTATGGGTCCAATCATCCTCGGGATGGAATACCATAGGCCCTCAACCATCAGGTTGGAATGCCCCATCCTTTTGGCTTATGCACAAAGCAGTGAAGCCTCAACCACCAACCAATCATGTGCGCTTAATACAGATAAACATACGATTAACTAGCCAACAAACAGACAGACAGATCTTACAGATCACTAAGCATAAAAACATCCTAAATACCAGTGAGGAAGACTCACCTCACAAGCCGCACATAACTAACAAGGTCCGACTCTGAATCTCAGTTCTCAACTTAAATGCCTACAACCATCAAAACCCAGAATACCCAACCCTCAAGGTCAAACATTGTCAAACTCAAAGTCAAATTGTCAAATTCAATGGTCAAGATCAACATTCCATGTTGACCCAATACTTCGTGTGTACTAGCAAACACGTCGTGTTTTGTTAGCAATTAGATGGTCGGGAAAACCCCAACCAACATGCCGTGTTAGCATGCGAACACGTCATGTTTTTCCGAACTTAATACATTCATCTAATCCTTCGATACCAGGGAATCCAAGGCCCAGATTTAGACTCCAATTCTATCAAAAAGGACAAAGTTTCCAACTTTATCCATTTGGACCATTCCAAGGGTTCAAAAACCCATCCACAAGGCTTGAAGATTCAAGGGCTTAACCATAAAGTCCTTAATCCTCAAGATCCAAAGTCCCTTCCTTCCATAAGTGGTTCAACCACCTAAACCCTTCCAAAGAATGGTGCTTTTTAAGACATGCATGTCCAATGCATGTCTTGAATAGGTCAAAAGGGGATTCATGACCTACTTTCCATGCATAAAATTAAAACTTTGTTTGAAACCATATCCAGGCCACTACAAGGTCTTGTTGACCTAGAGATTCATAAAGTTGCAAGCTTTATGATATCCCTCCATGCATCAAACCATAATAAAGAGAAAAAGGGGGCATAAATCGAGATCTAGTTACTAATAATGATAAAAATCGGGACTTTGACACTTAAAATGGTCCAAGAGAGTGCTACACTGAAGTATGATGCTAGCTAGCTTAATCCTTGCTTCCTTCTTTCGCCTTTTCTCTTCCAAACACCAACTATCTTCACAAATGGGAGAGGAAAAGATTAGGGTTTCTTTTTGAGCTTGAGAGGGTAAATGGATGCTAAGGGTGGACAAAACCTAGCCCCCATAATCCTTAAATAGGGGATTAAACCCCAGAATATTAGGGTTTCACACACAACGCTCAACATGACGTGCCCAGAGGGAAAACACGTCGTGCTGCTCAGCCAAAACACGTGTATTTTAATTTCTATACATGCCGTGTTGGTGCCTATAACACCCCATGTCTAAACCCCAAGATTGCAACCACCAGACCAATTATCATGACATGAAAGAGTTAGAAGTACCTCAAGATCGGGATGTTACAATGCGGTTGGAGCATTGGTGAGCTTGAAGGGCATCACCATGAACTCGTAATGACCATAACGAGTCCGAAAGGCCATTTTCTGCACATCGTCCTCTCTAAACCTCATCTGATGATAACCCGAACGTAGATCAATCTTGGAAAACTAAGATGCACCCTAAATCTAGTCAAACAAATTATCAATCCTCAGAAGTGGATAACGATTCTTCACCGTTAACTTATTCAGCTCCCGGTAGTCAATACACATCCGATGCGACCCATCCTTCTTCTTAACAAACAGGATCGGCGCTCCTCATGGCGAACTGCTCGGTCGAATGAACCCATTATCTAACAGCTCTTGCAGCTGTGTAGATAACTCCTGCATCTATGGAGGAGCTAACGGATATGATGCTTTGGCTATCGGTGCCGCACCAGGAACCAAGTCAATCCTAAACTCCACCTACCTCTCTAGAGGTACTCCAGGAAAATCCTCCGAAACCACATCTGGGTATTCCTGAATGACTGGCACATCATCCACAATCGCATTACCTTTTTCTAGGGTATCCATAACATATGCAACAAATCTGGAACAACCCTGCTGAAGATAACGTCTGGCCCTAGCTGTTGAACATAGAATAGGCCCACGCTGAGCATCCTGTACCTGACCCACTAACTCTCCCCCACTTGGGCTCCGAATTCATACCATCTGATGCTCACAATCAATCACTGCCCTATTGGGGCTCAACCAATCCATCCCTATAATAACTTGGTTCCCTCGCAAAGGGATAGGAACCAAATCATTCAGATACTGCTCGTTGAACATCTCTAGAATACAACCCCAATTAACCCACGATACATGAACATATCGATCATCCACAATCTCAACCTCTAATGGACAATCAAGCTCCCCCGGAGCACCAACAAACCTCTTATTGAGCGTAAGAGATACAAAAGATCGGGTAGCCTCCGAATCAAACAATACCAATATAGAGATACCATTCACGAAGAACGGCCCTAAAACAAAACACGCAAATATAAGCAGAAAAATCAACGTAAATAAAGACATAAGGAGAAGATACATACCCATCACCACATCGTCCTAGGGAGATTTCAGAACCTCCCACTACATCACCGCCTCGATCTTCGTCGGATCGACCACTATCTCATCCTTGTTAATGATCTGTCCAAGGATCTGAACATCTCGTAACCAAAACTCGCACTTCGAGAACTTGGCATAGAGTCGCTCTCACCTCAAAACCCCCAAAAGCTCACGAAGATGATCCTCATGCTGCTCTCTGGTCTTGGAATATACCAATATATCATCAAAAAACACGATAACCGAACGATCGAGCATCGGCCTGTATACCTGATTCATCAAATCCATAAATATTGTAGGCACATTAGGTAGCCCAAATGGCATCACCATGAACTCGTAATGCCCATAACGAGTCCGGAACGTGGTCTTCTCCACATCCTCCTCTCTCACCCTAACATGATGGTACCCAGACCCCAGGTCTATCTTGGAGAACCAAGATGCCTCCTGCAAATGATCAAAGAGATCATCAATATGCAAAAGGAGATAATGGTTCTTCACTGTAAGCTTGTTCAACTCCAAGCAATCAATACACATCCGGTGTGAACAGTCCTTCTTTTTGACGAATAAATCGGTACTCCCCACAGAGAACTACTTGGTCTAATGAAGTACTTGCCTATCAAATCATGCAATTGGGATGACAACTCCTGCATCTCAGGCGGTGCCAAACGGTACGTCGCCTTGGCAATCTGGGTCGCACATGGCACATGGCCATTCGTGAACTCGACGTGCCTCTTAGGAGGCACACCGGGTAACTCCTCCAGAGATACATTCGACAAACTCCCTAACCAATGGGACCTCTGAGATTGAAACCTGATCCCCAACATGCGTATACACCACATAGGCCAAATAACTTGCACACCCATGCTGAATATACTGCCAAACTTTGGCTGCAGAACAAAACCCTGAACCCATCCTGGTGCCCTTTCCGTAAATAACTAGTTCTCCCCCACTCGGGGTTCGAACTACCACGGGCCTATACTACCTTCCACATCTATCCATACTTTCCTCAAGGATCGCTTTGAAACCTCCAAGTCACCGTATTATCCATACATACAACCCTTAACAAGACAAGGCTCCCGTCACTAGATCTTTTCCTAGGTTTTCCTAGGGCAATCACCACACCACTCTCTGCCATCAGCTGCATAACGAAATTCCTCCAACACCCTCTAACTAGCTCACAAATAAAATTACATACCACCGACACTAGATAATTATTCGAATGAAAGGTCTCACACTACAATGGTTGGACTCAAACAAGAGATGCGCAATAGAATTAAAACCTAACATTCTAAACTTATCTAGTCTCAATAATATGTAACTTAGCATATTCGCTTACTAGTTATCAAAAGTTAGTGAGAACTCCTAAAAAGCACACAACAAGCAACATTCGAGCACCGAGTAACCAAAATCAAGCATACCCTAAACATGCCATTCTATCACTCACTGATTAATACTAGCATGCAAGTCTTCAAGCTCATACAATAGGCATACAAAGGAATCTCTCCTAGCACTCTATCATGCAAATCCTAAGCAGGCCCTTATCCTTAAACTAGCATGCGATTCACAGATTCACAGTTTGAGTTCAGACACACCCAAGAGTGTGGCTGAATCCCTCAAACCAAGGCTCTGATACCAACTTGTAACATCCCCGAAACTAAGACCAAAAATTTCATATTAATTATAATAAAACCATCAATCAAAACGTGTTTATAAAAACCATACAAGAAAATCAAAGTATGTCAATCAAACAACCCAATACATCATAGTCATATAAAGCCAAAATCGTGGTGTGTGTGATGAGATCACCCCGAGCTCTTCCCCTTGGATTCGGAAGTACCTGAAATATAAACTGAAAACCGTAAGCATGAAGCTTAGGGAGTTTTCCAAAACACCACATACCAAACATATTGTAACACTCCAAATCTTGTATTACCTTTGGAACCCTTGAAATTATAAATATTGCATAATGGTCCCTTAAGTATGTTAGGTGTACTTCAGGGTACACTTAGCATACCATGCGTGAATGATCGCGGAGGGGCAACACGTACGTTGGGCATACCAAAGGGTACGCGGAGCGTACGGGAAGAATGTTCAAACCCTAATTTCCAGACATAAGACTTATATAAGCACCATTATCTCATTTGAGCCTCACCCTAACTATCCTCCTTCACCCTCAAACGTCCCTAAAGCCATGAAATCATTGGAGTGTGTGTTCTTGAGATTGTGAGTGTTTAAATACCATCCTTTTTGGTGTGTTACCTACAAGGAAGAGGAGAAAACAAGCTTGAACGAGGAAGAGCTTCTGGATCTTGCATTTAGAGCAGCTTATGAAGCTTGAGGAGGTAAAAAGCTTTCACTTTGGTCATCATTATCATTTCTAGAGCTAGGGTTTTATATATGGTCCCTTTTGTGTTCATGAACCATCTCTAGAGAGTTGGATTAACTCCAAACCTTAGGAAGAGTAGATCTAAGGTCCCTTGACTCATTCATGCCATAAAAATGGTGTCTTGATGGGTGTTTTGAACTTATGCATGGATTAAGACTCTTGGAAAGGTCTTAAAGGGTTGTTAGGAGCATATGGAACATGCAAAGGCATAAAGTTGCCAACTTTATGCCTTAGGACGTCTTAATGAACTCAGATCTAAAGTTAGACGTTGGAATATCAAGTATTAAGCACTTAATGGAAGAAGGTGCTTAATCTGCTTATACGTTGGGCGTAGTATAGCGTACGCAGCACGTGCAACTCAGGGACTCAGTACGTTGAGGGTATAAGAGTGGTATGTAAGGCGTCTACAGTTAAATGGGCTTGAAATTGTTTTTGGCTTGTAATCCCTTTGGGCCTTAATCAGTCATTGGGCCTGGTCATGTTTTGAGTTAGTGGGCTGATTTATCTGTTTTGGTCCATGGTTACTATGGTTGGGCTTTATTGGGCCATGAGGCCCATTAATGATCTTGGACATGGACTTTGGGCCCATTAGCAATGGAAGAATTTTGGACCATTATGAAAGGACTTGGGTGTTGGGTTATTTAATTGGATTATATTCAACCCTAACCTTGGGTTAATGGTATTATTGTTCAGCACGCGCGGTTACAGATTGTTAGGAGAGCAGCTTCTGGATTCAGCAGACAGAGGTGAGTCTTCTCACCATACCAATTGGTCCAAGGCACCAAGTTCGGCCCATTACATGATATATGGATTGTTATTTTATTATATGATATGTCGGCATGACATTGGTATGGAAGTCCCCGGGGGGTTCCCGTGGCAGTAGATTAAGACCATGAGGAGGTTCCTATGGCATTTGGTATAAGTCCTTGGAGGGTTTCCACGACTTCCTAAGATGTTTACATGTTTAGCTCGTATGTTATTTCTATGGTTGGTGAAGACCATGTGGAGGTTCCCACGGCAGGTAGCGAAGACCACGTGGGGGTTCCACTGGCACTTGGTATAAGACCTTGGAAGGTTTCCATGACATCCTTATATGTTTGTATGCATGGCTTATGTATTATGTGTAACTTATAGAGATATTATGGATTATGTGATTATGTGGGGTATGTTTTGGGGAACTCACTAAGCATTTTCTTACATTATGTTGTTTGTTTCAGGTACTTCAGAGCCTAAGGGCATGTGCCCGACTTGATGGCGACGTGCACTCTCTTCGACGATTTTATTTTGGGACACTCTGATATATTGAATAAAATATTTTATGTTATGAATTTTGAAAACAATTGTTATTAAGATTTCATATTTATGGGAATGTTTTGGTTATCTAAAAATGAAAAATTTTATTTGGAAAATCTGGGATGTTACAAGTTGGTATCAGAGCCTTGGTTTGAGGGATTCGGTCACACTCTCAGGTGTGTCAATAATCAAAATAAGGAAATGGTAAATTGTTTTAGAAAAAATCAAAGTTAAAACTTCTTAAAACTGGAAAAAAAAGGGAGAGTGCAATGCGCGTAATCGACCGAGCTCAAGTAACTAGTTCCCCAATATGTTAGCCATGTTATATTGATATTTGGATTATGATAATCGTATGAATCTTGCAATGTGTATGCTTTCAAAATTGTATACGGTTAGGGTCTTATAGCCTTAGAATGATTGATTTGGCCTTATTTCTTGTTCATTGTCTAGTTATGGTCTTAGGGTAGAGTCTGTTGTTCAAAAGTCTATTTGATCTTGTTTGTGTATAATTTGCATGCATAAGGCAACCAATTATGATTGAGTTATGGTTTGATATGATGGAGCAAATATTAGGATAGCTTAGGGTTTGAGCTATGTGGTAGCCTGTGAGATATATTTTGTTCTGGGATGAATTAGAGTTATCAGGTAGAGCCTTGGGGAAGGTACATGTAGGTGTGGAAGGTAGTATTGGGCCCGTACTACTGAAAGCACAGGACCTATACCCGAACCAATGTTAGATCTGGAAGCTCTAACGAGGACCGGTGTGGAAGGATCCCCTTTTTGGACATCCTGATCATTATGTTTTATGGTATTGCAGTGTAGTATGGTGGTGACACGGGATCAGGATCAGGATCCAGATCAGGGTCGGGCGATGGTACCGAACCCATTAATGAGAGGCTGCGCGAGCTTATTGCAATCGAGGTTACGAGGGGCATCCTTGACGCTACCCCAGTGATTTCTAGGACAGTCAAGGAAGGGTAGATGGAGATCATAGAGAAGCGGATCATGTCCTTCCGAGCCGAGATTGCAGCGGGCCAGGTCGAGGCCCGAATTCGGCCCGAATTCCCTCATTCAGGGAGTTCAAGGCATGTGGAGCACCTGAGTTCTTCGGGGTTAGGGACCCGATAACAAGTCGACGCTGGGTGGCAGGCATAAAGAATGCCCAACGCACGATCTTTTTCCCTGATGCAGTAAATGTGGGGTTTGCCTCGTGTATGCTGAGGGACCGAGCCAGGGATTGGTGGGAGGAGGTGACTAGCCAGGTGGGAGCAGTCGGTGTGGCTGAGATGAAATGGGCTGAGTTTGTCAAACGCTTTGATCTGGAGTTTGCACCATCTATTGAGGTGCAACGGCTAGTGATGGAATTTCAGGAGCTCCAGCAGACCACCGAGACTGTGGCGGAGATCACCACCATGTTTCGAGAATGAGCACTATTGATCCTGAAGTATGCTGTGGATGAGGATATGAGGAGGACGAGGTATCATTCCATGCTGAGGGATGATATCCGTGAGTTTGTGAGCTTTACAGGGTGCAAGACCCTGAATAAGATGGTGGAGAAGGCCTGAGAGCGGGAGATGGAGTTGGAGCTTCGCACTAAGCGAAATCCAGAGCAGGTTCAGGCAGTTGTAGGTCAGGCTAAAAAGCCTAAGACCTCTGATTCTTCGGGTAGGGCTAGCAGGGTCGTGGCCGGTGTTCTAAGTGCGTGGAACTGCATAGTGGATTTTGTCGGGGGACGGGCCCGATATGTTATACATGTGGTCATTCAGGCCACACGAGCAGGGACGACCCCCGAGAAGGGCTTGCTGTGTTTCCACTGCAACTAGGTTGGCCATAAAAGGTCGATTGTCCGAGGTTGCAGGGAGGAGGAGGAGCAGTGGTGGCGTCTGCGCTCGCCACGATGAGGATCACTGATGGTCGCCCTACAGAGGCAGATACTTCTATAATGAAGAGTCGTGCATTTCAGTTGACTACCGAGGAGGCTTGGGTAGCGCCAAACGTCGTAGCTGGTACGTATTTTATTTTTCCTGCTTGATATTAATTTGTATTGCATATATATATATATATATATATATATATATATATATATATATGTGTGTGTGTGTGTGTGTGTGTGTGTGTATGCTCCTGTATAGGGACCTTTTTGGTCAATGGTATGTCGACTCACATTGTTTTCGATTCGGGAGCTACCCGATCGTTCGTGTCCATTGCACTTAGCAAGAAGTTCTGGGATGCTTCGAGAACTTTGGATTCCCCACTTGAGGTTGAGATAGCGGATGACCGCATTGTGAGTGTTGCGAGGGTTTATAAGGACTATGTCCTGAATGTGCTTGGGGAGAGGTTCCGTGTCGACCTGGTTCCAATACCGTTGTGAGGGTTGAAGGTGATCGATTGGATAGACTGGTTGGGGGCCAAGGGGGCCATGATAGACTGTGAGCGCCAGCTGGTGAGAGTTCGAAACCCAAGTGGGGGAGAACTGGTTATTCATGGAGAAAGGGCCTCGCAGGGGCGAACCCTCTATTCAGCTACGAGGGCTAGGAGACTTCTTCATCAGGGCTGTTCAGGACTCTTGGCGTATGTCTCAGATACGAGGGTTAAGGCCCTGACAGATTTGGGAAGTGTACCGGCCGTACAGGATTATCGGGATGTCTTTCCCGAGGAGCTGACTAGAGTGCCTCCGGAAAGGCAAGTAGAGTTTCACATTGATTTATTGTCGGGTGCTACTGTGATAGCTAAGGCACCGTACCGGCTAGCTCCGCCTGAGATGCAGGAGTTGTCTACGTAACTTCAAGTGCTGCTAGACCGAGGGTTCGATCGTCCGAGCAGTTCCCCGTGGGGAGCACCGATGATTTGTATCGATTATAGGGAGCCGAACAAGCTAACGGTGAAAAATTGTTATCCGCTCCCGAGGATCAATGATTTGTTCGATCAGCTACAGGGTGCGTCTTGGTTTTCCAAGATTGATCTTCGGCCGGGGTATCATCAGATGAACAGGGTTCATGAATCAAATGAACAGGGTGTGTAGACCGATGTTGGATCGGTCGGTTATCTTTTTCATTGATGATATCATGTTCTAATCTAAGACCAAGGAGCAGCACGAGCAACATCTAAGGGATATATTGGAGACACTGAGAATGGAAAAGCTTTATGCCAAGTTCTCAAAATGTGATTTCTCATTACGAGAGGTGCAATTTATGGGGCACATCATAAAACAATAGGGTATTTCGGTTGATCCAACCAAGGTTGAGGCAGTGATGCTGTGGGAAGTATCGAAGAATGCATATGAGATCCGTAGCTTCTTGGGTTTAGCAGGGTAATATCAGATATTCATCCAGGATTTCGCCAAGATCGCTGTGCCATTGATCCATTTGAACAAGAAGAATGTGACTTTTCGGTGGGGCACAGACCAACAATAGGCTTTCGAGACCTTGAGGCAGAGGTTATGTGAGGCCCCGATTCTAGTACTGCCCAAAGGGTTGGATGATTTGGAGGTGTATTGTGATGCATTAATCTTGGGGTTAGGGGCGGTTCTGATGCAGAGGGATCATGTGATCGCGTACGCCTCGAGGCAATTGAAGCCTCATGAGGCAAATTACCCCACTCACTGATGGGTTTTGAGTACCACAACATTCCTATGGTGTACATGCAACCCTAATGCTTTGGATCTAGGTTTTTCTCAAGTTATACATGGAAATTATTATCCAAAGCATGAACCATAATCTAGCATACAATTTTCGAGATTTATAACTAAAACAAAGTTAGATGAATACCTTTTCCTTGTAGCTTGTAGATCTTGACCTTCAAGAGCTTAGTGCCTCAATTATTGCACCTCTAATGAGTCATAAACACCAATTAGCAATTAGAAGAATATGAGAGAGGTAATGGAGGCTCTAAAATCGGCAAGGGTTCTTTTTCTTAATGCATTGGCCGATTTCAAGGAACCAAGAGGTTGCTTATATAGCTGAGCTGCTAGTGTTTCAGGTAAAACCCTAATCTGATTGCTTATGCCTTAATCAGTACAGTAGATCCTTCCAAAAGTCCCCCTTTGGACGAAATCTATGTGGGATACACATTTAATTTCGTCCACCCCTTCCTAGGGATCCGTAAGCCCAACTTGCAACTATCAGATAATTACAATATCAATCCCCGTAATTTAATCGGTCTCTTTTGATCTCCAAATTAATTCCAAATTAATTTATGATCAATACTAATTAAATAATATGATTTCCCAATTAATATATTAATAAATCACAATTAACCTCATTCTGCATAATTCATCCTATCAAATTGTTATGGTGTAGGCAACTCAAAAGGACCATGCTACTATCGGGTCAAGTACATACCAATTATAGTTATGGCCTTAGACACGTAATCCAACAATCTCCCACTTGGATAAGTCTAATAACTATAACTGCAAGTATGAATCTAAAATCCGATTAGCAATCGTAGCTCTCAAAAGTTGTTGTCGAACTCTGACCTAGTCAATGATGCGTACTTTAGATAAGGGATCATATAATCCTCCGTTCTCCAAGATATCATGTGGACAATGACATGGAACATAATCATTCTCAATGTCCAACAGTTTGTTTCCCGACTTCTGATTCGTTTGACATAAAACTTAATTGAACACATCAATTCAGTCCTGACCGGGCCCGGGACACCAGTCAACATAAATTCATCAAGGGGCCCAAGATATCGCTTTTATCCTCTTAGGATAAAATGAACAGATAAACTTTGACTTATATGCTTGTACTATTTACTCATTAAATCGTACACAATAATACATTTTATAACATCAAGTTACTGATGCGTTTACGCATTATCAATGCACAACCAACTCGCAAATAACAGCTCATATATGTCGGTTTAAAGATTATACGATATTATCATCTCACAATCACTCGTGATAAATTCCATGAAGTGATTCAAATGAGCGTGGGTTTAATCAAATACTCAATTCTTATTTCAAGAGCACTCATGAACGTTGCAACAAACCTTTGCTATGTCTAAACACTTGGACAATCTACAAACCAATTCGTGACAGTCTATCCTCATAACTTACTCCCAAAGTATGATCGACTGTGGATAATTTGAACAAGCTAATTATTCTGGAAGTAAAACATGCAAAAGTGAAACAATAGTAAACAATTGACACAAGATAGTAAAATTTACTCACAAATAAAGCTCATTTATTTAATCATCAAATGTCAATTACATTTATCTATTACAGGTTTCTAAACATCTATTTAATCACTAAAACTAATATCGTCCTTCAGACCAATGCTCCTCGCATGTTGTAAGTGCTTAACCTTGCTCAGACCCTTTGTGAGGGGATTTTTTGGGTTCTCTTCCGACGATACCCTCTTTACTACAGGGAGTCCCTCTTCTACCCGATGTCTAATGAAGTGGTATTTTCAGTCGATATGTATGGATCTACCATGATCCCTTGGTTCCTTGGTTAAGGCAACCGCTCCTTCGTTATCACAGAAAATCTCCATAGGCTCCTTTATGGTTGGTACAACTCCGAGGTCTCCAATGAAGTTCTTCAACCATATTTCCTCTTTCGACGCTTCGATTGCTGCTATGCACTCTAATTCGCATGGTTAACCAGCTACGGTCTCCTACTTGGAACTTTTCCAAGTGATTGCCCCTCCATTGAGGTAAATACCCAGCCCAACTGAGAGCGAAAGTTATCTCTGTCTGTTTGAAAGTTGGCATCATTGTAACCTGTTACTCTCAAGTCATCACTCCCACCAAGGGTAAGGACCAAGCCCTTAGTCCTTCGTAGGTACTTAAGAATGTTTTTCACTGTGGTCCAATGAGCTCTACCCGGGTTCCCATGATATCAGCTAACCATGCTCAGCGCAAAAGCCACATCAGGGCGAGTACATGTCATAGCGTACATGATTGAGCCAACGGAGGAAGCATATGGCACTCAAATCATTTCCGCTATCTCGACATCTATACTTAAACTCTGAGTCTTACTCAGCTTGGTATTGCTTTGGATTGGCAGTTCCCCTTTCTTGGAATTCTCCATGCTAAAACGTTTCAACACCTTTTCCAAGTAAATACTTCGACTAAGTCCTATGAGTCTCATACTTCTATTTCTCAATATCCTTATCCCTAGAATATAAGCAGCTTCTCCTAGATCCTTCATAGAGAAACACTTACCAAGCTAGGACTTAACCTCCTACAAGGTCGGGATGTCGTTACCTATAAGCAATATGTCATCAACACAAAAAATAGAAAGCTAACTATACTCCCACTAGCCTTAACATACACACAAGACTCATCCTCGCTTCTCGAAAAACCAAACTCTTTGACTTTTTCATCGAAACAAAGATTCCATATGTGAGATGCTTATTTGAATCCATAAATGGATTTCTCAAGCTTGCACACTCTATTGGGGTATTTGACATCGACAAAATTTTATGGATGACACATGTAAGTATCTTCAGCCAGCTTCCCATTAAGGAAAGAGGTTTTGACATCCATCTGCCAAATTTCATAATCATGAAATGCAGCGATGGCCAACATAACCCTAATAGACTTAATCTTGGCCATTGATGTGAAGGTCTCATCATAGTCAACCCCAGGGGTTTGAGTAAAGACCTTCGCAACCAATCATGCCTTGAACGTATGTACTTTCCTATCCATGTCGGTCTTCTTCTTAAAGATCCACTTGTACCCGACTATCTTGCGACCTGACACATTGTTAACCAAGTTCCAAACTTGATTGTCATACATGGACTGAATCTTGCTATCCATAGCCTCTTTCCATTTCGCAGACTCCGGGCCCGCCATGGCTTCCTTGTAGTTGTTAGGTTTATCCAAATTTATCAGTGTACTATCGTTGACGAACGTATCACTTTTAGCTATTATATGGAAACCATACAACATAGGTGGAACACTAACTCTACTGGAACGTCTTAGAGGTAAGGAATCTTTAGCTGGTTCAACATGAATCTCTTCCTCAAGTTGAGTGCTAGTGTTAGAGGTTCCTTTATCACTTGACTCTTGAAGCTCTTCAAGATCAATTTTCCTCCCACTGTCCTCTTAGCATATGAGTTCTCTATCTTGGAAAACCCCTCTCCATGCAACAGAGACAACATCGTCACTCGGTCTGTAGAAGAGATATCCAAATGATTTATGTGGATAGCCTATGAAGATACACCGCTCACTACGAGGTTCAAGCTTGTCATAAGTCTCTCGTTTTACGAAAGCCTCGCAACCCCAAACCTTGATATGTGCCAATGAGGGATCCTTCCCTCTCCACATCTCGTGAGGGGTTTTGGCAACCTTCTTAGTTGGGACTAGATTAACGATATGGGCGACTGTCTCTAAGGCATGCCCCCAAAATGAAATAGGTAGAGAAGCTCGACTCATCATGGAACGAACCATGTCCAACAAGGTTCGATTGCACCTCTCAGCTACACCATTGAGCCGCGGTGTCCTAGGCATCGTCAATTGTAAAAAAATTCCACATTCCTTAAGATATTCGTGGAACTCGATACTAAGATACTCACCACCGCTATCGGATCTGAGCATCTTTATCTTCCTTCCCAATCGATTCTCCACTTGTTGTTTAAACTCTTTGAAGTTTTCAAAGGTTTCCTACTTGTGCTTGATTAAGTAGATATACCCATATCTATTATAATCGTCGGTGAACGTAACATAGAAGCGGTTAGCATCCCATGTGGGGGATCTAAAGGGCCCACACACATCGGTGAGTATGAGATCCAACAATCCCTCACCTCTTTCACAAGTACCAGTGAAAGGTGATTTATTCATCTTTAGAAGCAAACAAGATTCAAACGAGTCATCCGACTTTAGGTCAAATGACTCTAACACTCCATCCTTTTTGAGTTAGGCTATGTGCTTCTTGTTGACATGTCCAAGACGACAATGTCACAAGCATGCCTTGTCCAAACCATTGGACGAATCAAAATGCAACACATTATTTCCTAAGTTGTCCACAACCATCACAGTTTCATATACACCATTACAAGGCAATGCTTCAAAATAAAAAATACCATTAGAACGCATTAATAGAAGCAACTTCATTATTAAATGAAAATATAAAACCTTGTCTATACAAACCATGAAAGGAAATAATATTCCTCATCATTTATGACGAGTAGCAACAATCGCTCAAATCTAATCCTAACCCACTATTAAGCACTAAAGAATAAACTCCAATCTTGGTGACAGGCGATGCTCTCTTATTCACCATGATTAAGTTCATCTTTCCATGCTTCACATCCCTACTTCTTCTTAGCCCCTGCAAATCAGAACAAATGTGAAAACCACATCCTGTATCAAGGACCCAAGAACTAGCATGCGGTGAGTTATAGATTGAATAATATAAATACCTGTGAAGGTGGGATTCATCTTCACATCCTTGATATCTTGCATATACTTCGGGAATCTTTGTTTCTAATGCCCTTTTTCGTGACAGTGGAATCACTCTGCTTCTTTTGGATCGGATGAAGGAGCAGCAAAACCACATTTTCCTTTAGACCCATTTGAAGAAGATCCATCATAAGATTTTACCTTGTGATTCTTAGAGGGATATTTCCTCTTCTGCCCCTTACCATGTCCAATAGCCAAGACTAGGGCAACAGCAGTAGGAGTGGTTGCGACAGCTTTGCCTTTCAACCCACTTTCAGCTATTTTTTAACAACCCTTGAAGCTTGCTCACGGTGACTTCCTCCTTATTCATATGATAAGTCATCTTGAAATGATCATAACAGGGAGGTAAAGAGTGGAGAATGATATCAATCGCTAGCTCTTCATCAAAATTGACATTCAACTTGAGCAAACGATCCACATACCTTTGCATTCTTTACAAGTGGCTCGTGATGGACTCTCAATCTTTCATCTTGTCGTTATCAACGAGGCGACAATTTCGTACCTTTCTTGACGCGCACTTTGATGGTACTTTTCCATCAAATCTTGGCACATCTTGTAAGGCCAATAGTCCTCATAGAACCGCTGCAGCCCATGAGTCATAGTGGCTACCATTGTACACGACACCTTTGTCGCGTCCTTTTCGTGAGCCCTATACTCAGCTATTTCTTCAGCAGAAGCTTTAGTTTCATCTATCTCTTTGAGCTTTTTTTCGAGGATGTATTCTTTCTCCTCGTATTGGAGGTCCATGCAGATGTTGCGGATCTAATCATTGAAATTGGACCCATCAAAGGTGACCCTCCTACAAATGTTCATAAGAGAAAAGGAGCTTGAGGGTTTCGATCTTGAAGCGTTGTTTGAGCCAGACATCTAAAAAAGAAAAGGAAATTTTTTTAGATTAGATAAGCAATCCTTAATATAACACCCAAATTAAATATTAAGGCTAGGATCCAACACTATAATTCATAATTCGGAAGAGGGATGCCGTAATCCAATTGCAATTTATATGAAGGTAGGTAAATGACGATTTACCAATTCCACCACGAAAAATGAAATGAACAATTAGGTTTTAAAAGAAATGAAATTCCTAGATTCTTTTGAGATTCATTGAAATTTTTAATGACATGTTTAATCTCGATTATGCCCTTCAAGTTTGTGACTAGGATACCGAGGATCACAAACAAGGTGTGAATAACCATGCAAATTAGCTTGGTACTCTCGAGTCATTTACCACCTAATCAATGTGCCGGTTAACCACACACTCTCCATTGATCTATGATAATTATCTAGCTATCCTTTTCCACCCTTGTTAGTCCAAGTTAGTGTGCCGGTTAACCACACACGCTCCACCAATGACTTTCACAAGTTGCAAAGTGAAATTTAATGGAATAGCATCATTTTCACATTTTTTTTCTTAAAATAACCAAGACTGAGAATTTTTAAAAAACATTTAGTTACTTTATAATATTCATTGTACTTATTAATAAGGAATTACTGTCCTATCCTACCCGTTCGACTAATGACCCTTCACTAGTCAAGAGTGCAGTGGGTAAGAGTGGCTACCCAATGGCGGTCATTTTACAGGTCGCTTCCTTAAACACCCCTTATAGACTAGCATTGTGAATGAGGCCTACTAACGGTAAGACTGACTCATCTTATACATATATATAAGTATTAAGCTTTTAATAGTATATTAGTATAAGGGTTGCATTTTAAACTTTTAACACACTAGGGTTTTAGAATTTAATATTTCAAAATTAAAAATTTTTAATCAAATTTTAAATTCCAAAACTTGAGGGCAAGTATTGAAGATTTTCAAAACTTCTAGATCAAATTTTAAAATAATTTAAATTAATCATATAATTTTATCTTTATCAAAATGTGACCTTTTCCAATTTAATTGGTAAGATAAATACAAATCAAAATTTTCAAATAATTAATTTATCACATAATCTTGTAATTATCTTAAAATTTGACCATTATCTTTCAACTAGATGAGGATATTCATAACCATATCAGAAAAATCGATTTAATCAAGTCAAACAACTTATGGTAATTATCCTTATCTAATTTAGGCTTGAAATCCAAAAATTATGCAATCAGACGAGTCAACTCGTCGAGTCAGGCTTTGGACTCGTCTAGTTCCACATTGAACTCGTCGAGTTCATCTGGCAGAGTCCAAATTTCGATTGCTTTCAGCTTTGAACAATTAACCATGACATTAAATATAACAGAAAAACACCATAAGCCCTAATACCACTAATGGCTTTTGAATACTACAACATTCGTATGGTGTACATGCAACCATAATGCTTTGGATCTAGTTTTTTCTCAAGTTATCATGCAAATTATTATCCAAAGCATGAACCCTAATCTAGCATACAATTTTCGAGATTTATAACTAAAACAAAGTTAGATGAATGCCTTTTCCTTGTAGCTTGTAGATCTTGACCTTCAAGAGCTTAGTGCCTCACATGTTGCACCTCTAATGAGTCACAAACACCAAGTAGCAATTGGAAGAATATGAGAGAGGTAATGGAGGCTCTAAAATCGGCTAGGGTTCTTTTTCTTAATGCATTGGCCGATTTCAAGGAGCCAAGGGTTTCCTTATATAGCTGAGCTGGTAGGGTTTCAGGTAAAATCCTAATCTGATTGCTTAAGCCTTAAGCAGTCCAGTAGATCCTTCCAAAAGGCCCCCTTTGGACGAAATCTATGTGGGTTACACATATAATTTCGTCCACCCTTCCTAAGGATCCATAAGCCCAACTTGCAACTATTAGATAATTACAATATCAGTCCCCGCAATTTAATCGGTCTCTTCTGATCACTAAATTAATTCCAAATTAATTTCTGATCAATACTAATTAAATAATATGATTTCGCAATTAATATATTATTCTTATAATATATTAATAAATCACAATTAACCTCTTTCTCCATAATTCATCCTATCAAATTGCTATGGTGAAGGCGACCTAAAAGGACCATGCTACTATCGGGTCAAGTACATACCAATTATAGTTATGGGCTTTGAAACCTAATCCAAAACTCAAGACCTGGAATTGGGGGCAGTGGTGTTTACCCTCAAAGTATGGAGGCATTACTTATATGGGGTGCGGTGCAACATTTATACTGACCACAAGAGTTTGAAATATTTAATTGACCAACATAACCGCAACATGCGACAGAGGAGGTGGTTGGATGTACTAAAAGATTATGATTGCGAGATCTTATGCCATCCAAGGAAGGCCAACGTGGTGGCCGATGCTTTGAGCCGCAAGACGACAGGTTCTCCGATCGGGAACATTTGTTTGAGGACGGCAGCGGTCTCTCCACTATTAGATATGATCAAGAAGGCTAAAGTGGAGGGTTTAAAGAAAGAGAACTGGAAGATAGAGCGGATTCGGGGCCAGTTTCCCTTGTTTGTATGGGGTGGTCGGGGACTCTTGGCACAGTGTGGTCGGGTGTGGGTAGCGATGATTGGGGGAGTGAGAAAGAAGATATTGGAGGAGGCATATAATTCCAAGTTCTATATACATCGAGGAGCTAAAAAAATGTATAGAGATCTTAGGCTGAGCTACTGGTGGCCCTGTATGAAGCGGGAGATCGCCTGGTTTATAGAGCGGTGCTTAACCTGCAGAAAGGTGAAGTTCGAACATCAACGACCTCATGGCAAGGTTCAGCCGCTACCCATTCCTATGTGGAAGCGAGAAGAGATCACCATTCATCATGAAGTTACCGAGGACGGCGAGGGTTGTGGATGCCATACGGGTTATTATGGATAGACTGATGAAAAGTGCCCACAATATTCCGATCTCAGAGAGCATCTCCGCTGAGAAATTAGCGGATATTTGTGTGCGTGAGGTGGTGGTTAGGCATCGGGTGTCAGTGTCAGTGATATCTAACCGGGATGTTCGATTCACCTCCAGATTCTGGAGAAAGTTCCTTGAGGAACTGGGCACACAGTTACACTTCAACACTGCATATCACCCCAGAAAGACGGCCAGAGCAAGTGGATGATTCAGACACTAGAGGATATGCTTTGGGCATGTGTGATAGACTTCGGAGGGAGTTGGGATACATACCTCCTACTAGCAGAGTTTTCATATAACAATAGTTATCATGCTAGTATCGATCGACCCCCGTTTGAGATGATGTATGGTCGGAGGTGTAGGACCTTGGTGTCTTGGGGTGAGGTTGGACATCGAGTTATGGGAAGCATTGAGGTGGTGCTCAAGACTACCGAGCTGATTCTGCAGGTGTGCAACCGGCTACAAGTCGCATAGAGCTGTCAGAAAAGCTATACGGACCGGCGTTGATCGGATCTTGAGTTTCATGTGGGGGAGTTTGTTTTGCTGAAAGTGTCACCGTGGAAGGAAGTCATCGGGTTTCAGAAGAAGGGCAAGTTAGGGCCCTGATTTATTGGTCGATTCAGGGTTTCTGCTCGGGTGCGCAAAGTGGCTTACCGTTTGGATCTGCCTGACGAACTTATTGTTGGATTTGGTGCCTAAGCTCATAACTATAACTGGGATGTACTTGACCCGATTGTAGCATGGTCCTTTTGGGTTGCCTCACCAGTGCAATTTGATAGGATGAACTTTTGAGAATATGGTTATTTATGATATATTAATATATTACAAGTATAATATATTAATATGAAATCATATTATTTAATTAGTATGATCAATAATTAATTTGGAATTAATTTTGTGGTCAAAAGAGACTAGTTAAATATACAGGGATTGATTATGTAAATTAATGATTCTTATTGTGTGGGCCAATGATCAATGATTATTTAGATGGGCTAAACCAACGAGATAATCCATGGATAGTCCATGGAGGTCAAATCCATGGAGCATAAGAATGTGGAAGGTCATGGAGCATTAGGGTTTACAAAGTGTAACCCTAGCATTTACTACACTATAAATAAACCCCTAGTGCCAAAATCGTTACGCCATTCATTCTAAGAGAGCGAAGTTGATTTTGTGCTAAGTAACCTATTCTATCAAACCTCCTCTTGTGTATTGGTGTTTATGAACCATTAGAGGCATCACACTTCAGGTGCTCAAGCTTTCAAAGGTCAAGAACTATATGTCCTTCTAAAAGGTAAGTCATCTAACTAGTTGTGTTGTTCATTTGACAATTTGTATGCTAGTTAGGACAATGCTTTGGAAAATTGAAAATATCCATGTAAAATTGAAAATATGCATGTGCACCATAGGAGTGTTATAGTGCTAAAAACCCAACACTTATCCACATTCACAACACCTTTCACGTGTCTCATCTTCGAAATTGTGTTACTGACAAGGTCGCAATTATTTCGTTGGACGACATTCAGTTTGATGAGAGCCTGAACTACATTGAGAGACCTATAGTGGATCTGGATAGGGAGACTAAGGTTCTTCGTAACAATGAGGTGAAGCTGGTGAAGGTGCAATGGCGGCACCGAAGAGGCTCCGAATGCACATGGGAGCCAGGGGATGAGATGCAAGAGCATTACCTTGATCCGTTTGCGCCTACAGACTTCGAGGACAAAGTCTAGTTCATGTGGGGGAGAGTTGTAACACTCCAAATCAGCTATTACCTTTGGAACCCTTGAAATCACAAATATTGCATAATGGTACCTTAAGTACACTGGGGGTACATCAGGGTATGCTTATCGTACCATGCATGAATGATTGTGGAAGGGCAGCACGTACTCTAGGCGTACCAAAAGGTACGTGGGGCGTACGTGATGAATGTTTAAACCCTAACTTCCGGACTTAATACCTATATAAGCCCCTTCATCTCATTAGAGCCTCACCGTAACTAGCCTCCTTCATCCTCAAACGTCCCTAAAGCCCTGAAATCATTAGAGTGTGTGTTCTTGAGCTTGTGAGTGTTTAACCACTATCCCTTTTGGTGTATTAGCTACAAGGAAGAGGAGGAAACAAGCTTGAATGAGGAAGAGCTACTGGATCTTGCATTTAGAGCAGCTTAGGAAGCTTGAGGAGGTAAAAAGCTTTCACTTTGGTCATCATTATCATTTCTAGAGCCAGGGTTTTATATATGGTCCCTTTTGTGTTCATGAACCATCTTTAGAGAGTTGGAGCAACTCCAGAGCTTAAGAAGAGTAGATCTAAGGTCCCTTGACTCATTCATGCCATAAAAATGGTGTCTTGATGGGTGTTTTGAACTCATGCATGGATTAAGACTCTTGGAAAGGTCTTAATGGGTTGTTGGGAGCATATGGAACATGCAAAGCCATAAAGCTGCCAACTTTATGCTTTAGGACGTCTTAATGGACTCATATCTAAAGTTGGACGTTGGAACATCAAGTATTAAGCACTTAATGGATGAAGTTGCTTAATCTGCTTATACACTGGGTGTAGTATAGCGCACGCATCGCATACAGCTCAGGGACTCAGTACGTTGAGCATACAGGAGTGGTACGCAAGGCATACGCAGTCAAATGGGGTTGGACTTGTTTTGGGCTTGTAAGCCCTTTGGGCCTTAATCAGTCATTAGGACTGGTCATGTTTTGAGTTAGTGGGCCAATTTATTTGTTTTGGGCCATGGTTATTATGGTTGGGCTTTATTGGGCCATGAGGCCCATTAATGATCTTGGACATGGACTTTAGGCCCATTAGCAATGGGAGGCTTTTAGGCCATTATGAAAGGACTTGGGGATTGGGTTCTTTAATTGGATTATATTCAACAACAACTTTGGGTTAATGGTATTATTGTTCAGCACTGGCGCTTACAGACTGTTAGGAGAGCAACTTCCGGATTCAGCAGACAGAGGTGAGTCTTCTCACCATACCAATGGGTCCAAGGCACCAAGGTCGGCCCATTACATGATATATGGATTGTTATTTTATTATATGATATGTCGGTATGACATTGGTATGGAAGTCCCCGGGGGGTTCCCGTGATAGTAGATTAAGACCAAGAGGAGGTTTGTATCGCATTTGGTATAAGTCCTTGGAGGGTTTCCATGACTTCCTAGTATGTTTACATTTCTAGCCCGTATGTTATTTCTATGGTTGGTGAAGACCATGTGGAGGTTGCCACGGCAGGTAGCCAAGACCACGTGTGGGTTCTAGTGGCAGCTAGCAAAGACCATGTGGGGGTCCCCAGGGCAGATAGTTAAGACCAATTGGGGTTTTCAGTGGCACTTGGTATAAGACCTTAGAAGGTTTCCATTGCATCCTTATATATTTCTTTGCATGGCTTATGTATTATGTGTAGCCTCTAGAGCTATTATGGATTATGTGATTATGTGGATTGTGTGGGGTATGCTCTAGGGAACTCACTAAGCGTTAACTTACAGTTTGTTGTTTGTTTCAGGTACTCCCGAGCCTACGGGCAAGGGCCCGACTTGATGGCGCAACATGCACTCTCTCTGACGATTTTATTTTGGGACACTATGATATACTACCTCCATCCCAAATTGATAGTCCACTTTTGACTTTTGAAGTCATTTTTCTTTAATTTTGACCTTAAATATTTTTGATTTTGATAGATAATATTTGAAGCAAAATATATGAATGGATTGTATTTTAATTGTTTTTTCATTGTTATAAGTTTTATTAAGTAATATATTACACAAATAAAAATATTTAAGGTCAAAGATAAAGAAAAAAGAGTTCAAAAATCAAAAGTGGACTATCAATTTGGGACGGAGGGAGTATTAAATAAAATATTTGATGTTATGAATTTTGAAAACAATTGTTATTGAGATTTCATACTTATGGAAATGTTTGGGTTATCTAAAAATGAAAAAATATATACATATTTGGAAATTTTGGGATGTTACACATATCAAACATAAAACGAACCCCACTCGGCATCGGGCTCCGCCCGACATTGAGCCCCACTTGGAACAAATCGATCAAAAATATGATATGGGCCCCACCTCATAACATTCATCATGCCTCGCCTGACATCGGGCCCTACATGGAATACATATAAACATATAAACACATGCAAGAATTACAAAGATAAATAAAATATAATATACTTATTAGGCCCCGCTTGGAATCGAGCCCCGCCTGGTATACATATCAAATATCATACATGAAAGAGTCACACAGACAACTATCATCCTAATCATAATAAACCATGGGCCGACATTGGTGCCTTCGACCCGCCAAGCATGGCGAGGAAACTCACCTCAAGCTGTTGAATATTTTAGATAAAGTTTGGATTGCCGATCAGGAAAACTTCCCGTACTAGCATCATCAAATAATACCCAATTAATAATTGGTCCACATCCCATAGCTGGAATCCTAGTCCGATTGTCCAACATTCAGGGTAAAAGTCCATTTTACCCTTTCCTCACTTGACCAAAAATTCGAGGCCCAATCTGTAACGACCCAATTTTCACGACCAAAAATTTTGTTTTAAAACATTACTTTAGAAAATATTAATAACTAAAACATTGTTTGATCAAACCATAACACAAAGTGAACCATGTCTAAAAGTCAATTCATACACCCAATCAAAATATCAGAGTACAAACCCCAGTGAAGCTCGTAAATGCGGAAACCAGAGAGTGTGTGTGTGTGTGACATGCTGCTACCGCGCCGGCTCCTTTCCCCTAGCTGAGGAGGTACCTGAAACCAAAACTAAAAACTGTAAGCACAAAGCTTAGTGAGTTCCCCCATCGTACCACATACCATACGAACACAGAACACACATACTGCCAGGCTATTCGGGGGTGCCTGACTACCCGGTATGGCCGTTCTGGGGTGCCGTCCTACCCGTGTCAAGCCATTATGGGGTGCTGACTACCCGTGTCAAGCCATTCTGGGGTGCTGACTACCCGTGTCAAGCCATTCGGGGGTGCTGACTACCCATCAGTCCTAACAACCGATCCTCGGGGACTAGTCCCCTCTTACTACCTTTATCTCATATAACATAACAAGCTAGCATGCAAACGTATCATCACATACTGTCAGACGTATATGGGGTGTCCGACCTACCCTTCGGTCCTAACAACCGAACTTTACAACTATCACATATACATATCATGCCAGCATACAACATATCAGGTAGTAGCAAACCTAGATGATATCACAAAGACAATCATCTAACATACAACTCCTACTGGTGGGCCGGCATTGTGGCCGTAGACCCACCGCTACTGGAAGGTAACTCACCTCGAAGTAGCTGCTGATCTGATCGGGAACTGACTGCCTACTGCTGCTGCTGCTGCTCCGGAAATCCTCCGGTTGCAATTCCCACAACATACTCAATCAAACACTGCTCACTGACCTTTGGGTAAAATGAACATTTTACCCCTGACCATGCCCTAAGTCAAATTCAGAGTCAACTTTTAGTTGACCCGACTCGCTGAGTTGGCTTTCCAACTCGCCGAGTCACCACCCAAACGATTGTCCTGGATCCCGTTCCTACTCGTCGAGTTAGGCGACGACTCGACAAGTTCTCCTTCTAAACTGATATTCAAGTCCTTCATCCTACTCGCCGAGTTGTATCAGCAACTCGTCGAGTTCATCTTCATCCGATGAACACTTATGCTAAGACTCGCCGAGTTGTATGAACAACTCGTCGAGTCTGTTCTTGATCTAAGGAGATTGCCTTGAACTCGCCGAGTCAGGGCATTGACTCGCCGAGTACCTCCATAGATGAGTTCAGCTTCCGACTCACTGAGTCACACCCCGTGACTCACTGCTCACTCGACACTACGAAAAGGGGACAAACTCGGAGACTCGCGAACAGACTCGCCGAGTCACATGAACGACTCGCCGAGTCGTTGCCATGCACCAACTAAATACACAGATTTGCTCGATTCCAGTCCATGCCATTCACAGATCTGGACTTCTAGGACACGAATCACACGTAAAGTTTCCAACTTTACGTGTGGATATTCACCAATATGGATTTTAGGGCTCAAAATGCCTCAAAAGGGTAGATCTAGGGTGAACAAGCAACATGGGGCCATAAAGCTAACAGATCTGAGCTCCTGGAGCTCAATCTTGCCTAGATCTAGAGGCCAGTCGACTTATTACAAACCCTCAAGCATTCACAATCTTGGAAATGGCTCAAAAAGGACTTTTATGGAGCTATAAGCTTAAAAACAGAGGGGAGACGAGCTATACCTCAGGGGAAACGTTGGATTGACACAGAGATGCTTGGCCTCCTTCTCCTCTTCTTGATTCCCTCTTCTTTTCCTTCAAAGAAACTTCAATACACCACAAAACACTTCAAACTCACAAGAAAGCAAGACTAGAGTGAGATACAGGGCTCTGAGGGTGAATAGGGGCTGGCTTGGGGCAGTTAAGTCGTTTAAATAGGGTGCAAACCCCTGAAACTTAGGGTTTCATCCAACAGCCGTGACTCGTCGAGTCCAGGATATGGACTCGCCGAGTCGCCAACTTAAACTTGTCTCGGGTCCCGCATCCACTCGGCGAGTTGGACCTATGACTCGCCGAGTCCAAGGCTAAAAGAAGGGAAATACTCACATAAGATTTACGTACCAGGAACCGGGTGCTACACAATCCAATAGCACTATAAAGCCCAATATGGCCTAAGTTCCTAATTGGGCCCAAAACACATCATGGGCCTAATTCCAAGAAGGCCCATGGGCTAGAAATGGCCCAAAAACAGAAGGACAATGGAAAAATAGGGCCTAAAACTCTTTTAGCCCAAAAGTGGCCCAAACCAAGAAAGTCATCTGAATTCAACGGCAGCTGAGTACACCCTGCATACTCAAGAGTCACTAGTACACGTTGCGTACGAGCTGGGTATGCCCACGTTCTACTAAGAATGTACGATCGAGGATCAGGCATCGTACGCGCAACGTACGTTCCTATTAAGAACTTTTCCCATTAAGTGCTTAATACTTGCAACCAAAATCCCAAACTTAAGATCTAAGTCTTATTAAACGTCTTAAAGCTTAAATTCATGAACTTGGAGCCTTTGCATGGCTCAAAAGGTCCTAAACCTCACTTTTAGCATTCTACTTTCACCATAATGACATAAACACATGCATGGTTGATCCACAACCAGCAAGATGACAACTTTATGGACTAAGGACATCAGAAACATCAAGAACTTCTAACTTCTAGAGTGGAATGAATCTACTAGATCTCATAATATGAACAAAATGGTACCAAAACTTCATAAATACTGGATCTGAGCAATCAAGGAACAATTTCAAAGATTTATACCTCAATGAAGTTGGAAATGATGAGAGTAATCTAGATCTACAACTCTCTTTTGACCAAAGATCCTTCTTCTAATCTCTTCTTTTTTCAAATCCCACCAACACACACTAGAAACACAAACAAGAAGGTCAAATCTCTTCATGAAGGTCTAGGGTTTAGAAATAGGATCAAAAGGGAAATGGAGGCTGAGGAATCAGAGGATCATGGGTCATAATGTTTTTTAAATAGGGTCCAAACCCTAAAATTTAGGGTTTGATTTCTGAGTGCGTACGCCCAATGTACAAGGAGTACGCCCAACGTACCTTAACTTTTCCGGAATTGTTAAAACCGCCCAAAGGGACCAACTGCAAAACATTTACAAACCTAGGGTCAAAATGAAAAGTGCCTTGAATCGAGTGTTACATAAGGCCAATGTAGTGTCCTACTCCTTGAGCCGAAGGGCGGTTAGTGCCCCGATTCAGGATGTATGTATGAGGATGATTGTGATAACCCCAGTTTTGGAGATTATCAAAGAAGCCTAGTCGGAGGCCATAAGTGAAGAAAATAAGAAAAGTGAGTGGGTGATGAGTCAGATTTCAACTTTTGATATCGACAGCCGAGGGATTTTGACTCTTCATGGGCGGGTCTGGGTGCCTTATGCTGGTGGGGCTTGGCAAGTATTGATGGAGGAGGCCCACAAGTCGATATTTTCCATATGAAGAGAGATGTGACCTGGTTTGTAGAGTGATGTTTGACTTGCCAGAAGGTCAAGGACGAGTACCAGCATCCTCATGGCAAGTTGCACCCTTAGAGGTTCTACTATGGAAATGGGAGCAAATCACCATGGATTTTATTACAAAATTGCCGAAGACTGCAAGGGGCTTTGATGCTATCTAGGTGGTAGCGGTCCATTTGATGGAAAGCGCTCATTTTCTATCCATAAGAGATGGATCTTTTATAGAGAAGCTCGCTAAGATTTATGTCCGTGAGGTGGTAGCACGACGTAGGGTGTCCACTTCCATTGTGTCGGACCGGGATGTTTGTTTCACTTCCAGGTTTTGGAAGAAGTTTCACGAGGAGTTGGGTACTCGGTTACATTTCAGTACTACATATCATCCGCAGACGGACGGGCAGAGCGAGCGAACTATTTAGACCCTCTAGGATATGTTGTGTACCTTCATCATTGACTTTGGTATGACATAAGACTCCTATCTCCTATCAGCTGAGTTTTCTTATAGAAACAACATCATATTAGTATTGGCATGCCTCCATTTGAGCTTCTATATAGGATGAGGTGTTGGACTCCTATTTGTTGGGGCAAGGTCATCCGGAGAGTCATTGGGAGCACATAGATAGTTCTCAAGACGATCGAGCTTATACAACAAGTTAGACAGAGATTGCTGACAACCTAGAGCCACCAGAAGAGTTATGTGGATCAGTGACGCTCTGAGCTTGAGTTCCAGGTGGGAGATTTGGTGCTTCTGAAGGTGTCAACCTGGAAGGGTGTAATCTTCTTTAGGAAACGGGGTAAGTTGGGCCATAGGTTTATCGGCCCGTTCAGAGTGTTGGCGTGTGTGGGAAAGGTGGCTTATCGGTTGGAGCTATCGGAGGAGTTGAGACAGATTCATGATACCTTCAATGTTTCCTAGTTAAGGAAGTGTATAGCTGATGAGACAGCTGTGGTTCCTTTGGAGGATATTCAGGTCGATGATCGCCTTAATTACATCGAGAATCCTGTGGCAATTTTGGATCGAAGAGTGAAGATATTGAGGAACAAGGTAGTGAACTTGGTCAAAGTTTAGTGGCAACACTGAAAAAGCTCAAAGTGAACATGGGAGATCGAGTCTAAGATATGTGAGGAACGTGCAACGTACTTGTGAGAAACCTGGATCGCGGAATCCATGCTAGTACACTGGGCGTACCTGTGTTACATGGGGCATACTAGCTCAATCTCTAAACCCTAATTTTAAGGGGTTGCTCCCTATTTAATCCTATTTATGCCTCCTTTGGACATTTCTTATCAGCCGATCTTCTGTCATAAACCCTAATCTCGAGTCTACGCTTTGTGTGTGAGATTTTGGAGCTTATTAGTGTTTTTGGTGCACATTTGTTGAAGAAGAAGGCTAGTGAAGAAGGAGGCATTGCTTGCAAGCTTGTATATCCAGAGACTACTTCACCTTGTGCATCTTTTGAAGGTATAAAGATTATACCTTGATGTTTTCCTTTTAGATCTCAATGGATGAGTTTTATGAGCTTCTTGTCCCAAATATTGGACCTTTGTGAGTATGGAGCACTCTAGAGCATTATAGCTCTCCTTTCATGTGTTCTAGGTCTTGTAGATTCATAAAAATGGTTGCTTGATCATTTCCCTTGGCCCATGTAGGATTTAAGTGAATTAGAGTATGATAAAAGTTAGAGTTTTATGTATTGAGTCCTTTCTAGCCATGCAAAGGCTTAAAGTAAGTGACTTTATGGGTTAAGACATGCTATTATGGTCAGATCTGAAGTTAGGATAAGTGTCTTAACGGAGTAAGACATAAAAGTTGATAAATGTGGATCCGGCAGAGTACGCCAGGTGTACTCCTGGCTACTCTCCGTGTAGCCAAGCCCATTCCTGATTGGTTACTGATAGAGTTGTATGCCCCGTGTAAGGAGTATGTGCAACATACGTGCTAGGTAGTTGACTTTTGCTGACTTTTGACTTTTGGTCAAACTTAGGGTTTTGGTCCATTGAAGGGGCAAAATGGTCTTTTTTTCCCTTAAGGGGTTTAGTTGTGGAATTTGGACTTGTGAGTTGAGTTGAGGACCTTAATTACTAATTAGGGTTAATTGTTGTATTGTAAGGCGGAGTCTAGTTCCGACAGTTCGGGTGTGAGATTTATCTGTCATCAGTATCATGTGAGTATCCTCACTTATTCATACCTGTGTGGTAGAATAACTATATTCATGATGACTAGCTGGGCCTAACTGTTATTTTGTATTATGTTGTTTATGTGTGAATGAGACTACAGATAGTCTCTAAGGTTGCTAATAACCCATAAGGCGTGTTGTTGCCCACTGAGACTTCAGATAATCCCCAAGGTTGCTAATAACCCATATCTGTTTATTTATGTTTTTTTGTATGTGGTATCTTGGGAAACTCACTAATCTTCGTGCTTACAGTTGTTGATACATGTGTTTTAGGTACTTCTGAGTACCGTGGGAAGGCGAATTTCTGATTGTACACACTCGTTGGGATATTTGTTACCGGGGCAGTCTATAATACTCTGATATTTTATGATGACAATTTGTAATTGACACTTATATTTTGGTAATTTAAAAATAAAAAATTTGGTTTAAAATTTGAGGGGTTACAGTTTTCAAGTTAATTCTTTGGGAGAAAGAGAAGCATCATGTTGATGCAAGGATACTCAATTAATATTTTTTATTTACTATTATAATTAAGCTTGTCATTTCAAGATGATTGTGTGAGGAGTTGATAGTAGAAAATCTATGCACAAAGACATGTCAGATTATCATCAAAGAATTTTGTATTGTTGATATATATGTATATATGTTTTGTACTACTTTGAGGCTGATAATTGTTTTTTTTTTTTAATTTCATTTTTTTGTATAAGATGACAATGGAAAAAACAGATGTTGGAAACACTTAGCATTATTGGACCCGCAGGTGGTTGCACAATGTTGACTGACTTGCTTTCTAGAAACTAAAGGTATTTTCATCTTATTCATTTGATGTCTTATTCTAGAAACCAAAGGTATTTTCATGTTATTCATTTGATGTCTTATGGTTATCAAAATTTCTTTGTTTTTCATTATAATGTTGTAGATTTAAAGCCTTAAAAAAACTTTCCATAACTCCATTGAAATTGTCAAAATAGCATGAAATGGATTGTCTAAAAAGATATCAGATAATGGATATTTAATTTTGAAATTTGCATGTGTTCGTTAGCAATTATTAGAACATATTAGTGAGATTGATTTTTGATCCATAAATTTTTGAATTTCTTATTAACTGGAAATGTTAGGTTATTAAGTTGTGCATCAAACTTTTATATATTTTGTGTGTTGTGCTTGATGAAAAATAGTTTGGGTTATACACTAATAATTTCTTCCTTCAACAATTATATAGAGACCAACGGAGAAGATCTCTTGTCTAAAGTTGTTGAATTTTATTACATCATGTATGTCCATCTTAGAGCATGTTTTTTACTAGTCGATATGTAATACTCCCTCCGTCCTAAAATTATTGTCCACAGACAAAAAACACACAGATTAAGAAAAGCAATCATTAGTTTTGTCTTTTTGAATAAAATGACCTTCTTACCCTTTTCTAAAACCAATGAGAAATGTGCATTTGTAATTATTCTAGTTTACTTTATTAAATGATATGGGTAATATGGTAAAAGTGTATATCTATTTGTGATAGTGGACAATAATTTTGGGACAAACTAAAATAGTAAGGTAGACAATTATTATGGGACGGAGGGAGTATTTCTTAATGTTTTTAGTTACTTTTGATTTTATATGAGGTCAAATTTTGTATGTATTCTATTAAAATTATTGTAATTATTGAATTTATATTAATTGTATTTTTTATACATAGTTACAAATATTATAATTGAATAATTAGATTTTTAGGATATTGTAATGAAAAGCAACTACATAATTTTTTTTTGTTAAAAAATGCATGACTACGAAATTTGCTACGAAATATATAGCTATGAAACCTTTAGCTACGAAACTTGTTATGGAATGCATAACTACAAATTTTGCAATGGAAAAGTATAGCTACTAAATTTGTGACGGAACCTTTGTCTATGAAATTTGTTACAGAACCTTTAGCTACGAAATTTGCTATGGAACTCATAGCTATGGATTTTGCAACGAAATGTATAGCTACGGTATTTGCTACAGAACCTTTAACTACGAATTTTGCTACGAAACCTTAAGCTATGGAATTTACTACGAAATGCATTATCTACTCTAATAAATGAAAGTTTTGTTTTCCACTTGTCACACTCTCATTCGATTTGCCAAATGTTATTTTGTGGTTATTTTGAATTAATTTTATTCCACGTGTCATTTTATGGTTTTTCTATTATATTAAATTCTATATAGTATTGAAATGCAATAATAAATACATATTAATTTTTTAATGAACTTTCCTTTTAATTTCAAAATTACTAAATTAAAGATTCATTAATTTCCTTATTTATTTATCTCAATTATTTGTTTAAATTTAGAGAAAAAAACACTTTAATTTTTATAATTCGATATTTTTCTCATTTTTCTTAAATATTTAAACTTCTCAAATTTTTAGAATTTTATATATAGTTTTTTCTTTTAAATAAACCAATGTGTTAGGCTGAAGTTCTGTTTTGTGTTGCGTCTTTTGGGCTCGTAGATTAGCCTTGTATTCTCTGGTTTGGGCCTGTCCAACCGAGAGCCTTTTATGTATTGTATATAAGTTATCCCTTGCATGCATATTAGGTTAAGATTCAAGATTTCAGTTTTAGCATTCCAGAGTTTTACGATATTGCTCTCTTGTAATCTTCCAATCCTTTACAGTTGATGTTCTTAATCGAGCTCTTCTAAGGATTTTATTTAATCATTCGACACGTTTGATTCAAGCTGTTTGTTATTATTGTTGCGTTCTGCCTTGTTATTTATATTGTGTTCTTGCATTTCATATTCATATACTTGTTCAAGATCTAATCGATCTTTATAGATTAAAAGTTGCTTTAATCACATCAATTGGTATCAGAGCAGGAGGCTGTGTAATCGATACACATCTTTTCTGTGAAAAAGATTTCCATTAGGGTTTTCCGCAATCATCGATATTTATTGAGCCGTCATCTTAATTGACGTATCTTAGTATTTATTGTTTTGCCCTAATCTGCTTTATTACAAGTCTGATCTTTGAACAGGTTATTACGATCATAATGGACGCAACGCAATCAAACCCTATTAATATTTCCAACAACATTGGTTCGACGACAAAAATTCCAATCTTATACACCCATGACTATGAAGTGTGGGCACATCATTTTGAAGATTACGTGATTGGATCGGAGGACAATGGTTTTCTCATATGGGAAGCCATTATAAATGGACCGTTTTCTCATTCCGCGACATCCAGAGTTATTAAGACGCAAAAAGAATACAACGATCTGCTTAAGGACGTGACGAATATTGCGCAAGATGAAAAAGACAAATTCCAGTGCAATATTAAGGCACTGAGGTTGATCAGATTCGCCCTTCAGTCCGACACTTTCAGACTGGTCAGCTCATGCACTACGGCGAAGGAAGTGTGGGATAGACTTCGCGAACTGTACTCCACAGACGAAGATCTTGAACATTCTATTCAAACCTTGCTTCTATCTGAGTTTGGAGAATTCAGGCAAGGGGCCGAAGAATTTGTGACCCAGACGTTTGATCGCTTCAATCATCTTCTCAGCAAGATGATCAAACACGACATTGAAAGAAAGCTCATCGAACAAAAGGTTACTTTCTTGAACGGACTGCGATCTGAATGGAGAGCAGTTGTTTCCACAGTCAAAGCCCATGAACAGTTTAAATCATATTCTTTGGCGAAACTGGTGGGTATTCTAAAGTCCCAAGAGAAGATTGTGGTTCAAGAGAAAAATGTTGTCTCTAGTCTTGGTTCGTTGGCCCTCCTATCTAAAAGTAAAGCTGTGATGGAGGATGAAGAGCTCAATTTAGAAGAATACGACCTCTCAACTGAGGATTATGCCATGATGGTATCCAATCCTAAGAGGTTCATAAAGAAGAGATTTCCCAACAACAAAAACCGAAACTGGCAGGGGAGTTACAGCTCTGAAAAAGCGAACAATGAACCGAAGGCTGAGGAGTCCAAGAAGGAACCGAAGGCAGATGGCGATTCTGGAGTAAGCTGTTTTTACTGTGGTGGCAAGAACCACTATGCTAAGGACTGTGTTCTTAAAAAGATGGCTGAAAAGGATGACGGAAAGGATGAGGAAGCCGTGCTGCAGAAGAGATTGGATGAGTTGAGAAAGAAAAAGTCTACCGCTAACCCTTCTATTAATGCTCTTATTGTGCAGGGTTCGGTTAACGACAATGAGTTCGGTAGCACCGAAGTTTGGTCTACTGACTCAGAAGACGAAGAAGTGAGGAAGCCTACTCATGGAAAGGCTTATATGGCTAAGGAGGAAAGCAGTGGTGGAAAATGCTTCATGGTGTCAAGCGCATCTCAGATGAGGGGATACAACACCGATGGAGGAAGCAATGGACCGAAGGTGCAGGAAGATATGTGCTTCACGGCCAAACCACTCAGCCAACAGTTCAATGAGCTTGATGAACTGATAAAGAAGGTAGAATCTGTTTTCATTTCATCTAAAGTACCATCATCCTCATATGAGAAAGAACTAAAAAACGTTAACACAAGATTTTCTCATTTAGATAGTAGCTTAACTCAAACTCGAGTCACCAATTCTAACCTGACTGATCAATTAAGTTGGGTGGCGTCGAAGAGTGAGGAGCGGCGTATGTGGATTGAGTTAAAAGAGTCGGAATTAATTAAAGTCAAAGACGAAAACATTTATTTGCAGAGAGACAATTTGAAATTGTTAAAATAACGAAATGTTTTTTGTTTAATAGCTAAACGTTTATATTCCAATATTACTCAGCTTCACTTAGACTGTGAGATAGGCAAGAAGATCCACCGTATGATTTTACCATTCCTAGAATTCAAGGAGGATGAAATTGATACCGAAGCTTACAATTGTGAAAGTGTGATTTCGTCTGATGATGTCAACCCAACTTATCAGATTGGACTGGACAAAATTGAGTCCTTCATTAAATCCAAAGACCATAAGGACATGCTCAAAAATCTTTTGGACGAAAATGACAGACTCAAACTGAGAACCGAAACCATACAAAAGTTTGACTCTCTAAACGCCAAAGTAAGCTCAGAAAATAAAATCGATGTTGAAAATGCATCTGAGCTTAACGAGGACGAAAACATGATTGAAATTTCTGTAGAGGATACGGTTGACTGCTCAGAATTTGTTAAAAGCGAAACTAAAAACCACAAAAATCTTATTTCTGAAAATTCTGTGGAATTCGCTAGATTGTCCCAACAAAAGTCCCCGAAATTAGTAGAAAAGGCTGTTGTGTATCAAAAAGTCAGAACCACTCCGAATCAGGTATACAAAGTGACTGGAGTAACCGAACATCAAACAGCTGAACTCACGGCTATTGTTAACGAAGACAATGCTGATGGCTGTGATGAGTTCTTCTGGGAAGCTCCTATTGACAATGGAAACGAAACCGTTGGCCTATCTGAAAGAACCTCTTGGATGAAGAAAGGGAGATACATACCTGAACCCTTGAACAAGCCTGATAATTTCAGTGAACCAAGCACAAGTGGTCCAAAAGATACTCCTCAAGAGGTTGATTGTTCAGCAAAAGAAGATATTCCTTCTACGCCAACAGCCCGAAGTGAAACTTCATCAGATACTCCTTCCACTTTCTCAGGGCAAACTGAATCTTCTTCAAACATTCCCTCTGCACCCTCAGCGCAAAGAAAAACTCCTACAGTTCGAAAGGAACCAGCAAAGGTGACATCAAAGGCGAAAGCGAATGTTCATCATCAACCTAAATAGATGAGGGATAAAAAGATAGAAAGGAACCTAAGATACAGGAAAAACCTTTCTGAAAGGAAACAATTCTGGCACTCCCAGAATGCATACTATTCACACAAAGACAAGAATCTGAAGTATGAAAACAATCCCGTAAGAAAGCCTGATAATTCCAACAACCGAAAGTCAAGGTTCGGTTCGCAAGAAGATACCAACCGAAAATCAAGGTTCGGTTCGCAAGAAGATACCAACCGAAAGTCAAGATTCGGTTCGCATGAAAATACCAACCGAAAGCAAAGGTTCGGTTCTGAAAAGGATTTCAACCGAAACCAAAGGTTCGGTTCCAAGAACAACTCCAACCGAACTCAGGGGTTCGGCTCTGAAGTCAGACGAGAACAAGACTCAAAGGTCAAATCCACCAACGATCAAAAGCGAAAGGGTCACCTAGAGTCATCAGCAAGGAAGTCCTCCCCATCCAAATTCTCTCATTCTAACTCCTCTCGTCATTCTACTTCTACTCATTCATCTCCATCTTGCTCTAAAGCTAATCCCCCTCTTCCTCAAAAACCTAATTCATCAGCTGAACAGAAGGGAAAGCGAAAGGTTGATGAATCCAAGCCTGAGCCCACAGGAAACCAACCTAATCTTAACAAAATAAAAGTATTCACCATTAAAAAGAAAGATGAAACAACTTTAATTAAAAGAACATATCTTGTTGACATCTCTCTAACTATTCCTGTTCCCATGAAAACCTCACATGGACCCAAGAAACTTTGGGTTCCTAAATCTGCTTAATTTTTGCAGGTTATAAGTGACGAGCAGTTTGACGAAGAATGGTACATCGACAGTGGCTGCTCGCGTCACATGACAGGGAGGAAAGAGGAACTCAGGGAATACAGATCTCTTGCAAATGGTGGCAACGTTAAGTTTGGAAATAACTCTTTCGACACCATAAAGGGATATGGGATGATAACGAATGGTGATTTTACCATTAGGAAGGTGGCCTATGTGGAAGGACTTCAACACAACCTCATCAGTGTATCTCAGCTTGTTGGAGGTACAGGTCTCAAAGTTTCATTCGATGATGAAGGTTCTGAAATCATAGAGAAAAAGACAAAGAAAGTGATTCTGAAGTCAGAGCGAAAGGGTGAAATGTTTCCGCTGAACATGAAACCCATCAAAGGAAATCCAGCAATATGTCTGCTATCAAAAGCTCAATCCGACGAAAGCTGGTTGTGGCACAGAAGACTCTCTCATCTCAATTTCAAAGATATTAACCGACTTGTCACTGGAGGTCATGTTAGGGGTCTTCCATTGCTCAAGTTTGACAAAGAGTATTTATGTGCTGCATGTGAAATGGGAAAGCAGAGTTGTCAAAGTCACCCATCCATAATTAACACAAAAGTTGTTGCACCACTCGAATTGCTTCATATCGATTTATGTGGTCCTTCATCTATTGAAAGCATCGGTGGTAGCAAGTACATTCTTGTTGTCGTTGATGACTTCTCTAGATTTACATGGGTGTTCTTTCTAAAGCTCAAATCTGAAGCGACTCAAAAGCTGAAAGTGTTTATCAAGCAAATTGAAGTCCAGCTCAAGAAGGTCATTCGCAACATCAGGAGCGACAATGGTCTCGAATTCAAGAACAGGGAGTTTGAAGCGTTTCTTGCAGAAAAGGGAATTAGCCATAATTTCTCAGCTCCCTACACACCACAGCAGAATGGAATAGTCGAAAGACGAAACCGATCTCTGTGTGAAGTTGCCCGAACTATGTTAAGTTTCGCTTCCTTACCTCTTTATTTTTGGGCTGACGCTATTTCTGCTGCTTGTTATACACAAAACAGGTCGTATCTCAACAAACGATTCACGCTCACACCATACGAGATATTAAACAATAGGAAGCCCAATGTGAAATTTTTCCACGTTTTTGGCTCAAGGTGTTTCATCTTTAACTCTAAAGAACACCGCAACAAGTTTGATGTCAAAGCTGACGAGGGAATCTTTCTGGGTTACTCACTCACTTCAAAGGCGTACAGGGTCCTAAACAAACGATCAAGAAGGATTGAAGAGACATACTATGTGACCTTCGACGATAACTATGTCAAGAAGCTACAGGCCATAGATGACACTGCCAGTGAAATCTTTCCTCAAACTGGCCAAGTCACTGTCTCAATCGCCAATCTGTACGAGAATTTTCTGGATCTCTTTGATGAACCGGAAAAAGCTTCTCTCTCAGAAGCAGGGGCAGCCGACAACAAAATAGATCATATAAAGCAAATTGTCGAAGATGCTGCAAGAAGAATGCATGAAGGAGAATTGCCTACTGATGAATCTCCAACCAACAATGCTTCAGTCGAGGGGGAGCCAAGTTCTCATGTCGAGGGGGAGCCTAGCTCACATGTCCAGGGGGAGCCAAGCTCTACTACTTCAACCGAAGGTCCTTCATCAACCGAAGGTAACTCTCCAACCGAAGGTGCCCCTCCAAACGAAGGTGCTTCAATGCCTGAAAATCCAGCACCACAAGAAACCCCTGAACCTCGTGTTTCTCAAGACTCATCAATTGAGGGGGAGCATGATGATATGACGCTTGATTTTGATAGCCAATCCGAGCCCGAAGAGATGATCAACGCTGAACTAGATCCATCCTTTGATCCGAATTACCCTCCTCTTACAAAATGGACCAGAGATCATCCTATCTCTCAAGTAGTTGGTGATGTATCTGAAAAGGTTCTGACCCGATCTCAACTGAAGGCAAAACAGACATCCTTATTCTCAAAAGTTGAGTTTTGTATGTTTAACTCATTTGTATCAAAAGTTGAACCGAAGACAGTGAACACTGCCCTCGATCACTCTGATTGGGTTCAAGCAATGCAAGACGAACTAAACGAGTTTGAAAGGAACAAAGTCTGGCGCCTCATTCCAACTCCTCCGGATGCTTCAGTTGTTGGTCTCAAATGGGTTTTTAGAAACAAAATGGACAAGGAAGGTAATGTCATAAGGAACAAGGCTCGTCTGGTTGTCAAAGGATACTGTCAGGAGGAAGGAATAGATTACGAAGAGACGTTCGCTCCAGTAGCTAGGCTAGAATCGGTTAGAATATTTCTGGCCTATGCTGCTCATAAAAACTTTGAGGTCTTCCAAATGGACGTCAAGTGCGCATTTCTCAATGGAGAACTTGAAGAAACGGTGTATGTGGAGCAACCTCCTGGGTTCGTGAACGAAAAGTATCCAAATCATTGCTACATTCTGGATAAAGCTGTGTACGGCCTCAAACAAGCTCCGAGGGCCTGGTATGAAACGCTTACAAAATTTTTAAAGATGTCCAAATTCAAACAAGGTTCGGTTGACCCAAACTTCTTTCGCAAAAAGGAAGGTAACCACCTTATGATAGTTCAAATTTATGTCGATGACATCATCTTTGGCTCTACGAATCCCAGCTTAACAGCTGAATTCAGAAGGTTGATGGAGACTAAGTTTGAAATGAGCTCAATGGGTCCTATTAATTTTTTCCTTGGTTTAAATATAAGACAGGGACCCGAAGGCATCTTTATCAATCAGGAAGCTTACACAAAGACTCTCCTAGCAAAGTTTGGAATGATGGGAGACTCAAAAATCAAAGTCCCTATGGCATTCGGCACCAGACTTACCCCTTCACTGGATAAACCGGCGGTCGACATCACGCTCTATCGTCAAATGATAGGCTCACTGATGTATCTAACTGCTAGCAGGCCTGATATCATGTTTTCTGTATGTTATTGTGCTCGATTTCAGGCTAATCCACGCGAACCTCACATGCTGGCAGTGAAGAACATCCTACGCTATCTCAAGCGAACCGCCTCCTTAGGTCTATGGTATCCATCAAACTCTGGCTTCTTCGTTCAAGCCTATTCTGATGCTGACCTTGGAGGATGTGGACTTGACCGCAAAAGCACAACTGGTGGCTGTCAATTTCTTGATGGGAAGTTGGTCAGCTGGCAATCCAAGAAACAAACATGTGTGTCGCTGTCTACTGCTGAAGCGGAATACATTGCCGCTGCATCCTGCACATCACAAGTGATTTGGATCCAGAGTCAACTTCGAGACTATGGACTCAATATGAAGAAGATCCCTCTATATTGTGACTCTGAAAGTGCAATTAGGATCTGTCATAACCCGGTGCAACACTCTAAAACCAAACACATAGCACTGAGGTATCACTTCATCAAAGATCATGTGGAAGATGGAAATGTCGAAGTTCACTTCGTAAGAACCACTGATCAACTGGCTGACGTCTTCACCAAAGCTCTTCCAGAAGCATCATTCAATAAAATTTTGCAAGGGCTAGGTATGATGGAATCAGAGTCAGTACCTCACACTACCTCTCGATCTCAAACGTAAGAAGCGAATCCAACCGAACGTCCGGGTTCGGTTCAACCATTTCACTCGCTCATCTCTTCAAAGGTAGTTTTTCTGAGTTGTATATTTCTTGTGCAAAATTTGTTTTTCTTTATGTGAAAAGTTTTTTTTATTGCATATCTAAACTCCTTGGTTTCTTAAAAATTTTCCTGAACCGAAACCTCCAGAAGGTTCGGGTTCGGTTTCTCAAAATTTTTCTGAACCGAAACCAACCGAAGGTTCGGGTTCGGTTTTTCAAAATTTTTCTGAACCGAAACCAACCGAAGGTTCGGGTTCGGTTTCTCAAAATTTTCCTGAACCGAAACCAACTGAACGCTCGGGTTCGGTTTTTCAACTTTTTCCAACCGAAACCAACCGAACGTTCGGGTTCGGTTTTTCAATTTTTTTCTTCTCTATTCCAAAGTTTTTTTTTTTTTCAAAAACTCCAAAAATATTTTAATTTTTTGTTTTGTGTGCTCATTCGTTTATAAGGATATATTTGATAACTTACTTAAGTGTCCCTAGAAGCATGCTGCTGTATGTGTCCCAAGCCTCATAAGATTTTGAATAATAGCCTTCATGACCTGGTATACACAAACCTTGTCTTCCCAATAAGGCTAACTCATTTATTCTAATCATGAGCTACCTCACTCTTTTCTCACATGAGTTTAGAGTCTCCTGCTTGGTCCTTATGTTCGCAGCAGAGGTACTATGTCTTCTTTCACCATCCCCATTATACTTCTCCATAACATTCGTATCATCACTGTAACCCTTGAGACTCTCAGCAACTACCACTGAGGTTTATGGTTACACAACATCTGTGTTTATGATCTTAGCTTCGTGCCACTACGAGCTGAGTGAAACCCAAAATTCAACACCAATGAATTGACGGTGACCAATTAACTTGATCAAGTTTTCACCAATGAATTAACGAATGTACCTTCATGAAATCTCATTTTTTTCTCTTTGCGTGGTTCCAATGAAATTGTTTCACACCATGACATTTCTTCCCAAGGGATCCAGTTTTAAAGTTTTATCTGAGATTTCATATTAATCCAAGCCACTACAAAATTAACTCAAACCTACTTGTTCAACAGACTACACTGGTCTCACAAGTACTTTGTTCACGTTCGTTCTTATATCAGGAATTGAATTGTTGAATCAAAGCGAAACCACCCTTAATTTGCCTTATTTAAAGAAGCCTTTCAACATTTATTGATAAATGTTTGATCGAAATTCAACGGGATTCCACATTAACACTTTGAGGTCTCTCTTGACCTTGAAGGAAGAGATTCGTGCCCGGGATCATCAGTTTCGTGTCATAATTGACATCACAGATTATTCGAAAAAGAGTTGCTTTATTTCTTTATCTTTTACACTCTTTGCACGAAAATCCTAGATTTTCAAAAATTCCGTTACTAATTATTTTACAGGATGGATAATCAATGGATGGTTAATACTGAAGTTGTGGTTGCCAATAATCCACGTGGGCATTTTATTCAAAAGGTGGCGTTTAAAAGAAAAGGGATAAGTTCAAAAGGTTGCTGACGCGGCGGGAGTTCAAAGGATAGATATTCAAACGACGGTAAAAAGGAGGGCGCGTGAATTTGAAGAAGCCACGCTTTTTCTGACACTTATTGGACGCGTGTGCAGTATTGAAGCGTCATCCATCTGGCATTAATGGCGCGTGTGGAAATGGAAACGGTTTCTCTCTCTGAACCGGCGCTTATTGGGCGGCGTGATCCTAGGAATCTGACACTCTCTCTCCTACGTGATCATCGCACGTCCCAACTATCACCAATCAGTCACTCTAAAACCCTTTCGTATTTCAATAAGAGATTTGAAACGATCTTTCTCTCTCCTATCACCTACTATAAAAAGCCATCAACACCACCTTTTACCTCTTTACTGCCCCCATAATTCCCAAAGCAAAATTACTCCCAAAACTCTCTCCCGGTCATCTTCTTCTCCACACCTGCAACAATGGCTGAATCTTCATCCGTTCATGCTACTTCTCAGATTCTTCCCATTAGACCTCAACAATGCCTTGTCATTGATCTGAACCCACTAGCCTATGATCCATACATGTCGCCAGTTATCGAATGCCTCAAGTTCTCCCAGCTTGCTCCGTCATTGTCCAGAATTGAAACGGTGCCAATGGTGGCTCTATCTCAGGTCTATGCGACCGCCTACTACGACAAGGGCGTCGACCAGATATTTTTCGAAGTGTCGGAACACAAGACGTCGATTTCTCGTCCCCGCTTCTGCACTATGCTTGGGTTTGCTGCAGACCCATCACGTGTTAACCCGGAGACGATTCCGGTTGGCATGTTATACAGCATGTTCTACAACATGGGCTACACGGAAGTTCTAACCTCCGTCGCAAGGTTCAAGAAGTCATGCCTACCGCCCCTGTGGAATGGGCTATTTACAGTTCTCTTCAAGGGACTGTCTGAGAGGAGTTCAGGATCGGACGGGGCCAGTCGTCTTTTCCTGTCTATCATGTATGGGGTGTACAATGGGATCAACCTCGATTATGGGTTTGTACTTTGGCAACAGCTGATTCAGAGCCTTTCTTCCACTTCTCGACACTCTGAAGTGTCGCTGGCCCGGTTCTGGATCCTGATCACAAGATGGGCCATGGACAGGTTTGAGGTCCCAACTGCTGACGGTGCACCGATGTCTTCTGTTGGCACGTTCCACACCAAGAAGATCATCGTATCCGATGCATCGAAATTCTCCTTCATTGGCTCTATCCCGGAGTCGATGTATGGAAGTGTGCCATCAGACAGCAGTATGATCAAGGCGATCAAGGAGTTAGGGCCATCTGGTCCGAGGGAACTGACACCGGACATGTTGCGATCAATTCATGATGTCGACAAACCGGTGGCCAGGGGTAAGAAGGCAGACAAGGGGAAGAAACCATCCAAAGCCCCAAAAGCTACTCCCAAGAAGCGCAAACAACTGAAGGCTGCTTCGTCACCAAAACCGAAAAGGAGGAAGACCCAACCGAAACGTAAGCTCGTCCTTCCCTCCTCATCAAGTGAATCCGAAGGTGGGAGTTCGGACTATGAGGGATCACAAGGAGACGAATCTCCACAAAGAGGCAACACACCCCCTCGATCCCCAACCCCGGAGATGGAACTTTACCAGTCCCCAGTTCCTTCCCCTCCACCCACAATTCCTATTTCCATTCCCACCATAAACCCTACTATACCACCAACCTCATTCCCTATACCACCACCCATATTCACCACATCAACCGAAACACCACCTGTTACCGAAACCCCACCTGTAACCGAACCTCCACAAACCGAAACCCATACACAACCACCACCCGAAACTAACCCCCCACCCACTCAACCTGAACCCACCAAACCCATCACACCCCCAGCTTCACCACCACCTCAATCTCCAGAAGACGCCTCCGATGGCGATGATCAATATCTTGGTGGTGACCACCTGAACTTTGATTCGGTCTACTATAGTCCGTTTCAAGTTCAAAGTGATGAGGAGGATGATGCTCCTGTGACAAAGAAGCATCTCCGTGAGCTGAACGAGAAGGTTGATCAACTTCTCGCCTCCTCTTCCAATCAGCAGTCATCCTTATCTGAAGCTGCCCTTCAGCGGATCGTTGATGCCTTCTCTAGGGCTCAACATGACTCCGTGGCCTCAGCTACTGCTGCGATAGACGCCTCCACCCGAGCTTGTGAGGCTGCGACCGAAAAAGTCGATAAACTATTCCATGACGCTACAATCCTGCTGCAGTCTATGCAGGAAAGCGCCGCAGCCACCAAAACAACTCTGGAACCACTTGTTAATCAATTGGCCCAGTTTGTAAAGACGGAGTTATCCTCGTTCGCTACCCTCAGACAAAACCTCAGCGACGACAACTCGGCACTCCGTGCCTCCATCGATGCCCGCTTGGCAAAGCTACAAGAAGATCTTGCGGCTGAAAATTCACTGATGGACGTCCTGGCGAGTAAGACTACTGCCCTCAAGGTCAAGAGCACCCAACTTTCCAACTCCGAACAACAATTGGAGGCTCTTCGATCCGAAAGGGAAGTCATCAAGACGTGTGTTTCGGATGTCCACGCCGCTCTATCCAACATCCTGGAAGCACACGACCCCTTCCTCAATCACTCAGTGAGGCGTACCCTCGTTGAGAAACTCTCTCCGGCCATGGACCTCTTGAGTAAAATTGAAGGCCTACCCAGTTTCGTGTCCATTCCGAAACAAGGGGGGGATGAGAAGAAAGGATCAAAACCACCTCCTTCCTCAAAAGAAACTCACACAACCGAACCACCCCCAACTGGTCATGCTTCGGGTTCGGGTGTGAAGGACAAGGGCAAAAACATTGCAGAGGGAGGAGATGACGATGAAGATGAAGACAAGGAGACTATTGCGGACATGTTAAAAAGAAAGAACAGTCGCAATACTGATGAAGATGTCAGTCGTGTGGCACGTGAAGCTGAAGAAGCCGAACGTAAACAAAAAGAAGCCGACGATCTCCTTGAGAGCCGAAAGCTGCTCTTCCCTGCCTGGACCAGGGATCGTTTGATAAAGGAGGCCATAGAAACTCCAAGCATACTATGGCTCGAGCCGGTGATATCGTTCGACTGCAACAACTCGGTCGATTCGCAATTTGATATGCCGTTGACTCGAAAGGCGTTCATCTTCCACGCCTTCTCCAACATTTTCGAAGTCCCGCATCCGAACGATGAGCTTGACAGGGAGCTCATTGACTTTTATCTGGAGGCCGCTCGCCCTCAATACCTTACATGGAGCGCCCAGAAGATTGTCAGTGTTCGGGTGATGAAACCGTTTGCCGTGGGGAGATTCACAAACGTCAAGTTCAAGCTTATCCGAGGATCTGCAAGAACTGCTCACATGATCTCTCTGGCGGATCTGCCCAATCTAAACCCTCATGATTGGATAGTCTTGTACAACATCTTGCTGACAAATGAAGCTGAATATGGTCCCATCTTAGACCATGTCAACAGGATGCTGGCATGCTATATCATGGAGGTGGCCCTAATGGATCAGGAGGTTGCCACAGTGTTTAAGAAGAAATCGAAAGTCAAGCCTGTGGGATCGGCCAGTGATCTAAATACGATGAAAATGGGCAAGATAGATTCGAGGCGAAACTCTGTGATGTTCACCAGAGCCGAAGGACAGAAATGTCTGTTCGCATTAGCTGACAAGCACCTCTACACCACTACCTGCTTGGAACACGTCCTATCAATCGTCAAGCGGTGTAAGGACAATTCGGCCGATGACATCAAATACTTTGAAGATATGATCAATTGGTACATCCGGTTTAGACAGACCATCCTTTCCATAACCAAGTGTCTGTTTAGTACCGTGAAGAAGAAGGTACCAGCTTCAGCCGCCGGCCTAAGTAAGAAGTGAAGGTCTCGCTCCAAATTGACGCAAAGGGGGAGATTGTTAGGCTGAAGTTCTGTTTTGTGTTGCGTCTTTTGGGCTCGTAGATTAGCCTTGTATTCTCCGGTTTGGGCCTGTCCAACCGAGAGCCTTTTATGTATTGTATATAAGTTATCCCTTGCATGCATATTAGGTTAAGATTCAAGATTCAGTTTTAGCATTCCAGAGTTTTATGATATTGCTCTCTTGTAATCTTCCAATCCTTTACAGTTGATGTTCTTAATCGAGCTCTTCTAAGGATTTTATTTAATCATTCGACACGTTTGATTCAAGCTGTTTGTTCTTATTGTTGCGTTCTGCCTTGTTATTTATATTGTGTTCTTGCGTTTCATATTCATATACTTGTTCAAGATCTAATCGATCTTTATAGATTAAAAGTTGCTTTAATCACATCACAATGTAATACATGACTCTCATACCTAGTTATAGAATATATGTCGTAGCAATGATCGTAGCAAAATTGGTACATAACTATACTTCTGTAGTAAAACATTTTGCTACAAGAAATATACCTACAAAATCTCATTGACAAATTTTGTTGCAAATTCCGTAGCTATTTAGGTTTAGCTACAGAATTTCAGTTTTTTGCTATCGAATTCTTCCATAGCTATATCAAATTTTCTTGTAGTGTTAGTATATTAACATTTTAGCATAGATGAACACTAATATAATAAATTCTTTACTAACAATTTTAAAAGGAGTTCTGAAAACATTGTAAAAAGGTTAAAAATATTATATATTTTTTTAAAGTTGTAAAAGAAGATTAAGAAGGTTGTATAAAAAAATGTAAAAATAGTTATAACCTTTTATAGAGTTGTAAAAAGTATTTAAAAAGTTAACTTGTAAAGAAAAACTAATTGCCGAACAATTTTGTAGAAATATGTTTGGAGAGTTTAGGACCTAAATTATAATAAACTTGAAAATTTGGGTAATAAATAATAATAAAATTATTATATATATATATATATATATATATATATATATATATATATATTTAGTCATTTATATTTTTTATTTGTATACATATGACCAATAAATTTATAAAAATCTATCATAAATTTATAATGATATTTTATGTATACCATAAACAAATTTAATGATGACATCATCATCATCACTAATAAATAAAAAACTTTTTGGCACTTGTCAATTTCTTATATATTTGGACACATGTAATTTTGTGGTTAATTTTTAGAAATTAATTTTCACTTGTCATTTTATGGTAATTTTTGATTTTCTTAATTAACTATCTAATTTTTAGGTTATAAAAAGTAATTAATGTGTCATTAATTTGTTTCCTTATATTTTCAAATTTTGATATGTTTCCTTCGGCATATATAATTCAAAATTAACATGTTTTTTTTTTTAAAGTTCATTGTCATTTCAGACAAATGGTCTATATAAAAAAATAATCAAACTCAGTTGTTTTTTATTGACAAACTAAAAAAATGTTATATGGTCAAAATATAATTATTTTTCTATAGTTTGTTTTATTAATATAAATTGAATTATTTATTTTTTCATCATTTTGTTTGTATATATATTTTGAAATTTAATTTTAAAAAATACTTAATGTTTACACTTTGATATTTAATGTTTTCTTTAAAAAAATATTTAATGTTTATATTTTTTAATCAACCCGTGTAATACCCGGGTTTCACACCTAGTATATATATATATATATATATATATATATATATATATATATATACACACACACACACGAGATAAAGTTTCTATGGTTGGGTTCAAGAAGAAACCATTATAAACCTTAGAACCAAGGAACCAATTTTTTCTCAACTTTTAGAGCAAATTTGTCATAAAAAAAAACTAAAAATATAGATATTCATAAATTTTTATCCTCCATTGATTGGTATCAAATTTGATAAAAAAAATAATAATAAACAAAAAATTAAAAAAAATGATCTGTTCAGATTCATACTGTGAATTTGTTCAGATTCATTGTGAATCTGTACAGATTCACCCTATGAAATCTGTGTAGATTTACATTGTGAATATGTGCAGATTCACATTGTGAATTTATACAAAATTAATGATTTATAGTACAGATTCATAATGTGAATCTGAACAGAGAAAAAAATAAAAAAAAAATCAAATTTGATATCAATGGAAAGAAGATAAAAATTTACGAATTTCTATATTTTTAGAAATTTTTTTTAGATAAATAATAAAATTTAAAATTTGAAAAAATAGTGGTTCCTTGGTTCAATGGTTTAAAATGCTTCCTTGTTGAACTTTTGCCAAAGTTTCTATCTGTATAAGTGATTAATCATTTTTTGGTTGTCTACTTAGAATGTTAAAATGAAAATAAACTAGGTTAGATGGTCATAAAATCTTAAAATAGCTATTGCTTTTATATAAATTCTATTTCTTGCTCCTCCCGATTTTTAATGTTAACAAGAGATAATGATACGTTTGTCAGGAAAGGTTTATTGATATTATATTTTTGATTAAATAACATAATAAAAATTGTTGGTATGTATTATTTCTTGTGAAATTTATATATTTAAGACACATATATACTGAATAATTAAAAAAAAAGTTAAGAGAGTACTTATTTATTAAAACAAATAATAAGTAACTATATAATAAAAATTAAGATGAGAAAAAAAAAAGTTGGAATAAAATGGTCATTTTAGAGAAATTAATCTAGAGATGAGTTTTTTTAACCGGATAACTAAACTGGAATCAGAACTCAATCAGAACCTGAATCGGTTAGTGGGATTCGGTCAAATTTTAGGTTCATTGACCAGACTGGTTTTGGTTCCATACACTTTCTTAGATAGCACATTTTTAGTGGAAGTGAGTTGTCTTCAGTCTGGCTTTTGATTCTTCGTATACAGCTTATTCGGTTTTCGGTTTATTGGTTCCGACCCGGTACGGTTCGGTTTCCGAACTGGTTTATATGCTACATTCAATAGGCATTTGAAACCAAATGTATCAAAATTGTAATTTAGTCTTTTGTAAAAATTTCAAAACTTAGACCTAAAGTGCAGAACAATGGAAACCATTGGGACAAAAACTATAATTTAATCTTCTGCTAAAGATTTAAAACTTTAACCTAAAGTGTAGAATATAGTAAAATACACGGGCAAAATGTTTATTTCACTCATTTTTAGCAAATTGAAAACTATATTTGGTCAAAAGTGTAATTCACTCAATCCAAAAATTATAGGGACCAAACGTATAATTTACGTTTTTCTCTTCAAGACAAAACTGCAAAAATGTCCATGTGGTATGCATTTTTTTTCTAGGTTTCGTCCAAACCTCGACTTTTTTTGGATTTGTGGTCCCTTTCAGCTAGTTTCATTGTGTATTTGGTCCATGTTAAACTTAAAAAGACTAATCTACCCTTTTAATTTGTTTTTTCCATTTAATTAAACATTTTCCTCTTTTATTTAAATATAAACATTAAATCAAATAAAGAAGGGGACCCTCTCTCTCTCTCTCTCTCTCTCTCCAGGTCGTCTTCTTCCTAAAAAGAACACATACACCATTAATGCTTGGACCCCAAAAACTTCTTTCTTGTTGTTGTTACACTTGGTTTTAGGTATGTTCCTTTTTAGCCCCTTTGTATTTAATTATTGCAATTTGGTCATTGGGGTTAGTACGCAAGGCGTACAAAATTTAAAGGAGCTTTCAATGCAAAGTCAAATGACAAATCTTTCACTTAGTTTGGCATTTACTAAGTTACTTCAATTCTCTCGAAAACATTCTTCTTGTTCTTCATTTAATATATTTACCTTGATCATTATCTTTGTTCTACATTTTATATCTTGAATACTTTGTTAGGAGCATTTGTTCAGACTTGACTGGCCTTGCCAGACTTGATTGGAACACTTATTAGCAAGCAGACATTGATCTTAAGCATTCATTCAAGGTTTGAGTTTCCAAACCTTATCCCTGCGCACTAGATCATTCATGTTCTCACAATTGGTATCAGAACTTGAGTGGTTGTCCTTTGAATCCATAAGATCAGATTATTATTGATTTGAAATTACCTTGGTATTTCAATCATTTCTGTGTTCAGGATAAAAGTTCTTCTATATACCACTTTTTCTCAAGATATCTTAACTTCAACGGTTGCTTTTAATCCTCAACAAATGTATTCAATGCAAATAGCAAATAGCTTGGGCTGCCCTAATCGTGCCCTATTGCTAGTAAGAATATGATCATTGGAAAGTAAGAATGGAGAGATTTTACTTGGAAAAGAAAAAAAGGTGAATCTATCTAGAGATCTGTGACATCCCCAAAATCTCGGCCAGAAAAGACCGATTTTCATTTATGCTTTTAAAATAATTTCAGAGTAAATCCTTTTGATTTGAAAGAGTTGCGGAATTTGTTCCCAAAAACAAAACGTGATAAAACAATGTTTACCAAAGCATTTCATAAAAGAAATGTATTTTCATCATATAATCAAAACTCGGGATGTCATGTTCCGATACAGACCATAAAGCATAAACGATAACATTACAAGTCATTCAACAAATATATACATATACAGACTTGTAAACAAAACAACTTGATGGTTCCTCCATCTTATGCCCTTGCGCCACTTCCTGTAATACAAATAAAACTGAGTGGGTCAGGCTTGAGAGCTAGGTGAGCATATAGGGTTTTCAACCCACAATAAATAAGTATATTTAATTTCCACCAACCAACAATAACCCAAGTACCCATTCCCGTTATTCTCACTTTATGTCCCTAAAATAACTAACACAAGGGACCTAGTCTAAGAATATTTCATCGGGGCGACAACACATGCTTCGGGGGTTCCTCAGCAATATAAGTCAAATAAGGAAAACATGAGGGGGATGGAGTACAGCGAATGAACACCCAAGTTCATTAACACCTACAGGTGGCGAACCTGCTAGCGTTCCACACGATTGTCTAGAAAAGTCTGTGGTCGTCATCTAAACTCCGCTAGATGACTGAATCAAAACAACAACGAGGCCTCTCATCTGTTTATTACACACCAACTATATACCCATGTTCTACCCAACATATTAATAGATAAAAATATACATTTTTATACATAGTTTAAAAACCTGTATAGCATGATTTAATCAATACATATTCCACATAACAGATGAGGCACACACACATAACACGTATTTCATAGAAAACAAATCAGATCCATGAGATAGAAGAGAGTGAATATACATTCACACATATAACACAAAATATACACATAACACGTATTTCGTATAAAATACTTTATAATTATGCGTTAGAAGAAAGTAACCACACACTCACGCATATAAACAACAATATACATAATACACTCAAACCATACTTGTATTATTATCATGTTTATGAAAGGTAGTATACACTCACTTGATCAGAAGATGATCGGACAACACTACGGCTTATAGAAGTAGTATTCTTCGGTAGATCTGGAAGATCTCTACAAAAATCGAACTTCTCGCGGGCAGAGCTTCGGCTCGGGAATCTTACTTCTCGGGATCTTCAGGACCTCGGGACTTGCTTCGGGGATCGGGAATGATACCGAGGCTTCGGGGTACTTCTGGCATGCAAAACGATGCAAAACGGGAGAGAGAAGAGAGAAAAAGCGCAAAGGAGCCGGCTGCCCTCGCATCCTATTTATAGGAGGCTGGAGCCTCGGAGTACGCTGGGTGTACTGCCTTACGCGGGGCGTAGGCCTCCGAATGCGTCACTGCATGCGTCATCCGAAGAACTCGAGTGCGAGGTGCGTCATGCTTCGCAGTACGCTGGCGTACTTCGGATCAGATCGGTGACTCCTTCGGATATACATCCGAATTAAAGATTAAATTTAAATACAAACTATTCAATAAACTTCGAAAATTCATATCTTCTTCATACGAACTCCGTTTTCGACGTTCTTTATATCCACGCGTAGGTGAGACTACGCTCTACAACTTTTGTTTAGACTCCGTCGGCTAATTTTGACTTTATTTTTATTATTTATTTTTAGTAGGCCGGGACAGAAAAACTTTGTTATAAATTCATAACTTCTTCGTTTGACGTCCGTTCTCGCCTAACTTTTCATCGCTTCGATACCAACAACGAGATCTTCTATTCTCGTTTAGATTGAGTCGACTAAAAACCGCTCAATCTCAAAGCGAGTATTTCAGGCTGCATACCGCTAAGTCGAAACTTCAGAAAATCATAACTTCCTCATACGAAGTCAGATTTGGGCGTTCTTTATATATTCGGAAACCTCGTTTCAACTACTACAACATTATCCAAAGATATCAAGTTTATTTTACACTTAAATTTTGATGCTCATTTTATTCTTAATTAATCAAATCACATAATTAAGCAGTTAAGCACAAAACACATAATACTCAAATAATATACTTCTATTATTTCAAAACGGGTTACAAAGGTTAACCTAGACTATTACATCAACGAAAATGTCTAGCCTGGAAAAGCGGGCTTTACAAGACCCTTCAAAGAAGGCCCACATGTTCTAGTTCGAACAATTGTAAGAGATGCTGCTGCTCAGCTTATGGGTCATGATGAGACTCGTCCAACTCCTATAACCACTGATGATCTTGAAAAGCTGCATGTTGACCAAGTCGCCTTCTCTTAAATGGTGTTTAGTGTTCCTCCTCTTTTTGAGCACATCAAACTATGCAAGTCTGCTAAAGAGATCTGGGACACACTCGAAGATCTATTTGAAGGGTCAGAGAATAGGAAGGACAAATGGTTGAATTCAGTTGTAAATGAGTTCGACACATTCACTACCACTCCTGGTGAATATGTTGCCTCAGCTTCAAACAGATATTGAATCGTTGTCAACAACATGACAACTCATGGAGTAGTCTGAACTTCTCTTGAGTACAACTTCAAGTTCATCAATAACCTCGTAAAGGGATGGGGAAATATGAATTCTTGTCTTCAGAGTAATGGATCTTTGAAAAAGCTCAAGCTCTATCAATTTTTGATCAGCTTCAAGGTTATAAATCAAACGTTGCTCAAACTTTAAGAGAAGTCTCCGGAGGTCCACTTGCCCTAGTCAGCTCCCATGACCCTCCTCAAACCTCTAACCTTGGCACTTCGGACCCTCTCAATACTGTTGTTCCTTTCACTTCTTCCGTACTTCCCTCACTTCCTACTGCTTTGGTTCTTACCAATTCCAACTATCCTCCTATGGAAATCCTGAATCTTGATGAGACAGACTCTGAACTTCGATTCCAACAAGAATTTACTCTACTCTTAATGAAGTATAATCGTCATTTCAACAAACCCTACAACAATCGTTTCCAAAATTCTCAACAAAATAACCACTTTCAAACTCGTCACCAAAACCATCCTCAACCTCTCAACAAACCGTCCAAAAATCCTCCTGCTTACAAGCCAAATCTTCTAAATCATGATCACTCTTCGGAACATCCACAGATTCCGAAATCTGAAAAACCAAAAATTATGTGTCACAAATGCGGACATGTAAATCACTTTCCAAAGACTTGTTAGCCGAAGTCCCACAAAAACCTAAGGTCAAGGACTCTGCTTACTATGCTCGACGTGCTCAAGAATTGGTTGAAAGTGAAAAGGCTTTTGTTACAACTGTGTCAAGGGATGTGGAAGGGTACTGGTCATCTGGAGAAGATGAGGATATAACTACTGGCAGAAACATGTGTCTCATGGCTCGACAAGAAATTGAGTGTGATGAAGGATATTGGTTGTATGGATCTGAAAGAGATGATGAAGATGCTGAGCCCAACTACTGCTACATGGCTACAAACGATCTTCCAGGAAGAAGCGTCATTCAACAGGTAAAATTTATGATCACTGAAAATAATTTTGATCTATCTGTTTGTGAACCATATCTAACTCATATCCATTTAGATATGAGCATCATTTACAAAGCATATGAGTCAGCCATAGACGCTAGTGAGAAAAAGGAAATCGAATTGAGTCGTCTTAGGTTACGTTTCGAGGATAAGAAGTTAAAAATAGATTCTTTAGAATGTGAGCTTGTAATGTCAAAAGATTAATGTATCATTTTAAAAGACAAATGTGAAATCACTTATTCTGAAAGAAATGTCTTGATATGTGATAACAAACGTCTCAATGCTAAGATAGATGCTTTGTATAGTTCTATTGACATGCTTGAAGCAAATATATGGATGACCCATAACTTTCGTCATCCATGGTCCAAAGCACCTGGCCTCGGAAGCGAGTTTCCAAAGCCAATTGTTCGTCCTTTGGGGGAGTTGCAAAATTTGACATTTATGGGAGAGGTTCCGAACATCAAACATTCGGACACCCCTGTTTCTCCCTTGTCACCCCTTCTTAAGAATGAAGACCACTTTGCATCCTTAATTCCTGAGTTTCAACCAATTGTTGTCATGTGTCCTGATTCCATGCCTCTTTCGCCTCTGACAAACCTGGACCTGAATCGGACCACGGAATTCCATTACAGTGTTTCAAACAGGATAGATCATATTTCGAACCATAATCCTCCTAACAATTATGTTATTTAAGAAAGCATTCTGGTACAACTGAAACTGCTACCTTAGAGTTTGTATGGGCATCCTTAGATGATAAAGTTAAAACCTCAAGTTGTGTCTCCTCTGATTCTTGTCAATCAAAATCTTTAGTTACCTCAAAAACCAAGTTGGTTCCCATTAATCCTGAATTTAGTAATCCATCTGCAGGACAAACCTCAAAATCTTCGTCTCAATCCTAGAAAAAACTAATGCTCAATAGGAAGGATATTGTAGATCCCAAAGTGGAAGCTCGAAATGCTCACAAAAAGGAAGTTAAGTCTAGACAAAACACTAGGTTGCTTGAGAACTCCAAAAAGAGTGTATCTCAGAATTCTCACTCCTTAACCCCTAGTCAAAACTCCTTCACTCCCACTAAGATCCTTAAGATACCTTCAAATTCTTCCAGTCATGTAGAACCGAAGAATGTAGTCGATTCCACTCAGCCTAAGTCTCGTGTCAAGACCACTTATGTCCAAAACACTTCTCCTCAGACTGTTTCATCCGTTTACATTGCTAAATTAGATGACACAATTTTTAAACCAAATGTCTCAAAAACCAAGGTGTCATCAATCAAATCAAAAAGTGCTGAGAAAACAAAATTGTCAAAATCTTCTAAGCAAAATCTTGTGTGGAAAGTCAAAACGCTTGTTGATGAAATCAAAGTTCCGAATATGTCAGTCGTCCACACCACTCCGGAAGTTCATGTTCCAAAGCGAACTACTCCGGAAATTCGTGTCATTGAATATGATTATTGGATAGATGAAAGAATAATGTCATTCTGTGTACTTCCCAAGGAACCTCGGAACAAACCTTCAAAACCCTCAGTTGCTCATAAGTCACTTCAGAAGCCCAAGACTCGTGCCCTTGTCCCAAAATCTAACTCAAAGCCTAAAAACTCCACTATTCACTAATTTTGCAGGCACTTTGTGCTTCGGAGCAAGAGACAATATGGTATATTGATAGTGGTTGCTCCATGCACATGACAGGGCAAAAGGACTTTCTGTGAGATCTAAAGCTTGTACCAAATGTTGGATATGTAACATATGGCAACAACTCTAACTCTCAAATCCAAGGTTATGGCATCCTTACAAATGGTAATTTTTCAATATGAAATGTGTCGTATGTAGCTGATCTAAAGCACAATTTGATAAGTGTGGCTCAACTCACTGATGCAAATCATCGAGTTGAATTCTACAAAAAAAAAACATAGCTACATCATGACCGAAGACAGAAAAGAATGCTTGATCATGTACAAATGAAACAAGAACATGTACCCTCTTGATATCAACATGATAATTGGCAAGCTCCAACTGTGCTTACTCTCCAAAGCTATTCCTGATGTTAGTTGGTTATGGCACCGAAGGCTTTCTCACTTGAACTTCAGATACATGAATGATCTTGTTTCAGGTGGAATGGTTAGAGGTCTGCCACTCCTCAAGTTCGAGAATGATCATTTATTTGCTGCATGTGAGTGTAGTAAGCAGTCAAAGAAAGGTCATCCAGTCATTATTGAAAAATCGATCCTCGAACCCTTAGAACTTCTACACATTGATCTATGTGGACCATCAACAGTTGAAAGTTTACATCACAAAAAGTACATTCTTGTAGTTGTAGATAATTTCACTAGGTTCACTTGGGTCTTCTTCCTTAGGCTAAAATCAGAAACAACCTCTGAGCTCATAAATTTCATCAAAGGAATAGAGGTTCTTATCAAACTCCCAGTAAAGCGAATCCGAAGTGACAACGGTTTGGAATTTACCAACTCCACCATTGAGAATTTCCTTACCGATAAGGGAATTGACCACAATTTTCTGCTCCATACATTCCTCAACAAAACGGTGTAGTCCAATGAAGAAATAGAACTCTAGTTGAAATTGCTCGATCAATGCTTAATTTTGCACATCTTCATCTCTATCTTTGGGCTGAATCCGTTTCCACTGCATGCTTTACTCAAAATAGAAGTATCATCAATCGGCGCCTCAACAAAACACCGTATGAAGCCATGAATGGTCGGAAGCCAACGATCTCGTTTCTTCATGTTTTCGGATGCAGATGCTTCATTAAGAACAATCGTGATCAACTTATCAAGTTTCAACCCAAAGCTGATGAGGCTATTTTCCTTGGATACTCCTCAAAATCAAAGGCTTATTGAGTCCTCAATCGACATACTCGCATTATTGAAGAAAGTTTTGATGTTACCTTTGATGACAATTTCGTTCGGAATTCTGGCCCCACTAATGTCACCACTCACATTATGGAGCCTGATGCTCCTCCTTTGGAATGTCCGAACATTCAAGTAATCCATGAAGTAGATTTTGAAACTCTCTTTGGACCCTCCGAAACAGCTCTTGAATCGGAATCTCGTATAAGGCAACAAGCCACTCTGTATGTTCCTATTTCTCAAAATGTATCCAGTCCGATTCCAGGTCTTCTTCCATTTGATTTTGAACCGTTTCAACCTTCTCAGGTTAAGGGCGAGAATGGTCAACCTTCCCTTCAATCAAACGTGGATGGATTTCAAGATGCAGCTGCTGACTTCAATGATTCAAATCCGATCAACATTGATTAAAATGAAAATTTCTTTGAGTTCCCTTCTGATGATGATGTCAACTTCTCCAGTTCAGAAGTTCACGGGGAGCATCATCCTCAAGTTTAAACCATTCAGGGGGAGCAACTCAATCCCATTATTGATATTGGCTCATCTACGGCTCAAGAACTTCCAAGGTTACATGTCTGGACCAAGGACCATCCTCCGAACCAAGTAATCGGAAACATAAACGCTGGTATAAAAACGAGATGCAGCTGCTGAATCAAATGTGGATGGATTTCAAGATGCAGTTGCTGACTTCGATGATTCAAATCTGATCAACATTGATGAAAATGAAATTTTCTTTGAGTAGCCTTCTGATGAAGATGTCAACCTCTCCGGTTCAGAAGTTCAGGGGGAGCATCATCCTTAAGTTCAAACCATTCAGGGGGAGAAACTCAATCCCATCATTGATATTGGCTCGTCTGCGGATCAAGAACTTCCAAGGTTACATGTTTGGACCAAGGATCATCCTCCAAACCAAGTAATCGGAAACATAAATGTTGGTGTACAAACGAGATCTGTTGCAAGTCTTCAACATGAATGTCACGTTTCGGCATTTATCTCCATGGTTCAACCCAAATCCATTAAAGAAGCACTTGAACATGCTGATTGGATCACAGTCATGCAAGAAGAAATGGCAGAATTTGATAAAAATGAAGTTCGTCTCTCGTCCCTCTTCCTCAAAATCATCCTATTATTGGTACTAGATGGGTGTTTCGCAACAAGTTCGATGATGCATGAGTCATTATTCGAAATAAAGCAAGACTGGTGGCTAAAGGTTTTACTCAAATTGAAGGCCTCAACTATGATGAGACTTTTTCTCCTGTTGCACGACTTGAATCTATCAGAATCTTCCTTGCTTATGCTGCTCATAAAGGCTTCAAAGTTTACCAAATGGATGTCAAAAGTGCTTTTCTAAATGGTGAACTTCACACTGAAGTATATCTTCAACAGCCTCCCGGATTCATCAATCTCGCATTGCTGAACCAATGCTACAAACTTCGGAAGGCAGTCTATGGCCTGAAGTAAGCTCCTCGTGCATGGTACGAGACTCTCATCGACTTTCTCAAGCGCTCAAGCTTTCAAAGAGGTGTTCTGGATCCTACTCTATTCCGAAGATCGAATGGAAAGAATCTCATGCTGGTTCAAATTTACATGGACGACATCATTTTTGGATCTACGGATTCATCAATAGTTGCTGACTTTGCTATGCTAATGATCAATCGATTCCAAATGAGCATGAACCGGGAGTTAAGCTTCTTTCTTGGTCTATAAATCAAACAAACTAATAGAGGAATCTTCATTCACCAAGAGAAGTACATTTCATAACTTCTCAAAAATTACTAAATGGACACCTGTGCCTCTGCCAAGGTACCCATGGGATTCAGACACAAGATCTTTTCGGACCCTTCAGGTGTTGGATTCGATGAAAAGAAGTACAGAGGAACGATTGGATCTTTGCTTTATCTCACAGCTAGTCATCCAGACATCATGTTTTCTACATGTTTGTGTGCTAGATTTCAAGTCCACCCTAAGATGTCTCATCTTTTGGCTGTCAAGCAATTTTTTAGGTACCTTAAAGGTACTAAGAACCTCTGAATCTGGTACCTAGAAAATGAGAGTTTCCTATTACAATCTTACTAGATTCAAACTATGATGGACTACAACTGGATAGGAAAAGCACATCAGGTGGATTTCAATCCCTAGGTGGTCGATTGGTTAGTTGGTCATCCAAGAAACAGAACTGCATTGCACTCTCAACAGCCAAAGCTGAATACATTGTTGCTGCCAGCTGTACCTCTCAAGCTCTATGGATGAAGTCTCAACTTTTGGATTATGGTTACCGATTTCAACGCATCCCCATCTATTGTGATTCTCAAAGTGCCATTGCAATTTCACACAATCCAATTCAGCACTCCATAACAAAGCACATTGATATATGGTACCATTTCATAAAAGACCATGTTTTAAATGGTAACACTGAACTCATTTTCGTTCCATCTAACGATGGGATTGCTGATGTCTTTACTAAGGCATTATACGAAACCAAATTCAATGGTTTTTTGAACATGATGGGTATGATGATGCTAGATCCTCAGTTATTTCAAGAGATTTGTTCTCTCTGATGGAAGTATTCGAAAGAAAATTGTTTCCGATCTCAAAAAGTTTTTTTTCGGAACTACTTTCTCTCGGAATACATAGGATCATTTCACTTGTCTTTAGTTCTAACGGTCACCTGAGTTTTAAGTTGTACAGTTCATCTTGATTATCTGTTGTTCAAAGACCACATAGTCATAACGATAAATATTTCATCCCAGGATTCACTCCATAAGGTCATCCTGGAATTGCACTCTGGAAAGGTATTGCACTCTATACTTCAGAACTCTTTCTAAAAGTTGACTCCAGAAGTTTTCACAAATCTTATTTCGGAATGTCTCTCAAATCTCTTTTGGAAACTTCTTCAAAATCACTTTCTCCATAATTTAAAATCATCATTACGGAATCTCGCTCCGCAATCACCATCTTTTTACTCCGGAATCTAAAACCAAACTCTTTCACTTTGGAATTTTCAAAACTTCATATGACGTTTCACTCTGGATTTTTCAAATCATAGTTCAGGATTCTTAATCGAAAATTTTTTGAACTATAAATTCACTCGAGATTAATTCCTATTCTAGACCTTTCACTCCGGATTAATTCCTATTCCGGACCATTTTCTAAAGATCTTGTTCCGGAACTCAACTCATTATCCTTCGGTTTTAAATTTGTCTGGAAATGATCATCTGGAATACCATAGGTTTATAAGGCAAAACATCTCACAACGGTTTCCTTTTTAGGATCCTTATCTTATCTTCCTTTATTTTCGTGAGACGATCGCACGCCTCCAAAAGCATCCATCTAATCGCCGTTTGGGTTTTCCATTTCAAGCTACAAACAACCCAACGTTTCCCTTCCCAAGTCAACTCAACCCCCAAAAGCAGTTATTTATTTAATGCAACCTGATTCAAATTCGGAGCCTCATCATTACCCTCCTTAACCCGAACCGTTTCCCTTACCTATATATACCCATCAAAACCCCCTTTTACCTCTTTACGCGCTCAAACCCTCTAAAGCTTCAAACCCTCTCTGTGTTCATCAAGTCTTCAACCCTATGCAACAATGGCTTCTCCATCTTCTTCGCCAAAAAACACACAACCTGCCTACACTCCCAAGAAATCGTTTGTAGAGAAGAAATCATCCAAGGGTTCATCATCATCAACATTGCCTTAACCGTTTATTAGGGATACAACTCAAATGTTTTCCCTAAATCACTTGGATTAAGATGAATCCATCAGAGTTATGATCGAGTTTATAGAAAATCATCCCATATCCATCCCTCTCACCAAATTCCCTGAACAACCTCTCCCACTTCATTACTTTCACAGAGCATTTACAAGAATCAAACTTGAAGACGGTGTGTTGGAAACAAAGATCATTGGCGACGGGATTGTGCCCATCTACAAGTCGACGTTTCTTAAAGAAATTGGTGTAAAAGAAAACCCCATAGGATTCACAGTACAAGAACCCACTCCAGAAAAGTTTAAGATGTTCTTGAACCACATAGGATACAATCAGGATTACAGGGAAAAGGACTTCAAGAAATCATCCGTTTCCGAACTCTGGATTGTGCTAATGCACTTCATTATCTGAGGGTTATCCGAGAAGCATGGTGATACATATACTCTCAGCAAAGACTGGCTCCATGTGGTATACAACATCTTTTCCGGACGCAGCAACACGGTTGATCTTCGGGAAGTACTATGGCAGGATTTCTACAAGTTTACCATCAAGAGAAAGGGGAGTGAGATTTCAAGCCCTAGGTTCTGGGCTCTGACGATTCAACAACTCTTTAAGGAACTTTCCGAACTTCTTCCTGTTTATATGATTCCTCCGGAGGTATGTGTTTCTTTCAAGGTTGTCAAGGCATATAGAATTCTGAACCAATCTTCTTTTGGTCTGGTTAGACGACTTCTGGACCATATGTTGGCCTTAATCCCTTATAATTCTATTTATTTGAAACAACATTTAGAGACTTCAATTGTGTTTGATCCAACACAACCTGCCCCGGTCTCAGTTGAGCCCACTTCGGAAGAGGCCAATCCTTCCATACCCAGACCAAAGATCAAAAAATCTGCCAAAGGGAAGAATTCTCCCTCAAAGCCAAAGCCTAAAAAGAAATCTAAAGTCAGTTCCTCCTCTCAACAGGAAGGAACACATGACATTCAGGCTGATTCTGGCCATCCGAACACCCCTCCTACCCACTCGTCCGAGGTACCCCTTGGTGATTCAAAATCACAAGCACACACTCACGGGGAGTCTCCACATAATCCACCCTCACCTTCTCAAAAAGGTGTTTCCGGTGTTGAACATAATTCCTTGCACCCCTGGAACAAACCCACTTGTCACTTTTGGTATTCCTGTTGTTTCTTCTTCAAGCACACACTTCGGAACCCCTGTTCCGGTCCACAAGCATTCCAAAGCTGGAGTAGACCCTCCGACTTCGGATGCCACAACTGGTCTGATACCCGAAAGGTGTACATGACGACCAGGTGCTAACGATCCCAAACGGGAAAATTATGTGAATAGGGCTGCATCCAATCGTCCGGATCTTACAAGAGCTCTGGTGGAGGCCACACTTATTTCAATTCGGAACAGAGCTATTCAAAGCAATCCTCCATACGTTCCTTCCACTGATGTTGATGCCAACAAAGAGCTTGCTTCGGAACAACCACTAGTCAACCCTCACAACAACTTCATCCAAATCGATCCGGATGACAAACTCTCTGAAGAAGTTATGCTAAATGTAGAAGTAAAAATGGTTCCAGATCCCAACTTCATGTCTTCTGTCCGATTTTAATCTAAGCCATCATCCTCTAAGACTGCTTTTGACTTCGGATCATCCTCCTCAACCACTCTGAATGATGAATCTAACTCCAACATCAAGCTACATGAAGATGATGCCACCACTCAGCCTGGTCCATCTACAAATCCCTCATCGCATCAAGAAAAGCCACAACACTCCAATTCTCACTCTGAATCCTCATCTGGCGATTATATAGATCCATTTACTCTCCTTGAAATTCAAACAAACGTGTCCGATACCATGAAGAAAGTCTCGTCAATCGAAACCTCCGTAACAAAGCTCAACACCAAAAGGTTTTCGGACTTGACTCCAAACTTGATGTCATCATTCAGTCTCTCTCCAATCAATCTGGACCTTTAGTTGCTGAAAGATAAGCCCAATTAGATCAACTGATCTCCATCCGACTCAAGCGTTCCATTGAAGAAGTTGAAGCTAAGTATGATGCTTTAGTTGAGCATTATCTCGAAACGATCACCATAATGCTAAAGGTCCATGATGACTTGGTGTCTGCTACCAACGGTCTTATTAAGCAGACCCATGTTCGTCTTGAGAAGCAAATTCAACGATTGGAGAAGGAAATCAAGCAGAAGGACGAGATGAATCTTATTATTCAACAAGTCCTCATCAAGCTACTTCGATCCACTTGGAACATTGTTGATGTTCCGAATCGGAAGTTTGATAAGATGCTAGCCATCCTTGGATACCTGTTCGATCATATTACTGCTCAAGTGCCTACTTCTAAAGCTTATGATGCTCTTACCTGACAACTCAACCTTGGACTTCACAAAGTGTTTGAAAATTTTGATGATCTGAAGGACTCGTTAATGCTTGCATCGGTTCGTCGATTAACCGATGCAATAGGGGGAGAAGGTCCTAGTCAAACATGGAAGCCTGCCTCGAAGTTCTCTCTCCTAGATGAAAATGATTCTGATAAAGAAGAACAGAAGATCCTGTCTGTCTCCCCTTCCAAAAGCAATAATGATGAAGACAGTTATGAAGAGAAGTATGTTAAAAATAGAGTTCTTGGTCTCGAGGCTCCGAAGAAGATTTTTCCGAAGGTTATGACAGATGAAGAAAAGATAATTTGGTCCGCTGTCGCCTGGACATCTTCTTTACCTGATGCTCTTTGGATGGGAATTCAAATGGCCAAGGCGAAGTCCCTACTTGCAGCTCAAGCCTTCCGAGGCACTCCCTCAATGCTTCCTCCCATTCCGTCCCCAAAAATCGCTCCTTTAGACTAGGGTTCCCCACTCCAGATCCCTGATGACATTCCAGAAGAACCTCTTTCGAATCCCGTTCCGGAATTTACAATTGATGAGAACATGCAGTTCATCATGTCTGCATTGAAGAGAGATAAAGGCAAAAAGCCCTTAACAGTCGAACAACAAGCATCCCACTCCGGACCTCCTCCAAAGCAAAAATATGGATGATCTCAGGAGGAAATTAACAAGGCACTAGAGGATAGCATCCGGATCCAAGATCTCAAGGACAATCCTGATCCGATGCGTGGAATATCACCTCTATGCAGAGAAGGCATTCTCTGTAATCATGAAATCATTCTGTTCATGTATTACAATGTTACTACAAATGACTCTGAACAGCTCGATCTTCCTCTCTCCCCTTACAACAAATACTATATCAAGTTTGCTCCTCTTCACCCCTCTGACGATCCGGAAGTAACTCTCCAGACTGAGCGAGAAAGGCTTAAAACATTCTATTCCAAGAATGCACAACCTCTTAAGGAAGTGTGGATGAGGAAGAGAATTACCAAAGTCGAGGGATTTGGAAGAAAAATTCTAGTGAAGTTCGAACTTAACTGCCCATTATTTCGATTTCACATCCTTCGGAACAAACCAACACCACAGACCATCACTGACGCTGATTTCTCCTCGATGAATCCTAATGACATTCTCACATTGGCTTCTTACTTCCGAGGAATTCAAGAAGATGATATCAGTACATGTGCTTACCATGCTACTCTGAGCTTCCTCAAGGACAATGTCACGGAGTTTTGTAGATGCAACTATGAGCTGGCACACCTATACGAAACCGAAGACTTCGTTGCGAAAATCGATTTTGTTCTTCCGGAAGCTGAACTACTTGTAGATGGTGCAATCGATGAACCTGTTATAGGGTTTGTCTACACAACCATAAAGACAAACAAGAAGGAATTTTTCCAAGTCCTTGACAAACACCTAGTTCCTACCAAAGCCCTTCAGAAGTTCATCTCTCCTGCATCCAAATATGAAGCTCCGGAACAGGTCAAAGCTAAGTTTATAAGTCAACTGACCTGGTATATTGAAGTCAGAGAATTGTTGTTCAGAGCCTACACTTTCATCAAAGATGAAGCTATATAAACTGACTGGGTTGCTAAGTTCACTTAGGGGGAGATTCTTGGAACCTGACAAGTGAACCTCTAGCAATCCTAAGTCCCAGTGCCAGTTCCGAAGTGTGTATATGTTCTGAAGTGGAGAGTGGTCTGGAATCTGTCCGGACCTAAAGAGTAGAAGATGAGATGTTTAGAAGTGAAGGCATTTCAGAATGGTCATCATGTCTGGAATGTATGCTAATCTGGAATGAATATTTTGTCCTTATGCAATTAATGAAATTTTTCTTTGTAGTGATCTCACACTTCATAGGACTTAGTCTTTTTGTAAAGTTAGACAATCAGAATGTCAAGAACGTCTATATTGTCCAGTTCTATGTTTGTCTCTCAGTTTATTCAATGTATCCTACACTCCTATTTAAATGGTCTTTCAATGCAAAGTCAAACGACAGATCTTTCACTTAGTTTGGCATTTACTAAGTTACTTCAATTCTCTCAAAAACATTCTTCTTGTTCTTCATTTAATATATTTACCCTGATCATTATCTTTTTTATATCTTGAATACTTTCTTAGGAGCATTTAATCAGACTTGATTGGCCTTGCCATACTTGACTGGAACACTTATTAGCAAGCAGACATTGATCTTAAACATTCATTCAAGGTTAGAGTTTTCAAACCTTGTCCCTACGCACCAGATCATTCTTGTTCTCACACATTGCTTAGTGTGAAGCTTATAGATCCAAAATTATCACTCCTTTTGCAAGTCTTTTGAGGTATAAATTTCATACATTGTCTACTCTTTGATTAGATATCAATGTTATGGGTTTATGCTTCTTTGTTCCTTTTTGTTTGGTCTTGATGCGTTAAGGCCGTATTAAAAGCAAAATCTTGTAGATCTTGATATTTGGAGGGTTCCTTAAGCTTAAAGGTGCAAACTTTATGGTGTCCATGGGATCATTCATGTATTAAGTCATTTTTTAAGCTCTAAGAGCCTCATTAAGCCTTGAATGCACATAAAGTTGGCGACTTTACGTGATAAACCATCTTATGGAAGTCATATGTGAGTTTAGATGGAGGTCTTAATCGATTAAGAGCTGGAAAAATAGAATTTCGTCAAATGGGGGAGTACGCTGGGCGTATAAGCAAGTATGTTTAGCGTACAACCCCTAAAGAAAGTACGTTGCGCGTACATGTTAAGTATGCCCTACGTACTCAGCAGATTGGGCTTCAGATGATTGGGCTTCGGTTTGGACCATTTTAATACTTAGATGCTTAGGGCCTTGTTGGGCCATCAAATTTTGGGCTGATACTTGTTTGGGTTTGCTTGGAAAAGGCCATATTTTAGACTCTTTGTGTGAGCTGGGATCAATTATTGATTGAATGATTATTTTGTAATTTATAGAGCAGGGATTTTAGCGGGCCAATAGCCGGAGATTCTTGATGTGATATTCGACGGTGTGAGGTGAGTTTCCTCATTATGTTTGGCGGGTCGAAGGCACCAATGCCAACCCATGATTTTGTTATGTTAGGATGCTAGATGTCTTCATGACTATTGCATGTGTTATGTACTCTTATGCTTACTGGGTGGGGCCTGATGAACATTTTGTATGCTATGTATCTTTGTGATTATCGCATATGTATGTGTTTATATGTTATATTTTTATATGTATGTCGGGCGGGGCCCGATATGTATACCGAGCGGGGATCGATGTCGAGCGGGGCCCATTATGTGTCTATTATGTATGGTATGTGGTATAATGGGGAACTCACAAATCTTTGTGCTTACGGTTTTCAGTTTATGTTTCAGGTACTTTTGGTTCCAAAGGGAAGATTTCGGGATGATTGCAGAGCACATACCACTCGATTCCCCATTTTGTGTTTTACTTTGATATCGATGAACTTTCCAACTGAACTTTCCAAGGTCAACAAGTTTGCCAATGGATTACCAGCGGACTTTGGTCCGATAGTCAAACAAGCAACCACTATGAAAGCCGCCATCTGGGCAGCCAAGAATGTTGAGACCCAAATAAAAGAAAAGGGTCTGGAAAGAGCTGAAGTTGGAGAGAAAGGAAGCGTGAAGGATCTTCAATAATCGACAAAGAAAGCAAATTCTCGAAATCTGGGGGAAGAGATGAAGCTAAGTGGTGTGAGAAGTGTAAGAAGAAACACTTCGGGAAATGTAGCGAGGAGATGACTTGTTACAAATGTGGGAAGACATGGCACTACGCCAATAAGTGTGCACCCCTCAAGAAGGTGTGCTATAGGTGTAACGAAGAAGGTCATATTTCTAAAGACTGCCCACAGAAAAACACACCTCCACAGCCAAGGGCATTCAACATGTTCCTCAACGAAGCAGAAAAGGATGGGAGGATTAAAAGATGAAAACTTCATATTAATATATAAAGTCTGTATCAGGAAGCATAGCTTGTTAGAGGCATAGTATAGGGTGAACTTGAACTTTTGTGTAATAGTTTCAAGAATTAATATAAACCCTAGTTTTGTTATCTGATGTGTTGAATGATTATATGATTTATGTATGGTGACTTGGTTAACTGCGAGACAATACTTGGGAAGAGTATGAGTAGGTGTGAATGGTAGTAGAGATCTATACTACCAGAAGCACATGACTCGCATTTGGATCAGGGAAAGTCGCAAGGTTACCAAGAAGCTAGAAATTGTTTCCGTTTTATTCAAGCATGTCATTACCATTGTTTCGGTAATGACTAGTAGGATGATGGTTATTCCGACCCTAGTGGTCATATTAAATTGAGTCCGACTACGATGAGAGGTCATCAGGACACAACCCATCGGTTATTTACAATAGATAAATGAATGTATTTATCTTAAGAAGAAGAAGGAGTCCACAATAAGGATTTATTTTGTAACTTGAAGGTTACGATTTAAAGTCCAACATAGTAAGAAGAGAAGATGCAGGATTGAGCATCAAGGTTATTACTTAGGATGGAGAGATAACTTATGGATTCAGTATACGAATCCTATCTCGTTGATGATTCTGGGACGTAATCATCCTAAGGGGGAGATAATTGTAACGCCCGTAGATCAGGGCTAGTCAATTTAGAGACGATAAGCGTCAAAAATGACTTTTTGATAGAAGATTATTTAGGATGAATAATCCTAACTAAGTTGTAGTATATGTTACAAGGTTTCCGTGCATATAAAGAATGCCAAAATCCGAGTTATAACGAAGAAGTTATGACTTGTTGAAGTTTCGCGACAGAACCGGCACAACGCTAAATGACGTAAAAAGTGAATTTACGTTAGAGTGATATTTAGCCTTAGCGATCTAAACGAGAATCGAAGATCTCGTTGTTAGTAGCGAAACGACGAAAAGTTAGGCGAAAACGGACGTCAGACGAAGAAGTTATGAATTTATAACGAAATTTTCTGTCCCGACCTATTAAAAATAAAAAATAAAAATAAAAGTCAAAATTAGCCGACGGAGTCTAAACGAAAGTCGTAGAGTGTAGTCTCACCTACGCGTGGATATAAAGAACGTCGAAAACGGAGTTCGTATGAAGAAGATATGAATTTTCGAAGTTTATTAATGAATTAATAATTAAATTTAATTATTAAATCCCGGTATTATCCGAAGGCGAGTCATCGGACTCATCTGAAGTACGCCCCGCGTACAGCGAAGCATGACGACCTTCGCACTCGAGTTCTTCGGATGACGCATGCAGTGACGAATTCGGACGCGTACGCCCCGCGTACGCCTGTATGCCCTGCGTACTCCGAGGCTCCAGCCTCCTATAAATAGGATGCGATGGCAGCCGATTCTTTTGTTCATTTTCCCTCTTCTCTCTCCCGTTTTGCATCGATTTGCGTGCCAGAAATACCCCGAAGCCCCGGTATTATTCTCGAGCCCCGAAGCAAGTCCTGAGATCCCGAAGATCCCGAGAAGTGCGGTTCCCGAGCTGAAGCTCTGCCTGCGAGAAGTTCGATTTTTGTGGAGATCTTCCAGATCTACCGAAGAATACTACTTCTGCAAGTCGTAGTGCTGTCCGATCATCTTCTGATCAAGTGAGTGTATACTACCTTTCATAAACACGATAATAATACAAGTATGGTTTGAGTGTATTAAGTATATTGTTGTTTATATGTGTGTGTGTGTAGTTACTTTCTTCTAACACATAAATATGAAGTATTTGCTATGAAATACGTGCTATGTGTTTATATGTTATTTGTCTATTTGAGATGGGCATGGAAATTGGAGTTTTATACAGGTGTTAAATGATTTAAACTGTGTAAGTATTTATATCTACAAAATTGTTGGGTAGAACATAGGTAGATGGAATTGTTGGTGACTATGGAGTTAGCGCCTATTGTATAAACCTTGGCGACGATGTGACTTCGTACCTATTTGATGAACCTTGGCGACTATGGAGTTAGCGTTTGTTGAGTAAACCTTGGCGACTATGGAGTTAGCGCTTGTTGAGTAAACCTTGGCGACTATGGAGTTAACGCCTGATAACTATGGATTTAGTACTTGATAAATAAACTTTGGTAGCAATGGAATTCGTGCCAATTCCTTACGAATAAATGAATGAAGGATAGTTGGTTCTTAGGGTGAAACCTTAAGAAGATAATGGGGATGGGTAATTGGGTTGATTGTTTGCTGATTACATATAATAATTATATTATTGTGGGTTGAAAACCCTATATGCTCACCAGGCTCCCAAGCCTGACCCACTCAGTTTTCTTTTCATTACAGGTAATGGCACAAGGGTATAAGTTGGCGGACTTGACGAGAGATTTTGGATTATAGATCAGTAGTTATAAATAACTATTGTAAGGTCTATTTTATATTGTTTATGCTTTTGGTCTGTATCAAACATGACATCCCAAGGTTTTATTATTTAATGAAAATACATTCTCTTTGAGAAATGTTTGGATAAATGGTTATCATATTTTTGTTTTTGGGAACAAATTCCGCAACAGTTTTTTTTAAACGATTACTATGATTTTAAAAACAACGCATAAACAAATCGGTCTTTTCTGGCCGTGAAATTGGGGATGTCACACTTTATGACTTAAGCTCGTTTCTAAGACCAGGGTTGCCTCCCTTAGAGTCATATGAGTCCCAGAAGTAGTAAAGTTTCAACCTTTGTGGTCCTATTAAGTCCATGCATGAGATCTAGTCCCCTTTATGGAAGTAGAAGAGTGTTTTGTGAGTTTGGGTTGGTTTGGGCCGTATAAAGTCACCAAGTCAGTGACTTTATGGCTTAATGCATGGAATAAGGTTTGGATTTGAGTTTGTAGCTTCTGAATTGGGGTATTAAGAACTTATTAGAAAGTTGACTTAATGATGATGTACGTTGGGCGTACAAGGAGGTACGCACGACATACAAGCCATCAGCCAGTACGCTCATCGTACCTAGGAGTACGCCCCGCGTACGTTGCCGGATTTGGGCCTTGAGCTGTTGGGCCTCGGTGTGGGCTGTGTTTTGGACTATCGGTCTTTGGGACTTAGTGGGCCATTAGGAGTCAGTGTTTATGGGCCAAGTATATGTTTTGGGCTTAAGGTAAGGCCCAATTATGGGGTTGGGCCCAATGTAGCAAACTAGGCCATTAGTGGGCCTCTATATTGTGACCCATGCCATAGTAGGGGTAAAATGGTCATTTTACCCATCAAAAGATTCCCCTTTTGATTTAGTGTTTGACTTTTCATGATAGCCGGAGAGCAGTCGGGACATCAGTCGGGGATCTTTCACGCGAGTTTTCAACAGTCAGCTTTTCGAGGTGAGTTTCCTTCCAGTAGGAACGGGTCTAAGGCCACAATGCCAGCCCGTTTAGCTAGCAATAGTTTCCGGACTTCGGTCCGATGCAGTAGTTAGTATGTTTGAAGCCTTCGTGGCTCGGACAGGATTTATGTGTTATGTGTTCCGGGCCACGACCCGATGCAGTATGCAGTATATGTGTGTTCATGCTAGTTGATATGTTTATGTTATGCTTTGTTCAGTTAGTTCCGGACTTCGGTCCGATGCAGTTAGTCCGGACTTCGGTCCGATGTAGGGGACAAGGTCCCAATCAGTTAGTCCGGACCTCGGTCCGATGCAGGGGGCAAGGCCCCAGTCAGTCCGGACTTCGGTCCGATGCAGGGGACAAGGTCCCAGTCAGTTTCCGGACTCCGGTCCGATGCAGGGGGCAAGGACCCAGTTAGTCCGAACCTCGGTCCGATGTAGTGGGCAAGGCCCAGTAGGTGTTTTATATGTTATTGTATGGTATGTGGTAGTTTGGGGGAGCTCACTAAGCTTCGTGCTTACGGTTTTCAGTTTTGGTTTCAGGTACTCAGTTTTCAAAAGAGGAGTTCGGAGAGATTGCAGTGCACACACCATAGTCAGTTAGCCTGGGGAATGTTTTACTCTGATAATGAGATTATGTTTTGAATTTAATACTCGAAAATTTTGTTATGACTTATGATACGTTTTTATAAATATGGTTTTAGTAATGTTTTAAAAAGAAATTTTTAGTCGTGATTTTTGGGTCGTTACAATGCAATTAGCCGAGCTCAAGTAAGTTTTCCCAAAAGACCCATACATGTTATCTGATATGATTTGATCTGTGAATCTGTGAATTGCATGCTAGTTAGGGCTAAGGATCTGCTCAGTTTTTGCATAATAGAATGCTAGGAGAGTTGCCTTTGTATGCCTATTATATGAGTTTGTAGACTTGCAAGCTAGTAGGTATGCTTATCGTACAAGCCCTAAATGGGGGAGTACGGTTAGCATACAAGCCCTAAAACGAGTACACTGCGCATTCGTGCTGAGTACCCCCCCCCCCCCCCCACGTACTCAACAAATTGGGCTTCAGATGCTTGAGCATTGGTTTGGGCCATTTTTGGACTTAGATGCTTAGGGCCTTGTTGGGCCATCAGGTTTTGGGCTGATACTTTTTTGGGTTTGTTTGGAAAAGGCCCATGAAAGAGATTTGGGCCCAATTTAAAAAATTGGGCCATAATTGGGCTTGGAATGATTATTGCGGAATTTGGGTTGTTGGACATTCTGGATTGGGATTGGGATTGGGCCTTGGGCCAAACATAGGGAAGGGTAAAAAGGTCTTTTACCCTAGTTTAAACTCTTTTTGTGAGTTGGGATCCAATTATTGATTGGATGATTATTTTGTAATTGATAGTGCAAAGATTTTAGCGGGCTAGCAGCCAGAGATTCTTTCTGTGAGATTCGACAGTGTGATGTGACTTTCCTCACCGTGTTTGGCGGGTCAAAGGCACCAATGCCGACCCATGATTTTGTTATGTTAAGATGCTAGATGTTTGCGTGACTCTTACATGTGTTATGTACTCTTATGCTTACCGGGCGGGGTCCGATGACTATTTTGTATGTTATGCATCTTTGTGAGTATTGCATGTGTATGTGTTTATATGTTATACGTTTATATGTATGTCGGGCGGGGCCGATCTGTATACCGAGCGGGGCTCGATGTTGGGTGAGGCCCGATGATGTGCGGGGGGCATTATGTGTCTATTATGTATGGTATGTGGTATCTTGGGGAACTCATTAAGCTTTATGCTTACGGTTTTCAGTTTATGTTTCATGTACTTCTGATTCCAAAGGAAAGAGCTCGAGATGATTGCAGAGCACACACCACTCGATTCCGCATTTTTTGTTTTACTCTGATATTGATGATGTATCGATACATTTTAATAACTTTGGTTTGATGATAATGATATGGTTTGATGTTTATTAATCTAAAAATGAAAAATTTGTGGTCTTATTTTTGGGACGTTACAGTTGTGTTTATGCTTTGATGAAGAAATCAATCTCACCACCATCATCGGACCCACAATCCAATTGGGTACTAAAGAAAAAATCTCTATCCTTCAACAATGTCTATACAATCAGAAGCAAATTAGGCCAAGTTCAGTTTGATACAACCCATCTATGCTTATCGAAATCCACATGCATTCCTTATCCCTGCAAATCGATACCCAAGAAAAACCTAATCTACAAAATTGCAAGCTTATTTATCTCCAAACCTGTGTTCTTTACATTTTTAGAGGAGAATAAATCATAAGAAGATTAAACCTTATTTGGATCAGGGTCTTCTTCGATATGGTGAAACTAGTAAAGCCAAGTCGGAGCTTGGCAGCTTGCGATTCCATCTCCACTAACCCAAACACCAACATCAACACTTCAACCCTAGCCCTTATTTATGTTCCCTACGATTCCCCCACTCACCGTCGCTGGCAATCCGTAGCCACCATTTACTCTGACATGTAACAGATCTACATCAGGAGGAGAAATATGTAGAAACCCAATTTGATTTTAGTTTTGGAGCGAAAGTGTTGAAGAAGACCAAAATCGTCATGGATGGAACCAAAACTAAAATCAAATGCATACCACATAAATCATTTTTATAGTTTTGTCTTTTTCCAAATAATTAAAAAGTATAGCAACCAAAAATATAATTAACTCACATTAAAAAGTATAAGGACCAAAAACATAATTTACTAACGTCCAATAAATAGTTAAAAACTACAGAGAACAAAAATATAATCCACTAGTACAAAACTAGAAGAACTAAAAATATAATTTACTCTTTTTGACAATTAAAATGATCAATAGTAATTAGGCACTTCATACGAAAGAAAGACACTGCATAAAGCTGTAGGCTATATATGGAAAAATCTTTTACTTTTTGAATGTCACGTTTTCCTTTCATCCATCAAAACGTAGGAAATTATCACCTTTTACTATATTTTACTGTCTTTTATTTTTTTTTTAAAATATATATTCTATACAAATTCTATACTCATTTTGTAGAGAATTAAAAAAAGATTTTGATAAGTTTTTTATAATTTTTAATAGATATATAATTTAATAATAAAAAAAAAATTGACCAATCACACAATGAAAGAAAGTGACGGATAGGCTCCACTCACATTTTTCCCACACCCTCTAAAATGCAACAAGAGTATGGTATGTCAATGTGAGTGGAATCATCTTTGAGCCATTTTTTCTTCATCCCCTAGCCATTTTTTTCTTCATCCCCTCCGGCCTAAAAGGCAAAATCAATGAGATGAAAAGTAAGGAGAAAAAAAAAAGGGAGAAGTGTAGAGTGCATTACACATTTACATGGTAATTTTGATCAATTTATGCAACAACGATATATGATAATTTGGATTTTTTTATTGATATACAATAAAATGAAATAACTTAAAAAAATCTACGCTTGAAAAATCGTTAGAATATATAGAAATACACAAGCTTCTAAATGCTATTTGAGTATTAATATATAACAATTAGTTATAAATTTAAGAAAAGTTGTGGTTACATGACCTTTACATAAAGAAGGAAAAAAAAAAGCGAAGGAATAACTTTAAATCTGTTAAGAGGGTGGGCACGAAGCAAACTAGCAAAGACCGACGAGAACCTTGATGGGCTTTACAAGATCAAAAAGACCATCATCATTAAAGATAAAAAGTCAACACCAGAAATATTTTTCTTTTTAGTTAAATAATTAAGTTCATCGTGTATTTTCTACTTCTCTTTAATTAACATTTACATTTTTTTTCTTTACTTTTAATCAAATAATGCCCATCTGTATTTTTTGAGTTATTCATTGAAAAGCCCATCTAAAATAATAGAGTAATATCATAATACTATTTTTTTCGAACTTTAACAAAATAACCACAATTATCTTGAAATACTAAGCTCTTTTTCATCATAAAACTTTATAAAACCATTAATTGGGGAAAAAAAACTTGTATTTTAAACTCAAAGACAATAGTACTACTCAAATTCAACTCATATAAATAGTGCAATACACAAGATGAGATGAGTGATATGAACACTTGTGCCAAATTCCCAAGTTGTTTTTTTTTTTTCGTTTCTTTAATTATCTTATGGGTTCCATTGCTCTTTCCAAGGGACGATGATTAGACATGTTATAAGATCATGATTAATGCAAGAATCCTAGTCAGTGTAGTCGGAGGATTGAAAACGTACTATGCTATATAATAGTCCTACACATATGGAGGCATTAAGAGGACAAAATGGCCACAGGATCCAATATTTATTATATATATATATATATATATATATATATATAAATAAAAAACTTATAATAGCAATAGGGGTCATTTTTCTCTAACTCGTCCCAACCATTTGAGGATATTTACATCCTCAGAACCGGCCCTGGTTCCAAACGATGCGTTTGCAATACAAACATGTCGTGAAGATGTTCTAAAATTCCAACACATTCTTCCATATAATATATGTATAAATTAATGAATGCTATAATATCATGATTTATGCAACACCTTACGTCTTTTGATTATTAAACAAACAATTCCTTCCTAAAACTTTTTTCTTCTTTAAATCCTTTTGGAAGTTATATAACTAGTATACACACTAAAAAGTAATATATATATATATATATATATATATATATATATAATAATAATAATAATAATAATAATAATAATAATAATAATAAAACACATATAACGAAAACATGTCACAAGACATGTTGTGGGGCATGTGCACAATATATAGTTGCCTTTTAGTGGGCACTCTTTATTTATATATTGTGTTTCTTGATACCTATAAACCATGACAATTACCAATAAGGTTGTAAACAAATCGAACGAATAAGAACGAAAGCTTCTTCATGTTCGTATGTTTAAGTTAGTCGAACAAATAAACGAATACGAACGAGTTTTCTTGTTCATGTTCATTTTATTAACAAATTACATTATTCATGTTCGTTCGTGAACATGCTAAACGAACATAAATGAACAAAGATAAACAAATATAATTGAACCTATATGAACATAAATGAACATATACTATAATAATGTAATCAAACACAATTAAGCATATATGAACATAAAAGGAACTTATATAAACAAACATAAACGAACGTAAATGAACAACATAAACGAACGTTCACGAACATAATCGAACGAACAAGACCATTGTTCATGTTCATTTGTTTAACTAAACGAACAAGAATTTGTGTTCATGTTCATTCATTTATTAAATAAACGAACATAAACGAACTTCCCACCGAATGGTTCACGAACAGTTCGCTAAACGTTCAGTTCGTTTACAGCCCTGCCAATAAGACTTATGAAACCCTACCAGTAAAACTACCTAAAAATCACTCACTTATGGGTTTGTGCGACCTTGAAAATACACCTTATGGGGTCAGTACCCATGCGCAAACCAACTCACAATAAGAAACCCTAAAAAGCACCCCGTGTTTTGGCTAGTTTTTCAATGACTTTTGTTTTAATCTGTTAAGACAGGGCTCCAACCTCTAGATTTGAACTCCCACAATGTCCTAATTGATAAAGCTTTCAACTTTATCCATTGATATGAACCCAAATGCACAAGATCTAAAGTTGAACATCAAAACGGGCCAAAACACAACCCACTTTGCATGACCAAGAGTTCATTTTATTAACAAATTACATTATTCATGTTCGTTCGTGAACATGCTAAACGAACATAAATGAACAAAGATAAACAAATATAATTGAACCTATATGAACATAAATGAACATATACTATAATAATGTAATCAAACACAATTAAGCATATATGAACATAAAAGGAACTTATATAAACAAACATAAACGAACGTAAATGAACAACATAAACGAACGTTCACGAACATAATCGAACGAACAAGACCATTGTTCATGTTCATTTGTTTAACTAAACGAACAAGAATTTGTGTTCATGTTCATTCATTTATTAAATAAACGAACATAAACGAACTTCCCACCGAATGGTTCACGAACAGTTCGCTAAACGTTCAGTTCGTTTACAGCCCTGCCAATAAGACTTATGAAACCCTACCAGTAAAACTACCTAAAAATCACTCACTTATGGGTTTGTGCGACCTTGAAAATACACCTTATGGGGTCAGTACCCATGCGCAAACCAACTCACAATAAGAAACCCTAAAAAGCACCCCGTGTTTTGGCTAGTTTTTCAATGACTTTTGTTTTAATCTGTTAAGACAGGGCTCCAACCTCTAGATTTGAACTCCCACAATGTCCTAATTGATAAAGCTTTCAACTTTATCCATTGATATGAACCCAAATGCACAAGATCTAAAGTTGAACATCAAAAGGGGCCAAAACACAACCCACTTTGCATGACCAAGAGAACAAGCTCTAAGATGCCAACTTTCTTAATACGAATTGTCAAAATAACAACTCTATGTGCTTATAAAGAAATGGATTCATCACTGCTCCAAGCTCGCCACCAAAATGGGAAAGTTGAGAGCTTTATACTTATAAAGGTCTAGAAGATAAGCAAGCTTTCTAGATCTATAACACCCCCTGCTTCCACACACCAAAATTGAGTTTTCTTCTTCAAGTCTTGACCACAAAAATGATAAAAGGTAAGATCTCAAGAGGATTTTAAGCTAAAATATGATATGAGAGGGATATGGTTTGCTAAGACAATCTCTAGGGTTGATGGAGGCTGATAATGATCCAACCTAGAGGCTTAAGTGTCTTTAAATAACTCTTAACCCTTAAAAATCTAGGCATCCCAAGGAACTAAGTGCCCCACCCTTTATAAGAGCGCTTCGCGCTTTCTCGGCTGGACAAGCCCAATAGCGAATTTCAAGTCCAACAAGGTCCATTCATGATGAATTCTAAACAATTTAATTACACATACCAAAATAGGATATTACACATGTCCTTCCACCTAAATTTCAAAGGGATGTGCTCTCTTGCACAAACTCACAAAAATCATGTATGAGGAGGTGTAATTTTGCGACATAGCTCACACTTTAAGAATAATGTGCATGTACCGTCCCAAAAATAAGACCCAAAACTTTCATTTTAGAATTTATAAAACGGTAATCTAAAACATTGTCATACAACCAAGATGGATCAAAGTGTATTACTACATCATAAATGATCAAAGTAGTCATATAAATGCTGAACAAAATAGTGTGTGTACTGCAATCACCCCGAGCTCATCCCCTTTGCACTAGAAGTACCTGAAACATAAAGTGAAAACTGTAAGCATGAAGCTTAGTGAGTTTCCCCAAATTCCACATATTACACATATCAAGCCATAATGGGCCCCGCCCGATGAGTACAACGGGCCCCGCCCTAACTCGCATAACGAGCCCCCTCCACTGAGTATAATGGGTCTCGCCCTAACTTGCATAACTGGCCACGTCCACTGAGTATAACGGGCCTCACCCTAACTCGCATAACAGGCCCCGCCTACTGAGTATAACGGGTCTCGCCCTGACTCACACAACGAACCCCGCCTAACATACAAACATACAAGTATAGCAAATAATAGCATATAGAATAACCATTGGGCCCCGCCTACAAAGCATACATATACATACACATGCAAGAGTCACACATACATCTAGCACCCTAGCATAATAAACCATGGTTCAGAATTGGTGCCTTTAACCCGCTAAACATGGTGAGGAAGACTTACCTCAAACTACTGAATCACATTGATAATTCTTTGGTTGCTAGTCCGACAATCCCTGCGTTATCAATACCAATAACATCCAATTAATAATTGGGTCCCGATTCATAACTAAGAGTCCAACTAGGGTAAAAAACCATTTTACCATTTACCTAACTTGACCCAAGGCCAAGGACCAAACTAACTACTCGAAAAGGCCCAGTTCCAAAAATGGACACCCAAGACCCAATTATGGCACAATCTTTCAAATTGGGCCCAAACCCCTTCATGGGCCTTCAACCAAAAGAACCCAACATAATGACATCAACCAAAAAATGGAAATTTGATGGCCCAACAAGGCCCTAATCTCCTAATGTCCAAATATGGGCCCAAAATGAGAAGCCTAAAATCCGAAGCCCATATGCTGAGTATGCGGGGCATACTCAGCTCGTACGCTTAGCGTACTCCTTCTGGGGCTAGTACACAAAGTGTACCGGCTTGGTACGCCCAACGTACTCCCCAGTTGATTACCCCACTTCATTAAGCACTTAATCCATTGAGACTTCAAGCCAAACTCTCAGATCTGATTCTATAAGACCACTAATCACATAAAGTTGGCAACTTTACACACATACATGGATTAATGGGGCTCAAGAGCTCAAAAATATCTTAACAAAGGTCTAACACATGCCTGGTCCAAGATACACCATAAATCTTGCATTTTTACGAATAAGGGGACCAAAAGATGCCTAGATCTAACACCAATCCTTCTAGAGTGTGTCAAGAAGGTCATCAATCACTCCAAGAACTCAAAAAGCATAAAATAACAACATAACTAGATCTAGCATCATGGATCATCAAGTTGTGAGCTTTTACCTCAAAAAACTTGAAAATGATGAGCTATCCCCGAATCTTCAAGCTTAAGACACCACTATAAAAGGTCCTCTTCTTCTTCTCTTTCACAAACCACCAACAAACACTCTTTAAGGCTCAAAACACACAAAAACACACTAGGGTTTTGATTTCTGGACAAAGGAAGGGGGAGATTGGCTAAACATGACCTAATGAGGCTACCATGAGGTTTTAATAGGGTGCAAACTCTAAAAATTAGGGTTTCATTAAAGCCCATGTACGCCATGCGTACTCCATGTATGCCCAATATACATGGATGGGATCCGCGCTCAACTTCGGGCTAGTACGCTAAGCGTACCACCTAGTACACCTCGCATACTTACTTAAGAACTAAATTGCAACTTTTTGATTAAAAAGGGTTAAATGCGAAACTTACCAAATTCAAGTGTTACAATGTACTCCCTTATACCTATTCGTATGGTTATGCATACATATGTAGATACCAAATGTAACATCTTAAATCACAATAAATTTAAAGTTTTTAAAAATGACCATTTTACTAATAAAAGTGTTTACAAAATCATTGTTTCCAAAAATATTATTTAAAATCAGAGTCTCCCAAGATCAACAACATAAAAATCTAGGATGTGTACGGTCACGCCTTCGCCTTCCCGCGATCATCAGAAGTACCAGAAACAATAAACTAAACCATAAGCCAAAGCTTAGTGAGTCTCCCCCAAAGTACCACCAAATAAAACATAACAACAAACAACATGCATAACCGAGCCTTTAGCCTGACTAGATTGCCTTGTAGGGCCTACAACATATCTGGACCGCTACCTAGCCTTCAGTATGACTGGACCGCCTCGCATGGCCTACAACCTATTCAGACCGATCATCGGGCCTTTGGCTTGACTGGACCGCCTCGCGAGGCCTACAGTCTATCCGGACCGCCCTGGGTATCTTGACCTTCAACACAAAGCAGGACCGCCTCAACCTAACCACACATAACATGTCGGCATACACATAACAGATAAACATATAACGAGTCAACAGAAAACAGACAGATCTACAAATCACTACCACATGCTAACATCCCATATACCTGGATACCGATCTAACATATCTCTACAACATAGCAACATCCTATATACCAGGATACAATTCTAACATTTAACGACCCAAAAATCAAGGGTAAAGAATTTCATTTTTATTATAGTCCAAATACAGATATCATTTAATCCAAACCTTCCAAAATCGTTGCTAATTAAAAACATTTATCAGAGTTCATCCCAAAATCACATATTATGGAAAACACGGGTGTCCGTTGCAATCAAGTTGGGCCCTCCCTTTCCAAATCGATGATACCTGAAACAATAAACAAAATTGTAAGCACGAAGCTTAGTGAGTTCCCCAGAGCATACCCCACATAATCCACACAATCCACATAACCGCATAAACCATATCAATCACACAGACCATATCAATCACATAAGCCATATGAATCACATAAGCCATGCATATAAATATATAAGGATGCCATGGAAAACCCTCCAAGGTTTTACACCAGGTGCCATAGGAACCCCCTCATGGTCTTAACCCACTGCCATGGAACCCCTACATGGTCTTCACTAACTACCATATAAACCATACATACCAACATATAAGGATGCCTTGGAAACCCACCAAGGTTTTACACCGGGTGCGATGGGAACCCCCACATGGTCTTAGCCCACTGTCATGGGAACCCCACATGGCCTTTAGCCTAGAATGCCATGGGAACCACCACATGGTCTTGTATCCAACTGCCTCGGGAACCCCCTGTTGGATTAGTGTCTAAGGCTGTAACTATATTTGGTAAATACTTGACCCGATTGTGCATGGTCCTTTTGGGTTGCCTTCACCATAGCAACTTGACGGGTGATTTATATAGAGAGAAGAGATATTATTATTAATGTATTATAAGAATAATATGTTAAAGGAATAATAATATTATTTAATTAATATAAGTCATAAATTAATTAGGAATTAATTTGGTGACTTAAAGAGATTAATTGAATAAAGGGGCATAAACTGTCAAATGTGTGATAGTTGTATTTTGGGCTAAGGATCTTTATGGATTAAGGGGTGGACGATTTTAGGGATATGATCTCCTAGAAATCGTCCAAGGCTTATCTAGAATGATCTTTGGATTGCTTTGAGGCTAAGTTATCCAATTAGTGTTTAAGGTGAAACCCTAGGAGCTCACAGTATAAATAGACCCTTAGGGTTCAAGAAATCGGCCACTCCATGTTTGAGGAAACCCTAGAGCCGATTTCTCACCTCTCTCATTCTCTTAAATCATCTTCTTGCTAGTTGGTGTTTGTAAGCCATTAGAGGAGTGACATTTGTGACTCTAAGCTCCAAGAAGAAGAAGGTTTTCAAGCAAGTAACTCAAGGTATTATTCTAGATCTGTTTTCATATGTTTTGATTGTTAGTTTACATTAGATCTAGCCAAGAAAGTCTTGGATATATTGCATGTTCAATTAGAGAAAACTAGATCCAAGCTATAGGGTTGTATGTGCACATAGGAAAGTTCTTATGTCTAAAACCCATTAGTGGTATCAGAGCCATGATTGGTTTCAATTGAATATGATGCTTAATTGTTTTGCTTGCTTAAAATCGTTTTTCTTGCCCTCTGTCCGACCCAACTCGGCGAGTCAGTGTTTGGACTCGGCGAGTTGGTCCTACTCGACGAGTCCGAGCGTTAGACAGAGGATAATTCGGGATTTTGTTGCTGTTTTGTCTTGGATTAATACCTAAATCGTTTTATTATGTAAAAATCCGAATTTTAACCTAATTTAATGATTATCCTTGACATAACAATAGATAATTTCAAATCTTTTGAATATTGATTATTTATATGATAAATATTAGACTATTTAAGATTATTTGGTAATTATCTAATGACTAAAATTTAATTAGGTCAAATATAGATAATTATGAAATTAATTGTTTAATTGGAATTATTTGTTATTTGATCCCTTATTGTTTTGAAAAGTTCAATTTTATCCCGAAGTTTTGAAATTTGAATTTTGTGATTAATAGTTTAACTTAGAAGAATTTAAATTTCAACCCCTAGAGTTTTACAAGTTTAAAATTCAACCCTATACTATTATATTATTAAATGCTTAATAAATATATAAGTAAAATTAAAATGCTAGTCTTACCGTTAGTAGGCCTCATGCATGAAGCCGGCCTATAAGGTGGGTATAAGGATGTTGCCTATAAAATGGCGCTTAATGGGTGTACACTCTCACCCACCACTTGCTTGACTGGTGGAGGGTCGTTAGCCGAACGGGTAGGATAGGGCAACTCTATCTCCTCATTAATAAGTATAATGAATCTATAAAGTAACTAAACTATTTTATAAAATCCCCAATCTTAGTTACTTTAGGAAAAGTGAATTGATGCAATCCCATGAAATTGCACTTTACACCCTTGCTAAGAAGTTAGTGGAGCGTGTGTGGTTTATCGGCACACTAATTGGTTCTAAGCAAAGGTGGCGAAGGGTGATTCATTGTTTATCATAGTTCGATGGAGCGTGTGTGGTTTACCGGCACATCGAATGGGTGATTGTAACAATGGAGGCACCGTGTAGATTTGCATGGTTATTCACACCCACTTTGTGATCCTCAGTATCCCAGTCACAAACTAGAGGGGCATATCGAGATTTAAACATGTCATTGAAGAGTTCAATGAATCTCTAAAATCTAGGAATTCTCAATAAAACTTAAGGTTATGTTTTCGCGGTGAAGAATTAGTGAATCGTCATTCACTTACCTCCAAATTATTTGCATGATTGGATTACGGCATCCCTTTTCTAATATATAAATAATGTTGTTGGTTCCTAGCCCTAATTTTTCATTTTGGGTGTTTAATTAGGGATCCAATTCTAATCAAACTTTGTCCTTTCTATTTGTAGATGTCAAACGCAAACAACGCTGCTGCTAACTCATTCACCTTAATGAGTCTTTGCCAAAAGGTGACCTTCGATGGTACGAACTTTAGCGAATGGATAAGATACATTCGCACCATTACACGCTACGAGGACAAAGAGTATGTCCTCGACGAAAAGCTCGAGAAGGTCAACCCGGAAATCGCTACTCCCGAAGAGATGGCTGTCTTTGAGACACACGAACATGATGCAACGAAAGTCCATTGCATCATGATAGCCACTATAAACCAAGAATTCCAAAAGTCCTATGAGGACATGTATCCGTATGAAATGCATCAAGACTTGATGGAGAGGTACCACCAAAGCGCGAGGCAAGAGCGCTATGAGATCATCGCCAACATGATCACCGCTAAGATGGGAAATGGAGAATCGTTGACTGTGCATTTGCAAAAGATGCAACGATATGTTGATCGTCTTTGCAAGTTAAATGTTAAATTTGGGGAGGATTTGGCCATCGACGTTGTTCTTCATTCCTTGCCTTCATGCTACAACCAATTTAGGATGACGTACCACATGAACAAGGAAGAGGTCACCCTAAGCAAACTCCAAGGACTGCTGAGAGCAACCTAAAGGACAAGTCTGTTGCACCAACTCCCGCACCAACCGCTGCTCCTGTTTTGGCTATAGGGCAGGGAAGGGGAAAGAAGAGGAAGGCTCTGTCAAAGAGTCACCGCAAAGGAAAGTCCCAAGATGGTTCCTCTTCTAGTGGGACTAAGGTTGATCCCGCTAAGCCCAACCCTAACCCGAAGGAGGCAGAGTGCCATCATTGCCACAAAATAGGGCATTGGAAGAGAAGCTGCCCAGAATATCTGCAAGCCATCAAGGATGGAATGATCAAGCCATCTTTTGCAGGTATATACACAATTAAATCTAGTAATTCATCTCCTACTATTTCTTGGGTTCTTGATACAGGATGTGGTTACCACATTTGTTCTGATTTGCAGGGACTAAGAAGAGATAGAGATGTGGAGCAAGGAAGAATAAATCTAATCATGGGAAACATAAGATCGTCGCCTGTCACCAAGATTGGAGTGTATTCTTTAGTGCTTACTAATGGATTAGGTCTAGATTTGAATAATTGTTGCTACTCGCCAGATATGGCAAGAAACATCATTTCATTTCATGGTTTGTTTAGACAAGGATTTAGATATTCGTTTAATAATATGAATGGTTCTATTTATGCTTATCTAAATGGTGTTTTATACTTTGAAGCAATGCCTTGTAATGGAATTTATGAAACTGTTATGGTTGTATATAACCTAGGAAATGATGTGTTGTGTATGGATTCTTCCAATAGTATGGATAAAGCATCTTTTTGGCATTGTCGTCTTGGACATGTCAACAAGAAACGCATAGCCCAACTCCAAAAGGATGGAGTGTTGGAGTCATTCGACCTTAGGGAAGATGACACGTGCGAATCTTGTTTACTTGGAAAGATGACCTAGTCACCCTTCACTGGCACTTATGAGAGGGGTGAGGGTTTATTGGATCTCATACATACCGATGTATGTGGGCCCTTTAGATCCACCACAAAGGATGGAAACCGCTTCTATGTGACTTTCACCGATGATTATAGTATATATGGGTATATTTACTTAATCAAGCACAAGTCTGAAACGTTTGAAAAGTTCAAAGAGTTCAAGAATGAAGTGGAGAATCAATTGGGCAGGAAAATCAAGATGCTTCGATTCGATCGAGGAGGAGAGTACCTAAGTCTTGAATTCCACGACTATCTCTGGGAATGCGGAATAGTTTCGCAATTGACGCCACCTAGGACACCACAGTTAAATGGTGTGGCAAAAAGGCGCAACCGAACCTTGTTGGACATGGTTCGTTCTATAATGAGTCGTGCTTCACTACCTATCTCATTTTGGGGGTATGCCTTAGAGACTGCCGCCCATATCCTTAACTGATTCCCTACAAAGAAGGTTGCCAAAACACCTCACGAGATGTGGACAGGGAAAGCTCCCTCGTTAGCATATAGACAAGAAACTCATGACAAGCTCGAACCTCGTAGTGAGCGATGTATTTTCATTGGCTACCTGCAGAAATCCTTTCGATATCTCTTCTATAGACCGAGTGATAATGTTGTCTTCGTTGCGAGGAGGGGGGTTTTCCGAGAAAGAGAACTCATAGGCCAAGGAGACAGTGGGAGGCAGATCGATCTTGAAGAGATTCAAGAGTCAAGTGATGAAGGAACCTCTACCGCTGGCACTCAACCCGAGGAGGAAACTCCGGTTGAACCAATTGACGAGTCCTTACCTCTTAGACGTTCCGAAAGAGTTAGAGTTCAACCCTGGTTATATGGTTTTCATATTACTACCGAAGGGGACACGTATATTAGTGATAGTACACTAATAAATCTAGATGAACCTAATTGCTATAAGGAAGCCATGGCAGGTCCGGAGTCTGCAAAATGGAAAGAGGTGATGGACTGCGAGATTCAGTCCATGTATGACAACCAAGTTTGGAATTTGGTTGACAATGTGCTCGGACATAAGACGGTTGGGTGTAAATGGATCTTCAAGAAGAAGACCGACATGGATGGGAATGTGCACACGTACAAGGCGCGATTGGTGGCGAAGGGCTTTACTCAAACTCCTGGAGTTGACTATGATGAGACCTTCTCACCAGTTGTGAAAATAAAATCTATTAGGGTGATGCTAGCCATTGTTGCATTTCATGATTATGAGATATGGCAAATGGATGTCAAGACCACTTTCCTTAATGGGAAGTTGGCTGAGGATGTTTACATGGCTCACCCAGAGGGTTTTTTCGATCCGAAGCATCCAAATAGAGTGGAAAAGCTTGAGAAGTCCATTTATGGACTTAAGCAAGCATCTCGCAGATGGAATCTTTGCTTTGATGAGAAATTCAAAGAGTTTGGATTTGTACAAAGCGAAGATGAATCATGTGTATATGTCAAAGCCAATGGGAGCATAGTTAGCTTTCTCGTTTTGTATGTCGATGACATACTGCTCATAGGAAACGAAATCCCGACTCTGCAGGAGGTCAAGTCCTGGCTCGGAAAGTGCTTCGCTATGAAGGACCTCGGAGAGGCTTCCTATGTTTTGGGAATAAGGATAGTGAGAGAAAGAAGTAAGAGACTAATAGGACTTAGTTAGAACACTTACTTAGATAAAGTACTAAAACCCTTTAGTATGGAGAACTCGAAGAAGGGAAAACTACCAATACAAAGTAATACCAAGTTGAGTAAGACTCAAAGTCCGAGTACCGAAGCCAAGATAACTAAGATGAGCCGAGTACCTTACGCTTCCGCAGTTTGCTCGATCATGTATGCTATGACTTGTACTCGTCCTGATGTGGCCTTTGCTTTGAGCATGGTCAATAGATATCAAGGGAATCCTGGTAGAGCGCATTGGATTGCGGTCAAGAACATCCTTAAGTACCTTCGGAGGACCAAGGAATGGTTTCTAGTCCTCGGAAGGAGTGATGACTTAAAGGTGCGAGGGTATAGTGATGCCAGTTTCCAGACCGACTAGGACAACTACCGTTCACAATCGGGATGGGTCTTTACCCTTAATGGAGGAGCAGTAACTTGGAAAAGTTCCAAACAGGAAACTGTAGCTGATTCAACGTGCGAATTAGAGTACATTGCGGCAAGCGAAGCGTCAAAGGAGGCAAGATGGTTGAAGAACTTCATTGGCGATCTTGGAGTTGTGCCTGCTATAAAGGATCCCATGGAAATTTTCTGTGATAATGAAGGAGCGGTTGCCTTGACCAAGGAACCGAGGGATCATGGTAGATCTCGGCATATCGACAGAAAATATCACTTTATTAGACATCGAGTAGAAGAAGGACACCTCGTGGTTAAGAGGATATCATCAGAAGATAACCCAGCAGATCTGCTTACGAAGGGACTGAGCAGGGTTAAGCACTTGCAGTATGCTAGGAGTATTGGGCTGAAGGATGATATTAGTTTAGATTAGATAGTTTTAGAAACATGTAATAGGTAAATGTAATTGACATTTGATGATTAAATAAAAGAGTTATGTTTATAAGTAAAGTTACTATCTTATGTTAATTGTTTAGCTATTGTTTCACTTTTCATGTTTTGACTTCTAGAATAATTGAGTTTATTAAGAATAATTGAATTATTCAAACTGTCCACAATCGTTCATATGTTGGAAGTAGGTATGAATGAAGATTTTCATGAATTGGTGTGTAGATTGTCTAAATGGTATTAGACATAGCAAAGGTTTGCTGCAACGTTCATCAGTGCTTATGAACAAGTTTTGAGCATTGGAATAAACCCGCGCTTACTAGAATCACTTTGGAGTGATCGCAAGATGATAATATCATATGTCTTAAAACCTAGATATATGGTTTATTCTTTACTAATTGGTTGTACATTGATAATGCGAAACCGCATCAGTAAATTGATGTCATAAAACACATTGTTGTGTATGGTTGATTAGTCGATAAGTAAATGCATATAAGTCGAAGTTTATCTGTTACTTTTATCCTAAGAGGGTAAAAACGATATCACGACCGCTCGATGATTTGATTTGACTTATGTGCCGGGCCCGGTCATGACTGAATTGATGTGTTCGATTAAGTTTTGTGTCAAATGAATCTGAGATCGAGAAAATAGTTGTTGGACAATAAGTATGACAATGTTTCATGAAATTGTCTGCACGATATCAAAACAGAGGATTGTATGATCCCTTATCTAAAGGACAGGTTACTGATAAGATCAGAGTTGACAGCGTCTTTGAGAGCTACGATTGCTAATCGGATTGTGTTTGCGTTTATAGTTACTAGACTTATCCAAGTAGGAGACTGTTGGATTAGTGTCTAAGGCTATAACTATATTTGGTAAATACTTGACCCGATTGTGCATGGTCCTTTTGGGTTGCCTTCACCATAACAACTTGACAGGGTGATTTATATAGAGAGAAGAGATATTATTATTAATGTATTATTAGAATAATATGTTAAAGGAATAATAATATTATTTAGTTAATATAAGTCATACATTAATTAGGAATTAATTTGGTGACTTAAAGAGATTAATTGAATAAAGGGGCATAAACTGTCAAATGTGTGATAGTTGTATTTTGGGCTAAGGATCTTTATGGATTAAGGGGTGGACGATTTTAGGGATATGGATCTCCTAGAAATCGTCCAAGGCTTATCTAGAATGATCTTTGGATTGCTTTGAGGCTAAGTTATCCAATTAGGGTTTAAGGTGAAACCCTAGGAGCTCACAGTATAAATAGACCCTTAGGGTTCAAGAAATCGGCCACTCCATGTTTGAGGAAACCCTAAAGCCGATTTCTCACCTCTCTCCTTCTCTTAAATCATCTTCTTTCTAGTTGGTGTTTGTAAGCCATTAGAGGAGTGACATTTGTGACTCTAAGCTCCAAGAAGAAGAAGGTTTTCAAGCAAGTAACTCAAGGTATTATTCTAGATCTGTTTTCATATGTTTTGATTGTTAATTTACATTAGATCTAGCCATGAAAGTCTTGGATATATTGCATGTTCAATTAGAGAAACCTAGATCCAAGCTATAGGGTTGTATGTGCACATAGGAACGTTCTTATGTCTAAAACCCATCACCCGCGGGGTCTTCCATGCAAGTATCACAAAGACAACTAGCATACCAAATACCACAAAATAAACTAGCATACCACATATAACTATTTGCCATGGGAACCCCCGCATGGTCTTCAAATAAATACATAATGTATCGATAGCATATCAGTCACACCCCTAAACCGGAACGATGGAAACGTTCGGGGGCAGAGGACGTTATGTACAGTATCATACCAATGCATAATAGTAAACAAGCAACAACATCATCCATTGCATTAATATTATAATTCAATACTAGTGTGTTATGTGTATAGTTGAAAAGACACCAAAATATGAATAAAAAATAAAAGACAAGTCTCGAATGTGCTCCGTCTTATCAAAACTTGGTCATTGGTACCTGTCTACTGGTGACCTGAGAATACAAGTTATTTTGAAAGAGTAGATCAACGTTTAAGCTGGTGAGTTCATAAATATTTTAGTGTCATTGTTTGTATAAGTTTGAATGAAAGTGTTTGTAAATGTTTGTGAAAATGTTTGATGTAAATGTTGTATCTCCTAGAAAATCCTATATTTTCTACTTTATTATGAAATGTAGTCTTCTACCAAGACCCAATTGTTCTGAATATTTGTTCTTTTGAAAAAGTGAGTATTTTCCCATGTATGACTATCATTACCTTGGTATAGTTTACATTACCGTTTATGCGAGAAGATCACAATGTGAATGCAATGGAAAAATAAGGATGTATTGTAGTATTGTATATAGTAACTAACATTGTACTAACTTTGTTAAATTAAGGTAAAATGTGATGAGATTATAACCATACTTGATTGACTAGTAAAACACGACGATCAAAGACGTCGAAATGGTATGACATTCGTCACCTATAGACCTGTAGGTCCCACTGTAGCTAGCAGCAAGGTGTAGGATGGTCAATCCCGTATAGATCTATACACAAACTCACGCTCTCCCTCCAGGAGACTCTAGTTATAAAACGTGACACAACAGTATATTGCCAAGCCATGATGTAGTGGCTCACATTAATGTTATAGTATTCTTGTATTTGTATAGTATGTTATCTCTGTTCTATTGTATTATATGTTCTCTTTGTATAGTGTATAGTATGTTCTCTTTGTTCTAGTGCATTGTATGTTCTCTTTGTATAGTGTATAGTATGTTCCTCCCCGTTCCTCATTATAGTATGTTTGAACTGACTCTTGTATGTTTCATTGTACTAGAAATAGTGAGTAGTAATCCTCAAAACTATACCTATTATAGTTTACTAGTAATATTGTTTGAATGATTGAGTATGTTTGTACACCTTTGCTACCCAAAGGTGTTGAATAGATGTAAGAACTTTTATATCTATACACATATACATAATATATAACTAAGATTCAAGCGACACTCGGACAAACAACCGATACCCTAAGTCCACAACCAAACAAGGAATAGGAAATAAAGTAAGTTATCAGTCCTAAGCCCTTTCAACCTTATTTATATAACTATATCTATATAGACATGGTTTTGACAATATATAAGTTTAAAAGAGTTTGATAAAGAGTTTAGCATATAAAAGAGTTTTAACCATTTGAATGGCTATAGATGACTTGATTTCAGTTATAAAAGGTTTTGAAATAGTTTGTTTGATAACACAGTTTTGAAGTATAAGAAATCCACTTGTTTGATAGTTATTAATCACATGTGATTGATATAATAACTATAATGTTTCAACTTGTATTCCCCCCCCCCCCCCCCATAAAAGCATTTAAAATCATTTAAAAGATAAGTTAAGGGGTATGAACTCACCTGTAGTGAGTGATTCGAATGTAAGATCGATACAGGATGCTAAGTGTGCCAAGTGAAGTATCGAGCACAAATGGATCCTATTAAGCATATAATGACACATATATGTATATAATTAGTGTATATGGAAACTAATCATGATAGGGAACAACCTTAGGGACTAGGAAACACTTGGATTGAAGTGTTGCAATCACATATGATTGTTCTAAAGGAGTTCACGACCAAACAAAGGGATGTTAACAGCCTTAGGAGGGTTCACGGCTAATGAACACATGATGTGTTCATGGACCAACCTTGCATCCAAGAAGGGTTCACGACCCTTATAAAGGGTTCACAGCCGTGATCCCTTCAAGTTCATGAAGATGATGATGAAACATGACAAATCAAGGCTAGGATCTAGTAGTCTTTCAAGTATGACAAGATTAAGGATGAAACACTTATGTTTTTTAGGCTTTAGAGCGTTCACAATTCAAGCTTTTTGAGAGAGAATGGATGTGTTCAAGGTTGGGAGGAGGAGAAATGAGAAGAAAATGAGGTCACTCTAATATATATAGGAGGTGGTTCACGGCCGTGAACCTAGTTTGCGGCCGTGAACACCTTGTGAGTGGTTTTCTGGTTCGAATTAGTCCTCCCGATCACAAGATAACTCATCCTAGCATCCATTCATACATTACCCTAGGCTCATAAACTCTCAAACAGACCCAAAACAGGGCTAAAAGATAGCAGAAATAAGTCTGACTTTTGATTGAATTGATTGTCTTTTAAGATAGAAATTTCGAGTTGTCACATCATCCCCCCGTTAGAGAGAATTTTGTCTCGAAATTAGACTTTAAGCAATTAAGAAATTACAAATAACTAAGTAAAAAGATGAGTATATTTCAGTTTCATTTGATCCTTGCACTCCCAAGTGAATTCAGGTCCTCTCTTGGCATTCCAACGAATCTTCACTATCGAGATACGACTTTGCTTTGTTTGCTTGACCTCTCGGTCCATGATCTCTACTAGTTCTTCCACGAAGTTAAGGCTCTCGTTGATCTCTATCTCGTCGAGTGGTATTACAAGAGTCTTGTCGGACAGACACTTTTTCAAGTTAGATACGTGGAAAGTAGGGTGTACGTTACTAAGTTCGTGAGGTAGTTTGAGTTTGTAATCTACAGGGCCAATTCTAGCGAGAATCTCGAAAGGCCCTACGTATCTTGGATTTAGCTTTCCACGCTTTTCGAAACGTATCAAGCCATTCTAGGGTGAGACCTTTAAAAGAACACGGTCACCAACCTGGAATTCCAAAGGTTTCCTTCTCTTGTCAGCGTAGCTTTTCTGTCGGTCTTTAGAGGCTTTCAGTCGTTCACGGATTTGAACGGTCTTCTCTATCGTTTCCCGAATGATTTCCGGACCTGTGAGAGTTTTGTCAGGAACTCGTCCTTTAGCTAACTGTGTGTCACCCACCTCAGCCTAGCACAGAGGGGATCTGCACTTCCGACCATAGATGGCTTCAAATGGAGCAGCCTTTATGCTCGTGTGATAACTATTATTGTAGGAGAACTCGACAAGGGGTAGATGAATATCCCATGCCTTTCCAAATCCAATCACACAGGCTCGAACCATATCTTCCAAAGTTTGACTAGTCCTCTCACTTTGTCCATCGATTTACGGATGGTAGGTTGTACTCATGTCCAACCTAGTTCCTAGGGAACCTTGTAGCGACTGCCAGAACCTTGAAGTGAATCTACTATCTCTAGAACACTTCTAAACACTCAAATGGGCTTCATAAAGGCACTCTTTCACTTAGGGTTTGCTTGGGGTTGATCTCACAGAGGGAGGATGAAGAAGGAAAGGGACATGAGGTTATAATGACATTTATAGAGGCCCAAAACCGTAAAAATTAGTGTTTGGCCATCCTGTACGTACGCCCATCATACTAAGGTCCGCCCTGGTATGCTCCACGTATGCTTCATACGCTTAGCGTACTAACCCAAAGCCCAAATTACTATAATCCCACTAAGGGCTATTCATGCAGTCTTTTCCAATTCCAAGGGCTAAAATATAACATTATTCACACATAGGGTCAAGATTGAAATTACTTTTACATTGGGATGTTACAATTCTCCCCCACTTACATCAGACTTCTTCCTCGAAGTCTGCTGTTGGAACTAATCTAGGGTAGTGATCCTACATCTCTACCTCGGGCCACTTAGACGGTCCTCCCAGAAACCCGATCCGAACTAAAAGTCAGCTAATTCAGGAGGCCGTCTTCCCATACTATCCTCAACTCAATCTTAATGAAAATCACGCACCTCGACCAATAACAAATCCTTGGCCCGCTAACTATTACCACTGGAGCAAACCATCACAATTCTCCTAAAATTCGGAAATCCAATACCTCGAATGACTCTTAAGCAACCCAAACTATCTCAGAATGCAGTTATTACGACTTCTCTTGTAATCTGAATCAAACAAAACCCTTCTGATCCTAACTTACCTTGCCGATGCCACTGGGAATTAGGACTCTTGGCCATTCATTGTTGTTGCACCCTTCATCCGAAAATAAGGCGGCTCCCAACACAAGTCTCAATTATACAACCATTGAAAACAATGACATACAACGCCAACATATTCCACAACTTCCCAACTATAGAACAAAACTTCTAGCGAGAACCACAGAGTTAGGGACTTTCAAAACTACAACCACTGAAACAACTCCATCAACCTGCTTCCCATGACCGGGAACCCATCAGTCCTAAACTTCTGAACCCAAACTCCAGGACTGATATTCATCAATTCGCTGGACCTACCCCTTATCTTTGATTAATAACACCACCAAACACAAGGAATGAAATATCCAAAAGCATTAAATACATCCTTGATTCTCTAACATGTCATTCCAACCCACTACTCCTACAAAAATGGATGGCCAATCAAGAAAATTTCATGTTGTGTCCAACCCTTATCAGCTCAGGTGTACCTCCACCTGACAATCACTCGAGATTTTTGGACCAATTCCTCATACTAGAAACCAGACTCCTAACAGACAACCCACAAGAAGATGGGGACCACCATATCTTCCATTCATAAGCGACCTTCGACACAACATAATATACTATTCTAAATAACTTTCCTTGACTACATGATCCAACCCAGCTGATCACCGAGTCTCCCGACTCCCAAGAACAACGCACTGACATCTAACCATACCAATGAATTCAGACTAGGTGTTCTCATGTTACCTTATCTCAGTTCATATATACCCCTTCATCACCAGATTTGATGAGCTACTACAATATACATCCCCAAAGAAAATCACATAACCATTTTAGACCTGCTGCATTCCTTCTTCCTCACACCCTTAGCCCTGGGAAACTGAACAACGCTGCCCCAACATCCGAACTTCTAGTACCCAAGGTCAACTGCCAAACTTGAGCATGTTGTGAACCAAAATTCCACACCACTATTGAGGATAAACGTACCCAGAGACCAAAGAAACATAAAACATATGGATCTTGACGATAGGTCGACACATCCATTGGACTTCAACTGTCACAACTTGAAGCTCTCGGAGAACCTCCGCTTGATGATGAACAAGATGACCAATGATCAAGGACACATCGACACTAATTCAAATGAACCAAAACCCATGCGGATTTGAACACAACCAACTTTGAGATTGATTTCATGATCGACATCTTCCCAAGCTAGCCCATAAGTTGCAATCCATACAACGAGCTGGCAGTTCTCTCAACAACAGATACTCAACCTGAGTGATCCTAGCGAGTTCTCATCTATTCATTGGTATCCCAAAAAGGAACCAATGGCTACAATGAGCTCCTTAACCAACTGCTTCCTGCTACGAGACATCTCATTAAATTCCAGGACACATGCATCCGATAGCCAATTTTTAACATCCAAAAATATGGTCCCAAAAATTTCATTTTCTTATAATAAATAAAATAGTATTTTCAAATATCAAACATTAATCACAACAAAACCAATGTATCAAGTGTTACAAAATCAGAGTGAATATCAAATGCGGAACTCCAATGGTGTGTGCAATGCAGTCAACTCGAACTCTTCCCCTTGGAACTGGAAGTACCTGAAACAAAAACTAGAAACCGTAAGCATAAAGCTTAGTGAGTTCCCCCGACACTACCATATTGAAGAGTTTTGAGCATTCTAACACTCCTAAGTGTACATGCAACCCTAAATACCTTGGATCTATGTTTTCTCTATTGTACATGCAAATATGAATATTCCAAGGTATTACCCTAACTAGCATACAATCTTTTGATACTTGGGTACTAAAATGGATAAAATACATACCTTGTTGATGTAGCTTGACTCCATGAAACTCGAGAGCCTAGTGCCCCAAATGTGACACCTCAAATGGTTCACACAACATCACCAACACATGGAATAACCATGAGAAGAACACACATGAACTATAGAAATCGGCTTGCCCTCTTGTGTATAAACTAGTGCCAATATCTTGAGCTAAAGGGGTCTTTATATAGTGTGGCTATTAGGGTTATACCATGTAACTTATGACTTTATCCATTCCTTTTGATCCATGGGTTTTAACCTCCATTGAGTATCCATGGGTCACCACATGGGTTAAAACCAACATAAGGAATCATGGATCATAAGCCCACATATATAAGAATGAATGATTTACACAATCAATCCCCATATATTTAATTAGTCTCTTTTGATCACTAAATTATGTCCAAATTAATTCTTCATCAATACTAATTAAATAACATGATTTCATATTAATATATTAGAACTTATAATTTATTAATATATCACAAATGTCCTCTCCTCACAAACGGTCTATCTAAATGTTCCGATACCATGCAACCCAAATGGACCATGCCGAGTCGGGTCAAGTACATACCAATTATAGTTATGGACTTAGACACTAATCCAACACATATACCATACATACAATAAACATATAGTTGGCCCTACCCAGTCATCAGGCCCCGCTGGACTTCGGACCTCGTCCGACATTAGGACTCGCCCGGTCATCGGGCCCCACCCGACATCGAGTTGAGCTCGGTAATAGATCGGGCCCCGTCCAGCATACATATAACATATATCAAATAAACACATACACATGCAATAATCACATAGATACATAGCATACGAATAGTCATCGGGCCCTACCCGACATCGGACCTTAGCCCAGAAAGCATATAAACACATACACATGTAAGAGTCACGAAGACAACTAGCATACTAACATAGCATAAACATGGTCCAACATTGGTGCCTTCGACCCGCTAAACCCAGTAAGGAAACTCACCTCGAAAAGTTGAATCTCTCATAAAGAAATCTCTAGTTTCTGCCCTGACGACCCCCCCCCCCCCCGAGCTATCAGTGCCAAAAATAACATCCAATCAAAATCCAATAATCCATCTCAAGGTAAAATAACCATTTTACCCCTGGTCTAATTTGGTTAATGGCTAATTCCCAAAACCATAACATAAAAGGTCCATCACTAAATAATCTTCCAAATCCCACCAGTGGCCCAATTTTCCAAATTGGGCCCAAACTCCTCTAATGGGATTTACCCTAAAGCCGAAGCATATACATAGCCCAAAAACCTAATTTCTCATGGTCCACTAAAGCCCAAAACAACAAGGTCGAAGAAAATGGCCCAAGGAAAGCCCACTGTTGGATCGAACATTAGGCGTTCTGTTGTGGAACGTTGGGTGTTCGTCACCAGTCAACAGATCGTGAGCCTCAGCCAGAACGTTGGGCGTTCCTTGACCGAATATTGGGCGTTCACACACCGACTCCCGAAAGTGCTTATTAAGCACTTAATGCCCAAAGCCACATGACTAAAACCTATATCCAAGTCCTAAAGATCATCTAGAACCATAAAGTCAGTGATTTGGTGGCTTTGCATGCCTCAAAAGGTCCCAACTTCAAGATATAGCATTCAACTTCCATAACAAGGGATTATTCTCATGCATGGGGCTTATACAACTCTAAAGATGCAAACTTTATGAATCTAAAACATCAGAAATGCCAAGAGGAGCAACTTAAAAGCTCCTGGAGTGATCATAACTATAAGATCTCAATCATGGGACCAAAAAAGGACCAAAATCCATAAAAACATAGATCCTTGCTTCTAATGAGCAAGGTTAGAGCTTTATAGCTTGCATGTGTTGGAAATGGAGCAGAGAACCAAGATCTATAAGCTCCTACTTTAACCACCACCTTGCACCAAGCTTCTCTTGCTTAAATGAGCTTCAAACACACACCAACACACACACACATAATGAACTCAGAACACTTATGGAGGCTCTAGGGTTTTGAGATTAGGGCTTGAGGCTATGGAGGCTGGGAAATGAGGCCAACACCTGGGACTTAAGGTGTTTAAATAGGTTTTAAAACCTAAAAATTAAGGTTTGAGCTCCACGTGTAGACCCCCTGCGTTCCCCAAGGGAACGCCCCACGTTCGAGCTCCGCCTCCAAAAGTCCTATCTTGGCAAGAATGGTCCCTCTCTCCCACAAACTTGAAAAACAAGGCCAAAAAGCAATAACTTAATATATGAGGGACCAAAAAATGAATAATACATGGATCGGACATTACACAATTACTCTATACCCCTGCCTTGACCAAGTCTTAAACCAAAATACCTCATACCCGCACCGCAGATCCCGATGAACCATTCTTCCACACCACCAGATCGAACATATAAGTGACCCTCCAAGCAAAATACCTAGTTCTCCCCCACTTAGCGTTCGATTTATCACTTTCTGACCCTCACAGTCTATCCTAGCACCAACCTGCTCAACCAATCCATCCCCACTAACATGCATACATCCCCCATCATGATAGGGATCAAACTAATCGGATAAGGCACCCCCTGAGATCTCCAAAACACAACCCTAAAACACCCTGGACGTAGAAATCCTATGATCGTTGGCGATAGGCACCCGCTACATACATTCCAACTCTCGGTATACAAAATGGAATATGACAATTCCTAGATAATAATCAAGATTGCGAGGAAATATCGAACCCTATATGGGTATGGAAAAAGCCTTTCCATCATTACAGTTTCTAGATCTTTACGTTGTTGGATTAGATGTCTAAACCCATAACTATTATTGGTATGTATTCGACCCGAGAGTAGCATGGTCCATTTGGGTTGCATGGCATCGGAACAATTGGATAGACAAAATGAGAAAAAGGATACTTATGATTTATATTAATATATTATAAGTTCTAATATATTAATATGAACTCATATTATTTAATTAGTATTGATCAAGAATTAATTTAGTTTAGTGATCAAAAGGAACTAATTAAATATGGACTCTTATATATATATATATATATATATATATATATATATATATATATATATATATATAGGTTGGGCTAAGCTTTCCTGGATAGTCCATGGAGTTTTAACCCATGGATCCTATGGAAATGAAAGGTCATGGGTATTAGGGTTCACATGAATGTAACGCTAATCCTCCACACTATATAAACATGTCTCTAGTTCATGAAATTGACACTATTGCATAAGACAAAGAGGGCTAGCCGATTTTGGTGCAAGTATTCTTCTTCTCTAGTTTTTCCAAGGTTTTTTGGTGTTGTGTGAACCATTTGAGGTGCAACACTTGGGGCACTAAGCTCTTAAAGGTTCAAGACTTCAAGCTCCATCAAAAGGTATGCCATCTAACTAGACATTTGTAGTATAGTTGCTCCATTGTATGTTAGTTAGGATAAGAACCTTGGAAAATCATATTTGCATGTATAATAGATCAAACATAGATCCAAGGTTTCTAGGGTTGCGTGTACACCATAGGAGTGTTAGAATGCTCAAAACCCATCAGTGGTATCAGAGCCTAGGTTTGTTTTCTTTATACTTGATGCAAATTGCTGAAAAACGTCGAATTTCTGCACGCTGCCGAGTTGACTCGCCGAATCCATCATGGAACTCGACGAGTCCATGCATATATTCAACTAACTCGCCGAGTTAGTTCATGCACTCAACGAGTTGGCAGGCCTGAGTGCAGATTTTCGAGTTTTGGTGCTAGAATTGGTCTAGAATCATTACCTTAAACTGTCTTGGACTTATAAAACTTGTTTTTGATGTGATAATGATTATGGTAAACCAATTTCAACGTTATTATAAAAATTTCATGTTTTATATGTGTTAATATGATTCTTAAAATTTTCGATATGATTGTTCATGCTTATGAGTTTTGGTAGATCATAGGAATTGTGTGCAAATTGTTTGTTAGTGTAATTCTTGATCTTGATGACATTGAATGGACTCCATAACTTGTCCTCAAGTTATGGAATTGCAAAAGTCTTTTCTTTAAAAGAGTCGTAGGATACATAATTGAAGAGTCTTTCTCATAAATAGTTTGATGGACTCCATAACTTGTCCTCAAGTTATGGATGTTCAAGAGTCTCTTCATTAAAGTTTTTAAAACCTTAATTAAACTCATAAGTTATGAAAATCCAAAAGTGTTTTGAATTGTTCAAAACTTGCCCTCAAATTTTGGAATTTGTAAAGTCTTATACACGCTTTAATTCCAAACCCTAGAATTTTAAAGTTAAAATTCAACCCTTATACTTTATAGTATTATAAGTTTATATATATATATATATATATATATATATATATATATATATATATATATATATATATATATATATATATATATATGTATAAGAGCAAGTCAGTCTTACCGTTAGTAGGCCTCATTCACGAAGCCGGTCTTAAGGGGGTATAAGGTTGTTGCCTATAAAATAGGAGCTTAATGGGTGTCCACTCTCACCCACCGCTTCCTTGACTGGTGGATGGTCATTAGCTGAACGGGTAGGACAAGGACTATAATTCTCATTTATAAGTATAATGATAAATATAAAGTAACTAAACCTTTTATAAATTCTCAAGCTTAGTTACTTTAGGAAAATGTGAATTTGGTGCTAACCCATGAAATTACACTTTGTACCTTACCAATTCCTTGGTGGAGCGTGTGTGGGTAACCGGCACACTAACATGGACTAGTAAGAGTGGAAAAGGGTGACTTAATGTTTATCATAGATCGGTGGAGCGCGTGTGGGTAACCGGCACATCGATTAGGTGATAAAGATTAAGGGTACCAAGTTAATTTGCATGGTTATTCATACCTTGTTTGTGATCCTTGGCATCCCAGTCACAAACTTGAGAGGGCACAATCGAGATTTAAACATGCTATTGAAAAGTTCAATGAATCTCAAAAGATCTAGGAGTTTCAAATCCAATTAAAACCTAATACCTATTTCGTTTTTCATGGTGGAAACTGGTGAAACGTCATTCACCTACCTTCAAATATTTTGTAGCTTGGATTACGGCATCCCTCTTCCAAGTATAAAATTTTGTGTTGGGTCCTAGCCTTAATATTTCATATTGGGCGTTCTATTAAGGACTTAAATCAACTAACTTGAATTTCTCCAATTGTAGATGTCTGGTTCAGACAAGTATGATCTTCCCAAATCTCTTGGAACAAGCTTCCTTAATGAAGATGATGTCCCACGATTGGATCATGTAAATCATACTTCTCTTCCTCCACCTCCTCCAATTATTCTCCCTAACCCACAAGCTTGAAGGCTTGAAAAGTTCAAGATCACTCAAGACCTACTTGCAATGAAACATAAAGCTGGAAGACATGTGTGTACTCATGCCTTAGATATGAAGTCACACATTGACAGGTTAAGAATGTTGGGTGTCGATATCCCAAGGAAGTTGGCTATTGACTGGGTTCTTCAGTCTCTTCCTGAGTCGTATAGTGAGTTCATTAAGGACTACTAAGTGACAAATCACAACATGACCCTTATTGATCTTTCTTATTTGCTTGTTGTTGCTGAATCAGAAATGTTTTAGCGCACTGGAAAAGTAAATTTGGGTGGAAGGTCTATTTCTCAAACTTCCATGGATATTAACAATGGTAACATTGGAAGTCCAGAAAAGCTTTCTCTTCCCAATGGAAAGGGATCGACCATGATCAACCTGATTGAACAAAAGGTAAACGGAAAGGCTAAGTCTGTGATAGTCCCGTGTACCATTCCCAAAGAGTTTATATGGTTTTTATTGTCAAGAGAAGGGGCATTGGTTGCGAAATTGCCCTAACTACCTGAAAGATCTGAGAGAAGGAATAATCAAAAAGTTTGACTCTGCTTCAGGTAAGTCCACTATCTAACTCTGTTAAGTTCCTAATTGTTGATTCTTAATACATGATGTGACTAGGTTGCATTTTGATGTTTTGCAGAATCAAGCAAAGGGAAGGAAGCTTAAAAGAAGAGAATGCTGAATCTGATCGCGAAGATGGATTTCAATCACATGGTTCGAAGATCGGATTTTTGAGCTACTACTTAGGGGTCATGATAGATTGCTAGGAAATATGTAATAACATAGTTTTCATTTAAAGTTGTATTGTAAGGAAAAAGTTTTATCCGCATTTTATAAATAAATAAAATTTGTTTTTTGTTTTATTTTATATCTCCTTGCAATGACATTTATGGAAAATTTGATGTTTGTATGTTTCTAGCAATAATGGAAATATGAATTTGATTCTTTCATTTGTGGTAGTGTCTAAATTTACCAAATCAGGAAAGATTCTCATCACCCAAGTTTCAATTGGACCGAAACTTGGAATCATGCAAATTGTATTGTATGATGAATGAGAATTTTCATCTTTGTAAAATTTAGACTAATTCCTTGTTCACATGTATATGTGAGTCAAGTGAAGAAAAAAAGGATTGGGTACACTTGGTTGTGTGCTGGTCAGGTCCACCACAAAGATCGATAAGGCTATTCGTCATGATTCACTAAAAGTTAGTAAATATGGTTACACTTACAAGTTTAAGTATATTTCTGAAACTTTGGAAAAGTTTCAGTGTATGGCAGAACAAATGAGAAGAATCAAATTAGGAAGAAAGATAAAAGTTTCTCAAATCTGAAAAGATGGGAGAGTACTTTAGAATCATGTTTTATGATCATCTTGATGATTATGAAACAATATCACAATTCATCCTCTAAGGACATCTTAGTGCATTCATATGGGTAAGAAGAGGAGTCATGAATTGTTGAAGTAGTTAAATCAAGAAGATGAGTCATACTTCGTTCCAAAACAATTCTTAGAGTCATACTCCAAGATTGTAACTTGAGTGACATATCTTAAAAAAGGTTTATAACACTTGTCAAATGTAAGAGTAAAATGTTTTCTACTCTTGTACATTTGAAATTGGTAAGTTGTAATGTTTTTGATAAAACGAAGACCAACTAAGGCCAATTGTGTGAAGCGTTTGTCTTGATAAGAATCCACAATATCTATTGAATATTTGTTTATCAAGGAATGGTTCTTGGCAAGAGAGCCTTATATGTCAAGAGGAAAGTGGGAGTCTAAAAGATCCTGAAAGAGTTTCAATAACTAATCATGAATAAAACATGTTGTTTATCACTAGCACACGACTTGAGGTTTATAGCCTATCGTGTTGACATATTCTTGTTTCTCTGCCCATTCCAGTTAAAGTTGACTATGCATATGAGTTCTATAAGTTCTCAGTTGTTTGCATAACTACTTGGAAGCAATGGCAGGCCCTTGTGCTGCCAGGTGGCAAGAAGTTAAGATTGGACAAGTTCAGTCCACATGAGTTTGTATTTGTCACTAACCTTGTCTTGTGATTATGGTTTTGACAAATTCACATGGATAAGAACACATACACCATAAAATCTAAGTGTCATAAGGTTTCTCTCCGATTCGTGAAAATGATGGCGAGGAAACACTTCCACTAAGTATATTTTAAGTAGATAGCAATTGTGATATTTGCATTCTCAAAGTCGTTAGTGGAGCGTGTGTAGGTAACCGACACAATAACATAGACTTGTGAGAAATGGCAAAGGTCTAAACAATCGAGACTATGATTATGGAATCACTTTTCATAGTTCAAAAAACTGTTTAGACACACATGTAAGCTATCTAAGAAAAGGTGTATGATTTTGATAAAGTCTTATCAAAGCATAGCGTATCAGAAATCTGAACTTTGGTAAGAAAGTCAATAAAGTATTGAAGCCGTTGTGACACAGGTGTCTTGAGGTAGGCCGTGGATTGAATAGAGAAAGAAGGGCTAGAAGAGCATCCATAGGAAGAAGAGGACGGAAGAGTAGTGCATCCGTGTCTACTCACTCCGGTGGGATTCCAAGATGAAAAGGGATCAATCCAATTACAGCTGTCAGCAGAAGTCCAGCTGATTTCTGGATACATGTCAAAGCTAGTGGGATCATAAGTGTTATGCTAATAATTATCATGTTAGTAGGAGCATGATAATTATGATAAGAGTTGCAAGTTAGCAATGTTAATTATAGAAAACAAAAGTTTCAATTGCAAAAAGTTGTTTTGCTATAATTATGGGAGAGGAAATTATACTTCATTTCAATTCTAAAAGCTTAGATTGAGATTTTAATCATCTTTAGTCAAGGATATATATATATATATATATATATATATATATATATATATATATATATATATATGAATTTTGTGTTGGAATGGTTCAACATGAGGAAATTCTACATATATTGCGCTCTCAAATTCGATTATGATTACGGCATCCCTCTTCATAGTCAAATTATGAAAATATGGCAAATAAAAAATATTGTAGCAAAAGACTGATCTAGGATCATGTCTTTATTTGAGACATCATGAATCGTGTCCCATATGCTTCAAATATAGGATCGATTACATGTGCTATAATATTTATCCTTACTAAATTTTCCAAACGCCTAGGCATTAAGAGGGGAGAAGGTCTAGAATTAGATATGACTAAAATGATTAAGCAATTTTTGAGGACAATCTGAGGTTTTACCAAAGATTGGTTGCTCATGGACAATTGAAAGTATGGTGTAAATTTTTGGAGAGGAGCATAATGACATATTCTAAAAAGAGGCAACTCTTGTTCAGAAGTGATAGTCGAAATGAGAATATGGAAATGTCTCCATAGGTGGAAGTTATTCAATTTGTGTAAGATTAGAAAAACTTAATGCAAGAAGGATGTTCAAAGGAATGTGCTATGAATTTGAGACTTTGTTTCCATGGAATTGATCTCTATTGGAGTACTCTGTAATGACTGCTCACAAGTCTTTGTGACTTTGTGCATAGTCATTAAAAAGAATCAATACAAATAAGTTTAGGAATCTAACAGATTTCGGTAAATGGTAGGAATTTGGAATTCTTACATTTACGATAAGGATTTCGGATTGTGAAATGAGAATCATTGGAATTATGTTCAATTGATCTATTCCACAAAGTAAGGATCATAGACAAACATAGTGTGCATACTTGGTGTATGGCATAGCTATTGTTTGTACAAACATAGTGTGCATGATTGGAGCATGGGGAACCTATTGTTTTAATTCAAGTATTATGTGGATTATTTGAAACATTATGCAATGAATTATGTGTAATCAATATGGTGATAAATAAAAGGTGTTTTATTTATATTCATAAGTTCTGAGACCATATTAGATTCGATTATTATTGTGTTTCACTTTGCATGTTTTGACTTCCCGAATAATTAGGTTATTCAAACTATCTAGAATCGATCATATTTTGGAAGTAGGTATTGAGGTAAGACTATCATGAAGGGTCTGTAGTTTTTCTGGGACAAAATGGCTGCAGTGTTCATGAGTGCTCCTGGAATGAGATTCGAGTATTGGATTCAACCCACGCTCATTTGATTCACTTCGTGGATTTTATCACGAGTGAATCATGAGACGATAATATCTTATATTCTTTAAACGGACACGTGTGAGTTGTAGTTGCCCGTCAATTGCACATTGACATATGTAAACACAACCAGTAACTTGGTCATTATAAAACATATCGCTGTGTGTAATTTAATGAGTAAGTACAAGCGAACAGTTGCGTCAAAGTTTATCCATTACTTTTACCCTTGGAGGGATAAAAGCGATATTTGTGGGCTCCTCGATGATTTAGTGATGACACCCCTAAGTGTTTGGCCAAGCCTGGACTGATTTGATTTGCTCAATTAGTCAGTCGTCATAAATCAGAAATTGGGAAACAACAAATGGACAGAGAGAATGATTATAATTCATGTCTCAACCAAGGTTGTAGAACTCGCTACTCGGTACCTGCTCGGCCGACTGGGGAGTAGCGAGTACTCGGGGAGTACTCGGATTCGGTAATTCGTGTAGAAATATTTTTTGGAAAATTATATATGCCAAAATCATAAGTTAAAATCATAATTTGATTGAAATATATAACCAAAATTAGATACATGTGAATACATAAAAACTGAAATACACACAATTGTCTCACTATGTGAATAATTACTGAAAATTTAAGATATATATGTAGTAATAATCACATGTGTGTGTTAAATAATAAATCATTAAGTGCGTTATATATATATATATATATATATATATATATATATATATATATATATATATATATATATATATATATATATATATATATATATATATATTAATCTTGAAATTCTTGATTTTTTCTCCTTTTATGAAAGGCTTGACCCTTTGACCGAGTTGACCGAGTTGGCCGAGTTTGACCGAGTAGGCCCGAGTAAGCCCGAGTTTGTCCGAGTTTGACCGATTTTTGACCAAGTTTGACCGAATCCGAGTTTTTTGGCCGAGTTCACATTACTCGCCTCGGTGGAGGGCCAATTCCGAGTACTCGGCCGAGTAGGCCGAGTTTTGCAACACTGGTCTCAGTCTATATGATATCTATAATGGAGGAATATATGATCCCTTATATAATGGACACGTCATTGACTCGGTCAGAATTCGACAACGGCTTTAAGAGTTACGATTTCTAGTCGGGATCTTGGAGTCATACGTAATAATAGTTTTAGACTTATCCAAGTGGGAGATTGTTGGATTAGATGTCTAAGCCCATAACTATCATTGGTATGTATTCGACCTAAGAGTAGCATGGTCCATTTGGGTTGCATGGCATCGGAACAATTGGATAGACAAAACGAGAAAAAAGGATACTTATTATTTATATTAATATATTATAAGTTCTAATATATTAATATGAAATCATATTATTTAATTAGTATTGATCAAGAATTAATTTAATTTAGTGATCAAAATGAACTAATTAAATATGGACTCTTATATATATATATATATATATATATATATATATATATATATATATATATATATATATATATATATATATATATATATATATATATATAGGATGGGCCAAGTTCATTTAGGTTGGGTTAAGCTTTCATGGATAATCCATGTATCCTATGGAAATGAAAGGTCATGGGTATTAGGGTTTACATGAATGTAATCCTAATCCTCCACACTATATAAAGAGGTCTCTAGTTCATGAAATTGACACTAGTGCATAAGACAAAGAGGGCTAGCCGATTTTGGTGATAGTATTCTTCTTCTCAAGCTATTCCAAGGGTTTTTGGTGTTGTGTGAACCATTTGAGGTGCAACACTTGGGGCACTAAGCTCACAAAGGTTCAAGACTTCAAGCTCCATCAAAAGGTATGTCATCTAACTAGACTTTTGTAGTATAGTTTCTCCATTGTATGTTAGTTAGGATGAGAACCTTGGAAAAATCATATTTGCATGTATAATAGAGAAAACATAGATCCAAGGTTTCTAGGGTTTCATGTACACCATAGGAGTGTTAGAATGCTCAAAAGCCATCATACGAATGGTCCTCATACCTTATGATTCACAAAGCACCTCGAGAGTCGAATCCCAGACCCATTACGGCCTAAAGATGCTAGCATAATAGTTATAAAAAGCTACTACACGAATGACTATCTAACCAAAATTAAACCGAGGATCAAAATTTCATACCCGCGACATCTTGCATTTCAACCTTAACCTCCTGCCAGACGGTGGACATCTGGGTTTGCACTCCCTCTGCTACCCATATAGGACGGTCGGGTTTAAGATGACTCGGTTGGTGACATTGGAAACACATCCAATCCTTCTTGCAGTCGCAAAAGATATGCCCTCTCTCTCCACACTTATAACATTTGAACTTGTGACAAGCAAACCTATGAGTTCCCCCACACTTCTCGCAAATATCATATCCCCCTTGACTTTCACTACCCAAGTTGGCAGCCTCGAACTCTAAATCCATCGCTGAAAGAGCCCTCATTCTCTTTCCAAGTCGTGTCCTCACGTCAAGATCTCCCCCACTAGTCATATCAGCAGTCCCTAATTCAGGATGCAAGGCTGTAGTTCGCTCGTTGAGCTTGGCAATCAGCCTTCCAGTGACCCGATCCACGATACCCGACAATTCTTGTTGAAATATCTGTGAAATATCAATAGAAATCATCTCCCACATCTGATCGACAGTCCACCCCGACCTGTCCTGGCCATCAACTCCAGATCCCGAACTAGATCTCCTGGTGAACTCCATACTAAAAACGAACCAAAACAATCAAAAATGCCCTGATACACATTGAAACAACCACATGAAGAGATTATCCCTCAGGGTTGTAACTTCCTTGCTATGCGTATGGGTTCTATGCTTTTAATAGTACGGGCCCATACTACCTTCCACACCTATCCATATTTGTCTCAAGGATCATTACAACAACCCAAAACAAATACAACAAAGAAAATACATATACATCCTATTCTTACTCTCTCTCTCTCTCTCTCTCTCGTAGGTAAAACATTCCTCCTCAGGCCGACCTTTCACACACATACTCATCCAGAATGATAATCCTAACACTTGCTAAAAGCACATCATGAGTACTACGTACCCCTAGGCTATCATATGTTCCATACCTCACCCTGCCATCAATTTCCAAACGACCCCCATTGATGCAAGTTAATTACTGCATGAATACAATCACATGCACCATAACTTAAATAATCTTAGATTAAAAGATTCAACCCTACCACGGTTGGACTCAGACAAGAGTTGCGCAATAGGACCAAATCCTTTACCCTAAAATTATTTAACCCATGGAGCATGTGACTTAACGTATTCAATTAGTAGTTAGTTCACACCCGAAAGAGTCAGACAATAATCAATAAGAAAACTCTATAGGAAATAAGGCATCATGGATCAGACAATTCTATCATGAAATTCCTGAAGAACCCTATCCCACAACTAGCATGATGTTCTACCATAACATAACATCAAATAACAATGCGGTAACTTGGGGTCTACTTACTGGCTCCGACTGATCGTACACATCACACCCTTTCTTGATTATTTTTTAAAATAATTTGAAAATTATTTTTAAAGCCTTTGCAGTTCCTTAGTTTGAGACTGGATTCACACGGATGTTCCTCCAATTCTCTCAAACCAAGGCTCTGATACCAACTTGTAACATCTCAAAATGACAATAAATTTAAACTTTTTAAAAACGAACCTTTTACTAATAAAAGTGTTTACAAAACCATTATTTCCAAAAATATTATTTAAAATTAGAGTCTCCCAAGATCAACAACATAAAAATCCAGGATGTGTACGGTCGCACCTTCGCTTACCCGCGATCATCAGAAGTACCTGAAACAATAAACTAAACCGTAAGCCAAAGCTTAGTGAGTTTCCCCCAAAGTACCACCACATAAAACATATCAAACAACAACATGCATAATCGAGCCTTCAACCTAATTGGACTGCCTAGCAGTGCCTACAACCTATCTGGACCACTCTCGAGCCTTCAACATGACCGAACCGCCTCACAGGGCTTACAGCCTATCCGGACCGCTCGTTGGGCCTTTGGCCTAACTGGACCACCTCGCGGGGCCTACAGTCTATCCAGACTGCCCTGGATATCTTGGCCTTCAGCACAAAGCATGACCGCTTCAACCCAACCACACATAACATGTCGACATATACATAACAGATAAACATATAAATAGTCAACAGACAATAGGCAGATGTAACATCCCCCTCTGGCACGTATCACAATATTGTCCGCTTTGGGCCACTCGGCACGAGGACTTCCCAGGGGGTCACCCATCCTGGTACTACTCCCACCCGAGCACGCTTACCTGCAGAGTTCTTATGGGATCTGCTGCCCTCACGGCTTTAAAACGCGTTGTGATAGGGAATGTATCCACACCCCTTATAAGGAATGCTTAGTTCTCCTTCCCAACCGATGTAAGATCAGATCTAACCCACTTTCACCCCTCATTATAGGGTTCGACGCCCCCGTCGAACACATCGACCCGTACCCTGGCTCTGATACCATTTGTAAAATCCCCCTTTGACACGTATCACAATATTATCCGCTTTGGGCCACTCGGCACGAGGACTTCCCAGGGGGTCACCCATCCAGGTACCACCCCTACCCGAGCACGCTTACTTGCAGAGTTCTTATAGGATCTGCTGCCCTCACGGCTTTCAAACGCATTGTGATAGGGAAGGTATCTACACCCCTTATAAGGAATGCTTAGTTCTCCTTCCCAACCGATGTGGGATCAGATCTAACCCACTTTAATTGTAACGCCCGTAGATCCGGGCTAGTCAATTTAGAGGCAATAGGGGTCGAAAACGACTTTTCGACAAAAGATTATTAAGAATAAATAATCTTAACCAAGTTGTAGAATATGTCACAAGGTTTCCGTCCATATAAAGAACGCCGAAATCCGAGTTATAATGAAGAAGTTATGACCCGTCGAAGTTTCGCGACGGAACCGGCACGGCACCGAGAAGCGTAAATAGTGAATTTACGATAGAGCGAGATTTAGCCTTAGCGCTCTAAATGAAAGTAATAGAATATGTTAAACTAAGAAAGTCGATAAAAAGAACGCCCAAATCTGACTTCGTATGAAGAAGTTATGATTTTTCGAAGATTCAGATTAATAGTGTACAACCCGAAATTCGAATATTAGATCGAGCGATTTTTAGCCGAAACGACCTAAACGAGAATCGAAGACCTCGTTAGAAGTAGCGTAACTTGAAAAAGATGGGCGAAAACAGATGTCGGATGAAGAAGTTAAGGGGATTTAACGGACCAATTATGTCCCGGCCTGTTAATAATATAAAATTTAAAATCGGTCAAAATTAGCCGACGGAGTCTAAACGAAAGTTGTAGAGTACGTTCCCACCTTCGCATGGATATAAAGAACGTCAAAAACGAAGCTCGTATGCGAAAGTTACAATTTTTAGAAGTCGAGAGTGAAATTTGCGAAGCCTGTGATTTGATCGATGACGTGTCCGGATCCTAGCCGCTGCTTGTTGATCACGCTTCACCTTCGGATGCTGACACCTGTCCTTCGGACTCCCAGCGTAGCCAAGAAGCGCCTCGCGTACGAGGTACGCCCCACGTGCGAGGATGGAGCGCTGCGCGTACCCTTTCTACTTGGTCCGAGGAGTGGCCACGATACACCACTAGCGAAGCGACGCGTGTCGTACGGAGCAAGCCTTACGCCCAGTGTAGCCGAGGACTACGCCCAGCGTACGTCCGAGGCCTCGCCTATAAAAGGGAACCGAGGGCTGCCTCCATTTTCACACCATTTCTTCACTCTCTCTCTAATTTCTTTCTCTCTCTACAACCCCAAACCCCCCCTCCCCCCCTAAACCCTAGGAAAACCCCCTAGCTCCCGAGAGAAGCCCCGAGGCTCCTGGAATCCGGAGAAAAAGGAGTCTTTCGGTTTCGAAACGCTGCTCCAATTAAGTTCCGGTTTTCGATAAAATTCGTTGTAAGTGTGCTACGCTTACGCAATTTTTAATATAGCTTTCAAATAATTATAGAAATGTTATTAGGTCCTTAAAATAAATATTTGGGCTATTATTATGAGTTATATTGAGTGTTATTAACGCTTAATAATAGTCAGACTAATTAATTTGTCGCGGTTATCGTTAGACTAAACCCTAGTGGTATTGGTACTAGGTTTTATCGAAGGAAAATCGTTTTGAGAGTATCGAAGCGCTGTCCGAGTTCTGAGTCATCACCTTTCAGGTGAGTGCATAGTCACTTTCATCTTACACATAGATATGAAGTATTTTATATAAACTACGTGCTATGTGTGCATATTATCTGAATACTTGCTGTCTATGCTGGATGAACGTTTTATACATGTTTTAAAGGATTTAAACTGTATACGTATTTTATATATACGAATATGTTGGGTATGAGATGGGTAGATGAATGATGAGAGATAGAAGATGATGTGAGTATACATTGGCAACTATAGACTTAGTGCCTATGGGACGAACACCGGTAGCTATGGACTTAGTACCTGCTAGACGTTAGTAGCTATGGATTTAGTACCTGTTAGGAATTGGTAGCTATGAACTTAGTACCTATTAGTTAGACACTGGTAGCTATGGATTTAGTACCTGTTAGGAATTGGTAGCTATGGACTTAGTACCTATTGAACACTGGTAGCTATGGATTTAGTACCCGATGAGTAGGATATAGCAGCTATGGAATTAGTGCTTTACGAACGAACATCGACAGCTATGGATTTAGTGCCAGACATATAACCCTGGAAGTAAAGAACTTCGGAATAAACAGAGGCAGGATAGATGACTCGTAGGATAAATCCTTAAGAGTAAAAGAAGATAATGGGGATGGGTAATTGGGTTGATTGTAGCTATGGACTTAGTACCTATTGAACACTGGTAGCTATGGATTTAGTACCCAATGAGTAGGATATAGCAGCTATGGAATTAGTGCTTTACGAACGAACATCGACAACTATGGATTTAGTGCCAGACATATAACCGTGGAAGTAAAGAACTTCGGAATAAACAAAGGCAGGATAGATGACTCTTAGGATAAATCCTTAAGAGTAAAAGAAGATAATGGGGATGGGTAATTGGGTTGATTGTTTGATTGTTTAAACATAATAATTATATTATTGTGGGTTGAAAACCCTATGTACTCACCAGGTTTCCCAACCTGACCCACTCAGTTTATTTATATCACAGGTGACGATATGAAGTGACATTACACTGAGAGATTTAAAGAGATGTAGATCACTAGTGTAAATAATTGTAAGTTCTGTTTATGCTTATGTTTCTGTATTAACGATGACATCCCAAACGTTTTAAAATGAAATAAATACGTTTCTTCGAAAATGTTTTAATAACGTATTTATCATGTTTTTCTGGGAACAAATTCTGCAACATTTTTATGAAAAGAAGTACTCTAATTTTTATAAAGCATAAACAAAATCGGGCTTTTCTGGCCGTGAAAATGGGAATGTCACAGTTGGTATCAGAGCATTAGTTTAAGCGAACTAGGAATATGGATTTATTTCTAGACTTAAACTTAGAATTCTAAGCGATGATTGTGAGGTGTGAGCACTAGCCTATTTTAGGAATGATGCCTAAATTGCTTTTATGTGCTAAATGCTTTATGCATGATATGTTGTTAATTGTTCAGATCTATGGTCTGTTGCCGACCGGATCTGGAAACCTTATGTGTTTAGGATTCTAAACGTACGACTACGATATTAGAACTAGCATGTAAACGTTTCGGAGTGATAAGGATGATTTAAACGTCAATTCTAAGTAAAGGTCTAGATTCACCTTATTCGGTGTATAGATCAAGATGGCAAGGACCCATAGCGGAAACGTGAATGCAAATGAGAATAGAAACCAATCCCCAGTGGTTCAGCAAATACCTGTTGTAGAAGAAGTTGCACCTGAGCCAGTCACCATGGCTGGAGTTCAAGCCATGATTCGGGCTATGCTAGCTGAACAAAGGGAAGAAATGAGGAGGATTTCAAATAGGGACGAACCTAGTATGCCCACTGAGCAACCCGAGCTGATTCCCGAGCAATCGGAGGAAGGGAACTACAGCCGCCAAGTGAGTCAAGTGGGGACTCAAGATGGCCCTGAGAGGAGAAACTGCAAGGACGGGCGAATGTACAAGAATTTCTTGGGTGCGAAACCACCAAGTCTCTTAGGAAGCCCAAAGCCTGTTGAGATTATGGATTTGATCTCTGAGATGGAAATGGTGTTTGAGAGCTGCGACTGTAGCGAGAAACAGAAGACCGTCTTCGCCGTAAGACAACTTAAAACTGGAGTCTTGAGCTGGTGGAAGCTATTGGCAGGCATGATGCCACGAGGAGAAGCCATAAGGATGTCATGGGAGGAGTTCTTGGAACAGTTGAAAATGCAGTATTGCTCGGATATAGATCTGATAGACCTAAACAACGAGTTTCAGAACCTGAAGAAAGGTAAGATGAGTGTTGATGAGTATGCCACCGCATTCACCGAGAGGATGAAGCTATTCCCCTACTTGGTGCCTACTGAACTCTCCAAGATTGATAGGTTTGCTAACGGACTGCCCACTGACTTTGGCCCAATGGTCAAAATGGCAACTACCTTGAAAACAGCTGTTAGGGCAGCTAAGAACGTAGAGGCCCAGATAAGAGAAAAGGGTCTAGAAAAAGATAAGGCAGGAGAGAAGCGGAAGTTTGAAGGATCTTCAAGGTCCAAAAAGGAAAGCAAATTCTCAAAGCTTGGAGGAGGAGATGGAGGTGAAGCAAGATGGTGTGATAAATGCAAGAAGAAGCATTGTGGGAAGTGCAACGAAGAAGTGACTTGTTACAAGTTTGGAAGGACTGGTCACTATTCCAAGGACTGCACACATAATGATAAAGTGTGCTACGGATGTGGAGGCAAGGGGCACATGTCCAGAGACTGCCCAAGGAAAAATAAAGCAGCAAGACCAGAAACGCCACCAAGGCCAAGGGCATTTCACATGATCCTCGACGAAGCAGAAAACCGTGCGAGGAATCAAGAATGAGGACTTCATATCAGAAGATCAAGTTATGTAGTAGCCATAGTATTTTATAATGTAGCCTATTAGAGGCATAGTCTAGGGTGAACTTGAAACCCTATGTAATAGTTTCAAGAAATAATAAAACCTTCGTTTTGTTATCCGATGTGTTGAATGATTGTGTGATTTTCTTGGGAAACTACGGGACAATACTTGGGACGAGTATGAGTAGGTGTGAATGGTAGTAGAGGCCTATACTACCGGAAGCACAAGACTCACACTTGGATCAGGGAAAGTCACAAGGTTACCAAGAAGCTAGTAATTGATTTCGTTTTATTCAAGTGTGTTGTTACCATCGTTTCGGTAATGACTACGAAGATTGTTGATATTCCGACCCTAGTGGTCATATTGAATTGAGTCCGACTACGCTAAGTATGCTATGTGGTTTAGAAAATCAAGATCGATGTAGCGTCCGACTTAAACCAAACGATTGAAATCAAAGCGATCAATAGAAATATCGCGCTCGTTGTTAAAGAAACTGGTAGCTAGCAATGCCTAATGTTAAAGTGTGATTATATCACATTAGAACATGAAGGAAGGCATCGTCTGTTTTAGAATTTAACTCTAAGAGACCTAAGTCTAAGTGTTGCAACATACGATGATAGGTCATTAGAATATGACACATCGATCCAAAGTAGTAATAAAAGAACTCATCTCAATTTCGTATCCAGTAAGGATTGAGATTGTGACTTGAAGGTCATAATTGGGAGTCTAGCCTGAGGTAGAGAGCAGGTGCAAGATCAAGTACTGCTTGGAGACAATGAGTCTAAGATATAAACTTGAAAGAATATAAAATTTATAATTATTACCTAGGATGAAGATATGAAGTATGGAATCATTATACGAGCCCTGCACTACAAGAAAAAAGGCCTTTTACGACGCTCATTGCGCGTCGTAAATGGCTCAGACGACGCGCAAATGCGTGTCAAGGAAGGCCATGTCATAAAGATAGACGACGCGCATTTGTGCGTCGTCTAGAGACGACGCGCATTTACGACGCGCATTTACGACGCGCATTTACGACACGCATTTACGACGCGCGGTTACGGCACGCAATGCGTATCAAGGAAGGCCCTGTCATAAAGGAAGACGACACGCATTCGCGTGTCGTAACCTTACGACGCGCGTGTTAATGACACGCAATGCGTATCAAGAAAGCCCCTGTCAAGAAAGGCCATGTCATAAATGAAGATGACACACATTTTTGCGTATCGTAATTTTAAATTAAAAAAAATTTATTTATGGATTTACTTATTTTCATATTAAATTTGCATTTTATGTCACATAATGGAAAATAAAATACCATATACAAATAATACAATGCATTGCACAAAAGTTAATGTTATACAAATAATCATTCGAATAGTAGACAAATGTAATACTACAAATAATCATTCCAATAGTAGACAAATGTAAGATTTCAACATTTTTTATATAATTAACTAAATTATTAGCCAAATTTCCTAAAATACCAACATACTTTTCTATGAAGAGCATTAACACTATTCTTTTCCATCAAAAACTTCAAAACCTGCATAATTAATTTAATGTTTAATCGGCTACAGGTCAATAAGGTAGGTTTAAGCAAAAGAGGTTCATAGTAGTAAGATTTTACTTACCACTGTTGTTAATGACATTGAAAGAAGCAGCCCAACAAACACCCCCTCAGAAGGATTATTACTAAATGAAACCACAAACAAAGTTAAAAAGTCAAGTATTTTGTGACAACCCCGGAACCAGGGGCAAGGCTGTTTTTACCCATGGTATGACCTAATACATGATAATAAAGACTTGTTTAACAAAAAGAAAAATGATTTCTCACGTGACATCACTATTAAGAATTGATGAAAGAGGGTACTCCACACTGTATTGCTAACAAGCTTGACACCAACACCTAAAAGCTGGAAAAAACAATAATAGAAATAAAAATAAATGTAAGATTTGAGATAACAGATGCATAATTCACATGTCTACTTTTACCAATTTATTTTATGCAACATATATGCAGCTGACATGAATGAATTATACAACAAGTTAGGAGTAAAATAAGGGATGGTTGCATATTTAGTATGATAAATAAAGAGATTTGTGGCATAAGGGTGCATAAATAATAAAAAGCAAAAAGGAAGAGGAAAGCTGACTTACATAATCAGCAAATTTCTGAATTGGTGCTTTTAACATAATACATAAGAGTGGTCCCGAAGGGATAGCTGGCAGCAAAAAATCTCAGGCAAAAAAAACAGTTAGTACCTCAAAAGCAAAGGTTTTATAGGGTTAGGCATGCACCAGCAAGACAGGGACTAAGATTATAAGTGATGTGAATGGGACATAGTAATTAAAGGAATTTTTGTTACCATTGTTCCATGCATAGTGGTTGGGGTAGAGTGTTTTTCCATCACTGTTAACACGGAAGGGTCCAAGTTCTTCCATGGCTCCATATCCAAACAACAAGCATCCTAGCCCAGTAGAATACCTTCATTAATAGTGGTTCGATCTTACTCTAAATTTTGGTGCATTTGGATGATGATCTTTAGAATCTCCATTCTGATTCATGAATATTCTAATTAATTTGGTATTGTAGAATGTAGATTGGTATCTGCATTATTAAAGTTCATAGGACTTACTACTGACTCACTTTTCTTTTTTTAATCATTAGCCTTATGCAGCTCTCAAAGCTAGAGAATATCTTGATAAGCCTGCAATACATGAGACAATGGTGAAGGTATGTAGATTATATCTTATATTTCCTACACAAATATAGACAACTGTATGCTGATGTCATTATGCAGGTTAGCGCTTATCTGCTTGGAGAATAGAACCATCTTTTGGCCAGACGACCTGGGTGTAGCCCAAAGGACATTTTTGTCATTATACATGAGAAGCTTCCTACTGTATCGTGAGTATTTCTATTTCTATACATCTATGTTTTCTTTTGTGATCATCATCTATTTTTTTTTGTTTCTACAGGACTCCAACAATATCCATTCTTCTCTCAACATACGCAAAGATTTTGATGCACTCTCAACCACCAGATCCCGAATTACAAAACCAGATCTGGGCAATATTCAGCAAGTGAGTTTATAATAAATAGGAGCTACACTTTTTTTTTTGTATATGCAAAATTTGATAATATTTAATTTCACACACATTGACAGATATGAAACATGCATTGATACTGAGATACAACAAAGAGCTGTACAGCTATTCATTTTCAATAGCACACTTGCAAAAATTTTAAACTTTTAAAACCCATCTTAGAAGGACTAAAGGTTAGAAAGGAGAATTAATGAAGCTATGAGTTGAGAAAAGAGTAATCACAGCAAGGTCTCTAAAACAGACCTGCTGTTCAAAACGGATTTACTCCAAAATCTAAAACAGAAACATAGCTTTAACTAAATTTTATAGAAAACTATGATTGTTCAGGATTCCAGAACTATAAAGAACTCCTTCTAACTCCAAAGGATGAATTAAATATGAATTTTACAAAAAGGTGTATCACTTCTATCTCCAACAAGACAGTCAAGTGAGGTTGGCCAATTCTACCCAACTTGTGAGTAGAATTCGTCCATACCAAAATTCAGAGAAGTAAAGGACATACAAATGAAAGTCTCAGAGTTGAAATTGAATGAAAAGCATTTCCCAAGCTCCGGATATAAAATTCACATTGTGGAAAATCACAACACTAGTAAAAGCTGGTGACTGCCCACTGATCTGGAGTCTGGATCAATTCTAACCAATTTATAATTGGAAATAACACCCCATCTGCTCCAGATCTTAAATTCATAATATCAGGAACATATAGAAACTTGGAATCACTCTGGATCCTTTTCCAAGCCTTATAAATGATGAAAACAAAATGACATATCAAAACAGACCCGGATCAGACCTAACAGCAAACATTCCATTCTTGCACATAGATAACGTCCTTACCAGTGAAGTTGGTCTGCTTAAGAAAGTTAGCCAACTCAATTTGTGAACTTTGGGAACTGGTTTGGGGTCCGTTTGAGTTCTATAGCTCAAGGTATGATTTTTACAATATGACTATAGATCTGATGGAAAACAGAATCATAGCCACCCGTGATTCCTTTTTGGCTTATCCATCCTTCTCCATTGTTAAAAAAAAGTTCTACTAAGAACTGATACAGATACAAGACATGAAATCTAAGTAAACCATTGAGATGAACGTGTAGTCAACATTTCATAGATGTAAACATGATATCCCATGCCTCTAACATGGAACATGATATACACATATCAAAACTTTTAATTGAATTTACAAATACATACACTAGCCAAAATCAAGGGATATCAAGTACCTTAGTTGATGACTTGAGTAGTGAACTACAGTCATTTTCTATGCAATGCATCATGTAGATCATTGGAACTGGGTAAAAGAAGAATAAAAACCAATGAGTGGACAGAAAAAAAAGTAAACAGGTAAAAGGAGCTAAACAGAAAGGCCTTTTTTCTTGTAGTGATAATGGAGTAATAAAGATTTGAAATTTAAATAATAGAGATTAAGAAAATAACCTTAAAAACTGTGGGTTTTATGAGTTGGAAAATTAATGCATCGCCATCAACTAGTTAATGATCTTCAGCAAACAATTTCCATCCTCCACCAAGTCCTGTTTTCCTAGGGAGGTACTTTCTTGGCCACTCATCTCCATCTTCATGAACCAATGTCAATATTTCATCTCATTTAGGAAGGTAGCATTTGCAAAAATACACAAGGAGACCCTGAGTACAATTCATAATAACATGTTAAATAGAAATTTAAAAAAAAAATGTTATTTCATGTGAAATGTGAATCATGTACATTCAGTTGCTGCCAAATTCACAATGGCGTTAAAACTCTCTCCCCTTAACAGCTTCAGACTCTGGTGCAATTTTACATGTAAGTTTTTTTATATATAACCTATAAAGGTTGTTGATATTTTATTTATTAATATTTTTGAAATAGTGAAATGGGACAGGTGTTCATCCAAAAGATGCAACGAACGGATGAATAGAGGTAATTAATTAATAATCAATTTTAAATTTCTTTAACATGAATCAATGTAATAATATTCATCGATTTTTGGGGGTAGTTTCAGGGATTCTGAAGAGAATGAGTCTCTGAGGTCTGAATCACTCAGATTGAAGATTCAATTACGTGATAGTAGTGAAAACGGGAATATCCTTGATTTTGCTAAAGAAAGATTAATTACATTATATAATATATATGCCACTAAATACAACAAATTCTGGATTTTTCTTATAGATTGCTTTTTAATGTTAATCAAAATACAACTGTTTCAAGGAACTCAAAACCTCATCAAAAACAAAGATCAAACACATATTGGTCAATGGGTTCACTTTCAGATAGAAGTATGGCTGATTTAATAAAAATCCCAGAGCACAACAACAACAATCAAATTCAAAACAATGAGGATCATAGACTTTGTGCTGAAGCATCAAGAAATGCAATTGAAGTTTTGAAAAATAATGTTTCAAGGTTGGGAACGCAAGTGGAAATGTCAGATTTGGAGTTGGAGTCTCTTCGTAAGCAAATACTTAAAGAGAATAAACGAGGACAAGATATGTTGAAGAAAGTAACTGAACTTCAGGAGGAGAAAGAAGCACTTGAAGAGGAAAGGAAAAAAAGATATTGCTACAATGAAGGAGTTTTATGGTGAACTAGACATATGTATGAGTAGAAAGAAACAGACATCAGTTACTTCATTGTTGTATGTAATGAAAAAGAAAACAAAGGGCATAAATGTAAATTAACTTAGGAGCAGTAAGAAGCTTTAAGTTTAAGATAAGGTTAAGCTTTAAGGTTAAGCTTGCATAAAGAGACACTAACGTGCTTCTTTTTTACTTAATAGAGTTAATGGGTAAAACACTTAATCTACACAACTTTATGGGGCTGTTTCTTTTTCATGTTTGTACCGTTAACATTAGGTTACTCCTCTTCAATTCAGTTGGTTTCTTATAGGCAAAAAGAATGGTATTAATTTGTTTGTTTAGTTTTAATAGCAGAAAGTGAAAGATGGAAGAGTTTGGGAGGTTGAAAAGGGATTATTTGATAAAGATTCCCCTGAAAAAAATTCATGGCAGGCATTTCCTGAGGAGAATCCCACAAAAAACTCCAAATCTATTAGAATAAGATTATAAGAAACAATGGGCACCAGAACAAGCAAGCAGCTGAAGGCCGCACCACCAGATGGGGTTTTGGAGAAGAAAGCTTCACAACGGTTCCTGCCTCTGCTAGTTCTCACTCTCAGGTAAACACAACACCTAATATCCCTATCATCACCACTAATTCCGGGCGTTCTAGTTATGGGGAGGAGTTCAAAAACAAAGAAAGTAATTCAGCTTCACGACCTGCTGGATGGGCTGGTTTCTAGTATTATTATTATATAAAATCATGTGTTAAAAAGATACTTGTCTCATGATCATGTGTTAAAAAATTCAGTTTTTTTTAAAGAATGTTTGCCATAATGGAACCAAAACCTTTGGGAAAAAGCAGTCTTTTTAAGCTTTATGAACAATAACAGAGCTGATTTGGAAAAGGGGGACAATGAAAAAAAAGACAAACTTACCCATGAACTGACTTTTTGTTAGGCTTTGAAAGTTCTGAACAAATTGACCCAAGCACTTTAATGTCTGATAGAGGAATAGAAAGTGAAAAGTGAGTGTACAATCACATAAATGGAAAGTTTGACTTATAAGTTAAAATTTATAAAATAGAGTTGACCTGTGGTGAGGAAACATTAGCATTAATTTTTTATCATTTTTTATCTTAGTAAGCTTATTTACACTTTAATGAATAGATTGAAAATGAATTTGTTACTTTCTTTCATAATGATCAAAAACTACCTCAATAGATATGGAATTAAATTACCTTGCAATAGAGGAAGCTGACATATGCCTTCTTTCATATTCATTAGCTAGGCAGGTAAAAAACTGCAAAAGAGTAAATTTCTAGTGAGGGCCATAAATTCACAGTCATGTGTACGTCAGGTGATGTTATAAGGTCTGACTTAGGTGAGATGGCTCTTTCAAGCATTTCGTCAAACAGTTGGAGTGCATGGCTCCTCCCCTTTCTTTTTTGATCTATTTATTGGAATTATCACCACTTTGAGAGCATACAACTCCATTCTTCTTTTCAAAACATATAATTCAGCAAATAAGTTAACATATAAGGGTAGGAATACGAACTTAAGACTAAAACTGAAAACAAAATGACAAACCCCATCTCTCTTTGTAATCTTGAATTGGCTCAATAGCTAGAAAAAAAAAGAATTAAAATTGATCAAAAACTACCTCAATAGCTTATTTACATCACATATAAGAGACTATATAACATTAGTTTAAATAGTTGGTTCTTGATTTTAAGAAGTTATTTTTGTAACCTAGTTGTATATATTAATAATTGGATACCTGTTACATGTGGTTGATAGATAGCTTCCCAAACAGCAGCTAGTTCTAAGCCAATAGCTATAAGCTGAAACGTGAAATAAAGTTGTTTACAGAGATGAGAAGTAGATACAGGAAAAAATCAGAGGCATAAAGTAGAAATTGACAATACTAGATGAAATCGCACATTTAGGGAAAAATCATAATCCTTTTTCTTGATTGAGAAGATGAAGTCGAGATATGAATGAGAAATTGCGTGCCCCCTTATTTGTTGAATGACTGAAGAAATACGGCAGGGTAGAAGCGTCCTTTTCATACCTTAGTGCAATCAAACCTTGGGCTTGTAAACCTGAGGAGTCTTAGTAAATGTATTAGGGTGGGGAAGAGGTGGAACGGTGAGCCTGAGGAGTTGATATCTAATCTTATGTACCAATGGTGATATATGTCATTCTTCTATGACGAGTATGAGAGATATTATTTGATAGGTGTGTAGTCGCCGATGTTCTAGCCTGAGGAGTCACAACACCATTACTATTTCAAATGTGTTATGTTTGATTAGGGTTTGCACATAGAAGGAAGTGAAAGTCGATCGGAGAGGAAGGGGTTTGCAGAGAGAAAGAAGGGAGAGAATGAAGTCGATTTTGGAGGCTAGAGAGCAGAGAGGAAGAGGAAGCGGGTGTTCAAAATTTTGGGGGATTTAGTTTCCCCCCTTACCTATCAAGGAGTCCCAGAAATGCGCGTTTATTAAAATTATAAAGCGACATTTGTAGAGGACGCCCTTTTTATTATAGGTGCCCTCCGTGTTTTTAATATTTTTACATGAGACACTAATTTAAGGGCACTCAGTAATGCGCGACCTAAATCCTTAAATTTTTTGAAGAGATGACACTTTTTTAATGTCGCTCTCTAATGCGTAACATAAATCAAAGAGCGTCGTGTTTTGCGTGTCGTAAAAGGCCTTTTTTCTTGTAGTGTTGTTTCGTTGATGATTCCGGGACGTAATCATCCTAAGTGAAACAACCCAAAAATACGACCCAAAAATTTCAATTTTTATCATAACAAAACATGAAACCAAGTATCTCATAACAACATCATACGTCGCGTGTTTCAAAAACCATGATAAAATACTGAGAGAAAGAAAACTGTATCAGAACTGTATCCAAACAAATCAACTAATGAAATCAACTCCCAGGACAAAAACTGAAGCTGTGGTGTGTGCGATGCCATCATCCCGAGCTCTTCCCTTTGCTTGCGGAAGTACCTGAAACCAAAACTGAAACTGTAAGCACGAAACTTAGTGAGTTCCCCCCAAACTACCACATACCATACAATACATATAAAGCACATACTGGGCCTTGCCCACTGCATCAGACCAAAGTCTGGAACTAGCTGCATCGGACCGAAGTCCGGAACTGACTGGGACCTTGTCCCCTGCATCGGACCGGAGTCCGGAACTAACTGCATCGGACAGAAGTCCGGAACTGGCTGCATCGGACCGAAGTCCAGAACTGGCTGATCATGGCATAGCATAACACATATCAACTAATATAAACACATATACTGCATGCTGCATAGGAACAGAGTCCGGAACACATAACACAAACATGCTTGAATCACAAAGACATCAAGCACTCTAACTTCTGCATCGGACTAAAGTCCGGGACTACTGCTAACTAAACGGGCCGACATTGTGGCCGTAGACCCGTTCCTACTGAAAGGAAACTCACCTCGTGAATTGGCTGCTGTGTGAATGGCTCTGGAAGCTAACTGCTGCTGCTCCGGTATCTCCCCGGCTACAAGTCCATAAACACACTCAATCAAATGCTAAACACTGCACTAGGTAAAATGACTCTTTTACCCTTGGTCAAAGTCAACTCTCTCGGTCAAAGTCAACCCACTTAAAACAATAAGGAATGGATTAGGGTTTTCTCACAGCTCTCTGAGGGTGAAGGAGGCGAGTTTGGGGCACATAGCATTGCTTAAATAGTGAGCAACCCGGGGATTTAGGGTTTTTTCCAGGCAGGCAGACTCGCCAAGTCCCGAATATGGACTCGCCGAGTCGCCAACTAACACGTGCACGAAAACTCGACCCTACTCGACGAGTCAGGCCATAGACTCGCCGAGTCCCTCAATAAAACTTCTAAATAAATGCCACGAAAGCAACATACTAGATACGGGGCGTTGCAATTCTCCCCCACTTGTCTCAGACTTCGTCCTCGAAGTCTGCTGCGGCTGAATCTGCAAATAACTCCGAGTAATGCTCTCTCATTTCTTCCTCAGCCTCCCACGTCCACTCAGACCCCTTCCGGTGCTGCCACTGCACCTTCACTAACTGAATTGCCTTGTTCCTCAAGGTCTTTGTCTTCCGGTCCAGAATCGCGACCGGCCTCTCAATATAATTCAGGCTGCTATCAACCTAAATATCCTCTAGGGGAACAACTGCTGACTCATACACCAAAAACTTCCTCAACTGAGACACATGAAAAGTGTTGTGGATCTGGCTAAGCTCTACAGGAAGATCCAACTGATACGCAACCCGACCCACTCGGGCCAAAACCCTGAAGGGACCAATGAACCTGAGGCCCAGCTTGCCCCTCTTCCGAAACCTGATGACACCCTTCTAGGGTGAGACCTTCAGGAGGACCATATCGCCCACCCGGAATTCCAAGTCTGAACGCCTCCTGTCGGCATAGCTCTTCTGCTGACTCTACGCAGTCTGCAGTCTACTATGGACCTGCTGAATCAACTCGGTCGTCTTGAGCACCACCTCTGTGCTCCTAACGACTCGCTGACCGACCTCGCCCCAACAAATCGGGGTCCTACACTTCCTCCCATAAAGCATCTCAAAGGGAGGTCGATCAATGCTCGCATGATAACTGTTGTTATACGAAAATTCCGCTAACGGAAGATACGTATCCCAACTGCCACCGAAGTCTAGAACACACGCCCTGAGCATGTCCTCGAGAGTCTGAATCGTCCTCTCGCTCTGCCCGTCCGTCTGAGGGTGGAAAACGGTGCTGAAATGAAGACGAGTACCCATCTCATCGTGAAACCGCTTCCAGAATCTGGATGTAAAACGGACATCTCGGTCTGATACTACCGATACCGGCACTCCATGACGTGCCACGATCTCACGCACATAGATATCGGCTAACTTTTTTGCTGATATACTCTCCTGGATTGGGATAAAATGAGCACTCTTCGTCAACCGATCCACTACTACCCATATCGAATCTACTCCTCGTGCGGTTCTGGGAAGCTTGGTGACAAAATCCATGGTGATGTCCTCCCATTTCCACACGGGAATGTCTAACGGCTGCATCTTGCCGTGAGGCCTCTGGTGCTCCGCCTTGACCTTCCTGCAGGTCAGGCACCTCTCAACATACCAAGCGACATCCCGCTTCATGCAGGGCCACCAATAATCAGGTCGAAGATCTCTATAAATCTTCGTCACCCCTGGGTGGATAGAAAATCGAGACTTATGAGCCTCATCCATCAACACCTGCCGTACCCCACCCTAGTACGGTACCCACACTCTCCCATGAAGTGTCAGCAATCCCCGACTGTCATAATCAAACGAAGATACTCGACCCACTATCCTTTCACACTTCTGCCTCTCCTCCTTGAGGCCCTCAACCTGAGCCTCTCTGATCCGTTCCAACAACGGAGTAATCATTGTCATCCTCAAACAAAAATCTCTGATAGGGGCTGCCGACACTTTGCGGCTTAGGGCGTCGGCCACCACGTTGGCCTTCCCTGGATGGTAAAGGATCTCACAATCATAATCCTTCAGCACATCCAACCACCTCCTCTGCCTCATGTTCAGACTCGGGTGATCCATAAGGTACCTCAAACTCTTGTGATCCGTGTAGATAGTACAATGGACCCCATAAAGATAATGCCTCCAAATCTTGAGGGCAAACACAACCGCCCCCAGCTCTAAATCATGGGTAGGATAGTTAGCCTCGTGAGGCTTCAACTTCCTCGAGGCGTAAGCTATCACATGGCCTCGCTGCATCAACACTGCTCCCATACCTGTGATTGAGGCATCACAGTAGACTACGAAGTCCTCTACTCCCTCTGGCAAGGTAAGGATCAGAGCCTCGCACAATCTCTGCCTGAGGGTCTCGAACGCTGCCTGCTGCTCGGGCCCCCAACGAAATACCACCGACTTCTTGGTCAGTCGGGTGAGCGGCACTGCTATCTTGGAGAAATCCTGAATGAATCTCTGGTAATACCCTGCCAACCCTAGGAAGCTCCGAATCTCAGATGGAGACTTCAGGACCTTCCACTGCATCACGGCCTCTATCTTGGCCGGATCCACCAAAATACCCTTCTAGTTGACGAGGTGACCAAGGAACTGCACCTCGCGCAACCAGAACTCACACTTGGAGAACTTTGCAAAAAGTTTCTCCCTCCTCAAAACTTCTAGCACCTCCCTCAGGTGCTCCTCATGCTGCTCCTGCGTCTTGGAATATACCAAGATATCATCTATGAATACTATCACTGACCGATCCAACATCGGCCTACATACGCGATTCATGAGATCCATGAACGCGGCTGGGGCATTGGTGAGCCCAAATGGCATCACCACAAACTCATAATGACCATACCTGGTCTTGAAAGCAGTCTTCTGCACATCCTCATCCCTAACCCGCATCTGATGATACCCGGAGCGTAGATCGATCTTGGAGAACCAAGACGCTCCCTGAAGCTGGTCAAACAAATCATTTATCCTCGGAAGTGGGTAACGGTTCTTCACCGCTACCTTATTCAACTCCCGGTAATCAATACACATACGATGCGACCCATCCTTCTTCCTCACAAATAGGATCGGCGCTCCCCAAGGCGAACTGCTCGGCCGAATGAAACCCTTGTCTAGCAGCTCCTGCAGCTGCGTAGACAACTCCTGCATCTCAGGGGGAGCTAGGCGATACGGTGCCTTGGCTATCGGAGCCGCACCAGGAATCAGATCGATCCCAAACTCAACCTGCCTCTCAGGAGGTATTCCCGGTAAATCCTTGGGAAATACATCCAGGAAGTCTCGCACTATCGGAACATCATCAACTGTCGTGTTGCCCTTCTCCCGGGCATCCAAGACATAAGCTACATAACCAGCGCAACCCTGCTGAAAATAGCGCCTCACCCTTGTGGCGGAACAAAAGGTCGGTCCGCGCTGTGGCCTCTCACCCTGAATCACTAAATCTCCCCACTGGGAGTGCGAACCCTCACTAGTTGAAGCTCACAATCAATCACCGCCCCATTGGGGCTTAGCCAATCCATGCCCACAATAACCTTATTCCCTCGTAGGGGAATAGGAACCAGGTCCACCGAAAAATGCTCGTCAAACAACTAAAGAGAACACCCTCTATGCACTCTGGCGACTCTCACGGTCCTGTCATCTGCTATCTCAACCTCTAGTGGACAATCCAACTCCCCTGGAGCTCTGCTAAATCTCTTGCTAAGCGCAAGCGATACGAATGATCGGGTAGCCCCCGAATCGAATAATACCATAGCAGAAATGCCGTTCACAGAGAACGACCCTATATAAAACATACAATCATAAGCAATAATCAATCAATAATAATAAAAAGATGAAGGGAAGATACATACCCGTCACCACATCAGGAGTCGCTCGCGCCTCCTCTGCTGTCATCTGAAACGCCCTACTCTTCGCCACTGGCGCCTCGGCTCGGCCCTGCTGGCCATCTGTAATCCTCAAAGTAGCAGGGGCAGGTGCAGCCACCTTCCCTACTGCAGCTAAACTCGGACACTGGGACTTTTTATGTCCCCTCTGATTGCACTGAAAGCAAATCAGATCTGATGCTACAACGGCAATAGCAGGGGCCGTACAATCCCTGCTCAAATGCCCAGTCCGACCGCACTTGTAGCAAACGGAACTCCCTGCCTTGCACACCCCCTCGTGCAATCTCCCACACTTGCCACATCGACCGTGGCTCTGCTGACTCCTGGATCTGTGATCAGAAACCTTGTGCTTTTTTCCCGAACTGCCTGTACCCGAAACCGCCTCCGGCTTCCTCTTCTTCTCCATCTCGAGATCAATCTCCCTCTCCCGAGCCCTAGCAATCATGTCATCCAGCGTTTTACAGCTGGACCGGCTCACAAACTGACGGATATCGCTCCGCAACATCTCATGATAACGGGTGAGGTCCTGAAACTCTCTGGCTAATTGCTGCACCTCAATAACTGGTGCAAACTCCGCCCTAAACCTGGTAGAGAAATCAGCCCAGGTCATGGCATCCAACGCTGCATCATCTCCAATGGTATGTCCGACCTCCTCCCACCAATCCCGTACCCTGTCCTTCAGAAGACAGGACGCCAATCTGACCTTGTCCCCCTCGGGACACCTGCTAGTGCGGAATGCGTTGGCCACATCCGCCAACCATCTAGTACTCGCTATGGGGTCCCGCGCCCCATGATAGTCTGGAGCTTCACATGCCCTGAACTCCCTGAATGTAAGTGTACGCGACCCCATCATGGTCGCCACCTCAGCACGGAAGGTGCCCAGTCTCTCATCCATCAGCTCTAGGATACCCTCCTTGATCGAACCGAAGATCACAGGAGTCTGCTCTAAAATGATACGAGTAATCTTTGAAGAAAGAAACTCTCTGGTCTGCTCATCCATGCGCTCGTCCCCCGTGCCTGATCCTGATCCCTCCCCGGCACCTCCACTGCCGGTTGCTGTCCTCGGACGCAAAACCACCATTTTGAAACACAACATAGCAACATCAGAAAACTGAAATATCTCAAGGGATCATTGATACTACCACTAGTTTCCTGGTCTTGTCTCGGCCTTCCTTGATTCGAGTACGGATCCTTTGCTTTCAGTAGTACGGGCCCATACTACCTTCCACATCTATCCGTACTTTCCTCAAGAACTGCCTTGACTCCACCAAGTCACTTCTACTACTACTAATCTCTGCTACTCTCATCCTAGGCTTGCCCTAGGGAAATCTCTGACTCCACTCAAACCAGTCCTCAGCTGCTGAAGGCCTCCTTGTAATGCTAGTTAGCCACCACCTGAATACCATCACATGCAATGAGGCTCGGATAATCGTTCGAGTAAAAGACTCGTCCCTACAACGGTTGGACTCAGACAAGATCTGCGCAATAGGGCCAATTCCAGCACTCTGAGATTATTCAACCCTGCTCACATGTGATGTGACGTATTCACCTAATGGCTAACTCCCACCACTCAGAGTCCCCACAAGCACAAAGCAAGTAGCATTCGGATAACGGAGACATACTCAGGCAAAACTATTCTCATAACAAGAAGCTACTCTAGCATACAATGCTTAAGCTCGCGCTACCAGGCATAACCTAAACAGGCTACCCTACTGCTGTCTACTCAATACTAGCATGCAATTCTCATAAAGCTGTAACACATATAGCAGGCACATAAGGCATCCTCCTAGATCCTTAGTCCTATACTAGCATGCTGTTCTACTGAAACTGGAACAATTAATCATAATAATAAAACTTGTATTGGTAATTTTGGAGTACTTACTTGAGCTCGGCTGATCGCATGCACCACACCCTTATCTTGTTTAAAAATTCTTTTCTTTCTAAGTGCCTTTCAAAATTTCATTTGAAAACATTTTTCTTTTTGAAAATCTTTTTATCTTTCCCCTAGTTTGAGTTCAGATGCACCCGGAGGTGTATCCGAATCCCTCAAACCAAGGCTCTGATACCAACTTGAAACAACCCAAAAATTTCAATTTTTATCATAACAAAACATGAAACCAAGTATCTCATAACAACATCATACGTCGCGTGTTTCAAAAACCATGATAAAATACTGAGAGAAAGAAAACTGTATCAGAACTGTATCCAAACAAATCAACTAATGAAATCAACTCCCAGGACAAAATCTGAAGCTGTGGTGTGTGCGATGCCATCATCCCGAGCTCTTCCCTTTGCTTGCGGAAGTACCTGAAACCAAAACTGAAACTGTAAGCACGAAGCTTAGTGAGCTCCCCCCAAACTACCACATACCATACAATACATATAAAGCACATACTGGGCCTTGCCCACTACATCAGACCAAAGTCTGGAACTAGCTGCATCGGACCGAAGTCCGGAACTGACTGGGACCTTGTCCCCTGCATCGGACCGGAGTCCGGAACTAACTGCATCGGACCGAAGTCCGGAACTGACTGCATCGGACCGAAGTCCGGAACTAGCTGCATCGGACTGAAGTCCGGAACTGACTGGGACCTTGTCCCCCGCATCGGACCGAAGTCCGGAACTGGTTGATCATGGCATAGCATAACACATATCAACTAATATAAACACATATACTGCATGCTGCATCGGAACAGAGTCCAAAACATATAACACAAACATGCTTGAATCACAAAGACATCAAGCACTCTAACTTCTGCATCGGACTAAAGTCTGGGACTACTGCTAACTAAACGGGTCGGCATTGTGGCCGTAGACCCGTTCCTACTGAAAGGAAACTCACCTCGTGAACTGGCTGCTGTGTGAATGGCTCTGGAAGCTAACTGCTGCTGCTCCGGTATCTCCCCGGCTACAAGTCCATAAACACACTCAATCAAATGTTAAACACTGCACTGGGTAAAATGACTCTTTTACCCTTGGTCAAAGTCAACTCTCTCGGTCAAAGTCAACCCACAGTTGACCTGACTCGCCGAGTTGGGCCGCCAACTCGCCGAGTCTCTAGTCTCACTTCTCAACCCTACTCGTGGCTACTCGTCAAGTATGGCATCGAATCGACGAGTACCCTCTCGATCCAAGAACTCAGACAATCTTCATCCGACTCGCCGAGTCATATGAACAACTCGACGAGTTGTTCTTGAGCTAAGAAGATTGCCTTGGACTTGCCGAGTTGTATGAACAACTCGTCGAGTCCCTCCATTACTGAGTCTGTCCTCCAACTCACTGAGTCCACTCTACTACTCACAGGCTTCCACTCGACATCACTCAAAAAGGGAAAAACGGGACTCGCGACTTGACTCGCTGAGTCGTTCTTCCGACTCGCCGAGTCACATCCATGTAGCTACTCTAAACTCGATTCTGCTTGAATCCAGCGTCTGAAACTTATAGAACTGGGCTTCCTTAACTCGATTAGCACGTAAAGATTCTATCTTTACGTTCCCAATAGTGACCAAGAAGATAATAAGGCTCAAAAAGCATAATAAAGGCTAGATCTAGGGTTCTTATGCAAAGCATCTCCAAAAAGGCAACAGATCCGGGCTCTACAACTCCTAAATGAACAGATCTAGGGATATCTCGTCCTATTAAGGCATCCATACAACTATAGGGCTTAGAAAATGCATCAAACTAGCCCTAGAAGAGTTCTAATGGAGGTCTAAAGCATAAAACAGAAGGAATCCGAGAAATACCTCAATAAACTCTAATTTGCCCTTGGATCTTTGCTCTACACCTCTTCTCTTTGCTCCTTTCTTCTTCTTCTTCTTCAAGCCTTCAAAATCCACACAAAAACACTTAAAATAATAAGGAATGGATTAGGGTTTTCTTACAGCTCTCTGAGGGTGAAGGAGGCGAGTTTGGGGCACATAGCATTGCTTAAATAGTGAGCAACTCGGGGATTTAGGGTTTCTTCCAGGTAGGCAGACTTGCCGAGTCCCGAATATGGACTCGCCGAGTCGCCAACTAACACGTGCACGAAAACTCGACCCTACTCGACGAGTCAGGCCATAGACTCGCCGATTCCCTCAATTAAACTTCTAAATAAATGCCACGAAAGCAACATACCAGATACGGGGTATTACACTAAGGGCGAGATAATTGTAACGCCCGTAGATCCGGGCTAGTCAATTTAGAGGCAATAGGGGTCGAAAACGACTTTTCGACAAAAGATTATTAAGAATAAATAATCTTAACCAAGTTGTAGAATATTTCACAAGGTTTCCGTCCATATAAAGAACGCCGAAATCCGAGTTATAACGAAGAAGTTATGACCCGTCGAAGTTTCGCGACGGAACCGACACGACACCGGGAAGCGTAAATAGTGAATTTACGATAGAGCAAGATTTAGCCTTATCACTCTAAACGAAAGTCGTAGAATATGTTAAACTAAGAACATCGATAAAAAGATCGCCCAAATCTGACTTCGTATGAAGAAGTTATGATTTTTCGAAGATTCAGATTAACAGTATACAACCCGAAATTCGAATATTAGATCGAGCGATTTTTAGCCGACACGACCTAAACGAGAATCGAAGATCTCGTTAGAAGTAGCGTAACGAGAAAAAGATGGGCGAAAACGGATGTCGGATGAAGAAGTTAAGGGGATTTAACGGACCAATTCTGTCCCGGCCTGTTAATAATATAAAATTTTAAATCGAGTCAAAATTAGCCGACGGAGTCTAAACGAAAGTTGTAGAGTACGTTCCCACCTTCGTGTGGATATAAAGAACGTCAAAAACGGATCTCGTATGCGAAAGTTACAATTTTTAGAAGTCGAGAGTGAAATTTGCGAAGCCTGTTATTCGATCGATGACGTGTCCGGATCCTAGCCGCTGCTTGTTGATCACGCTTCGCCTTCGGATGCTGACACTTGTCCTTCGGACGCCCAGCATAGCCAAGAAGCGCCTCGCGTACGAGGTACGCCCCGTGTGCGAGGATGGAACGTTGTGCGTACCCTTTCTACTTGGTCCGAGGAGTGGCCACGATACACCACCAGCGAAGCGACGCGTGTCATACGGAGAAAGCCTTATGCCCAGCGTAGCTGAGGACTACGCCCAGCGTACGTCCGAGGCCTCGCCTATAAAAGGGAACCAAGGGCTGCCTCCATTTTCACACCATTTCTTCACTCTCTCTCTCTAACTTCTTTCTCTCTCTACAACCCCAAACCCCCCCCCCCCCTAAACCCTAGGAAAACCCCCTAGCTCCCGAGAGAAGCCCCAAGGCTCCTGGAATCCCAAGAAAAAGGAGTCTTTTGGTTTCGAAACGCTGCTCCAATTAAGTTCCGGTTTTCGATAAAATTCGTTGTAAGTGTGCTACGCTTACGCAATTTTTAATATAGCTTTCAAATAATTATAGAAATGTTATTAGGTCCTTAAAATAATTATTTGGGCTATTATTATGAGTTATATTGAGTGTTATTAACGCTTAATAATAGTCAGACTAATTAATTTGTCGCGGTTATCGTTAGACTCGAAGGAAAATCATTTTGAGAGTATCGAAGCGCTGTCCGAGTGCTGAGTCATCACCTTTCAGGTGAGTGCATAGTCCCTTTCATCTTACACATAGAAATGAAGTATTTTATATAAACTACGTGCTATGTGTGCATATTATCTGAATACTTGCTGTCTATGCTGGATGAACGTTTTATACATGTTTTAAAGGATTTAAACTGTATATGTATTTTATATATACGGATATGTTGGGTATGAGAGGGGTAGATGAATGATTAGAGATAGAAGATGATGTGAGTATACATTGGCAGCTATAGACTTAGTGCCTATGGGACGAACACCGGTAGCTATGGACTTAGTACCTGTTAGACGTTGGTAGTTATGGATTTAGTACCTGTTAGGAATTGGTAGCTATGAACTTAGTACCTATTAGTTAGACGCTGGTAGCTATGGATTTAGTACCTATTAGGAATTGGTAGCTATGGACTTAGTACCCATTGAACACTGGTAGCTATGGATTTAGTATCCGATGAGTAGGATATAGCAGCTATGGAATTAGTGCTTTACGAACAAACATCGGCAGCTATGGATTTAGTGCCAGACCTATAACCCTGGAAGTAAGGAACTTCGGAATAAACAAAGGCAGGATAGATGACTCTTAGGATAAATCCTTAAGAGTAAAAGAAGATAATGAGGATGGGTAATTGGGTTGATTGTTTGATTGTTTAAACATAATAATTATATTATTGTGGGTTGAAAACCCTATGTACTCACCAGGTTTCCCAACCTGACCCACTCAATTTATTTATATCACAGGTGACGATATGAAGTGACATTACATTGAGAGATTTAAAGAGATGTAGATCACTAGTGTAAATAATTGTAAGTTCTGTTTATGCTTATGTTTCTGTATTAACGATGACATCACAAACGTTTTAAAATGAAATAAATACGTTTCTTCGAAAATGTTTTAATAACGTATTTATCATGTTTTTCTGGGAACAAATTCTGCAACATTTTTATGAAAAGAAGTACTCTGATTTTTATAAAGCATAAACAAAATCGGTCGTTTCTGGCCGTGAATACCAGGATGTCGATTTAACATCCCAAATACCAGGATGTCGATTTAACAGATCTACAAATCACTACCGCATGCTAACATCCCAAATACCAGGATGTCGATTTAACAGATCTCTACAACATAACAATATCCTATATACCAAGATATAGATCTAACATATCATCACAACATAACAACAAACGTTAAACCGGGATATCAATCCAAAGGGCCGACCTTGTTGCCTTTGACCCCTAAGTATAGTGAGGAAGACTCACATATCAATCTGAACAATAGCTGATGAGGTCCCGACTCCGAATCTCTGCTCTGACCGAAGCCTATCCATCCAATTGACCAATTCTCAAACACAATCCAAAATACCCAAAATACCCTCAAGTTAAACTTGGTCACCCTTAGTTTAGGTCAAACTGGTCAAATCAATAAGTCAACTGAGTCAACCCGACCGAGTCAACTCAGGGTGCGTATGCGGGGGATACTCGAGCATTGACCACAAACAGGAGAGTTGACCTCGTACGTGCTGTGTACTCAAGTTACGCAGGGCGTATGCCCAGACTTCCCAAACTTCATTAAGAGTTTAATGCCTTAATCTCTTACGTCCAACTTTCAGATCCAATGCTAAATCATCCTCAAGAGTCATAAAGTTTCCAACTTTATGACTTTGCATGTCCATTAAGTGCCCAATACTCCAAAGTACAACATCTTAATGCATTAAGACCCTCTAAAGAATGTATGGAGCAAAACTAACCAACAAAACTACATTTTTATGACTCAAGACCCTCCCTAAGGTCTGAAAGGGCGACTTATCGGGTCAAGACTATGCCATGCTCAAGAATCACCACTCTAGGGCCAAAAAGTGTCTTAAAAGAGCAAAAGTCTAGATCTATAGGATGGAGTGATCAAGATGCTAACTTTTTACATTCTAGAGGTTGCTATCAAGGAAGAAATCACAGATCAAAGGTGCTTCCCAATTCAAAGCTCTTCACACCACACTCTTTACCTTCAAGAACACTTCTAAACACTCAAATTGGCTTCAAAAAGGCACTCTTTCACTTAGGGTTTGCTTGTGGTCGATCTCACAGAAGGAGGCTGAAGAAGGAAGGGGGCATGAGGTTATAATGACATTTATATTAGGGCCGAAACCTAAAAAATTAGGGTTTGGACATCATGTGCATACGCCCTGCGTACGAGGTGTACGCCCAGCGTACTAAGGTCCACCCTGGTACGCTCAGCGTACGCTTCGTACGCCCAACGTACTAACCCAAAGTCCAAATTACTATAATGCCACTAAGGGCCAATTTTCCAATTCCAATGGCTAAAATATAACATTATTCAAACATAGGGTCAAGATTGAAATTACTTTGACATCGGGATGTTACAAGTTTTTTTTTCTCATTTTCAACACCTAACATCTCTAAACATCTTAGAGTCAAGTTCAAAGGATGATAATAATTAAGATTTATTCAAAGAATTTCACACTCTAATCCCAAATTACCATTTGAAGTAAATGAGATTGGTCATTTTCAAGTTAAACACGCGAATGCAAGTCAAATAGGGAGGTGTTCATACCTTCGAGAATTAATTTCTAGGCATGGATTCTTCTCCAATGCATAAATATGTGTTTTCATTTAAAACCCCCATTTGGTTTAATTATTCTTTCAAGAACACACATTCTACTCCTTCCCTTGATCGACTAACTCAAAACACTAAGAGGGCTTCCATATCTACTTTCCCCTTTCACAAATTTAGCTACCAAACTTGTTAGATTTAAAGTATTACCCTAATGACCAACAGTCGGTTTCCTTACTTCCTAGAGAGAAACTGGGTGTTAAAAAATATTATCAATATTTCACTTTCATTAAATTAAGGTATTAAGCCCAATATAGCTATGTTTCCTTAGTTACTCACATAGGATTTGGTTAACCACTTATTCTTTCAATATTACGATAAATATTTGTTCTCATAATTCTCACCGATTTTTAAGTAATCATCCAATCTATATATTAACACTGTATGAAAGAGGAGTAGAGAGAGAATTTAAACGAGATAGATAGCCTGTGACTTCTCCCGATTGGTGGCAACACGTTGTTCGGATCCATTTCACAAACGATACCACTAAAAAGTCGACTAAAAAGTGTCGACTCATCCCACCCTAAAATCATATCATAAAATTTTATAAATCAAAACAAACTAAATTTCTCGTGGTCCAAGTAAACAGTCATCACTAAATAGTGTCGACTATGCCCACCCTTTTGTATGTATGTATGTATATATTTATATTCATTCTTTCTCCGATTTGACCCTCTCGATCATCATCCCCAAATTAATCCTCTCTCTTCTGCAACCAATCGTTCAGAATCTAAGAATAATCATGAATTACGGTAGGCTTGAAGCAAAATCACAATCCGATGCTGAATTGACGCAGGATCATTACGCCACTAGTTCATCAGAACCACTTGAACCAACCCCCAAAAGAAGGTCCAGGCTAAAGCTCCTTCTTCTCATAGTCGGATTCACACTCATTATCGCGTCGGCGGTATCTGTGACACTAGTGGTGGTCCTCCGAAGTAAAGACTCCGGTGGTGGATCCGGCTCAATGACCCACCGGCAGCCGACGAAAGCCATATCACGAGTCTGTAGCCGTACACTTTACCAGAACCTGTGCGTCAATTCGCTTGTCGATTTCCCGGGTTCACTCATCGCATCGGATAAGGAACTGGTTCACATTTCAGTCAACATGACGCTTCATCATGTCGGGAAGGCGTTGTATACGTCTACCGATCTCAGCAACCTGGAAATGGACGGACGTGCACGGTCGGCATACAACGATTGCCTCGAGCTTCTGGAGGATTCCGTTGACCAGCTCACACGCTCGCTAACTTCCGTCGCCCCTTCCGGTGACGGTGACCCGCAGCGCCTAGGATCACCTGAAGACGTGATGACGTGGCTCAGCGCGTCGCTCACGAATCAAGACACGTGTACGGACGGTTTGTCGGAGACGGAGGAAGGAGAAGTGAGGAATCAGATGCGAGAGAAGCTTAAGGACTTATCGGAGCTCGTGAGCAATAGCTTGGCGATATACTCATCATCTGATGACGACGAGGACGAGGATGCAGATGGAATTCCGATACAGAACCGGCGGAGGAGGAGGTTAATGTCATCAGCAGAAGAAACCAGTAAATTATCACCGCTACCGGAATTTCCAGTGTGGGTGAGGAAGAAAGAGAGAAGATTGATACAGACGCCGGCGTCCCTAATTCAAGCCGACATAGTTGTGTCCCAAGACGGCAATGGCACGTGCAAGACGATCAAGGAGGCGATCAAAAAAGCACCTGAGAATAGTAATCGCCGATTCATCATCTACGTGAAGGCTGGAAGGTAAAAAACACACGCACTTTCTTTTCTTTTCAATGTCACTTTTCAAAAGGGCATTTTAGTTTGGTCCAGTTACAGTAATACCACTGTCAGTTTTCTCGTAGTCAACGGTAAAAATCTCGTACGTTTTTAAATATTAAATAATACTATAAAAGAGAGACAAGTAATTAATATATAGAAGTGGATGATTGGATATTTGGCATGTAGTTATATTATTATTATTTTAATTTTATTTTTTCAAATAATATTCACATATACAACTTAATAAATAATAAATAGGATTTGACGCATGGTATATAAAAACAATTAAGTTTGGTGCGGGCTAATTATAACGTAAGCAATGATTCCGACATTGAAGTCGTAATGCAAATTATTACTATTATTTTCATAACCTTTTTTGTTTGTTTGTTATTTTGAAGGTACGAAGAGAAAGAATTAAAGGTAGGAAGGAAGAAAACGAATTTGATGTTCATAGGCGATGGTATGGGCAAAACGGTCATTACAGGAGGAGTGAGCGTTGCTGATAACGTGACCACATTCCACACTGCTTCTTTTGGTAAATATAAAACCCGATAGCCCATGTCCTGAATTGTCATTTTCAACTTTTGCTTCCTTTCCATGTGCGTTGTTCCATCATTTCACTAATCATTTGTACCCCATGCATGTAAAGTTGTACATTAAATAAACATTTGACTTGCAGCTGCCACCGGAGCAGGGTTCATGGCACGTGACATTACGTTCGAGAACTACGCCGGTGCCGCAAAACACCAAGCTGTAGCACTCCGAGTGGGTGCAGATAAGTCGGTGATTTACCGATGCAACATAATTGGATACCAAGACTCGTTATACGTACACTCACAACGACAATTCTATCGTGAATGTGACATTTATGGAACGGTGGATTTCATTTTCGGCAACGCCGCCGTCGTCATCCAAAACTGCAATATCATTGCCCGGAAGCCGATGGATCAACAGAAGGTGACAATCACGGCCCAAAACCGGAAAGACCCAAATCAAAACACCGGGATCTCGATCCACTCATGTAAGCTTTTAGCCCAACCGGATCTTTTGGCGTCAAAGGGAAGTATCCAAACGTTCCTTGGTCGGCCATGGAAGATGTATGCCCGGACAGTGTACTTGTTAAGCTACATGGGTGATCATATTGACCCGAAAGGTTGGCTGGAATGGGACGGGTCGTTTGCACTGGATACATTATACTACGGGGAATATATGAATTACGGGCCGGGTGGGGCTATCGGGCAACGGGTCAAATGGCCGGGTTATCGGGTGATTACATCGGCTATTGAGGCAAACCGGTTCACTGTCGGGAAGTTTATATATGGATCGTCATGGCTACCGGCCACCGGAGTTGCTTTCTTGGCAGGTTTATCGGAGTAATTAATTGATGTGTATTAGTTCGATTTATATTTATATTATACTATGATTTAATTATACAGGGCATAATTATAGTGATGACTTATGAGATCTGCTAATTCTTTTGAAAATTAGAATAACCCAGAAGTCTCACATACGGTATAAAATGTAAAAGGGTAAATTTGGTTGGTTGCGTGTGGGGTGTGTGATAATGAAATTTGTACCATTTATGAATTGCTATTGTCGGTGGCTTTATTTTCTATACTGATTGTGATTTCGTAAAGGCTCTTTGTAGTTATGTCTATCATGCAGATGTTCATGATTAGCTAACAAAGGTTTTCTTTTTGAAATTTGTACCTATAAAGTTGTTAGAAGATAAAGGAAAAAATATCTAGAAGAGTAAAGTTAATTTTAGTCGTATTTTTATAAGATGATACAATATCTAGAAGAGTAAAGTTTTATGCGTATGTTTATAAGATGATGTATAAGGTTTCAAATAATATGAAATGTTTAACATGAAACACAAGTATATAAACATAAAGCTTTTAACCAAGTGTTACCTATACAATTTTCAGTGAAATGGTATCACTCTTAAATTGCAAAGCATACTGCGGTCAAAATATTACAAAATAATAAACAATTAAAAATTTAAAACATAACAAAACACGAGAAGGGAGAGGGGGACAATTCTCAAACAACTTAGGTAGTAGTACTGTACACAATTGACAATACCACTCCAGCACGGACAATACCACCCCAACTCCAGAGCCTAGCAACTATATAATGTGTCCGAAGTCAGAACGTAATAAAGGCACCAAATCACCTCACCACACGCCACAACTCTTCCATCAAGATTACGTGCCTTCCAAAAAAAAATTTGCCCTAATAAACGCCTGAAAAAGAGACAGTACCATGCATGAATAAAGTAGACAATCTCTCCTAACCAACATTATAAATATGTTCTCCATAGGAGGTATCAATAAGCAAGAGCTCACTCTCAAATTCTCTGTATCACTCTTATACACTCTCTTGAGTGTACATCTCTACTTTTGGCGTCAAAACATAATCACGGGTCACAACCCTAAATTACGGCTAATTACGACGGACCATACTACTATTTATGATCAACGTGTATAGGATTCACCAACCTACCTCAAAAAGACTATGTTATCTAACCTTCTGTAACGACCCAAAAATCAAGGGTAAAAAATTTCATTTTTAATATAGCTGAAACATTGATGTCATTTATTTCAAACATTCAATTCATCATTAAGTAAAACATTTATCAGAGTTCATCCCAAAATCATTCATTGTGGAAATCATAGGTGTGTGCACTGCGATCAATCCGAACTCTTCCTTTCCAAATCGATGATACCTGAAACCAAAATTGTAAACCGTAAGCATAAAGCTTAGTGAGTCCCCCAGAGCATACCCCACACACAATCCACATAATACATACCATATTAGCTATAAAAGCTACATATATCACATAAGCCATACATACAAACATATGGGTTGCCATGGAAACCCTCCACGGTCTTATAGCATGTGCCATGGGAACCCCCACATGGTCACAATCCACTGCCATGGGAACCCCCACATGGTCACAATCCACTGCCATGGGAACCCCCACATGGTCACAATCCACTGCCATGGGAACCCCCAGGGTCTTTACTACCAAATACAAATCATGCAAAATAAACATACGGGGATGCCATGGAAACCTTCTACGGGTCTTATACCATGTGCCATGAGAACCCCCACATGGTCACAATCCACTGCCACAAGAACCTCCCGGGATCTTCCATGCAAACATCACAAAGACAACTAGCATATCAAATACCACACAATCAACTAGCATACCACATATAACTAATTTCCATGGGAACCCCCACATGATCACATACATAATACGTAATGTATCGATAGCACATTCACAATAATTATCACAGCTAAATAAATGGGCCGGACTTGGTGCCTTAGACCCATTGGTATGGTGAGAAGACTCACCTCGCACTGCAGAAGCTTCCCGCATGAATTCCTTAGTTGCTGCCCCGCCAACTTCCCAAGCTGTCACTACCAATCAATATACCCAATTAGCAATTGGGTCCCATACCATAATCCTTAATCCATGCATGAGGTAAAATGACCATTCTACCTCTGGCCAGTATGATTCAAAACTAAGGACCAAACCCAAAACAAAAGCGCAACATCATAATTTCCATAAAACCATCAATGGCCTAATTTTCCAAATTGGGCCTGAACCCTTCTAACGGACCTTATACTAAAGCCCAATATTCTCCTTAGTCAACAATCCTGACCCCAATTGGCCCACGAAGGCCCACAAGAACCTAATCCAAGAATTGGCCCAAACCGAGGCCCACAATGTTAAGTCCATTTCTATATTGGGCCACAAGGCCAAATGGGCCCAACTATTCCAATATTGGCCCAAGATACATTAAGACCCTACAAACCGCAATTCCAGGCCCAAAACCATTAGGGCCCAAAGGTTCGAAGTCCACTAAGGACCAAGTCCTCCTTAGAGCGTACACCCATCGTACCTCTTCTGTACGCTTAGCGTATTAGGCAAATGGACTGTACGTGCAGCGTACTACAGAGTACGCCCATCGTACAAACAACTCATGCAAAAATTCCATTAAGTGCTTAATACTTGATCCAACAAGTCCAAATCACATATTTGAGCTATACTTAACGTCTAAACCCATAAAGTCACTGACTTGGTGACTTTGCATGCCCCTAACAAACCCAAACTTCAAAAATGGCATTATACTTCCATAAAAGTGACCCTAACTCATGCATGAACCAACTAAGACCATCAAGATGGCAACTTTCTGTCTTAGGGAGTCAAATAGCATCAAGGGTGGCAACCCCCAAGTCTAAGAATCGAATTTGAACCATAAAGCTTCATCCTTGGGACAAAAAAGGAACCAAAACCCAAAAATGGTAGATCTAAGAGATGAATGATCAAATTCAAAGCTTTATACCTTCATCAAGCTGAGAATGAGTCCTAAAAGCCAAATCCATAAGCTCCTCCTTGATTCCCATCTTTGCATTAAACTCCTTCTTCTTGAAACTGGATCAAACACCCCAAAAATGGACTCCATAAGCTCAAAATGCCACCATGGATGATATATGACAATTTCTAGGTTTTAGAGGGGTGGAGGCTGAAGATATTAGGGTTAGGTTATGAGATAAGGAGCTTAAATAGGGTCCAAGACCCTAAAATAGGGTTCTGCTCTGACTGGAGTACGCCCAACGTACTCTGGGGAACATTCACGACCATCCTGGTTAGTACGCCCAGCGTACTCCAAGGTACGCCCAATGTACTACCTTCTTCACTAGTACGCGCCGCGTACTCTTTGTGTACGCCCCGTGTACTCAGCTAAGCCCGAAAACCACGAAACTTCCGAAGGCCACAACTTCTTCGTTATAAGCCCCATTCCGACGACCCTTATATCCACGGAAAGGTGACGAGAAGCCCTACACTTCTATCACCTCAAAACTTTCTTAATAGCTTCCGAACAAAAAATCCATTTTCCACAAAAAATCATATGAGTTCCTCTCTCATATGAACATCGTATGAACCTCATCCGACTCGTCGATTCCACCTTCATCTGATGAACAAGTCCTGTCCTCGACTCACCGAGTTGTATAAACAACTCATCGAATTCATCTTCGATCTTAAGGAGATTGCCTTGGACTCGTCGAGTTTGTTCTAGTACTCGTCGAGTCCCATGAACTCCAGGTCAAAAATTACGTTCAATGCGTTGGGTCACTCTTTCTGTCCGGTTACAACCCTTCTAACACTCAACTGAGTTCTTTTGACCTTCAACAGATATGGGACTCAAAACCTTGGACTCGCCGAGTCTGTCACATCCACACTCTAAATCCTCAATTTCTGATGTACAACCTTTTATCAAAAGGTAGATCCAAGCTTCTACAATCGATCTAGCACATAAAGTTACAAACTTTACGTGCTTGCATGGGACTTTGAGCTCAAAAAGACATAAAACAAGCTCTTATGATGCATAGGACCTTTCATGGGTGCAAAAGCAGTCCCCAACTGCCTTGTGACCCCCTTAATGACGTGATTCAGAAGCTCTAACCCCCAGCCATGTTTGCAATCATGGTTGGCCATCAAAAATGGCTTATAAAAACCCTAAAGCTCCCCAAAAAGGGATCTAACAAATGAAAGAGCAAGTTTACAGCTTCTTACCTTCAGTGAACTGTAGAAGGTCGGGTTCCCTTGGTCTTTACTTGCTTCCTCAAGTTTTCCTCCTTCCTTCTTAAGACTACAAGTACCAAAATCCACCAACAAGGTTTAGGTTGCTTCAATAACAGCTAGGGTTTCAATGAGAGGTGTTATGGGAGCATAAGAGACGTTATGGCCGACATAAAATTGTTTAAATAGGGTGCAAACCCTCGGATTAGGGTTTTTGTCTAGACAGAGTCTACTCGTCGACTCCGGGACCCGACTCGTCGAGTCCATCGCTTAAATCCCGCGTCCCGTCCCGTCCCGCTTCTACTCGGCTAGTTGGTCCTTCAACTCGCCAAGTCCAAGACCAAAAATGCAAAATACTTAGAAAGAAATACGTACCAAGACCCAGGTGCTACAAATCTCCCCCACTTATTTTAGACTTCGTCATCGAAGTCTGCTGCTCATTCCTAAAAACAGCTCTGGGTAATGCTCCATTATCTCATCCACCGGATCCCAAGTCCATTCTGAGCCCTTCCAGTGTTGCCATTGCACCTTCACGAGTTCCACCCTCTTGTTCCTCAAATCCTTCAACTTCCGGTCGAGGATTGCCACAGGCCGCTCGATGTAATTCAGGCTGTCATAAACCTGAATGTCCTCTAAGGGCACTACTGCCGAGTCATCCACCAGGCACTTTCGCAGCTGAGAAACATGGAAAGTGTTGTGTATCTGACTGAATTCGGATGACAGATCCAACCTATACGCCACCTTTCTCACCCGGGCAATAACCCTGAATGGTCCAATGCACCTGGGGCCCAATTTGCCCCGTTTCCTGAATCGGATAACGCCCTTCCATGGTGACACCATCAGGAGAACCATATCCCCGACCTGGAACTCCAGGTCTGATCGGTGCTTATCGGCATAGCTTTTCTTCCGACTCTGAGCAATCTAAATCCTGCTCCTGACCTGCTGAATCCTTTCTGTTGTCTTGAGCACTACATCGGTGCTCCCCATGACCCTCTGGCCAACCTCGCCCCAGCATATTAGGGTCCTGCACTTCCTTCCGTATAACATCTCAAAGGGAGGACGATCGATACTCGCGTGGTAGTTGTTGTTGTAGGAGAACTCAGCCAACGGAAGGTAAGTATCCCAACTACCTCCAAAATCTAACACACGCGCCCGCAGCATATCCTCCAGAGTCTGGATGGTCCACTCGCTCTGGCCATCCGTCTGCGGGTGAAAGGTGATGCTGAAATGTAGACGAGTGCCCAAATCGTCGTGGAATTTCTTCCAAAAGCTGGAAGTGAACCGAACATCCCTGCCTGAAATTACCGACACTGGCACCCCATTCCGCGCCACCACCTCCTTGATATAGATGTCGGCCAGCTTTTCGGCCGAAATACTCTCCTGAATCGGAACAAAGTGGGCGTTCTTGGTCAACCGATCGACGATGTCCCAAATCGAATCCACTCCCCATGCGGTCCTGAGAAGTTTTGTGATAAAATCCATCGTAATGTCTTCCCATTTCCACAGCGGGATATCCAACGGCTGCATCTTGTCGTGAGGTCTCTGATGCTCGGCCTTGACCTTCCTACAGGTCAAGCACCGCTCCACGAACCATGCCACATCCCACTTCATACCGGGCCACCAATAGTCCAGACGAAGATCCCTATACATCTTCGTCTCCCCGGGATGAATGGAGAATCGGGATTTGTGCGCCTCCTCCATCAGAACCTGGCGCACACCCTCGTGGTACGGCACTCACACCCTACGGTGTATTGTATGTAGTCCTCGGTTGTCATAGTCGAAGGAGGAAACCTGCCCCACTATCCGCTCGCTCTTCCGATGTTCCTCCTTCATGGCCTCCTGTTGGGCCTCCCGAATCCACTCCAAAAGCAGAGTCACCACTATCATCCTCAGACAGACATACCTTATCGGCGCTTCCTTGGGGCTAAGCGCGTCGGCCACCATATTGGCCTTTCCCGGGTGGTAGAGGATCTCACAGTCATAATCCTTTACAACATCAAGCCACCGACGCTGCCTCATATTCAGATTTGGTTGGTCCATGAGATACCTCAGGCACTTGTGGTCCGTGTAAATCATACAACGAACCCCATAGAGGTAATGACGCCAAACCTTGAGGGCGAACACAACAGCCCCCAACTCCAAATCGTATGTCGGGTAATTCGCCTCGTGATGCTTCAGCCGCCTCGAAGCGTAAGCAATGACATGCCCTCTCTGCATCAATACTGCGCCCAAACCCGAGATGGACGCATCATAGTACACGACGAAATCCTCCATGCCCTCCGGAAGGGCTAAGATTGGCACCTCGCACAATCTCTGCCTCAATGTCTCGAATGCAGCCTACTGCTTGGGCCCCCAACGAAACACCACGACCTTCCTCGTTAGCCTGGTCAGGGGTACGACTATGTTGGAGAAATCCTGGATGAATCTCCGATAGTAGCCGGCTAATCCTAGGAAACTCCGAATCTTAAATGGAGACCTCGGAACCTCCTATCTCATCACGACCTCCACTTTGGCCGGATCTACCGAAATCCCGTTTTGGTTGACAAGGTGCCCAAGAAATTGCACCTCGTGCAACCAGAACTCACACTTGGAGAACTTAGCATACAAGTTCTCCCTTCTCAAATTCTCCAGAACCTCTCGCATATGCTCCTCGTGCTCGCCCTGCGTCTTGGAATAAACCAATATGTCATCGATGAAAACTATCACAGACCGATCTAGCATCGGTCTGCACACACGGTTCATGAGATCCATGAACGCAGCAGGAGCATTGGTGAGCCCGAAAGGCATCACTACAAACTCATAGTGACCATAACATGTCTGTAAGGCAGTTTTCTACACATCCTCCTCTCTGACCCTCATCTGGTGGTATCCTGAATGCAGATCAATCTTGGAGAACCAAGATGCTCCCTGTAGCTGGTCAAAGAGATCATCGATCCGCGGGAGTGGGTAACGGTTCTTCATCGTCACCTTATTCAGCTCCCGATAATCTATACACATCCGATGCGACCCGTCCTTCTTCTTCACAAACAGAATCGCGGCTCCCCAGGGTGAACTGCTCGGTCTAATGAACCCCTTATCTAACAGCTCCTGCAGCTATGTAGACAGCTCCAACATCTCAGGAGGAGCCAACCGATATGGTGCCTTGGCTATCGGAGCCGCACCAGGGACTAGGTCGATCCTGAACTCCACCTGTCTCTCCGGAGGTATCCCAGGCAACTCCTCGGGGAATACATCTGTAAACTCTCGCACCACGGGCACATCTCCCACTGTCGCCTTTCCCGCCTCCCGGGTATCCATAACATAGGCGACATAACCTGCACAACCCTGCTAGAGGTAGCACCTAACCCTCGTTGCCGAACATAAGGCTGGTCCTCGTTGTGGCCTTTCACCCTGAACCACCAGCTCTCCCCCACTAGGGGTCCTGATCCGCACTGACTGTTGCGCGCAGTCGATCACTGCCCCATTGGGGCTCAGCCAATCCATACCAATAATAACCTTGTTCCCCCACAAAGGTATGGGAACCAAGTCCACCAGGTAAAACACAATCCCGGTAGACCTCTGACGCTCGCACAAACCGGTCGTCCGCAATATCGACCTCTAGAGGGCAATACAACATACCCGAAGACTCAGGAAACTTCTTGCTAAGCGCAAGAGAGACAAATGATCGGGTAGCACCCGAATCAAACAACACCTGAATTGGGATACCGTTCACATGGAACGATCCTAAGCAAGGCACATAATATATCAGAATCACAACGACATAACATAAAAGCATAAATAAGAAATCATACCCATCACCACATCGGGTGCAGCGCGTGCCTCCTCGGCTGTCAGCTGAAACGCTCGGCTTTGAACCACTGGATCCTCCGACTTGACCTTCCGGCCATCCATAACCCGTGCTATTGCTGGAGTCGGCGCCACTGTCGGCGCCGCTGCTCCTGTGAATTTAGGGAAATTGGCCTTTTTATGGACCTTCTGATTGCAATGAAAGCAAATCAGGTCTGATGTCTAAATCGCAGGAGTAGGGGCAGTACAATCTCTGCCAAAATGCCCATCCTTGCCACACTTATAGCTGCCTGATCCCGGCCCAGTATGACAAGCCCCCTCATGTGACCGACCGCATTTCCTATAGTAGTCCCGTCCTGACTGGCCTTTCGGCCTACCATCAGATCCCTTGGGTTTCTTCCCCGAAGCCCCCGTCGTCCGCCCCTCCTCTGTCGTCCTCTTCCAGATGTGCTCCGAATCAATCTCCCTCTCCCTAGCCCTGGAAATCATGGAATCCAGGGTAGGGCAAGCTGAAAAACTGACATGCTCTCGGATGTCAGCTCGTAGCATGTCATGGTAGTGGGTCCTCTTCATGTCCTCATCACCCGCATATTGGGGCACCAACAAAGCCCTCTCACGAAACTTGGCAGTGATCTCCGCCACAGTCTCTGTAGTCTATCTCATATCCAAGAACTCCCTGGCCAGCTGCTGAAGCTCCACAACTGGTGCGAACTCGGCCCTGAATCAGGCCACAAAATCTGACCACGTCATAGCCTCAATGGCTGGGGCTCCCAACGTGTCACCAATCAATTCCCACCAATCTCTGGCTCGGTCCCTCAAACATCTTGCAACGAAACGGACCTTCGACCCTTCCGGGCAGAAGCTAGTCAGCTGCGCAAACTCGATGTCTGCAGTCCATCTCCTAGAGGCAATGGGGTCCTTCACCCCATGGAAATCCGACGCACCACTCCCTCTGAAGTCCTTAAAGGACAGTGTGCACGTGCTCGTCTGGCCAGACGCCAGATCACTCCTGAACGATCGGAGGCGATCCTCCATCAGCTCAATGATCCCCTCCTTAATCGACCTGAAGATAACCGGTGTCGCATCAAGGATACCTCTTGTGATCTCGAACGCAATGAACTCGCGTAATCCATCATCCACATGCTCGGATCCTGCACCCGAGCCCGATCCTGACCCGGATCCTAAAACCTCCCACTCCATGTCGCGTGACCACCATTCTGAAAATGAACATACTATTGTCAGGGTCACATACACTTTCCAAGTTTCCTGGTTCCATCTAGGCCCTCCTTGACTAGAGTACGGATCCTCTGCTTTAAGTAGTACGGGCCCACACTACCTTCCACATCTATCTGTACTTTCCTCAAGGATTGCTTCGACTTTGCCAAGTCCCTTTTTCCGATACCCTTTCCACTGACCTCATCCTAGGCTTCCTAAGGGCACTCTCCGACCTACTCTCCGCCATCAGTTGCACTAGGAGTCCCCACCACCTCCCCCTAACTAGCTTTCGGATATTGTTACATATCCGTTCCTTAGTTAGTCGAAGTTGGCCAGAACCCCCATAGCACAAAGCAAGCAGCATTCGTGCATTGAGTAACCAAACCAGGCATAACCTACACATGCCATCCTACTGCTGACTAATAAGTCCTTGCATACAGCTCATACAACTGGCATATAAGGCATCCTTCCTAGACCCTTAGCCCTAACTAGCATGTAGTTTTCAGAATCATATATCAGGCACACAAAGCATCCTCCTAGATCCTTAGTCCTATTCTAGCATGCAGTTCTCTGAATCAAAACCATATAACATAACATAGCAAGTATGGGTATCTTGGGGAAAAATTACTTGAGCCCGGCCCGTCGCACGCAACACACACTTCGTCTTTCTTAAAATTTCTCAATTTAGATTTTAGAAAACCATCTTCCTTGTAAAAATCTTTTAGTCCCTCGGTTTGAGTCCAGACACCCCCGAGGGTGTGTCCGAATCCCTCAAACCAGGGCTCTGATACCAACTTGTAACATCCCAAAATTCAAGCCCGAAAATTTCATTTTTGAATTAATATGTTTAATAAACATTTTACCAAAACATTGTCGATTAAACAACACCTTACAAAATCATAATGTTGTGTCTTAAACCATGACATCAAAAGTAATGAAAATCATAGTACAATCCGAGAAACTAAATGCGGAAACCATGTGTGTGTGTGATGCGCTGCTACACCGCCGGCTCCTTCCCCTTCTACGAAGAGGTACCTGAAACCAAAACCAAAACTGTAAGCACAAAGCTTAGTGAGTTCCCTCATCATACCACATACCATACAATATCGTCGGTATCTTTCAACCGGTAACCTTCATCGGTATCTTTCAACCGGTAACCATCATCGGTATCTTTCAACCGGTAACTGCCATCGGTATCTTTCAACCGGTAACTGGGGACTATTTCACCCGACCACTAGCATGCAACAACAAATATAAGCATACAATCAGTCATATCCGGGTACTGACCTACCCCTAGGTCCTAAGGACCACAATCAAGGAAGATAATCCCTACTACACACATAACATGTCTTACAGCTAAATCTCATGACCAACACACATAACCAGACCAAGATAATTATAATAAAGACAATCATCTTCTAAATACCCCTTTTTGGTGGGTCGGCATTGTGGCCTTAGACCCACCCCTACTGGAAGTTAACTCACCTCAATGTCGTGCAGTGTTTGAATTATCCTCGGTGCACAAGTCGACTCCCTTCGACTCATCGATTCCTACATGACAATCTTCAAGTCAACACACAACTCGTGCAACCCTAAACAGGGTCAGTCCAAGTCTAGTCAAAGTCAAATTCAAGTTCACCCGACTCGCCGAGTTGGGCCGTCAACTGGTCGAGTCCCTAACCCTTTACTCGTCCTTATCCATGACTCGACTCGTCGAGTTTGGCAACGACTCGATGAGTTCCTATCTCATATGAAAATCATATGAACCTTATCCGAATCGTCGAGTTGTATGAACACTCGTCGATTCCACCTTCATCTGATGAACAAGTCCTGTCCTCGACTCGCCGAGTTGTATGAACATCTCGTCAAGTTCATCTCAGATCTTAAGGAGATTACCTTGGACTCGTCGAGTCTGTTCTAGTACTCATCGAGTCCCATGAACTGCAGGTCAAAAATTATGTCCAATGTGTTGGGTCACTCTTTCTGTCCGGTTACAACCCTTCTAACACTCAACTGAGTTCTTTTGACCTTCAATAGATATGGGACTCAAAATCTTGGACTCGTCGAGTCCCAGGAATGGACTCGCCGAGTCTATCATGTCCACACTCTAAATCCTCGATTTCTGATGTACAACCTTTGATCAAAAGGTAGATCCAAGCTTCTACAATTGATCTAGCACGTAAAGTTACAAACTTTACGTGCTTGCATGGGACTTTGAGCTCAAAAAGACATAAAACAAGCTCTTATGATGCATGGGACCTTTCATGGGTGCAAAAGCAGTCCCAACTGCCTTGTGACCCCCTTAATGACGTGATTCAGAAGCTCTAACCCCCAACCATGTTTGCAATCATGGTTGGCCATCAAAAATGGCTTATAAACGCCCTAAATCTCCCCAAAAAGGGATCTAACAAATGAAAGAGCAAGGTTACAGCTTTTTACCTTCAATGAACTGTAGAAGGTCGGGTTCCCTTGGTCTTTATTTGCTTCCTCAAGCTTTCCTCCTTCCTTCTTAAGACTACAAGTACCAAAATCCACCTACAAGGCTTAGGTTGCTTCAATAACGGCTAGGGTTTCAATGAGAGGTGTTATGGGAGCATAAGGGACGTTGTGGCCGACATAACACTATTTTAATAGGGTGCAAACCCTCGGATTAGGGTTTTTGTCCAGACAGAGTCTACTCGTCGAGTCCGGGACTCGAATCGTCGAGTCCATCGCTTAAATCCCACATCCCGTCCCGCTTCTACTCGGCGAGTTGGTCCTTCAACTCGCCGAGTCCAAGGCCAAAAATGAAAAATACTTAGAAATAAATACGTACCAAGACCCAGGTGCTACAGACATACCAGACAACCTAAGTAACACCGCCACAAACCCAAGAATACCACAAACTTCCCAAGGCAAATGAAACCAACCCTCGTAAGGTTCTAGAAGCAGGAGATGAAGTAATTTCTTGCAACCTGATCACATCTGCTCCCTCTAAAATCTGAAGTTTCGAGATGGTCTGTCTCCCTGAGAGACTGCCCACATCGAATCATCATCGAACTGATCCCACGAGAAAACCAGCGTAAATAGAATACTTTCCACCCATAATACCTTGAGGCTTCCAAAAGGACAAAATCACCGGTCAACTACGGCTACCGAATAACAAGAAATTCCACACACGGACCCCAAATCACTAAAGTCACTCCAAATCCTCTTGCTTCTATATAGATGCTTTCCTGAAGAATGACGAGGACCTCTCTGGTCCTAATCTTGACTGCCAACTATCTGAAACACCGGACACCTACCCGATCACTGAGCCAGAAACACACGTACAACAGTCCCACATGATCTACGAAGGCTACCTTGTCTGACAATAATTGTCCTACCTATACAGCCACTCATGGCTTTTTCCATCTATTTGATCCATCCGATCATGATAGGCTGACAACCTGTCGCCACTGAATCTAACGCAAAAGGTGAATGCTACCAGAATGGCTGTAGTCTTACATTATATCCAGTCTCCTTCAACCTACCGACTCCTGATTTCAAATTTTTTTGCGACCTGCTCACAACCTTGCAAACTGGCCCACATTGGCCTAAGTCATCTGAACGAATTCATGAATGCTACAGCTACACCTGCAGACTTACAACACTTCCCATAATATCTGGCCGTTTGTGAATGCTACAGCTACCCCTGTAGCTTACAACACTTCCCGCACCATATGGCTGATAGTGAATGCTACGAAACCCCTGTAGTCTTACAACACCTTCTGCACCATCTGGCTACTAATGAATGCTACGGAACCCCCATAGTCTTACAACACTTTCTACACCATCTGGCTGCTAGTGAATGCTACGGAACCCCCGTAGTCTTACAACACTTCCGCCTTGACACCAACACAACCCAATCCCTTGCCCCTAACTTATCAATTCAAATCGCATACAGAGTCGAGCATGCACTCGACTGAACACACAAACTGAAGTCAATCCATGACCGGAACCCCAACTTGATTCCCTAATTTCTGCTATCAAGCACCAATGAGACGCGATTCATATGCTGGGAAATTTTACAGAACTCCAACTCAGACAACCCTCAAACCAAACAACCACTTTGAGCCACCATTTTCCTTGTTGGGGATGAGAAACTCATCCTGATCTCATACCTGCTCCTGAATACTTGCGCGATTCTCCCCCACTTAGATTCAACTAAATCCATTTGACACACGAAAATTGAAAGATTCTCAATCCTTCTTACGTTCCAATAATCAATCTGTTGATGACCGGTGCTTACCAAACTAGTGCATCATAAGAAACCCTTCCCAAAACAACACAACTTCCGAAAACCAGCTAGCATCTCTTGAATCCCAACCATATCAATGAATTCAGATGCTTAAAATGATATCACACTCAGATACTGCTGTCCAAAGAACACATATCAATGAATTCTTAGCAACAATTCTCTCTTCCCTTGGTAATCCCGATTGTTCTTCCAAACAAAAATACTCAGGCTACTGAAACTAGTCATAACTCCCTCGTACCAGCCCTTGAACCAACCCGAGTACACCCTAGATGACATCCGAGCACTAGTAACCTGCTACTTATAAGGAGACGACCTCATACTACACCACCAAAGATTCATGGTATGTAGATGGCATGTAACCTTCCCTGAAGATAAGTGACTCAACCACCAACAGAGATAACAATTCCATGACATGCTTATGTCACGCTGATGCGAGATTACCGTTACAAATACATGTAAAGCTGGAAGAAAGGCAAAAGGGTACGTACCCTGCACCATCGCCTGCTGAAGTTCCGATCTCCCATGCCTGGTATTATGAAGTGTATCCCATCTCTGTTGGGGCTCCTGCCTTACCCTCTCATTCATCAGTGATCCTCCAAATAACTGGAGCAGGTGCACTCTTCGCTCCTCCCTGATCATCATGCAATCGTCCTTCTTGTCGCCCACCTGATCAGAATGAAAATATAATGGGCTTCCCCCCCCCCCCCCCCCCGGGGGGGGGGGGGGGAATCCATTCTGTTGTAACCAACCCTACTACACTTGTAGCAACCCAGACCCCTTAACCGATTTCTAACAGGGACTCAGAACAATAATGGTACACGCGGGATCCGTTCCGCGAGATACATCCGTCGGAAGAGTTCTCAAAGATTCCTTGACATGCTGAATGACATCTGACAACCCTTGCTAACCCAAACAATAGCATAGAACCACCCTGAGATCTAACTTATCACAATTCCAAAGAGATACAAATTCCCGATATCCATCGGAAATGGACGAAGATAGCATATCTGCAAACATCTGTAGGAATCCTGACCACCTCCTCCCGAGTTACCTCGACCATCCTAAGAACATGATGTAAAACTTTATTCCGATCCCAATGACAATCCAAATCCTTGGAACGAAACTCCATCTTGTAGTTTCCGCAAGCGTTGCACTGGATCCGTCCTTCTGGCCTCTCAAAAGCTATTCCGAACTAATAGGTCTCCGCTCGAGATCCTTCACTAATCCACCTTACCTGAACCTCTCTCATAGAGGTATTCCTAATCAATCTTTCACCCTCGACTCTGGTATCCATATCATTCAGGGTCTCGCACCCTGACACACTCACCAACTCAATCGTCAACGGCTAATCTGCAATAGTTGGAGCAACCTATGCTCTAAACCGACTACAAACTACTCCTAAGACATAGTCTTAAATCCCAAAGTGCAATAAATCGCACCATCAATCCGAATAGTCTGATACAAGAGATCCACGACGAACTGAGCCTCAACTCCTAAGGGGGTTGGGACTAGTGCGGAAAACACTTTCCATCTCCCTAACCCCAACGCGAACTCATATCCCTGGCAGTCCCTTACTAACTAGCTCACCACCGAAGCCGAATCCAAACCCTGGTCCTTCCTCGTGTGTACTCATCCTCATCTGGAAAAGAAACTATCCCCTCAATCCAAACATAACCAAGAGTTCTCCTTCCCATAGGCTTCTTAGATTCTCCAAGACTCTCACCGATTCGAGTATGGATACCGTGCTTTCAGTAGTATGGGCCCATACTACCTTCCACACCTATCCATACTTTCCTCAGCAATCCTCTAAATCCTCTAAGTCACCTATCCCACTGATGCACCAAATATCCGCCAAACAGTAACACAATACCTACCGAAGCACCTCCTATTCTCCCCTAGGCTCCCAACCTCACTGAATCACCCCGCTAACTCACTGGAGCATATCCTAGGCTTTCCTAGGTTCCCAACCTTGCCCTGCCATCAGTTGTTGAGGAACTCCCATCACTCAAGAGTTTCACAAAGCACAAAGCAAGCAACATTCATGCAGTAGTACTCCGATCCAAAGAACTGCCATAGAACATTTCGCCCACATATCGCAGTTCGCGCTATCCGCATCCATCCATCCTCACTGTCGGCTGCCTTATGCATGAAAATTATACACATAACAGGATCTAATAGACTGTTGAATAATCGACTCTACCCTAGGACCATAACCAGACAAGGAATGAGAAATAAGGACAAATCAATTATTCTAAGGCTATAAGATCCTAACCGTATACAATTTTAAAAGCAAACACATAGCAGTTACTAATACCAATAATCATTCTCATTCTAGCATGGCATCAAATATTCCCAATGCTACAAGCACCACATATCAGGCCAACCTATTGTTGACTACTCAGCACTAGCATGCAAGTCTACTAGCTCATACAACATATACAAGCATCTCCCCTAGCCCTAACCAGCATGCGATTCACAGATTCATAAACCAAGTCATAACAGACAACATATGTAGGTATTCTGGGGAAACTTACTTGAGCTCGGTTGATTGCATGCACCACACCCTTTCTTGTCTTAGAGAATCTTTTCATTGAAAACATTTACTTTTGATTTTTTTTTTGTTTGAAAACTTTACAGATCCTCAGTTAGAGTTCAGACACACCCGAAGGTATATCCGAATCCCTCAAACCAAGGCTCTGATACCAACTTGTAACGGCCCAAAAATCAAGGGTAAAATTTTCATTTTTAATATAACTGAAACATTGATATCATCTATTTCAAACATTCAAATCATCATTAAATAAACATTTATCAGATTTCATCCCAAAATCATTCATTGCTGAAATCATAGGTGTGTGCACTGCGATCAATCCGAGCTCTTCCTTTCCAAATCGATGATACCTGAAACCAAAACTGTAAAACCGTAAGCACAAAGCTTAGTGAGTCCCCCAGAGCATACCCCACACACAATCCACATAACACATACCATATTAGCTATAAAAGCTACATATATCACATAAGCCATACATACAAACATATGGGTTGCCATGGAAACCCTCCAAGGTCTTATACCATGTGCCAAGGGAACCCCCATATGGTCACAATCCACTGCCATGGGAACCCCCGAGGTCTTTACTACCAAAAACAAATCATGCAAAGTAAACATACTAGGATGCCATGGAAACCTTCCAGGGTCTTATACCATGTGCCATGGGAACCCCCACATGGTCACAATCCACTGCCACGGGAACATCTCGTGGTCTTCCATGCAAGCATCACAAAGACAACTAGCATATCAAATACCACACAATCAACTAGCATACCATATATAACTAATTTCCACGAGAACCCCCACATGGTCACATAAATAATACATAATGTATCGATGGCACATTGACAATAATCATCACACCTAAATAAATGGGCCGGCCTTGGTGCCTTAGACCTATTGGTATGGTGAGAAGACTCACCTCGCACTGTAGAAGCTTCCCACATGAATTCCTTAGTTGCTGCCCCGCCAGCTTCCCGAACTGTCACTACCAATCAATATACCCAATTAGTATTTGGGTCCCATACCATAATCCTTAATCCATGCATGGGGTAAAATGACTATTCTACCTCTGGCCTAGTATGATTCAAAACTAAGGCCCAAACCCAAATCAAAAGCGCAACATTATAATGTCAATAAAACCATTAATGGCCTAATTTTCCAAATTAGGCCCGAACCTTTCTAATGGACCTTATACTAAAGCCCAATATTCTCTTTAGTCAATAATCCTGCCCTCAATTGGCCCACAAAGGCCCACAACAACCTAATCCAAGAATTGGCCTAAACCGAGGCCCACAATGTGAAGTCCATTTCTATATTGGGCCACAAGGCCAAATGGGCCCAACTATTCCAATATTGGCCCAAGATACATTCAGACCCTACAAACTGCAATTCCATGCCCAAAACCATTACGACCCAAAGGTCCAAAGTCCACTAAGGCCCAAGTCCTCCTAAGAGCGTACACCTAGCGTACCTCTTTTGTACACTTAGCGTACTGGGCAAATGGACTGTACAAGCAACGTACTACATAGTACGCCAAACGTACATACAACTCATGCACAAAATCCATTACGTGCTAATACTTGATCCAACAAGTCTAAATCATAGATCTGAGCTATACTTAATGTCTAAACCCATAAAGTCACTGACTTGGTGATTTTGCATGCCCCAAACAAACCTAAACTCCAAAAATGGCATTATACTTCCATAAAGGTGACCCTAAATCACGCATGAACCCATTAAGACCTTCAAGATGGCAACTTTCTGTCTTAGGGACTCAAATAGCATCAAGGGTGGGAACCCCCAAGTCTAAGAATCAAATTTGAACCATAAAGCTTCATCATTGGGACCAAAAAGGAATCAAAACCCAAAAATGGTAGATCTAAGAGATGAATGATCAAGTTCAAAGCTTTATACCTTCATCAAGATGAGAATGAGTCCTAAAAGCCAGATCCATAAGCTCCTCCTTGATTCCCATCTTTGCATTAAACTCCTTTTTCTTGAAAATGGATGAAACACCCCAAAAATGGACTCCATAAGCTCAAAATGCCACCATGGATGATATATGACGATTAGGGATGTTAATGGGGGCAAACGAGAGCGGTAATAGTCGAGATAGGAATGGCTAATATGTCTATTGCAATCAAACACAATGTAGGATACTTAACCCCATTTAACTTCCACCAACCTAACACATCAAACTCATGAATCCGGGGTAAAGTGCCTTCCTCTAAGTACCTTTCTAAATCATTTTTTACAAAAACTTCACTAGTAGAAGAATTCCATGAAAATAAATCATCTAATGAGTCAATGTCACTTGCAGGAGCTACATCTCGACTAGAAGTGGGCTTAGTAGTAATATCATTATTACTTGTTTGACTCATAACACTTGACTCATATCGCATATATATATATATATATATATATATATATATATATATATATATATATATATATTTATATATATATATATATATATATATATATATATATATATCTTCACAAATTTGATGCACTTTCTGAATTTCATCTTTTGCATTATCTACTCCACAGATAATAGGAAAAAAAAATACTCTAGGAGCTTCATCTTAAACCTTGGATCCAATATCGTCATCATATCCAACACCCCGTGACTTTCTTTCCAATACTCATCAAACTTTGTAATCATATTTCCTGACATTTCGCTTATTTCAATGAAACTAGATGTATCCCATTTCTTTAGAGCAATCTTTATTTCACATATTTTGGGGAAAAATGTCGGTTGTTGGATATTTTGTTCCCAAAAATAATTCTGTGACATTATAAAAGATTTTTATTCTATCACAAAGCTCAATTGCCAAAGCCCACTCTTTCTTATCAGGTGCATTCTTATATTGGGGCTCACGTTGTTGTAATCGATAAAACACCTTCTTGTATTTCAAAGTTTTTGAAAGCATTAAATACGCAGATTTCCATCGTGTTTTACAATCAACAACTAGGCTTTTTTCACAAGAAACATTCTCACACTTTGCATTTTTTTTTTGAAATGTATCAAGTCTTTTGGTGTAGCTGTCCGAAAACTACAACTGTTACGCACTTTCTCAATCCCATGTCCAAAATCATCCAACTCACTCCTCACAATTAAATTCAAAATATGCGCAACACATCGCATATGAAACAAGCTTCTACCCAAAATCAAGCTATCGAAAGGTAGTTTGCCTACCATCAAATCTATCATGCAATTATTTGTTGACATCAGATCTAGCTGTGTTTCTACAAATAGGCCTAAAAAGTGGTTGGAGCCCCTGACAAAAATCTCTAAAGCCTTCATGTTCAAAAATTCTAAGTGGGTAATCATGTTTTGTGATCATTTTAGCAAGATCGGTTCGCGAATCGTCATAATTAAACCGATGTGTTGCTAAAATTGATCCCCCACTTTCATCCGTCTTAGATCTTTTTCCGGTTAACTGAATATGAAAATCATCATTTTTCTTTTGCCCAATTCGTATTTTGCATGACTTATGGTGAGATTGCATCCCTTTTGTTCCATTTTTCGTTGTATAAGTAATTTCCTTTCTACAATACTTACAAACAACCTTTTTGGTTCCATTAACTTCTTCATAGGTGAAATGACGCCACATTAGAGATGCGAATTTAATTTGTTTCTTGTTACAGTTAACTGTAGAATTAGCGGTATCATTAACCGTGTTTGAATCATTGGGTTGACTTGGTTCTACTGAAGACATGATTACAAAAATCTGAAAATGGTTCACAAAAACAATTGGTGAGAAATCTTGTATATGACTTATCAAACAATGTATATGACTTATCTAGCTAAAAAATACATGTAAGGCATAATGTATGATGTAAGCATCGTGTTTCATTAATCCAATACTGACGATTTGTCAAAATCCATGGACATATGTATGATGTAACTACATGAAAAAACTTACACTTTTTATAAATTGATAAGTACATGTAAGCTGCAAGCAACAACATAAATCGTGTTCTGATGTAAATCGATTTAAAGATTTAGGGACACAAGATTTGGTGCAAGGATCATAGATTATACAAGATTTAAAGAAATGAGACAATCAAATCTAAGAAAGAACCAAGTTCTAAGGAGAACATTCTATGATTTTTTATTAGTGCTAAAAGGTTGTAAATCTTTTGATTTTGTGGCAAATCTATGGCCTCTTTTGGATTAAAAAATTAATTAAATTAGTTATTAATTTAGCAACAACACTTTTTATATTCACAGTTGACTATAAGTGTAAAATTGATAAGTACATGTAAGCAGCAAGCAACATAATTACACATTATAAATCATTGATAGCAGCAAGCAGTAATATAAATCGAGTTCTATATAAATCGTGTTCTGATGTAAATCGATTTATGATATAAATTATGATACATTGTATGAAATTATGAAACCCCGAAGAGCTTAATTGCAAGCAACATAAATTGATAGTAGCAAGTGATAGAAATTGATAGCAGCAGAAATTGGTGACTGAGAAAAAGAATTACAAAAATCGTGAGGCAAGGGGTACGATACCGTCAAATGCGGAAGGCGTCGGCGACGGTGACGGCAGAAAGCTGAAGTCGCAGGTTGCCGGTGGGAGGTTGAGACTTGGAGAAGTCGTAGTCGCAGTCGCCAGTAGGAGTACACATCGTCGCCTCGTCGGGTCCTGCCGCCTACGGCAATGGGAAGGAAGCAGAAGTCCTCGAAGATAGAAAGTGGCCATTCCCCATTCCTCCATTCGTATTGTGAAGTGAACTGAAGACTGGAGACAGAAGTATTGACGGAACACGGAAGTAAGGGAGATTGCGAGAAGCCGAGAAGCCCTAATTTTCCGTTTGTATTTTCCATTATATATATATATATATATATATATATATATATATATATATATATACATATATATATATATATAAACGGCCCCCCCGCGGGAGTACAAGACGGAAATACTCACTCCCGCCCCCGGTCCCGAAAATAAACTGGTGTTAATATCGCCCCCGCCCCCGCTCCTGCTCCCAAATTTTTTTTTAAAATTAGTCTCATACGGTATCGGGGTCCCGCGAGGGTTTTTGACATCCCTAATGACGATTTCTAGGGTTTAGAGGGGTGGAGGCTGAAGATATTAGGGTTAGGTTATGAGATAAGGAGCTTAAATAGGGTCCAAGACCCTAAAATAGGGTTCTACTCTGACTAGAGTACGTCCAACGTACTTTGGGGAACATTCGCAACCATGGTGGTTAGTACGCTGAGCGTACTCCAAGGTACGCCCAGCGTACTACCTTCTTCACTAGTATGCCCCGTGTACTCGGCTAAGCCTGAAAACCACGAAACTTCCAAAGGCCATAACTTCTTCGTTATAAGCCCGATTCTGACGATCCTTATATCCACGGAAAGGTGAAGAGAAGCCCTACACTTCTATCATCTTAAAACTTTCTTAATACCTTCCTAATAAAAAATCCATTTTCCAAAAAAGCCTGAACTGCCACTTTACCAAGATACCCCTAGGCTCTAAAACACGAACCGAACACCCGGATCACTTCTAATACATCACTTGCACCCAAATGGGCCTAGATATTACCTTCCCAAAATCCATAATACTTATAAAGACCGACCTTCGAGCCACAGCCTCAGACTAAGAGTCAGTTCGGAACAGAGCGTTACACCTTCCATCCCTAACTCTTTTCCTCCACGACTTGGTTGCATCGTTTGGAAAATGATCAAGCTTATTTATAGGCATTTTGGGATAGTTCCCGAACCCCTAGAACATTAAGATACTACATAAATAACTTATAAACTTAGAAACTTTCATTAGAGATATATAGGTGTCTCAAAAGACTAGTGTAACTCAAAAAATTGGTCAGATTAAAATGACCTCAACCACTAGATTGCTTTTATGAAAAATGTCAACTTATAAATGTAACAGCCCGGAATCTCAGGTATTGTTAAATTATGTTTTTGGGGTGATTTAAGAGGGGACTCGGCGAGTTGGAGCCTAGACTCGCCGAGTAGGATCGCAGACTTGGTCGCGGGTTCGCGACTGGACTCGACGAGTCCAGATATGGACTCGGCGAGTCTACGCTGTTTAGCGAAAACCCTAACCATTCAGGTTTGGGTCGTATATAACGCACTATATGCCGTCATTGTTCGTCTTTTAGTCGATTGAGAAGAACCCTAAGCGGCTGTGGGCATCTAGAGCAAGATTGAAGGCCATTGGTGACTTGAAGAAATTGTGGTGCAAGGAGGAGAAGAGTTTTGGCTAAAGGAACTGCAAGGGATTCGAGTTCTGAAGTTTGGGGACACAGAGAGTGCGTTATTCAGGTAACATTTCGGATAATTTCTGTTATATTGATGTGTGCATGGATCTAGGGTTTATGGAACCCATTTGGTGATTAGATGAATTATTACCTTGTTACCCAAACGAATATAACCCTGTATTAGGACCTTTAGAGGTCCAGAAGGTCCCATGCTTGTGTATTTCGGAACCATACTTATCCCAGAATGCAGTTTGAGCGGTTGCATGGCATGGACTCGCCGAGTCGATGAACAGACTCGGCGAGTAGCTTGAAGATTAACTGGGACTCGTCGAGTTGTTCTTCAGACTCGGCGAGTTGAGTCGGGGTGGCCCCGCGATTCTTCCAGGAGTAACTCGTCGGGTCAAGGAGGATACTCGACGAGTAGATAGGGACTCTCAGAGAGTTGGAGGACGTCTAGACTCGCCGAGTCGCCATGGCACTCGCCGAGTCCGGTCGAGTTGACCGTTGACCGTTGACCAGAGTTGACCTAAGTCTGACTTCTTAGGGATAGTCACACTTAGAAGATATAAGTGTTAATGAGAGATATGTGATGTTATAGGGAGGTTGTAGCTCGTCGGATTGTGCACGAGTGATTTCAGGATTTGCTAGCTTTCAGCATTTACGAGGTGAGTCTTCTCACTACACTGTACCCGGAAGGGTTTGACTGTGTGACCGGAAGGTCAGATATGATATGTGATATGTATGCTATATGTGGTAAGTTATTTGTTGTATGTGCTATGTATGTTATGTGGGCCGGAAGGCAATATGTTATGGGCCGGAAGGCGATTATGTTATGGGCCGGAAGGCGTTGTGTTGAGGACCGGAAGGTCAGGACCTGGAAAGGCGTATGTGCGTAAGTGTATATTGGGGGACTCACTAAGCATTTATGCTTACAGTGGTTATGTATGTGTTTCAGGTACTAGCGAGGACCGTGGGAAGGCGCCGGCGTGATCGATACACACTGAAGAATGTTTTTATGATCTTGGGATTTAGACAGTTTGTAATTGACATGACACTTAAATTATTTATGCCTTGTTTTGAATGAAATTACTCTATTTATAAAAAGAAAATTTTGTTTGAAAATTTGCGTTGTTACAATTGGTATCAGAGCCTTGGTTTGAGGGATTCGGGTGCACCTTCGGGAGTAACTGAACTCAAACCGAGGATTTGAGGAATTTTTTTTTTAAATAAAGGCATAAACTTTTGTAAATGGTTTTGTGGTAAGCAAGAAAGAAGCAGTGTGTACGATCAGTCAGCGCCCGAACGGTAAAGATCCCCAAAATACCTTACAATGTTATATGATATAAATTGTTATGCATGCTAGAAGACTAGGTATTCATGATAGGACTAGAGTGGCCTGATTGGTGATGCCTTAGTCTAGGGAAGTTTGCCGATATGAGATGCTTTGCTAGTATGCGGGTAGATAGTGCATATCAGAAGTAGAGTACTCACTATCCGGGGGTTTGGGGAGGAAGACTTGGGATGAATGCTGATGCGGTGTGGTCGGTAGTATTAGGCCGGTACTACCAAAGACACCGGGTCAGTGGGAGACCCAAGTACGAATCCCTGGATATCGGAGACTGAGTAGGGTTGCGTTATCGAGTGCGATTACACTCGATGGAGTCTCTGATAGTTTTATGTTGTATTTCAGAGACATAATGGTTAGACCACGCCACGGAGCGAGTACGAGCAGTGTGAGTGACGAGGAGATTCGTCAGATGATTCACGAGGAGGTGGCGGCGGCGATCCGGGCTGAGATCCCGGAGATGTTTGGGTCTATTAAGACCACCCTGATGGAGACATTCGATGAGCGGTACGCCGCATTGACTGAGGCTGCAACCGCTGCAGCTACCGCAGCTGTGGCCGCTGCTAGGCCACAGGGGGGTGACTCGTTGCTGTTCCGAGAGTTCAGCAACACGAAGCCACCAGAGTTCGATGGGACGCAGGATCCGATTGCTGCGATGAGGTGGATCGCGGACATAGAGGGGTGCTTCTACACTTGTTCATGCCCGGAGCACCTGAGGGTACGGTTCGCTTTGAACCAGCTCCGTTTGGGAGCGAAGGACTGGTGGAAGTTCGTGACAGCGAACTTCACTTTGGCAGAGACTACAGCGGTGACATGGGAGGGGTTTACTGCCATGTTCAGGGATGAGTACGTTCCCCCGGTGGAGCGGGAACGATTGGTTCAAGAGTTCTTAACCCTCAAGCAGGGTACTGATTCGGTGGCGACGATCACGCGGAAGTTTCATGAGAGTGCAATGTTTTGCCATGAGCTGGTGTCCACAGAGCAGGCTCGGATGAGCCGGTACTTGGGTGTCTTGAGGAGGGATATCCGGGAGTTTGTGTCGAACTCCACCTATCATACTTTTATGGAGCTTCAGGCGAATGCCAGGAAGCGTGAGATCGAGTTGGAGACTCAGGCCAGGGAGGAGGCCGAGTCTCAGCAGGCAGACCGGCGGCCGCCTCAGTCTCAGCCGGCAGCCAAGAGGACCAAGTCCGCCGATTCGAGGACGGGAGGTTCGAAGAGCCGCACTTGTGTAAAGTGCGGCAAGGGTCACGATGGGGCGTGTCGAGCCGGTGCTTGCTACAAGTGCGGCAAGGAGGGGCACATTGCTAGGGAGTGCCCCAAGGGGTTTATGGTTTGCTTTCATTGCAACCAGACTGGCCATCAGAAGGCCGAGTGTTCTCAGCTTCGTCAGGGATCTGCACCTACTGCCAGGACTACTGAGGCTCGACCGGTGAAGGTCGAGGCCCCGAGGGCTCGTGGGAGAGCCTTTCGGCTGACTGCGGAGGAGGTCCGCACTGCCCCCGATGTCGTGGCAGGTATGTTGTAATTCATGTATTTATTTTAATGTCGAGATGTTATGCTTATGTTATTATATGCGTAGGTACTTTCCTTGTGAACTCTGTGCCTGCCTTAGTGTTATTTGACTCGGGTGCGAGTAGGTCCTTTGTGTCCTTAGCCTTTAGTCAGCATATCAGCGCTAGTCGTGAGTCGTTGAGTCGACCTTTGAGAGTTTCTATAGCTGACGAGAAAGTGATTTGTGCCACGGAGGTTCTTCGGGGATGTGTACTAGAGATTTTCGGGGTTGAATTCCCGATTGACCTGATTCCTATTGCGATGGGTGATGTCTGTGTCATCGTGGGCATGGACTGGTTGAGCCGATTCGGCGCTGTCATCGACTGTGAACGTCAGCTGGTGACTATACGAGACCATAGTGGGGGAGTTCTTTCGGTGTACGGCGAGGGTACCCGTTCGGGATCAGCTTTTTGTTCGGCCGCTAGGGCGAGGCAGTGTCTACAGCAGGGCTGTAAGGGTTTTGTGGCGTATGTGATGGATACGCGGGAGGTCTCCGAGAGACCGAAGTCAGTTGAGAAGGTCCCTGTGGTGCGTGAGTTTCCAGATGTTTTCCCCGAGGAACTGCCGGGAGTACCTCCTGTGAGGCAAGTAGAGTTTGGTATCGATCTGGTTCCGGGGGCCGCGCCTATTGCTAAAGTGCCTTATCGTCTTGCACCTCCAGAGATGCAAGAGTTGTCCTCGTAGCTCCAGGAGTTGCTGGGGAAGGGATTCATTCGGCCGAGCAGCTCGCTGTGGGGAGCACCTATTCTGTTCGTCAAGAAGAAGGATGGTTCACACCGGATGTGCATTGATTACCGGGAGTTGAACAAGTTGACGGTCAAGAACCGTTACCCGTTACCGAGGATCGATGATTTATTCAATCAGTTGCAGGGAGTGTCTTGGTTTTCCAAGATCGATTTGAGGTCAGGGTACCATCAGGTGAGAGTGCGTGATGAGGATGTCCAGAAGACAGCGTTTAGGACGCGATATGGGCATTATGAGTTTGTGGTGATGCCTTTCGGGCTCACCAATGCCCCGGCTGTGTTCATGGATCTCATGAACAGGGTATGCAGACCGATGTTGTATCGGTCAGTGATTGTATTTATCGACGACATTCTGGTGTATTCTAGATCTAGAGAGCAGCATGAGGAGCATTTGAGGGAGGTCCTCGAGGTATTGAGGTCGGAGAAGCTTTATGCAAAGTTCTCCAAATGTGACTTCTGGCTGCGGGAGGTCCAATTTCTAGGACATGTTGTTAATCAGAAAGGGATATTGGTCGATCCGGCCAAGGTTGAGGCGGTGATGAGTTGGGAGGTGCCGAAGTCACCTTCTGAGATCAGGAGCTTCCTTGGGTTGGCAGGGTATTATCGGAGATTCATTAAGGATTTCTCCAAGATCGCAGTGCCACTCACCAGATTGACCCGGAAGGGTGTTGCATTCTCATGGGGGCCCGAGCAGCAGACCTCCTTTGAGACACTTCGCCAGAGGTTGTGCGAAGCCCCGGTATTAGCTCTCCCAGAAGGGATGGAAGATTTTTTGGTATATTGCGACGCATCGATTTCGGGACTAGGTGCAGTGTTGATGCAGAGGGGTCATGTGATAGCTTACGCGTCGAGGCAGCTGAAGCCTCATGAGGCGAGATACCCCACGCATGATTTAGAGTTGGGAGCAGTAGTGTTCGCTCTCAAGATTTGGCGTCACTACCTGTATGGGGTTCGATGTACGATATATACGGACCATAAGAGTTTGAAGTATTTGATGGATCAGCCCAACCTAAATATGCGTCAGAGGAGGTGGTTGGATGTGGTCAAGGATTATGATTGTGAGATCCTGTACCACCCAGGTAAGGCTAATGTGGTAGCCGACGCGTTGAGCCGCAGGGCGGAGAGCACTCCATTGCGAGATGTATGCTTGAGACTGACTGTGATGACTCCAGTATTGGATGCTATTCGTGGGGCGCAGGCCGAAGCTGTGCGACCAGAAATGCAGAAGAAAGAGCGGGTTGTGGGGTTAATTTCAGAGTTCGTTAAGGATGGGCGAGGGCTTATGACGTTTCAGGGTCGGATTTGGGTACCGTTTGTGGGCGGTACGCGTATTACTTTGATGGAAGAGGCTCATAGATCGAAATTCTCGATCCATCCCGGTGCTACGAAGATGTATTTGGACTTGAGGAAAGAGTATTGGTGGCCCTGTATGAAGAGGGACGTTGCATGGTTCGTTGAGAGGTGCTTGACCTGCCGTAGGGTTAAGGCCGAGCACCAGAGACCGCATGGCAAGTTACAGCCATTGGAGATCCCCGAGTGGAAGTGGGAACAGATCACTATGGATTTCATCACCAAATTGCCGAGGACTGCCAGGGGAGTTGATGTAATTTGGGTGATTGTGGATAGGTTGACGAAGAGTTCACACTTCCTTGCCATCAGCAAGAGTTCTTCAGCGGAGAAGTTGGCAGAGATATATGTGAGAGAAGTGGTATCTCGGCATGGAGTGCCGATCTCGATTGTTTCAGACCGTGATGTGCGCTTCACTTGCAGGTTCTGGAAGAAATTTCATGAGGAGCTGGGTACTAAATTGCATTTTAGTACCGCATACCATCCCCAGACAGACGGTCAGAGCGAGCGGACGATTCAGACGCTAGAGGACATGCTCCGGGCGTGTGTGTTAGACTTCGGGGGTAGTTGGGATGCGTATTTACCATTGGCAGAGTTTTCCTACAACAACAACCATCATTCGAGCATTGGTATGCCACCTTTTGAGCTGTTGTATGGTAAGAGATGTCGGACCCCCATTTGCTGGGGAGAGGTGGGACAGAGAGTGATGGGCAGCACGGAGATCGTGCTTCAGACGACAGGGCAGATTCAGCAAGTTAGACAGAGGCTATTGACCGCCCAGAGCCGACAGAAGAGTTATGCAGACAGGCGCCGATCCGAGCTTGAGTTTCAAGTCGGCGACTTCGTTCTGCTGAAGGTTTCTCCTTGGAAAGGAGTGATTCGACTCAGTAAGAGGGGCAAGTTGGGGCCCCGGTATATTGGGCCATTTCGTGTGATTGCAAGGATAGGTCGGGTAGCCTATCGGTTGGAGTTGCCAGCGGAGTTGGGACAGATCCACGACACCTTCCATGTGTCGCAATTGAGAAAGTGCATAGCCGATGAGTCGGCAGTGGTTCCATTAGAGGACATTCAGGTGGATGCGAGCCTGAATTATGCCGAGAGACCAGTGGCCATCAGGGATCGGAAGATCAAGGTTCTGAGGAACAAGGAGGTACCTCTGGTGTTGGTTCAATGGCAACACCGTAAGGGATCGGAAATGACTTGGGAGCCGGAACGTGAGATGCGGGAGCAGCATCCGGAACTATTTTCAGAGTGAGACTTTGAGGGCGAAGTCTAATCCTAGTGGGGGAGAGTTGTAACAGCCCGGAATCTCAGGTATTGTTAAATTATGTTTTTGGGGTGATTTAAGAGGGGACTCGGCGAGTTGGAGCCTAGACTCGCCGAGTAGGATCGCAGACTTGGTCGCGGGTTCGCGACTGGACTCGATGAGTCCAGATATGGACTCGGCGAGTCTACGCTGTTTAGCGAAAACCCTAACCGTTCAGGTTTGGGTCGTATATAACGCACTATATGCCGTCATTGTTCGTCTTTTAGTCGATTAAGAAGAACCCTAAGCGGCTGTGGGCATCTAGAGCAAGATTGAAGGCCATTGGTGACTTGAAGAAATTGTGGTGCAAGGAGGAGAAGAGTTTTGGCTAAAGGAACTGCAAGGGATTCGAGTTCTGAAGTTTGGGGACACAGAGAGTGCGTTATTCAGGTAACATTTCGGATCATTTCTGTTATATTGATGTGTGCATGGATCTAGGGTTTATGGAACCCATTTGGTGATTAGATGAATTATTACCTTGTTACCCAAACGAATATAACCCTGTATTAGGACCTTTAGAGGTCCAGAAGGTCCCATGCTTGTGTATTTCGGAACCATACTTATCCCAGAATGCAGTTTGAGCGGTTGCATGGCATGGACTCGCCGAGTCGATGAACAGACTCGGCGAGTAGCTTGAAGATTAACTGGGACTCGTCGAGTTGTTCTTCAGACTCGGCGAGTTGAGTCGGGGTGGCCCCGCGATTCTTCCAGGAGTAACTCGTCGGGTCAAGGAGGATACTCGACGAGTAGATAGGGACTCTCAGAGAGTTGGAGGACGTCTAGACTCGCCGAGTCGCCATGGCACTCGCCGAGTCCGGTCGAGTTGACCGTTGACCGTTGACCAGAGTTGACCTAAGTCTGACTTCTTAGGGATAGTCACACTTAGAAGATATAAGTGTTAATGAGAGATATGTGATGTTATAGGGAGGTTGTAGCTCGTCGGATTGTGCACGAGTGATTTCAGGATTTGCTAGCTTTCAGCATTTACGAGGTGAGTCTTCTCACTACACTGTACCCGGAAGGGTTTGACTGTGTGACCGGAAGGTCAGATATGATATGTGATATGTATGCTATATGTGGTAAGTTATTTGTTGTATGTGCTATGTATGTTATGTGGGCCGGAAGGCAATATGTTATGGGCCGGAAGGCGATTATGTTATGGGCCGGAAGGCGTTGTGTTGAGGACCGGAAGGTCAGGACCTGGAAAGGCGTATGTGCGTAAGTGTATATTGGGGGACTCACTAAGCATTTATGCTTACAGTGGTTATGTATGTGTTTCAGGTACTAGCGAGGACCGTGGGAAGGCGCCGGCGTGATCGATACACACTGAAGAATGTTTTTATGATCTTGGGATTTAGACAGTTTGTAATTGACATGACACTTAAATTATTTATGCCTTGTTTTGAATGAAATTACTCTATTTATAAAAAGAAAATTTTGTTTGAAAATTTGCGTTGTTACAATAAAAAACGAACATGACATCTTTTAGAAATCCCCGAAGAACTCATCATTTCTTGCGTTGGAAACTAGATTTTTAGGTCTTTCCAACCATACACTACACATAATTTTTGGCATTTTAAATCGTTCTAGATTTCTCGTTGAACTTTGTAACGTCCCGTTTGTATAACCAAATTATTTCATTTTTAATTTAGGTAAAAACATTGTTTCGATAAAAACCAAGTCAAGAAAAAGCCATAAGTATCATATGCAATCATCCTAAAAATTAGAGTATCGTAATAATGCGGAATCACAAAAGTTGTCGATGAGTGTATACAATCAAGCCTTCACCTTTCCACGGTCATTTGAAGTACCTGAAACACATTAAATCCACAATTGTAAGCATGATACATAGTGAGTTCTCCAAACTATGACATACATCACAACATAATAAACACCTATGGTTTATCAACAACCATGGGACTACAGCAGTCCTGAGGACTATCAATAGTTCTATAGGCTCACAACAACCCTATGAGTTATCACCAACCTTGCATACTATTGATGTGTGTAAAATGCACTTGTTTTATCCCTACTTTTATTAATAAATTTAGCACACAAAGGCAGTGAACCTGTCTTTTAGTGGTATAGTTTAGTAAGTAAGGTATCGAACTCAGGGAACGGAAAATTAAACTAATAACTAATTTTAACTAAAACAATTAATGAAAGTAAAAGGTTTTTCTTCTAGTTTTACAAGACTAGAAACTTAAGCAACACTTAATTAACTAAATGACTAAAGCAAACAACTAATTCACCAAATTTGATAAAGATGTTTCTATTTAAGTTCAACCAATTCACTCTTATGGTTATTTGTATTTATGATAGATCAATTGTTATTGGCTACCAATTATAGTGGTTAGGTTCATGTTCATTACTCCTAACCCTCAGACAATTAACTAATTTAAGCGGTGATCAAGTGTTTAAACTAATTAATTCCCTAGATTGATGCTTTGGATTAAATAAGATTTGTAGTGGTTAATCAATTTAGTGGTTCAATTAACCTCTTGTTTGATGCTTTCTCAAACAAGCTCACACATTAATCTAATTATTGTCTTATTAATCTTAGTTTCATAATCATTATTCCTAAGCATATGAATTAGTGTTCACATAGACATATGAGGTTAACAACTAAGAGATGTTCATGCAGCTTAATTGTCTTCCAATTAAAAGAAAATAATCGTGATTAATGCATAAGGGTCTTTAACAAACTTAATTTAATAGATCACCAATAAACAATTAATCAAAAACTAAGAATTAAACCATAGGAATTCCTTGGTATTCCCCAAACAGAAACAAAAACGAAATTAGCTCAGAGTTGCAGTAAAATCACACACAAAAACAAGTTTAACTAGATTAAACATACTCAAATCCTAAAGCTAAGTGGAATGATTAACCTAGTTGCTTCAATTCTTCAAAAGGTTGGAGATTAGAATTCCTCAGCGTCCTCCAGGGCTCTCAATCGCAGAAGGATCTTCAAAAATCGCCAGAAGTGTCGTCCCCTCGGATAAAGGTTTGATTTTTATAGATATCTCAAAACAGGGGTACTCGGCGAGTAGCAGACCCAACTCGCCGAGTAGACTCGTTGTTATCCGTCTTAAATCAGGAGTCGTGGCTATCTTCTGGAATATTCAGCTGGACTCGCCGAGTATACTCGTGCACTCGCCGAGTAGATGGACTTTTGTTCCTCAATCTTAATTCTTTGGTCTTCAATTGCTTTCCCTTGTTCCGTTTTACTCCCAAGCATGTCTTTTGGACTGAAAACAAAATTTAGACAATATTAAGTACCTTTTGTCCATATTATTCACATAATTAGTTAAAAATGAATAAAAATGTATACTAAATAACTAACTAATTATGCACATATCAAATTACCCCACACTTGACTTTTGCTTGCCCCCAAGCAAAACTAAATTTTAAACATATTAAAATCACATATGACAACTCCAATCTAACCCAGCCATTATGCCAAGACCGCAACGCATGCATTTGTGTCTAAAATTTTTCCTAAGGACCCCCCATACTCCAAATACTCACAATCCTCATAAACATTCGCCCACTCACCCCGAACTATGCTCATTTTATGCAACCCTCCGAATCCATCCGCAGAAAACCTCTTACCCTCAAGGTATTTTTAATTGAGCAACCCAAGCATACATAATCTAGAATTACAACTTTTCGATACCACTATGGAGCTCTTTTGGAATTCTTCACTTCCTTTGGTAATTTGATCTTTGATCTCTTTGAATTTACCACCTTTATTGTTTGATTTTTTGGTATATTCAACTTTTTGAATTTCTTGGAATTTTGATCTTTTGATCTTCACTTTATTTGCTCCAAAATTCTTACAACTTTTCTTGTAATTCTCTCTTTTTTTACATGTACCTCTCTTTTTTCACTCAAATCCCTACATGCTTAAGCAGGGGCGCTCAATCTCAACCTTTATTGGCTAACGATAACAATCTTCCTGGATACATTTCAGGTTTAGGCTGCTAAACATATTGCATCCCTCGGGCTGAGTGGGGTCGTGTTTTTGTCCCATGATTTGATTGGAATAAGGAAGCCACAAATGCATTAGAACGTGTATAGGCTCAACTAAACATTTGGGTTTTCATGCAATTATCAACACAATTCTAACATGGAATCCTAATTTTACTTTTACCAAAATTTTCTAAATTAAATCCTAAGTAATATTTTTGGTATGCAACAATTTTTTTAAAATTAGCCTAAATTAAGATTCTAAATTTTCTAATATGTGACCAACCCCCTACCCCACACTTATTTTATGCAATGCCCTCATTGCATACTATGCAAAAATAAAAATGCAAATATATAGAGGGAATTGGAACAAACTCCCCTAGGGTAGCAGTTGATAGGTTGATACTCTCTTCTTTAGCTCCTTCTTCTCTTGACTTTAGCCATGGAAACAACTCATCCATGGCTCGGGTGTCAAATCTCGTGTGGTTGATAGCTTGAAATTTTCACGGAACAAGCTTCTTAAGAAAATCTCTAGTGGTAATTCCTCCCAAAAAGTGAGTAAATGTTGCAGTGAAAGTGCCCAAAGCAGTTCTGAAAATCAAATTTTGGTAGTATACTCGGCGAGTTGTAGCGTGGACTCGGCGAGTAGCTCATGGCTTAGATCGATATCGTGTAATAACTCATGTACTCACTGAGTAGAGTTTATGTACTCGGCGAGTAGAACTGTCAATTTCAAAATTAATATAACTGATGCTCCATTTGACTCTAGTTCTGAACATGGAAATGCAAACTGACCCTCTCTTCTAATTAACTTCAGTAATAGCACGCTATATTTCTCTCAACTTTCACGGACTCAATCCTAAGGACAAAACTCCATATTTTTTTTCTTGAAAATCTCTTAATCCCTTCTTGACCCTCACAAATTAGCATGCCTCCTAATCTTCTATCCTGAAAAATTAAACAACTAAAAGTGACAATAATAATCAACCCACAAAAACAAACATCATCCAAGTGTTTTAACATTTGTCCAAAACATAACCAAAACATCATAACCATAAAAACATAAAAGAAAACAATTCTTCATCCTTCATCTTCCATATCGGCTCCTCCCGCGCTACTTCCTCCTTCTAAACATTGTTCCTACATACAAACATCAAAAAAAACACACACAAACTGTAACAACCCGATATTTCAACTCTTTGTAATGACCTAAAAAGTCAAGTATTGTAACCGCCTTGGAGTTAATAAAATTAACTTTGATAATAAAATGACCAAAAAGTATCTATTTAAATTCCTACTATGTTTAATATCATTAAACCAGGATCGCACGTAAAAAGAATGCCCAAATCCGACTTCGTATATTGAAGTTAAGATTTTTCCAAGTACGACTTAGCAGCAGACAGCTAAAAACTAGAATCAGAGATCGAGCGACTTTTGGCCGGAACGACCTAAACGAGAATCGAAGGTCTCGACAATGGTATTTCAGCGGTAAAAAGTCTGGCAAAAACCGACGTCAGATAAAGAAGTGATGAATTTTTAAAGAAATTCTTTAATCACGATATTTTATAAATAAATAATAAAAAATAATTTCATAATTTGCCAACGGAGTCTAAACGAAAGTTGTAGAGCATAGTCTCACCTACGCGTGGATATAAAGACCATCGAAAACGGAGTTCGTATGAAGGAGATATGATTTTTTGAAGTTTATTAAATACATTATATATAAATTTAAATCAAAAATCGGGTAATATCCGAAGGAGGAGTCAGCGTCCTCATCCGGGTTACGCACTGCGTACCCTCGTACGCCCCGCGTACGTGAGGGCCTTGGTCTCGGTCCGTCCACGTCGACCCTATGCGAAGCTACACCCCTTTCGAGGACTCGCTCATGCATGACGCACGGGTACGCGCTGCGTACGCCCGTACGCCCCGCGTACCGAGGCCTCTCAGCCCCTATAAATAGAGGTGCAAGGATTCTGGAAAATTCACCCCATTTCTCTCGTTTCTCTCACGATATTGCCTCGATTTCCGTGCCCGCACTACTCCGAAGCTCTGGTCTTTTTGCTCAACTCCCGAGGGTCGATTTTTACTCCCGAGATTCCCGAGAATCCCAAGAAAAATCCGTTTCCCGAGACGAAACTCTGCCCGGTTTTCCATCTCGCTATCTTCAAACTTTCAAGTGAGTTCATATCCCTTCAAAAACACTTTAAATACATTTTTAATGCTTTTATACTCTTTTAGGGGAGGAATACAAGTAAACATTCGGTTATTATCGTGTATTTCATAAAATTTCACTGTACTCGTTTTTATCAAATGAATCACTTGTGATTTAGTACTACTATGTGAAAACTCTTGTCATACTTCGCATGCACTAGATTTATACAAAGTATTTAGTAATTCCAAAGTATTCATCGTTGCTAAACCGTTTTATACATTCTAAAAACTTATGATTTATGCTTTGTCAAACATTGTGAAAAAGGATAAACTTTGCATACAAACTATTACTTTAATACAGACTTAGTTGAGAATCCATGAGACGTGTACATCTTCAAATACTATCTTTTGCTAAAAGGTATCGCTACAAGTCCTGTCTATAACCAAAGTCTTCCATTCGGAAAACGTGTCAAATGTGTATAGATCTATACGGGAAGTCATGATCCCGCGCCCTGACTGTTAGCTACAGTCCGTCTTTTGGGGTGACAGTTTGTCATAACGCTACGACGCCTGAAGAACGTCGCTACAGGCATATTATGTTTAGTATGGTTATAAAACTCATCGGATATACAATTATTATAGTACTTCTGATTGATGAATGGGTAGTTATTAAAACTATTCTTCATCTAACAAACTGAAATCTTCTAATGGGTTTTATTATATAAAGCTATGCTTCAACTTTCTAAAGCACGTCTTTTGCTTTCGGTTTTTAGTCTGGGACATTAAGCTAACTATTACTTTAGGAAAATATGGGATTTTCCTTGTATACAAAACAAACGACTAATAGGAAAATAAGGGATTTTCTTGATTCAACTAGCTATATTATTCAATACATATATTCACATGCATCTCACACTTTTATAAGAAAATAAGGGATTTTCTGGAAAATACATACTCATTTTAGAATGGCATTCAATGTTTCTAATTCACTTATGAGCTCACCAACTTAATTGTTGACACTTTTTCTTTAAAATAACTTGTATTCTCAGGGAACCGTTAAGCCGGTTTGGAAATCAACTTTTGGGGATTAACGCGCTCGCGTTAATTATTTCTTTTGAAAGATGTTTATGCAATGATCTTTTGAACATGTAATGAATACAATGATGTAAACATTTTTTTAAAACCTTTATATATGTATGGTGGTGTGTACTTTCCTTTCTATGAACTGTTATGATACTGAATATGACGTCCTCCGCCCCCGAACGTTTCCGCCGTTCTGGTTTGGGGGTGTGACACAAACAATACCCAATAATTAAAAATAAAGAAATTGGGTCTGAATAGTAATCTACTCGTCGAGTACACGACCTACTCGGCGAGTAGGATGAACAACGGGACTGTATTGTCTCGGACGTGTGTATGGCGTCTAATAATCCAATTTTCCACAGGGGTTTGTTGTAATGACCTATCTAACCATAAATCATAAAGAAATTCATCCTAATATTACCTAATTCATGGCTAATTCGAAACCCTAGAATTTGAGGAAACCCCCAAATCCGAAATCCAGCAAAATTGGGGCAAATCTACGATAAAGATCGAACCTTTAACGAGTGTATAGTGTAAAGATGTTACCTTTTTGGTTGAATGACGAGAATCGAGTAGAAAATCGAAGAGATTGGAGGAAATCGCGAAAATCGCCTGGGCTGCTCGAGGATTTGCTGTGCACGGCGAGTATGAGGTGAAATGGGTGAAAAACCCTCTTTTCTACAGACTTATATTTCACCCGTGTACGGCTACTCGCCGAGTACAAATGCAGTTACGCGTTTTTTTCAGGTTACTCGGGCAGGTACTCGCTGAGTATACGTGCCTACTCGGCGAGTAAACCTTACAGATTGAAAAAAATTTGTGACAATTTTGAAAAATTTATGTATTTTCTCATTTTTTTAAACCATCCACCCCACACTTTAGGCATTGCTTGTCCTCAAGCAGTTGTGTTCTCAAGAATAGATGAAGAAAAGAAAAAAATGAAAATAAAGAAAAGGAAAGAAAATGCAAACTTGAAACTCGGGTTGCCTCCCGAGAAGCGCTTCTTTTTAGGGAGTCATTAGCTGGACTCCTCCCCTTCTACGTGGTTGCAATCCCTTCCAGCAGCAGCAACTCTTCCATTCCTTCATTCCGGGGGACTCCTTCTTCATACTTTTTAACCCTATGACCATTGACCTTGAAAGGCATGCCATCTCTTGATAATAGCTCTATAGCACCATGTGGAAACACCGTCTTCACTATAAAAGGCCCATCCCACCTTGACTTGAGTTTTCCCGAGAAAAGCTTTAGTCTTGAGTTAAAGAGCAACACTTTTTGGCCTTCATGAATTTGTTTATCTTTAATCCTTTTGTCATGCCACATCTTGGTCTTCTCTTTATAAAGCCATGAACTAGAGTATGCCTCATTCCTCAGGTCCTCAAGAGCATTCATTTTCATTAACCGGTTGCTCTTTAGTTCCTCCATGTTGAAATTACACCTCTTCAAAGCCCAAAACGCTTTGTGTTCTAGCTCCACTGGTAAATGACATTGCTTTCCATAAACTAACCTATATGGTGTGGTACCAATAGGTGTTTTGAAAGCTGTACGAAAAGCCCAAAGTGCATCATCTAGCTTATCCGACCATTCCTTGCGATTGCTCCCCACCGATTTCTCCAAAATTCGCTTTAAGGCTCGGTTTGTCACTTCGGTTTGTCCACTAGTTTGTGGATGGTATGATGTGGAAAACTTATGGGTGACCCCATATTTCTTTAACACCTTTTCCAATTTATCATTGGCAAAATGTGTGCCTCGGTCACTTATAAGGGCTTTCGGGACTCCAAATCGTGAAAATAGTTTCTTTAAAAACCATACTACCACCCGTCCGTCATTTGTTGGTAATGCTTGTGCTTCCGCCCATTTGGATACATAATCCACCACCACTAGTATGTATTTGTTTCCTTTGGACATGGGAAATGGTCCCATGAAGTCAATTCCCCACACATCGAACACCTCGCATACTTGGATACTATGTTGCGGCATTTCATTTCGAGATGAAATATTCCCACCCTTTGACAAGCATCATATTCTTTGACAAATTGGGTTGCATCTTTAAAAATTATGGGCCAATAAAACCCAATGTCAAAGATCTTCTTCGCCGTGCAGTGTGCTCCATGATGTCCACCCGTGGGCCCGCTATGACAATGCTCTAGTATTTTCTGGCTTTCCTCCCCGAATACGCATCTTCGTATGATCCCATCCGTACAGCTTCGGAAGAGGTATGGCTCATCCCAAAAGTAATATTTTAATTCAACAAAGAATTTCTTCTTTTGTTGACTGCTAAAGTCTTTCGGGATGTATTTTGTAGCTAAATAATTAGCTATGTCCGCGAACCATGGCTCTTCTCCCACTGTCACCATAATGTACTCGTTCGGGAAGTCGTCTCCAACTTTATCTTCTTGCAATTGCGGGTTCTCAAGCCTTGACAAGTGGTCAGCTGCCACATTCTCCATTCCCTTCTTGTCTCGTATCTCTATGTCCAATTCTTGAAGAAGTAGCACCCATCGTATCAGTCTTGGCTTGGCATCCTGTTTGGAAAGAAAATACTTGATAGCCGAGTGGTTAGTAAAAACAGTAGTTTTAGATAAAACTAAATAAGGGCGGAATTTGTCAAATGCATACACCACAACTAATAATTCTTTTTCAGTGGTGGTGTAATTTTCTTGGGCTGGGTTTAGAGTCTTGCTAGCATAATATATGGGTTGAAAGTGCTTATCAACCCTTTGACCAAGGATAGCTCCTAATGCATAGTCACTAGCATCACACATAATCTCAAAAGGTAAGTTCCAATTTGGTGCAATAATGATCGGGGCATTAGTTAGTTTTTCCTTTAAAAATTTAAATGCCTCTAAACACTCTTTAGTGAAATTAAATGGTGCATCTTTTAGTAGTAATTGTGTTAGAGGTCTAGTTATTTTTGAAAAATCTTTTATGAAACGCCGGTAAAAACCTGCGTGTCCTAGAAAACTCCTAATGCCCTTCACATTAGTTGGTGGGGGTAATTTGGCAATAGTGTCTATCTTTGCCCTATCCACTTCAATTCCCATTTTGGAAATCTTGTGGCCCAACACTATACCCTCCTTGACCATAAAATGACATTTCTACCAATTGAGTACCAAGTCGGTTTTTTCACACCTAGCAAGCATTAAATCAAGATTAGTGAGACAATCATGGAAAGATGATCCAAAAACGGAAAAAATCGTCCATAAAAACTTCCATGAATTTTTCCACCATATCGTGGAATATAGCTGTCATACACCTTTGAAAAGTCGCGGGTGCATTGCATAACCCAAAAGGCATGCGTCTATAAGCAAAAGTCCCACTTGGGCAAGTGAATGTGGTCTTTTCTTGGTCCATTGGGTCTATGGGTATTTGAAAATAACCCGAAAATCCATCTAGAAAACAATAGTAGCTATGGCCCAATAATCTTTCTAACATTTGATCAATAAAAGGTAAGGGAAAATGGTCTTTACTAGTGGCATCATTTAGCTTTCGATAAACGATGCACACTCTCCAACCGGTTACCGTTCGTGTCGGAATTAGCTCGTTCTTTTCGTTGGTTATGACCGTCATCCCTCCTTTCTTGGGCACCACTTGGACCGGACTCACCCATGGACTGTCGGAAATGGAATATATAATTCCCGCATCTAAGAGTTTGACCACTTCCTTCTTGACTACTTCTTGCGTATTCGGGTTTAGTCTTCTTTGGTGCTGTACAACCGGCTTTGCTCCTTCTTCCAGATTGATCTTGTGGGAACAATAGGATGGGCTTATTCCCTTTATGTTGGTGATGCTCCATGCTATGGCTCGTTTCCGCTTCTTCAAAACTTGCACGAGCTCTTCTTTTTCAGAATTGGTCAGGTCAAAGGCTATAATTACTGGCTTTTGGTTGCCTTCTTCGAGAAAAGCATACTCCAAATGATCTGGTAAAGTTTTATGCTCCGATTTTTGGTTCTGACTGCTGGACTCGCCGAGTGCAGGTAGGGTACTCGGCGAGTTAGTGGTTGTATTTACGACTTCTGCTTTTTCTTCAGAGGAACTCGGCGAGTAGCTCGGTCCTACTCGGCGAGTAGAACTGTTAGTTTGTTTTACCAATTCTTCATAGTCGGCTTCTTCCAACAGTCTTTCAATTTCCATCAAGTCTTTTTCTGGATCGAAAATTAACTGTTGAATACGCTTGTACTCGCCGAGTAGGTGCGACTGCACTCGGCGAGTACCAGTGTGTTTTTGAAAAAATTATAAGCTTAATATTAAAACTAAAACAGATACTAAAACCTAATTACTAACTACTAAATTGCAATAAAGTAACTTTATGCAAGTAAACTCACACAAAGGATCGAAAAAATTAGGAATTAGATTAATTATTTAGAACCGTTCCCCAGCAACGACGCCAAAAAATTGATGTGTGTAAAATGCACTTGTTTTTATCCCTACTTTTATTAATAAATTTAGCACACAAAGGCAGTAAACTTTTCTTTTAGTGGTATAGTTTAGTAAGTAAGGTATCGAACTCAGGGAACGGAAAATTAAACTAATAACTAATTTTAACTAAAACAATTAATGAATGTAAAAGGTTTTTCTTTTAGTTTTACAAGACTAGAAACTTAATCAACACTTAATTAATTAAATGACTAAAGCAAACAACTAATTCACCAAATTTGATAAAGATGTTTCTATTTAGGTCCAACCAATTCACTCCTATGGTTATTTGTATTTATGATAGATCAATTGTTATTGGCTACCAATTATAGTGGTTAGGTTCATGTTCATTACTCCTAACCCTTAGACAATTAACTAATTTAAGCGGTGATCAAGTGTTTAAACTAATTAATTCCCTAGATTAATGATTTGTATTAAATAAGATTTGTAGTGGTTAATCAATTTAGTGGTTCAATTAACCTCTTGTTTGATGGTTTCTCAAACAAACTCACACATTAATCTAATTATTGTCTTATTAATCTTAGTTTCATAATCATTATTCCTAAGCATATGAATTAGTGTTCACATAGACATATGAGGTTAACAACTAAGAGATGTTCATGCAACTTAATTGTCTTCCAATTAACAGAAAATAATCATGATTAATGCATAAGGGTCTTTAACAAACTTAATTTAATAGATCACCAATAAACAATTAATCAAAAACTAAGAATTAAACCATAGGAGTTCCTTGGTATTCCCCAAACAGAAACAAAAACGAAATTAGCTCATAGTTGCAGTAAAATCACACACAAAAACAAGTTTAACTAGATTAAACATACTCAAATCCTAAAGCTAAGTGGAATGATTAACCTAGTTGCTTCAATTCTTCAAAAGGTTGGAGATTAGAATTCCTCAGCGTCCTCCAGGGCTCTCAATCGCAGAAGGATCTTCAAAAATCGCCAGAAGTGTCGTCCCCTCGGATAAAGGTTTGATTTTTATAGATATCTCAAAACAGGGGGTACTCGGCGAGTAGCAGACCCAACTCGCCGAGTAGACTCGTTGTTATCCGTCTTAAATCAGGAGTCGTGGATATCTTCTGGAATATTCAGCTGGACTCGCCGAGTATACTCGTGCACTTGCCAAGTAGATGGACTTTTGTTCCTCAGTCTTCATTCTTTGGTCTTCAATTGCTTTCCCTTGTTCCCTTTTACTCCCAAGCATGTCTTTTGGACTGAAAACAAAATTTAAACAATATTAAGTACCTTTTGTCCATATTATTCACATAATTAGTTAAATCTGAATAAAAATGTATACTAAATAACTAACTAATTATGCACATATCAACTATCAATAGTCATGGAGTTATTATCAACTCAATAATACACATAACAACAATCCGCAAACAAGACTCGGCTAGTCTAGCATACACACATATGTAATATAGTGAGAAGACTCACCTCACAAATAACAGGCAGACACAACAGCTGTCAGACAACGAAGAGTGGTACTACGAATCACTTAATCATCAATTAAAAGTCTTGGTAGATGCCACTTTGCGCATCTTTTAGGGTGGTTTTTAGTAGAATTTTGCATAATATGTCATGCTTTTTCATGTGGATTGGTTTAAATTATGTTCAGCTCATTTGTTTTGTAAGAATTCTCATATTGCTCATGTTTTGTTGTCTATTTCACATAATTTGAAGTGGAGCGGTAGTTTGAAAGTCTTTGGAGCATATCTGGAGCAAATTGGAGCATATCTGGAGCTTATTTTCAGCCAAATTGGTATAAAAAGTCCAAATAGGGGCTATGTCTCACCAATCATGGGGTCGTACTTCACTTACGAAACTTAACCGGACGATTTCTGATTTTTTTTGAGGCATTTTAAAGCTTTAGTCCAGAAGCACGGGCCGTGCCTAACTCCTGACTTCATTATTTTGGATATTTTAAGCTGCAAAGCCCAAGCACGGATCGTGCTTCCCAATCGAAGCCAAGTTTTTTGGTTTTTTCTGATTTTTTCCGGATTCTCAATTGGTGATGACCTGGCACGGTCTGTGCTTATTGCCAAAATCCTTATTCGCTGCCAAGTCTTTTATATAAATACCATATGTTGTCTTAGTTGAACCCGAGATGTTCCCAAATGACGAAAAACCCTTCCGAAGGTGATTTTTTACACTTTTCATCACTTTTTGAAGATTTGAAGGTTGTGGATCATCTCCTACATTTAGTGTAGTAAAATTTAGTAGTTTAATGTTTCTTTTTATTATTCTAGACCAGTTTTTAGCCTTGTCTAGCTAAAACTCTATTTTTCAGTTCTACAAAAGACTAATACTTTTCATGTGATCAGTCATCATATTTGGTTTTCATTGTGTGATTCTATTTAGTAATTTCAGTTTTGTGCTTAATGATTGTTTAATTTTAATTCTTGTCAGTCTGATCATATAGTTAGTTTTAATCATTCCAGTTAATCAGTTGTTGAAATCGATAAATTTTTTTTGACAATATGGTAATAAGTAACAAGTAATAAATCGGTTCTATGTTTGGATTTGACTTTATTATAAACAGAAATTTCATATCTTTACGCTTCCAAACTTGTGAGAAATATTGGATATTGATGTGAATTTTTCCTAGATCTTAAAGTAGCTTGTCTGAATTTAATTAAGAGCTTGTTTAGTAAAAAATTTAGAGTTAATTGAAGAGCTTGTTTTTGTTAACTAATTAGGTAAAAGAGAATGTACTAGAGCTTATTAGTTGTTCTTAGTATCAACATGGATAGAACACATTTTGAATAACCATGTCAGGATTGATCGCATGATTAGGAAAGTCATAGCATAAATGAATTTGTTATTATTATTGAAATTAAGTTGAAAGTAGCGATGCACTCACTTGTTAAAAGTGGATGCCTCAGAATTTAGGAAGCATTTCACCTTAGCACTTTTGTGTTTCCCTTGACGTGACCTATGTGTAATTATTACTAAGTTTTAGCATGATATTCCTTATGACTAATGATAGTCAAGATTCCTCAACAAACCCAATGTCTACATCAAGATTTATCAAGTAAGGAGTAACCAGGTGGGATCATATTGGAGGTAGGGTCCGTTTGGTATTTATAGTATATTGTTTGGAAATCCCACTATAAACACCTCACTTAATCCAACTCAAACATTATCCCCGTAAGTAGATCAATCAATATAATGACTTGGAATAACTAATAAATCTTATTTGTAGGTTTATAATAATGACTATGAACATAAATATATGTTAGACTTGAAATAAAAAAAAGTGTAGCTTAACTTACAGAGATTTTAGCGAAAACCAAGAAATTACAGGGGCAGAACCCTGAACCGAAAGCTTCTATTAACCAAGTGCAGATGCCTAGGGTGCCTCTAAACTAAAAAATTCTTGAAATCCCGAAGGAAGACATCAAAAACCGATCTTAGAAGTTGATAGAGTAATTGGAAAACATATGAGGAGTGAATGAGTTGAAGAAATCAATTTATTAGAAAAACTTGGGATGCATGATGTGCACATTGTCAGTGCGTTTCGCAAACTTGGTTGGGGGTTTTGAAATGGCTCCTCTCAGGTGCTGACATGAGGTCGATTCTTGTGGTATGCCAGAGTCACGCCACGCCTAATGTCGGGGCACGTTGCACACACATATTTTTAGTTTTTTCAAAAGATCATATATTCTTCATACGAGCTCCGTTTTGAAACATCCCAAAAATACAGTCCAAAAATTTCATTTTAAAATCATTAACAAAGGAAACATGATCACCAGTCATCATATAAAAACCATAAGTCGTGAAGGTGAAACTCAAAATAACATAATATCTGTCAATGTTTCAAAATCATATCAAATATCAGAGTGACTCATCCCAGGCTAAAACGGTGGTGTGTGCCATGAAGTCATCCGGAGCTCTTCTCTTTGCTAGATGAAGTACCTGAAACCAAAACTAAAAACTGTAAGCATGAAGCTTAGTGAGTCTCCCCAAACTACCACATACCATACACATATAATCATGCAACTAGGAGATACGAGCCCCACCCACACTCCGCTGTCTAGGAGATATGGGCCCCGCCCACACTCCGCTGGCTATAAGATACGGGCCTCACCCATACTCAACTAACTAGGAGATACGGGCCCCGCCCACTCTTGGCTACTATAAGATACGGGCCCCGCCCACACTCAGCTGCTAAACATACATACAAGTATCACACAGACAACAAGTACAACTAAATCTATCAATTAGTCATATATATCCAAACTTAAATAAAACTATGAGATACGAGCCCCGCCCACACTCGGTTACTATGATATATGGGCCATGACCACACTCGGCTACTAATCATACATATGCGGGCCGAACATGGTGCTTTATACCCATTCTACTGGAGGAAAACTCACCTCTCAAACTGGGAGCTGAAACTCTCGCGTGAGGAATCTCTGTTGGATGCTCCGACGACTCCTCGACTATAATTTCACAATAAACACTAAATCAAACTAAAAATCCTTCTCAGGGTAAAATGACTATTTTACCCCTGGTCAAAGTCAACATTCTGGTAAACTCAACACGCCGAGTTGGTCTATCAACTTGCCAATTTCTGCTACTCAAGAAATCTAAAATCAAGATCCATCTCACTGAGTCATTCCCCCGACTCGCCGAGTACTCTGTCCGCTCATAGTCGTAATTAAGCGAGTAAACTCGTCGAGTCATCCTCAGACTTGTTGAGGTCTCCTTACTCAAAATCGGGACAACCCGACACAACTCGTTGAGTCCTTCCTTGGACTCGTCGATTTCTTCAACCACCAAGTCCAAAACTATGTCCAGCTTGCTGCGTCATCTCCTAGAATCAACGAGTTCACTCATCAACATATAGAGTTGGGGAATCACGACTTGACTCGCTGAGTCGCACAGACAACTTGTTGAGTCCCCCAAGACATTAATCCATTCAGTCGATTCCAGTTGAGTTCATTGCTTCCAAAACATAGATTTGGACCCCTAAGGTCCTTATGTCACGTAAAGTTTCCAACTTTACATGTGTGCATGGGGTTCTAGCTCAAAAGGTCCAAAAAAGTGGTTCATAAGGTGCATGGGACTCCTATGGTCATAAAGTTGGCACATGTATGCCATGGAGTCCCTCAAGGACCTAGATCTGCAGTAGATACACCAACTAATGCTTGCACCCATGAATGGTTCCAACATGCACTCCAAAAGGCCCTAACTACCCCATAAGCAGATCTAGAAAACAAATGGCCAAGGTATAGACTTGATTAATAGGAAGTGAAGGAAATATGATGCTACTTTTGGATCTACAAACTTCTCTTGGAGTCCTCTAGCTTCTTCTTCTTCTCACAAGATTCAAATCACACCAAAATTACTCAAAAATAGTTCACACATTCACACAAAGCTCAAGCACACTGTTTAGGGTTTTCTGGACAATGGGAGACGATGAGGGAGGCCACAAAGGGGTGTTATGTTCTTTGAGTAGGTGTCAAACCCTTAAAATTAGGGTTTCATCCTGACATGCCTACTCGTCGAGTCGGGGCTCCCAACTTGTCGATTAGATCACTTTAACCCCGCGTCCATTCTAGTTTCTACTCAACGAGTCTGGGGCTTCCAACTCATCGAGTAGCTCTACAAAAGTGAATAAATTTTAATTAAATGCGTACCAGGAAACAGGCGTTACAATTCTCATCCACTTGTCTTAGACTTCGTCCTTGAAGTCTGCTTCCCCAGGAGACAACTCTAGGTAGTGCTCCCTCATCTACTCCTCGGGATCCCAAGTGCACTCAGAACCCTTGCGGTGTTGTCACTGCACCTTCACTAGCTAAACAACCTTGTTCCTCAAGGTTTTCGTCTTGTGATCCATAATCGCCACCAATCTCTCAATGTAGTTCGAGCTGTCATCAACCTGAATATCCTATAAGGTTACAATCGTTGAATCATCCACTAGACACTTCCGTAACTGTGAAACATGGAAAGTGTTGTGGACCTAACTGAGCTCTGCTGGAAGATCCAATCGATACACCACCTTGCCCACCATGGCTATAACCCTGAAATGACCAATGTATCTAGGACCCAGCTTTCCCCGCCTCCATAATCAGATGACACCTTTCCAAGGTGAAACCTCCATTTGGACCATATTGCCCACCTGAAACTCCAAGTCTGAACGCCGCTTGTCGGTGTAGCTCTTCTGCCGACTCTGAGTAGTCTGGAGCTTGCTCCATACCTGCTGGATCTGATCTGTATTCTTGAGTACTACCTCAGTACTCCCTATAACTCTCTGACCAAACCCGCCCCAACAGATTGGGGTCCTACACTTCCTCCCGTAGAGCATCTCGAAGGGAGGCCAGTCTATGTTGGTGTGGTAACTGTTGTTATACGAAAATTCCGCTAACGGAAGATACGTATCCCAACTGCCACCAAAATCCAAGAAACATGTGCGTAGCATGTCCTCGAGATTCTGTATCGTCCTCTCGCTCTGTCCGTCCATCTGGGGGTGAAAAGCGGTGTTGAAGTGGATACGAGTACCCATCTCGTCGCGAAACCGCTTCCAGAATATGGAAGTGAAGCGGACATCTCGGTTTGACACCACCGAGACATGCACTCCATGTCGTGCCACTATCTCTTGCACATAAATCTCAGCCAGCTTCTCGGCCGATATACTCTCCTGGATCGGGATAAAATGAGCACACTTGGTCAACCGATTGACGATGACCCATATCGAATCAACCCCACGTTCATTCCTAGGAAGCTTAGTGATGAAATCCATAGTGATATCTTCCCATTTCCACATGGGGATGTCTAATGGTTGCATCTTGCTATGAGGCCTTTGGTGCTCTGGCTTGACCTTCCTGCCGGTCAGGCATCTCTCCACGTACCAAGCTACATCCTGCTTCATGCAGGGCCACCAGTAATCAGGACGAAGATCTATATACATCTTTGTCACCCTGGGATGGATGGAGAACCTAGAATTGTGGGCCTCATCCATCAGAATCCGTCATACTCCGCCCCAGTACGGTACCCAGACCCTCCCATGGACGGTCTACAGCCCCTGGCTATCGTAATCAAAAGAGGCCACCTGGCCTACGATCCGCTCGCAATTTTGGTACTCCTCCTTCAGGCCCTCAAGTTGTGCCTCTCATATCTGCTCCACCAGTGGAGTAATCACTGTCATCCTTAGACAGATGTCTCAAATCAGAGTCGCTACCACCTTGCAGCTCAGGGCATTGGCCACCATGTTGGCCTTGCCCTGGTGGTAAAGGATCTCACAATCATAGTCCTTCACCACATCTAACCACCGATGTTGCCTCATGTTCAGATTCGGCTGATCCATGAGGTACCTCAAACTCTTTTTGTCCATGTAAATGGTACAACGGCCCCATAGAGGCAATGCCTCCCACTCTTGAAGGCGGACACTACAGCCCCCAACTCTAAATCATGTGTCGGGTAGTTAGCCTCGTGAGGCTTCAACTGCCTCGAAGCATAAGCTATCACATGACCTCGCTATACCAAGATTGCCCCCATGCATGTGATCGAAGCATCAGAGTAAACTACGAAGTCATCCACTCCCTCTGGCAAGGTCAGAATCTGTGCCTCACATAACCGTTGTCTGAGGGTATCGAAAGCTGCCTGCTGCTCAGGCCCCCAACGGAATGTCACCTACTTCTTGTTCAATCGGTTTAGGGGAACGGTGATCTTGAAGAAATCCTGGATGAATCTCCGGTAATAACCCGCTAGACCATGAAAACTCTGAATCTCAGTTGGAGACCTCGAAACCTCCCACTGCATCATGGCCTCCATCTTGGCCGAATCGACCAGAATACCCTTCTGGTTGACAAGATGCCCTAGAAACTGCACCTCACGCAACCAGAACTCACACTTGGAGAACTTTGCAAAAAGTCTCTCCCTCCTCAATGTCTCTAGCACCTCCCTTAGGCTCTCTTCACGCTGCTCCTGAGTCTTGGAGTAAACTAAGATGTCATCAATGAAGACTATTACAGACCGAGCTAGCATCGATCTGCATACCCGATTCATGAGGTCCATGAATGTGGACTGAGCATTGGTGAGCCCAAACAGCATCACCACAAACTGATAATGATCATATCGAGTCCTAAAAGTTGTCTTTTGCATATCCTCATCCCTGACTCGCATCTGGTGGTAACCTGATCTCAGATCAATCTTGGAGAACCAAGATGCACCTTGTAGCTAGTCAAAAAAATCATCAATCCTCGGGAGGGGTAACGGTTCTTCACCGTTACCTTATTCAACTCCTAGTAGTCTATACACATACGATGTGACCCATCCTTCTTCTTTACAAAAAGGATCGGGGCTCCCCATGGCGAACTGCTCAGCTTGATAAATCCCTTGTCTAGTAGATCTTGCATATGCATAGACAACTCCTGCATCTCAGGAGGAGCCAACCGATACGGTGCTTTGGCTATCGGAGCCGTACCAAGGACTAGGTCAATCCTAAACTCAACCTGTCTCTCCGAAGGTACCCCAGGTAAATCCTATGGGAATAAGTCTGGGTACTCTTGCACTATCGGTACATCATCAACTGTCGCCTTACCCTTATCCCGGGTATCCATGGCATAGGCGACGTAACCCGCATAACCCTACTGAAAATAGCGCCTCGCTCTCGCTACTGAACATATGGTTAGTCCACCCTGTGACCTCTCACCCTGAATCACAAACCCTCCCATTCTAGGAGTGCAAACCCTAACTAGTTGTTGTTCGCAGTCAATCACTACCCCGTTGGGGCTCATCCAATCCATACCCACGGTGACCTTGTTCCCTCGTAGGGGAATAGGAACCAAATCTACTGAAAACTACTCATCGAATATCTGTAATGTACATCCCCTATGAACCCTCGCAACCCTATGGTCCTGTCATCTGCTATCTCCACATCAAGTGGGCAATCCAGCTCCCCTGGAGCTCCTATGAATCGCTTGCTAAATCCGAGCGACACAAAAGATCGGGTAGCCCCCGAATCAAACAATACCATAGCAGATATACCGTTCACAAGGAACGATCCTATAACAAAACACATAAACATAAGCAATAATTGTTAGGAATATTATGTTGCGTCATTGTATATTTTTATTAGTCCATTTATGTAAACGGGCTTGGGCTTGTCCACCCGTCATTTGTTAAGGTTAGAGTATTTAAGGTTCTTGCATGCATCATGTTTCTTAACTTTGACAATTATTCTTGTAACCCTAATTACGCCTCTATAGTAGCAATTCTTAATCGAGTTCTTCTGAAGCTCTGGAATATAATCATTCAGCATACTTTGAATCATTGTTCTTGTTCTTACTTGCAATCTGTTTTGAATCTAATCGATCTTTCAAGGATTATTATCCTAACTATTGGTATCAGAGCAGGAGACCGTGTAATCTATACACATCTCTTTTGTTTATAAAGTTGTTAGGGTTTCCGTTGATATTGGATATGGTTCAGCCATCATCTCTATGTTCTTGATGATATTCTGTGATTTTAATATTACCCTAAAAACTGCCTCAGTATTAGGCCTGGCAATGGAGCGGGTTTTCACCCTGATCCGACCCAAACCCTTAACAATTATACGGGTTTGGAGCATAGTTTTGGATCTGTTTACCCGTTAACGATTCATACCCGCTAACCCTTTTATTAAAAGGGTCGGGTATGGATCATCATCGATCCGCTCCATTTATAACCCGCCCCATATAATTTTTTTGAATTATACATTTATATTTTATAGTGTCTAAATTTTACTTTAAATTTCAATCACGTGTCCAAAGAGAAAAGGCCATAGACTAAACTTCTAGACTTCCAGTCTTCTCCCAAGAATCATGATGTCATTTCATTTATATCTCATCATGTAATCACCAATTTCATTTATAAATCAATAAATTCATTTATCAACTGGAAGAAAGTTTGTAATTGTTATTCTCTAGCAATGCAATTGAGGGTCAAAAACCAATTGGAAGTAACTACAATAATGATTTTAATTCCAATCGAAATTCTTCGAGTACATAATGTGTTTTCTAAATCAACATTTGTTTTATTTAACAAATGTGATTTTATGATTTAAGTAAAATGTGTTTGATTATTCAAAAAACCTACGGGTTACGGGGAGGGTTTGGATATCTGCTGATTCGGTGGATAAGGGTATGGGTTTTATTATTCAAAACCCTGCGTGGAGCGGGTTTGGATCGGGTTTTGGAATTTGTTAAAAGGGTTTGGATCAAGGTCGATTCGCTCCAAACCCGCCCCATTGCCAGGTCTACTCAGTATTACATGTATGATTCTTAACAAGTTTCAAAAGTTATATCATCATGCATCACGATGATTCTCACATCAACTCCATAAATCTTTCGAGCAGCATTGGATCGACCACTAGGATCCCAATCCTTTTTCCCAACGAATATGAAGTTTGGGCTATTCACTTCAAAGATTATGTTCTTCGCCTAGAAGACAACGAATATCTGATATGGGAGGCCATCACTATTGGACCGTTTGTTCACATTGGAAGCAGAAGAGTTATCAAAACTCAAACTGACTACAACAAACTCCTTCTTGATATTAAGGAAGTTCCTCAAGATGAGAACAAAAAACTGATTAGCAATGTTAAGGCAATGAGAATCATTCGATTTTGCCTTGCAGGCTGACACTTTTCGTCTGGTTAGTTCATGTGACACAGCCAAAGCCATCTGGGATCGACTTAAGGAACTCTACTCTATAGATGCAGATCTTGAGCACTCAACACAAAAACTCTTGCTTTCAGATTTTGGTGCATTTACACAGAAGCTTGAAGAGAGTTTGAGTCAAACTATCAATTGTCACAATCATCTTTTAAGCAGGATGACGAAACATGGCATTGGACGTGAAGTTATTGAACAAAAGGTCATGTTCATGAATGGGCTCAGATCAAAGTGGAAGGCGGTGTTGTCTACAATCAAGGCACATGAGCAGTTCAAGAATTATTCTTTGGAAAAGCTCATTGGAATCCCGAATTCTCGTGAGAATGAGGTGACAAATGATGCGAAGGTTGTGTCTGGTATGGGATCTGTGGATCTCATTGTGAAGGGCAAGAAAGTGGCAGAAGATGGTTCAGAATCTGATCTTTCTGATTGTGAGCTTAAGAATGAAGATTTTGCATTCATGGTGTCAAACCCAAGGAGATTCGCAAAGAAGAGGTTTCCTTCCATCAAGAACCGAAACTGGCAGAGAAGCTACAGCTCTGAGAAGGTGAAAGAGGAAAATGAGCAAGGCTCGCAAAACGATGAAGAAAAGAAGGAGAAAAAGCTAACGGGTGATTCTGGCTATGATTGTAACTACTGTCATGGCAAAAATCACTTGGCCAAAGAGTGTATGCTGCGAAGATTGAATGAAAAGAATGAAGGAGAAGATGATGAAGCCTACCATCTCCAAAAGCTTGAGGAGATAAAGAAGAAAAAGAACTCTGACAATTCTATGCATGCTTTGATTGTGCAGGAAATAGAAGCCGATAATGAATTTGGTAGGGTGGAAGTCTGGTCCACGGAATCAGAATATGAGGCGGTTTACAAGACAACTCATGGGAGAAGTTTCGATGCGAAAGAAGAGGATTCTCACTCTGGAGGAAGATGTTTCGTAGTGATAAGTGATGTGTCACAGATGCGAGGATATGCCACTGATAGTGGACATGGGAGTGATAGCTGCTTCGCTGCGAAACCAGTTTTTTAACAAATCAGCAAATGTGATCAAATGATCAACAAGGTACACTCTAATATTGAATCACTCAATATTCTTGTGTCACGATACGAAACTGAACTAAATGAATTAAAATTCACATTTTTCAAGTATCAGTAACAGTTCAAAACAAACTCTGTTGACAAATTCTAACCTAACCGATCAAATCAACAGGTTTCGTCGAAGAGTGAGGAGATACGCATTTGGATAAGAAGATTGAGTCCGATTTAGCCAAGTCTAGGGATGAGTTAATTTATTTGCAACGAGACAATCTAATACTTTTGAAACAATGTAATATTTTTTGTTTGATTGCACAAAGGCTTTATCATAATATTACTCAATTGCATCGTGATTTTGAGAAAGTTAAAAAATTCATAAGATGATTTTGCCATTCCTTGAATTAGAGGAAGACGAAATTGATGCTGATTGTTATAAGTGTGAATCAATCATCTCATCTGATGAAACTTTAGAAGCTTATAAGATTAGACTAGACAAATTTGAGTCTTTTATTAAGTCCAAAGACCACAAAATCATGCTAAAACAACTTTCGGACGAAAATGAAAAAAAAAGCAAATTAAATATGATATTGTGTAGAAGTTTGACTCATTGAGTACAAAGTTGAGTTCAGATAACAAACTTAATGTTGATAACACTTCTTAATTTGACGGTGACAGTGATATGAGAGAAATATTTGTAGAAGATGAGGTTGATTAATCAGAATTTGTTAAAAACGAACCTTGTGTTGCAAATGTCCCAATTTCTGAAAATTCTGTTGAATTTGCACGTCTTTCTAAAAATAATTCAAATGTTCTACAAGAAATTGCGACCATTTTTTCCGAAAGTCCAAACTGTCCTTAACCAGGTTTTCAGAATCAATGGTGTTAATAAGGATGAAACAGTCGAACTAATGTCCATAGTTGACAAAGACAATGAAGATGGACGTGGTGAGCATTTTTGGTCAACTCCGATCGACAATGCTGACAAAATAGTTGGTCTCTCAGAAAGAACGTCATGGAGAGTAAAATGAAGATGTGTGGTAGAATTACAAAGAAATCCATCATCTTTAAAAGATTCTAACCTAAAAGATAAAAGGATTAAGGTTTTTTAAATCACAAAGAAAGATAACACCACCTTAATAAAACAAACCTATATGGTTGATCTTTCAATTCCTTTTCCTATTTCTGTAAAAGGCTCAAGAGGACCCAAACAACTTTGGGTTCCTAAATCTGCTTAATTTTTGCAGGTAATTCGTGACGAACAGTTTGACACTGAATGGTATATTAACAGTGGTTGTTCACATCACATGACCGGTACAAAGGAGGAATTACGAGAGTATTGGGAACTAAAGAACGGTGGAAGAGTGAAGTTTGGGAATAACTCAATTGGGGAGATAAAAGGTTATGGGATGATAACAAATGGAGAATTCTCAATTCTTGCCCACGATGACACAAACATCTCCCATCGCTATCGCCACCAGATCTATCGGGAACCCAACACCAAAAATCTCCAGCACATATCCTCAGAATACATCAGTAGCAAAAACCACATGCTCTTCAGCTATGGAAACCCTCAGAGGTTGACTCAAAGCCTCACGTCGGATACTAATGTGATGACTAAAATCTAAAGACACGAAGGATCGACTCGCACCCGAGTCAAATAACACCAAAGCAGGTACATAACTCACAAGAAATGTACCTAAATATAGCACAGAATAAGCACAATAAATCTCAAAATAAATAAATAAGGAAATACGTACCAGCCACAACATCAGGTGTTGCGCGGACCTCCTCCGTGGTCAGCTGAAAATCTCTCCCACGAGCCCTCGGAGTCTCGGCCTTCACCGACTGACTATCAATAGCACGCAAAGTAGCAGGAGTGGAACCCTTGGCTGATCCTTGAACAAGCTGAGGGCACTCGGCCTTCCGATGGCCGGTCTGATTGCAATGAAACCAAACTGCAAATCCATTGGGGCAGTCCTTCGCCATATGCCCCTCTTTTCCACATTTGTAGCAAATCCCCGCCCGGCAAGATCCCTCATGACTCTTCTCGCACTTGCCACAAGTGCGGACCTTCTGGCCTCCTGTTCTCGAATCAGTGGGCTTAGCCCGCTTCGCTGCCGGTTGTGACTGTGCTGGCCTCCGATCTCTCCCCTGAGACTCCGCCTCCTCCCTGGCCTGAGTCTCCAACTCGATCTCCCTCCTCCTTGCATTTTCCTGAAGCTTGGAAAATGTACAATAAGACGAGTTTGCCACGAACTCTCGAATATCCTTCTGATATGTGCATATTTAGTATGTATTTAGTATAGTTTTTTATTCGTATATTAGCTAAATTATCGCATATTATGGACAAAAGGTACTTAAAAGTGTTAAATTATGTTTTTCAGTCCAAAGATGAAGCTCGGAAGCAAAAGGAAGCAAGAGAAGCGGTTAGGAGCTAGAGAGTGGAATGAAGAAGGAAAAACACTAAAAAAGGCACCTACTCGGCGAGTCAGATAGCTACTCGACGAGTCCGGTCGAGGAATCAGAAGGATAATGACTCGGGATCCCAGATAGTTATCGCAATACGGGGAATGTGAGAGGGACTCGACGAGTCACCACTTGACTCGACGAGTCGGACCGCTTATTTAAAGATAATTCCACAGATCGAGAGGGAGGAGTTGTGGGACGATTCAGAAGTATCTTGCTACGATTGAGAAGCCTGAAAAACCCTAGAAGACGACGAAGGAAGCTAGAATTCGATTCCGGAGAGTAATTGAGGCAAAATTTATCATACTTCTTAAATCTTTGTGTTTAGTTACTATGTTTGAACATTTAGATTCGGTTTGTTTGCTGAATTTTATTTCAATGATGAGCTAAACTCTTTACCTTCTATTTGGGGATACGAAATTGGTAGTATGGTTTGATTCTTGGTAGGATTAATTCAATGTTGGTTAATTTAGTTATTTTAGCTTGCTAAAGAACCTTGTGTGTGAATGATAATTGATTTTCTGTTAATAGGGAGATAATTAATTAGCATGAACATCTATTAGTTATCAATCTCATATGCTTAGTGAACACTTTTTGTCATATGTCTAGTGTAGTGAACATGAAACTAGGATTAATAAGAAAATCAAGTAAATTTATGTGCAAGCTTGTGAGATGACCATTAAACAAGAAGTTAATTAAAAGAGAAATTAATTAGCTATTGCAAGTCTAATTTAACCCGAATATTATATCTAGTAAATTTAATTGAAATAGACAACTGGCCATTGTTTAAATTGATTTATTTGCTAAGGATTAATGAAGTGAATACAGAATTAATCAATTGAATCGGTAACTAGCAAAAGAATTAATCCATTGCACTTTTACCTTGAAATCAACCATATGATCAATTAAGTTGAACTAAATAGAAGTACTTTTCTGTTATTGAATCTAGTCAAAGTCTTTATTTTCTAGCTTAAATTAGTAATAATTAGTAAGTTTCTAGTCTTGTAAAACTAGAGAACAACCTCTGCTTTTTAATTAACTTAGATTAAATTAGTTTTTAGTTTAATTTGCCGTTCCCTGTGTTCGATACCCTGCTTATTTAGCTATACCACAATTGATAGGTTCACTGCCTTTTGTGTGTTATTTGATAATTAAAAGTAGGTTTAAAACTAGTGGGTTTTACACACATCAAGTTTTTGGCGCCGTTGCCGCGGAACGGTTCTAAAATTTATATTAAAATCTAGTTTAATCGATCCTTTGTGTGGGATTTATCTTACACAAAGTTATTTACAAAGCAAATCAGTAAGTAGATTTAGTTTTAATAAATTGCGTTTTTAGAATAACTAGAAAATTTTCTTTTCTGTTTTGGCCTTGAACTCGCCGAGTGCATTCGAGCAGACTCGGCGAGTCCATCGCAGTTTTAGTCCCTATTTATTATTTCGTTTTTATTCCTTTTACGCGTTTCGTTTCTTTTGTTTCGTTTTTTTTCAGCTGTTTCATGACCCGAGGATCGGACACACCTCTAGTACCACCCTTGGAAGACCTGGAATCCGCACTAAAGAGAAGCAAGGGAAAAGCCGTAGGAGAAACCGCAACTTCAAAGAACTCACCACTCAAGAACTTGAAATCTGTTTTCAGCAAGAAGAAAGACAGCAAATCAGGAGCATCCAGTGCCTCATTAACAATTGAAGAACCAATTCACGAAGATATCGAGTACGAGACCGAGGAAGAAAAAGAGCATATTTCCGAGCACGAAACCGATTCCGAAGAAGAGTTAGCTATCACTATGGCTAACATCGATGAAGTCCCCATGGGGGAGTGGAAGAAAAGGATGCGTGATGACACCGGGCCGGGACTTGTGCAACCCGCAATTCCCGGAACCGCTACGTTTGAGCTAAAGGGCCATATTCTCGCTCAACTCAAGGAGATCCCTTTTTACGGGAGAGATCATGAAGACGCTTACAAGCATTTGGACGAAGTAAATGATGTGGCCGATTACTTCAACGTGCCTAATGTTCCACGCGAGACCCAGCTTCTTCGAATGCTCCCTGTCACGTTTAAAGGCGCTGCAAAAGATTGGTTGAAGTCACTCCCTCCCGGATCGGTCACCACATGGGCCAAGATGAAAGAAGAGTTCATTGACCATTTCTGTCCACCTTCCAAGATAGCCAAGCTAAAGAAAGCCATTGCCAACTTCGAGCAACAACCCGGAGAATCTCTTTATGAAGCTTGGGAAAGGTACAAGAGCCTACTTAGAAATTGCCCACACCATGATCTTAATAGCCAACAAGAAGTCTCCATCTTTTATGATGGAGTTAATGTCACCACAAGGTAACTACTCGATTCACAAGGCCCGCTCACCCGAAAGCCACCTCCGGAAATAAAGGAATTAATTGAAGAATTCTCTAAGCATTCTAGAGAATACCACAATCCGAGGAATGAAGTGAGTCGTGGAGCAGTAAACTCGGTGAACGATGGCATGGCGGCGGTAATAGCTAAACTCGATAGCCTAGACCGAAGAATGACGAAAATGGATCAAACGATCCATGCTATTAGGGTAGGATGCGAAAATTGTGGCGGCCCCCATCTTACCAAGGATTGTGATCGAGACGAGAATGGAAATAAAAAGGCTCAAGTATTTTATTCCAGTGGCAATAGATACGATGAAGACTGGAGGAAACCGAAGAAGGAATGGCTCCCATATGAAGAATATAAAAAATCTAAGGAGGAGAAATACAAACAGAGGGAGAGGGGATTCTATCAAAAGGAAGAGCCGGTGACGGAAAAGAAGGCAAATTTAGAAGAAATACTCACAAAGTTCATAACCGCGTCCGAGAAAAGACATAATGATCACGATGTAGCAATGCAAGAAACCAGAAACATTTTGAGGAATCAGCAAGCTTCCATTCTCAACATTGAGAAACAGCTGGGACAGCTTGCACATCAAGTGAATGAAAGAAGACCGGGTCAACTTCCGAGCACCAAGAATGGAGAACGTGAGCGTAATAACCTCCAGCAGTGAAGAAAAATTTACAGAAGCACTAAGGATCTCCAAGAAGAAGGAAGAGAAGGCAGAAGAACCGAAGCCAACCAAACCCGACCCGACTCGCCGAGTCACTCCTATGGACTCGACGAGTCCATGCGAAATTAAGAAACCCATCAGTTCTTCGAAACCTTATAAGCCTCCACTGCCATACCCAACCAGAGCCATGCCTGCAGAAAAAGTTGAAGCATACAGAACCTTCATGGAGCATGTTAAAGCTTTACAAGTCAATATGCCATTTGTGGAAACAATGCTCCAAACTCCTAAATACTTTAACTTGCTTAAAGGCCTTTTTGCTGCTAGGAAAGATCTGGCTGAAGTCGCGGAGATATTGATGAGTGAGCTGCCTGAAAAGAAGGGTGATCCGGGTAACATAGTAATTCCGTGCCAATTTGGTAATGAAGTTTCTACACGAGCATTGGCTGATTCAGGTGCAAGCGTTAATTTGATGCCCTATTCATTCTTTAAGAAGCTGAATTTACCAGCACCAAGGCCGATAAATATGAGAATCCATTTGGCAAACAAAACAATAATTCATCCACAAGGCATTTGTGAAGATCTCCTTATCAAAGTGGACAAGTTTATTTTTCCAGTAGACTTCGTGGTGGTGGAAATGGAAGAAGACCCCGAAATACCAATTATTTTGGGAAGATCATTCTTAAACACCGCGTGTGCCCTAATTGACATATGTGAGTCTACATTGACATTAAGAGTGGGTGATGAGTCGGTGGTGTTTAAAGGTATTCCAGAAGTCAAGCAAGAAGAAGAAAAGAGAGAAGAAATCTCATTTATCCAATTGGATGATGAGGTATTACAAAAAGAGCTTGAAATTTTACTAAAAGAAGACCCAAGTAAGTTCACGCTACACTCTGAAGGAGTTGAAGATGCTAACAAAGACTTGGAGGAGCTAGAAAAGCTACTGGAAGGAGCCAACTCAGAAAACACTCCAGGATTGATGGAACCCGATCAGACTCGCCGAGTCACCATAATGGACTCGACGAGTCCAGTCGATTTGGATAAAAACTTGACCAAAGCTGATTTGTTTGTTGATAGTTCTTCACATACCCTGGGTTTAGTTACTGTTTTTGATTCTTTGGAAGAACAATCGGCAGAAGAAGTAAAAGGAATGGAGGTCCAACACGCCGATGTGGCATGCCTTGATACGATGCCATTTGGAGAAGAGTTGAGCACAAAAGAGGATGAAGACATAAAGGGAAGCAGAGTGGAAGTTAATCAACCATTCACCACTAAACCTAGAGCACGGACCATTAGGAAATATGAAGTTATTAAATTTAAAGAGAAGGAGGTTCAAGAGTTGGTGAAAAAGAAGGGGGTAAAGAAGAAAAAGAGAAAAAGGAAAGCCCAAGCAGCTGAAGATGAGGCAATGAAAAAGAGAAGAGACGAACTGAAGAGGGCTTACAAGAAAAAGATTCACGCCTACAAGACCAAGTATAAACCACAAAAAGTAAGGCGTGCATTCCCGATGCTTGAAGATGACAAAACGTAAATGGGAAGGAGTCTAGCTAATGACTCCTTAAAAAGAAGCGCTTGGCGGGAGGCAACTCGTTCAACAGAGTTTGCTTTCTTTTACTTTTTAGTCTTCTTTTTATTTTTCTTTTTATTTTCCCTTCGTTTTTATCTTCTAAATCATCAGGCATGTCTGCTTGAGAGTTGCATAACCTAAGTGTGGGGTGAAATGATTCATAATAAACAGAAATTTTTTGAAAATCATGCAAATTTTTAAATGACTCGCCGGGTCTGACCACGACTCGATGAGCCCGCATGGATTCCAGAAAAGCATTTGACTTCGTGACCAGACTCGCCGAATCTGACCACAACTCGACGAGTCGGTCTTATTTACAGAAAAAAAAAAATTTCAAAATTAATTTTACAATGGGTAAGTAGGGTTTTAACCCTAAAGAATCAGTTTCACATCTACACTCGTCGACGGGCCGTTTTTACAACTCCTCTCTCAAGCAATCATCAAGTTCTTCAAGTTCTTCCAAAATTCTCAAGCACAATCCAAAAAAGGTATCAAATTTCTTCCTATTTTATGTTAAGAGCATGATTATAAGGCTATCCAAGGTAAAAATTGCATGAAAAACCCGTTTTTTGAGAAGTTCTAAATTTCTAGGGTTTTGATCTTTCATGAATTAAGTTGCTTTGAACGTTTATTTTGGCCTTATTACTTATTAGGAAGTCCCTGAACAAAACCCTTGATAGAAATTACAGGTTTTATGGTTCAATTTCATGCGACCCGTCGACCGACTCGTGCAGGTTGTGCGACTCGCCGAGTCGGGCCTGGACTCGACGAGTCCAGTCGAGTTACAGACAGGAGATATTTTTTTAATTATATTCTGTGTTTTCTGGGTTTTGTGTGTTTATTTTGCAGACATCATGTTCAGAAGGGGACAAACTTCCAGTGGTAACCAAGGGGAGTTTCCATGGCTAAACTTCCCGCAAATTGAATCCGCTTCAACAATGAGGAAGTGGAAGAAGAAGCTCAACGACATTAAGAAGAAGGAGGTGTATGTGCCGAACAGAATTGATTGGGAATGGCTGCAAAGTGTTAGATATGAAGAAGAACTAGCTCCTTACCTTTTGAAGGAGTTCCAACATGAAGGCGAAACTATGGTGTGTGACGGGTGGAGCCGGGTCTTCCGAATTCAAGAACCGGTTTATTTGGAGCTATGTTTAGAATTCTTTTCCACGGTGTCTTTTACCGGGGGAGTAGATGTTTTTCACCCGACAAGCTTCAGTTTCTGCCTTGGGGGAGAGTTCCATCAATGCTCAGTGGTGGATCTTGCATGCCGATTGGGGGTTTAAGACCAGCCCTTGGTCTCGACACCCATCTTTCAGGCCTTTTTAGCACAAACCCATATGGCATTTCCCGAAGGAATTACAAGTGCGGGCTGGTGGAAATACGTACCAGCCACAACATCAGGTGTTGCGCGGACCTCCTCCGTGGTCAGCTGGAAATCTCTCCCACGAGCCCTCGGAGTCTCGGCCTTCACCGACTGACTATCAATATCACGCAAAGTAGCAAGAGTGGAACCCTTGGCTAATCCTTGAACAAGCTGAGGGCACTCGACCTTCCGATGGCCGGTCTGATTGCAATGAAATCAAACTGCAAATCCATTGGGGCAGTCCTTCGCCATATGCCCCTCTTTTCCACATTTGTAGCAAATCCCCGCCCGACAAGATCCCTCATGACTCTTCTCGCACTTGCCACAAGTGCGGACCTTCTGGCCTCCTGTTCTCGAATCAGTGGGCTTAGCCCGCTTCGCTGCCGGTTGTGACTGTGCTGGCCTCCGATCTCTCCCCTGAGACTCCGCCTCCTCCCTGGCCTGAGTCTCCAACTCGATCTCCCTCCTCCTTGCATTTTCCTGAAGCTTGGAAAATGTACAATAAGACGAGTTTGCCACGAACTCTCGAATATCCTTCTGATATGTGCATATTTAGTATGTATTTAGTATAGTTTTTTATTCGTATATTAGCTAAATTATCGCATATTATGGACAAAAGGTACTTAAAAGTGTTAAATTATGTTTTTCAGTCCAAAGATGAAGCTCGGAAGCAAAAGGAAGCAAGAGAAGCGGTTAGGAGCTAGAGAGTGGAATGAAGAAGGAAAAACACTAAAAAAGGCACCTACTCGGCGAGTCAGATAGCTACTCGACGAGTCCGGTCGAGGAATCAGAAGGATAATGACTCGGGATCCCAGATAGTTATCGCAATACGGGGAATGTGAGAGGGACTCGATGAGTCACCACTTGACTCGACGAGTCACCACTTGACTCGATGAGTCGGACCGCTTATTTAAAGATAATTCCACAGATCGAGAGGGAGGAGTTGTGGGACGATTCAGAAGTATCTTGCTACGATTGAGAAGCCTGAAAAACCCTAGAAGACGATGAAGGAAGCTAGAATTCGATTCCGGAGAGTAATTGAGGCAAAATTTATCATACTTCTTAAATCTTTGTGTTTAGTTACTATGTTTGAACATTTAGATTCTGTTTGTTTGCTGAATTTTATTTCAATGATGAGCTAAACTCTTTAACTTCTATTTGGGGATACGAAATTGGTAGTATGGTTTGATTCTTGGTAGGATTAATTCTATGTTGGTTAATTTAGTTATTTTAGCTTGCTAAAGAACCTTGTGTGTGAATGATAATTGATTTTCTGTTAATAGGGAGATAATTAATTAGCATGAACATCTATTAGTTATCAATCTCATATGCTTAGTGAACACTTTTTGTCATATGTCTAGTGTAGTGAACATGAAACTAGGATTAATAAGAAAATCAAGTAAATTTATGTGCAAGCTTGTGAGATGACCATTAAACAAGAAGTTAATTAAAAGAGAAATTAATTAGCTATTGCAAGTCTAATTTAACCCGAATATTATATCTAGTAAATTTAATTGAAATAGACAACTGGCCATTGTTTAAATTGATTTATTTGCTAAGGATTAATGAAGTGAATACAGAATTAATCAATTGAATCGGTAACTAGCAAAAGAATTAATCCATTGCACTTTTACCTTGAAATCAACCATATGATCAATTAAGTTGAACTAAATAGAAGTACTTTTCCGTTATTGAATCTAGTCAAAGTCTTTATTTTCTAGCTTAAATTAGTAATAATTAGTAAGTTTCTAGTCTTGTAAAACTAGAGAACAACCCCTGCTTTTTAATTAACTTAGATTAAATTAGTTTTTAGTTTAATTTGCCGTTCCCTGTGTTCGATACCCTACTTATTTAACTATACCACAATTGATAGGTTCACTGCCTTTTGTGTGTTATTTGATAATTAAAAGTAGGTTTAAAACTAGTGGGTTTTACACACATCACCTTCCTCAGAATGCTGAAATACCGGCTTATGCGTTCCTGCTCAGTAGACACATACTCAGGGCAGAACAACGCCCTCTTATGAAACATCCTCGTAATCTCCGTCACCGACTCTGTCTTCATCTTGAGAGACAGAAACTCATGGGCGAACCCTTCCCTCTCCAATGGGGAAACATAATCATCTCGAAAAATCAATGTAAACCTCTCCCATGTCATTGCAGTATGCTCTGCAGGAGTAAAATTGGTTGTCACAAATTTCCACTAGTCCTTCGCTCCCAAGCGAAGCTGGTTCAGCGCGAACCCAACCCTCGAATTCTCTGGGCATGAACAAGTGTAAAATATCCCTCAATATCAGAGATCCACCTCATAGCAACAATCGGGTCCTGTGTTCCCTCAAACTCTGGTGGCTTTGTGTTGTTGAACTCCCGAAAATGCAACGAGTCACCTCCCTGTGGCCTGGCAGCAACGACAGTTGCGGTGGCTGCAGCAGCATATCGCTCATCAAATGTCTTGATCAGGGTGGTCTTAATAGACCCAAACATCTCAGGAATCACCTCTTGAATGGTTGCGACCACCTCATCATGAATCATCCTGCGAATCTCATCACCGCTAGTCCCACTGCTCTCGGGGTTGTGGTGTGTACCCACCATGATATCTCTAAGACATAACACAAAAATCATCAGAGACTCGCTCAAGCATACTCACACTCGACCACTCATCCCTACTTTTTTCTTAGCATCCTAAGGATTCTTACTTGGATTTCCTACAGATCTAGTGCTTTCAGTAGTACGGACCCAATACTACCTTCCACACCTAACATGTAGTCATCCCAAGTCCTCCTCCTAGAATTCTAATTCACAAGTACTATATCTCTCACAAATATCAGACTACTCTCTCAATATGCTACTCGTATGCTCATCTAGGTATCTCTCCTAGATTACCCCTCAATTCAGAACTCAGCACATACTCAGGGAAAGTAACAGATAACACTGATCAATAGCATCTCCTAGGCTAAGGCATCACAAATCACGCAACTCTAGCCCTAGAATATGAAATACCTAGCCTAATCTCTAGCATGAATTTCTAATATCTCATAACACAAATAAGTAAGGGTATTTTGGGAAATTACCGTTCGGTCTCTGGATGATTGTACACACTTCTCCAACTTGTTTTCTCTTAAAAATCTTTCTCATTTTAGAAAAATAATTTCTTTTAAAATCTTTCTCAAATCCTTAGTTTGAGTCCAGACACCCCCGAAGGTGCATCCAAATCCCTCAACCAAGACTCTGATACCAACTTGTAACTCCGTAAATTTTCAAACAAAATTTTCATTTTAAAAAAAACAATTATCTCATTTCCAAATCACAAAAATCCCACAAACATCAAGTTATCAAAACACATGTCCCAAAACTGTTTATAACACAAATGCAGGATCCTCCAAAAACATATTTCCAACTCGTGTGTGTGTGTGTTTGTACAATCAAGTTGGTGCCTTCCCGTGACTTGGGAGGTACTTGAACACATAACACATAACACGATAAGCACGAAGCTTAGTGAGTTTCCCAAAATACCAAACATGTCACATTAGTCGCTCGAGGCTACTCAATATGACCCTCCGATCAATGTGTCTCAGTGGAGACCCTCCGGTCCTACAACTCGGGTGGACCCTCCCGGTCCTAACTCAATAAGCTCATAATAATAATAACCAACATAAATCACAAAGACACAATGAAGGATATCAAAATACTCAATATAACACATAAGACCCTTCGACCATACATAGATACCACTCATTGTAAGTATAGTGAGAAGACTCACATCGTAATCACGTTAGTAATAATCTCGAACACGAATCTCGAACTAGCCTCTGCCTAACACATAAGATAATAATCTCTAATCAACACCTAAATCACGACTCGAAATAAACTAGGTTAATCTCTCTCTCAAACTCATGGAATGGGTAAAAGACCATTTTACCCCTCCACGGTCCCCATACTCCCTGCCTTGACCAAACCCTAAAGTTAACAAAAGTCAACACTCGAGTCAACTATCCATGTTGACCCGACTCGCCGAGTGCATCTATGTGACTCGCCGAGTTCTCCTTGTTCCTTCAGAACCTCGCGAAAACCCAACTCAACTCATCGAGTTGTCCCATCAACTCGTCGAGTTACCCATGTCCATAGTCATCGAGGAAAACCCTAGCCGACTAGTCGAGTAAACTCATTGACTCGTCGAGTCCCTTAAGTCAAGTTATCATTAAGACGTTTTAAGACAAATCTATCACTCCAAACTCTAGATCCAGCCTCCCAAGGGTCGAATGTAATGTAAAGCTTCGATCTTTACGTTCATGCATGGCATGTTTGCTCCATAATGCCAAATAAAAGATCTAACCAAGGTGTTTAAGCACAATAACTCTTTATAGTTGGATAAAGCTGGGACCTTTGGACTCTATGGACCTCATAAGGTCCAGATCTGATGTCTCAATGCTTGGTACGTACAAGTCATACCAAATCTCAAGGAAATATGGAAAAAGCCCCAAAAGTTTCTCATTAACAAGATCTAAACAACATGATGAGCAAGGTGATGACTTTTACCTTCCAACAGAAGCTCTAAGTGAATGAATACTGGATTTCACAGCCTTTCCTCGTTCCTTTCTTGAATCTCACTTCTTCTTCTTCTAATGCTTCACCAAAACACTCAAATATTAGCTTTATCACTCTCTCTTAGCTCAATGGCCGATTAGGGTTTCACTCAGGCGATTAGGGTAGCTGGTGAGGCGGAAATGAGGACATAAGTTTCCTTAAATATGCCCTAAACCAAAGGATTTAGGGTTTCCTCACACAGCGCCAACTCGGCGAGTCGGCATCTCTGACTCATCGAGTCGGTTATTACGTGCTCAAATCCAACTCTACTTGGTGAGTTGAACACACAACTCACTGAGTCACTAATTAATTCTCAAAAATAAATAAATAAATGTAATACCTGGGAGTCAGGATGTTACATCGAAAGATCTATAGAGATTTGTCACGTTCTTTATAGGTTTTATTTCTTAAAATTTATCCTTCACAACCCCATCTTTTTCATTTTGAAGCCTGCAAAAATTACCGAAACCTCTAATGTACATTTTTTTTTTTGCATATCTGCGATTTAACTAGTAAGATTTTGTTTATTTTCTACCTTGGCTCGTCCTCTCCAAATGAAGATTCATACTCATTTTCATGTTGAACAAATTAAACAATAAAATTAGAAGTTCATTCGATAAGAAATATGATAGGGTTCGAATACATGTGAGCAACCCTAAAAAAGTACTTGTTGAAAGTCAAAAGAATACAAACTAGCTAGCACAATGCACAAGTTGTTTGATGCACTTCTTGAAACTTGCATCACATGCAACAAAAGTGTACCTCCATCCCAGCTAGGCAAAATATAGTTGTCAAAAGGAATATCTACTTTTCCAAATACGTTGTTACCAAATTCCATTCAGGTTATTTCTTAAGAAACACTGCATACAACTTGGTGATGCATAAAAAGGGGGATATCTGGTATAGATTCGTCCCTCAAAAGTTGTTGTACCATCAAAATCTACTTTGAGGGTTGTACCATCAAAAGATTGTCTAGGTATTCACCTACTGGTCTACATTCATAAACCATTTAGCTCTCACCCCCATCCTTCCAAATATTAAAACTTCAGAAGGTGTTCCATAAACTCAATCTGTTGATTCATTATTCACACAACCCATTTTGGGTTATTATTCATCATTTATGTGTTTTAAAAAGGTTGAAAATGATCCACTAGAATCTTCGAGCACTAAAACCGAATCCTTTGGTTTCCCACATCAAAGCTCTATTCACTTTTCAGAGTACTAGATTACCACGCTCGGTCCAAGTGCTTAGATTTTTTGCTTCTAAGGTACATTATAATCAACCAGATGGCTAGAGAAGTTCATATCTAGAGTTAAAGTCACATGGTTATGGTTTGGTGGTTAAAAGAAAATACCAAAAAGGGTATTCCTACATCATGGATTCATGGATAGAGAAGTTCATCTCTCCTCTTCTCTTTTCTATTTTATGACAAATTGTGACATCCCCAATTTCATGGCAAGAAAAAACTGATTTGTTTAAGCTTATTTAAAAATCAGATTATCCCTTTTGAAGAAAAATATTGCGGAATATGTTCCCAAAAATATGATAAAGATATTATCAAAGCATTTCCTAAGAAATTTATTTTATTAATACTAAAACATTGTGATGTCATCGTCAATACAGAAACATAAGCATAACGAAATATTACAAGCCTTACACTAATTAAACTAGTGGCCTAATACTCCTTGAATCTCTCAGCAGAATGTATCTTTAATATCGCTACATGTTATACCATAAACTGAGTGGGTCAGGTTGGGAAACCTGGTGAGTACATAGGGTTTTCATCCCACAATAATATAATTAACATGTTTAATCATCAAACAATTAAACCAATTTCCCATCTTCATTATCTTCTTTATTCTTATGGATCTACATTAAGAATCATTTATGATGACAATACTAGCAGGGATTCCTCCATCATACTTGTCAGTAGGTATTATTCTACATTTATTCCTAAGTATTTATCCTAAGGAATAGGCACGAAGTCCATCACTGCCAGGGTTTATCTAATAGGAACTAAGTCCATAGCTACCAATGTTATCTATTAGGCACTAAGTCCATAGCTGTTAATGTTTATCTAATAAGCACTAAGTCCATAGTTGCCAGAGTTTATCTTCTTTATTGACAATATTATTTTAGGAAGTCCACCACAATACATGTCAATGGTTTTCTAGAGTACATCTGATGAACATGTGGTTTACAAACACCTACAGGTTGTGAGCCTGCTAACATTCCACTAGATTATCTAGAATAGTCTGTGGTTGTCATCTATACTCCGCTAGATGACGTCATCTTTAAATTCAATGCCTCTCATCATATATTTCATCTTTCATATCTCATCATCTATATCATCTTTTATCTCTCATGATCTATATCATCTTTCATTTACCCATCTTTGCCCAATATATTTATAACTATAAAAATACATATATAGTTTAAATCAAGTAAAACATGTATAAACTAAATCAAGTAAAACATTTATAAACTGTTCATCTAGCATAGATATCAGGAACACAGATAATAAGCACATACAACATGTATTCATTTTAAATACTTCATATCTATGTGTAAGATGAAAGTAACTATGCACTCACTTGTTAAAGTGACGACTCATAATTCGGACAACGCATTGCTTCTAGCAACTATCTTTTCCTTTGACATAACCTAGTATCATTATCACTAAGTCTTAGTCTAATATTTATTGCGACTAATTATTAGTCTAGATTCATCATTAATTCAAATTATACTGATCTATAGCTGATAAGGGACAATCAGGTAGGATCATATCAGAAGTAGGGTTCGTTTGGTATACAAAGTATACTGTTTGGAAAGCTCACTGTAAACACCTCACTAAATCTAGCCTAGACATCATCCCCATAAATAGATCAATCAGCATAACGACTTGGAATCAATGATAAATCTTGTTTATAGGTTCATAATAACGATAATGAACTTAAACATAAGTTATACTTAAATCACAGTAAGCATAACTCAGCTTACAGGTGGTTTTGCCAGAAACAACACTTTGCGCAGGCAGAACTTCTAAACCAAAAGCTTTATTTTGCTAAACTTTCTGGTACTCCATAGCGTTGGTACTAGCACTTAGGAAGTGCTAGGGAAAGGTCTTGGGACCATGGGAGGGTTTTGGAAGAGATTTGAAGGAAATGTGTGAAGAAAAGCATGAAATCCGTGTATACCATTAGATTGGGTAAGCCTAGTCATGGTTCGATGATAACGTTTTTGCTAAGCATGTGAGAAAACATGTTTATTATAATTTCTTATACATATAATAATATTCTTATTATAATATGTAGGTAAATTTAAACATTTTAAATTTGATCTTTATCCTTTTAAATATTCAAATTCAATTCTTTCATTAAATAATATTCAAAATTAAATATTCATATTTAAATTCTAATTTAAACAATATTTAAAAATTAGTTAATTAAATATTCAGATTTAAATTCTTATTTAAATAATATTTCGAACTAATCTTAGATTCACTATTCAATTTAAATAATATTTATATTTATTCATTAAATATTCATATATAAATCCTTTTGAATAATATTTAAAATAAGAAGCTTTATCCTAAAAATTCAAAAAAAGCCAAAAATATGGAAATATGGTAAAACTAGATTATGTGCAACATAGAGAGGAACGCGTTGCGTAAAGTCCATTTTCTAGAATTTCGATTTCAATTTTTGCAGCGATGCTCATAATTAAAACCTAGAGGCACTGATACCACTTTAGATATTTAATACATCAATGCATACTAAATTAGCGCACTGAAATAATCATAACAATCCTTATGTGTATAGGCATGCTAGGATCTAGGTTTTACTAATTATAACAACCTACTCTAAAATTGTAAATCTACTAAAGAAAGACAAAATTACTAACCTCTTGTGTAGCTCGATCTTGATCTTACCGAACCCTTCTTGAACATTCTTGATCCAACCATGTTGCTTAGATGAGAGAGCCTAATAGAAAATCTCTCTAATGGAATCACACCCAAAGACTTCAAAGAGAGAACCAAAAGAAAAATGTGAGAGGGTTAGGAAGGGTTAAGAAATTTGTCCCATAAAAATGGAGGAAAAAGTTTTTTCAAGCCAATGTATATGGATGAAAGAAACCTTTAGCACCCTATTTATAATCTGAACTTCTTGTCATGTTTCATCTCACATCCCATGTGGGATGGAGATTTGAAATTTCTCTTATTCTTTAAGGGTTCTGAAATATTTCATTCAATCAATCTTATAACTAATTAATATTCAATCATTGAATTAATTAATTCTTAATTAATTTCAAAATAGTTTCTGATTAATTTATTAAACTTAATAATTTAATAAACTAATTTTCTCCTTAACTATATATTTTTTTTAATTTCTTATTTGTGTCGGCAACCCAAAATCACATTGTTACTGTTTAAAAATATTACCAATAGTTAATGATATTAGACACTCTTTCCAACATATATTTGATCCGAAATCATGATTATATTAAAAAAAAATGCAACAATATTGCACTAGATATACAATAATATTGTAGAAGTCAGTTTTACAAAAATTCATTTGATTTTATTTTAATTAAGCCCTTGTTTTTTGTTTTTTTGCAAAAATCCATTGATATCGATTTACCTCTTACTCTTATTATAGGTCAAAATCCAAATGATAAATTTTCCAATAGGTTATGTCATTTTTATATTAAAAAAATCAGTTTTCTCATAAATAAAGCCAAATTTTAGAGATTACTTGAAGATTTCTCTAATATATAATGATATAGTAATTATATAAATTCAAAACTGAAACAAATTTAAATAATCCACAAACACTATCTTGAAGGATCAAATATAACAATTGAAGCTTAAATTTTATTTATGTATAAATGAATAATGTTAGTTTAATTTTTTAAACATTATTTATACCTATATTTTAATGTAAAAGATATATACTTTGAAAATGCTAAATCTCCTTTTTACAACAAAAATAAATTTAATTTATAAATATAAATGGGTTGCAAATCGCCTGGTAGGAGATACACAAGTCTCTCTCTAACTGACACGATTTGCTGAAAATAGTTAGTAAAATCGATAGGTTTTTAAAAAGTCATGTAATGCATAATGATGTGGGTCTCAATATCATTTTGTCATAGTATATATGAATTAGTTTATTTAATTACTTTACATGGATATACATGAAGAAATTACTTAAACTTGACTAAATTATATTATAAATTATAAATTTTATATTAATAATTTAACAATGACATTTGATTATTAAAGTACAACTTTTTATTTTCATTTCTAAATATAATAAACTTGTACTATAATTTACTTTGATCTAAGGGTAAATCATAAAATTATACAACTGGGATATACATATTAATAGAAATATATATAACCCTAAGAAAATTAATAACAATACAAGTAAGTGATGCAACACACATTATTATATATCTTTATTTATAAATTAGTTGTAAGACTCGTATATTATACAAATTGATTAAAATAAAATGCTAAACACGATGGAGTAAACGGGAAGTTTATTTTGTATTTGAAAATGAAATAAGTGAAAATTATGAGAAACAAAAATAAAAAAAATAAAAAAAATAAATAAATAAATATTACGTGTTTAGTTGTCAAACTCGTGTACTAAACGGGTTAATACGAAGGTTTAAATTATATTTATTAGAATTTGAAATTATAACAAAATGTTAAATACGAAGGCTTCAATTATATTTCTTAAAATTTGAAATTTGAAAATTGAAATTAATATAGTTAGTATGGTATATTTAATTTATAGAAACTAAATTAATGATATAATGGAAAATAAAAAAAATGAAGTGGAAAACAAATATTTGTAAATTACCCCAAATTAACATTTGACAAATTGAATGAGAGAATGACAATAAAATTCTTATTTATTAGGGAGGATGTAAACGTTGATTGATATAAATACATCAATAGTTATTATATAATTAAATAAATGCTAATATTTAGTGAGAAAAATATGTACTAAATATAAACCATTTCTAAAATATGTCTTTAGCTTGATACAAATAAAAGAGGCAAAACTTTTCTACTGGAACTAGGGGTGTCAATTAATGATACGATACGATAAAAAAACACAACACATAATGAAATTGAGAAAAAAATTGAAATTTGAATTCATGTTTGTGTTTGTGTTCAAAATTCGACGTGAAACTGACACGATTTAGTATTTATCTGACATGTTTTTCGTGTTTGTCGTGTTATGTATAATTAAGTATTAATTAAATAAACTAATTGTTATTTTATGTTATCTTTGTCGCGTCATGTTTTTCATATTTTAATCGGTTTGTTTTCGTGTTAGTTAAAAAAACACGACATCATATCGTGTCATGTTTGTGTTACACAAAACTTTGTCGTGTCAGACAAAAACACGACATAATGACCCGATTCGTCATCCCTAATTGGAACACCAATTTGATGGTCGATTTTCTCTTTTTTAAAAGAGGTAAAACCATTTCCACAGTTACTTGACCCCCAAAATAAGCTTCTTCTGCTTCGAGCTTGTATGTGCATTGTCAAAATTTTCTTTGGCTTGAGGACATGTCAACGTGTTCACATGGAGGAAGCGGCTTTGTTTTTTGATAAAGGGTTACGTGAGTCGATTTAAGACATTATGGTTTGTGGGGGTGCTTTCTTTGGGGACATTCAATGACGACTTGCTTCATTACCAATTAGGTTTGGTGGTTTGGGGTTGTACTAAGCGGTAGAAGCTTCCTCCCATGCTTTTGTGGCCTCAGATCTTAATCGTGGGTGTTACGAGATCACATCTTACGAGATAATGGCATATGTAGTATGGATTTTGATTAACTTTGTGTTTTGGCTTGTCTTCGTGATATGAGTTCGGTCTTTGACATCAGCAGTTTCACTAATAAGGACATCGCCCCTCCAAGAGCCCAACATTCATTGGCGAGTGCTCTTTTTTTTTTGCAAAATTGTCTAAGACATGGAAGTTCACTTCGACATGACTATTAGACATAAATCAGTTTTTGATTGTCTAAGGGTACCATATGCTCTTGATTTTCTTATGCCTATCCTTATTACTGATGGTCTTGATCGGCATATGTCGTTAGTGGAGTATCGTGTTATCCTCAAGTAGAGAGCTCCCATGTTTCAAATACTGACACAATCTGGGTATGGATGTTCTGTCAAGAAAGAGACACCTGTAAATTTTCTGACTAACCTGTTGGAAGGAAGATCAACATTTAGACCATTTGATGTTTTAGTTTTTGAATGGGCTGGAGGGAAGCACACATATATGGATCTAATAAGGGTTTTCCCTCTTGTGGGCTTGAGGAGTGGGGTTTTCACTGTGGGGCAAGATATTTTAAAAATTGTCTTGTCCAAAGTGGCAAAACATGAAAAACGTGATTGGAAAATCAACACATGTTTTTGCCTTTTGAATTTGATATTTCCTGTTTCCTTGCGTTAGATATTGTAGAACTCCTTAAAAGAGTTTTACGGGTCATACATTGTAAATGTTATAACCCCAAGATATATGGATGTTGTTTTTTAAAAACAATTAGTTTTGTCACCTAAAAAGGAGTTGCGGCGCAGCTTGTTGCTCGTTTACACGTTACGTCTATGTAAAACTTTATGAAGTTTGTGATAATATTCATGGGCGGACGTATAATTTTATACTAGGTGTGGCACGAAAAAAGTCACTTATAGTGGCACATTTTTTATGTAGTTGCATATTTTTTTAGGTAGTGTCATAATAGTAGAAAAAAAATATTTATTCACTGTGTAAACGAAAATCAGACGTTACCGGTGCTACTATGGGACACCATATAGAACCGTCCCTGATACTATCACAATAATTTTTTAATATACTTTTATATTTTGACGCTTGCATATTGTATTCTTTTGTAAAGATTTTTTTACGGCTTTCGTATATATTCTTTCTCCCCTCCACCCCTTCATTTTTTTGAAGTTTTGAAATAATGATGTATATATATAAAGTTAAAATTGTTGAATACATAAAATATATAAGTTTAATTGATATGGTGAAGTAATGTTAATGTGACGGTGGAACACAACATACTTTATAAAGTCATCACCCACATCGAGTATGCGAAAGTAACTTCGCTCTGAAGCTAAAGTGAGAAGGATGGGTAGTGCTTTGTGCATTCAGAGTTGTACACAAGTGCTTACTAACGTGTCATACTCATATTGGGGAAAAAGACATGTACCCACTTCGCAAACTATTGGTAAAAGCGATCAGTCTATTTCTATATGTGATTATGTACCACTTTTCTTGTTTACCAAGATATCAAAATTATTTATTATATATGAAAAATATTTAGATTAACCTAGGATACGAAAAAAGAATTAAGCAACAACATCAATCTTACAAACCATTGCCACTTAGATGACCATAAGTCATTTATTTTTTTTATCTATTTGGCTTAGGCAAATCTAAGATTTGATGTCCAGACGTTCAAATTGACAAGCAATAGAAACACATAGAACAAAGATATTTCAAAAGTTAGATTCTTTATTAATTAATAATCGAATAATGTTCCCAATAATGTTAAAACGAGATACTATAGGGATGATAAGATAAGCATAAGTTCTTAACCCTAAGCGATGAATTTTCTTAATCAACCCGTTTTACATGTCGTGTGCAAATTTCGTTCAGTTTCGATTTGTTGGATCACTTTGGCATATTTGGCATTGATGTCATCATACTTCCATTCTACCTAGTCTGTGGCGGATCCAGGATCAAAGTAAAAAGGTATCCCAAATACATAAAGGGGTATCTCGACAAAAAAAATTGTGTAATACACAATAAGAAAAAAAAAATCCAGAAAAAATTACACTACTAATTTTTTTTAAGGGTATCCCGGGCTACCCCGTGATACATAGTAGATCCGCCAATGTACCTAGTGTTGACATCATCAAGTCATGCATCAACAATTGATCCATCAACACCAAATATGCCGAAGTAATATGGAAGTATGATGTCATCATACTTCCATTTCTACTAGTGTTGATGTATGACTTAAATGATGTCAGCACTAGTAAGAATGGAAGTATGATGACATCAGCACAAAATCTGTTGAAGTGATCCAACAACTCGGAATTGGATGAAATTCGCACATGACATATAATACATGTCGATTAAGAAAATTCATCGCTTTGCCATGATGTGCAATGTTTATCGGCCATTTCGTATCGTTTAGGGCCTCAAAACGCATTTTTTTTGTTTTTTATTGGGGCAACTTTTTATTTTGAGTTTTAATTTAGATATATGATTGTGAATTTTTTTCCTAATAAATTTAGATCTCTTAGGGTTAAGAACTTATGTTTATCTTATCCTCCCTATAAATATCTCGTTTTTATATTATTGGGAACATTATTCGATTATAAATTAATAAAGAATCCAACTTTGGAGTTATTTTTGTTCTTTGTGTTCTTGTTGCTTGTAATTTGTCATTCAATCCGATCGTCTGAGCATCATTTGATATATGTATTGTGATTGACCATTTCTTTTTTAAGTGTTTCCATTTAACAGATGTATAATTTTAATTAGAAAACTATTAGGCAGCTGGGAGGGGAGTTGCCAAGACCCTCTCCAAGGTCGCTAGCACACACCAAACACCTCACCAAAGAGTGCTCGTCATGGTTGTAGCATGAGGAGAGAGGAAAAAGAAAGTTGATATGTGTGTTGTGATTGGCCGTTTGTTTTGTATTTTTTTTTCAAAATAAACTCTATTAAAAAACACACTACCACTCACAATTTTTTTGTGCTAGACATGCTAAACTTATGTGGCTTCAAAAAAAACTATTAAAAAGAAATAAACTATGTGAAATGTTACTACTTCCTTTAGCCTTTAACAGATCAAAAAAAAAATATCGAATCAGCTTGTAAATGACACAATCTAAGTAAAATATAATATTAACTTTCACAGTAGAGATCAAATATAATTTAAAAACTATTAAACACTATAATACATAGTGACTTTCTCTCGCATTCTTCAACATTTCTCACTTAAAATAACCCACATTGTTTTTCAAGAGCAAAAAAAACAACTTAACTGCTTTGGAAGAACAAAGATCACCCACAGAAGAAGGTGTCGATGGGCGACAGAGACTCAAGAGAAGCAAAGTGGACAAAAAACGAGGTAAATCTGGCAATAAGGGAATCGACAGAATGTAGCGGCGACTACTAGAAAGTCTGATAGCAGTAAAGTCGTGGAGGTTAGCAATAGCAGCAGATAACAATTTATATCGAAAATCAGTGATTTTGTGAAATTTATTTGAGTTTTTTGCTTATGATTGTCTATTTATCCTCACTTTCAAATTTACATGTTATAATTTTTTATAATATCTTTTAGTTGTTTATGGATTATTGATTTATTGATTTGGTTAAAAAATCTAAGGTGTTCATCTTAACAATTCAAAAGTGTCATTTAAAAAAAATCATATACTATTTTAAAAAAATTCCAAAGTAAGGGGTGTTTATGGACACATTTTATATATATATATATATATATATATATATATATATATATATATATATATATATATATATATATATATATATATATATATATATGCAAACTTTGTATCAGGTACAGATTATTTTTGTAATTATTTTACATATGCATGTTTCTACAAAAAAAGAATATATTCAATGAGCTTTTCTGTAAATTACGAAGACAATTTTTGTAATTTATTTTCTCCAAAACGGTCAAATTTGTCAACATACAAAAATATTACACACAGAGACTATTTTAGTTAAAAAGAAAAACACCAAACAAAAACATTTTATGTAAATTGCAAAATTATAGGAACTAAATATGTCAATATTGAAATTTTTTTTTGGCAAAAAACTAAATTGTAAAACTAGCCACTTGTATTTAATATATAGCATAATATATTTCTTTAAAAAAGTATTATTATCATTATAAACTTTAGAGTAAATTACATGAATGGTCCATGTGGTTTGGTATAATTTGCACGTTTTGGTCTCTAACTTATTATTTTTTTTAAATCGGATAATCCTTATTGTATGTTTTTGTTGCGTTATTGGCCCCTAATCGACTTAAAAGGACTATTGTTTCCTTAATAATGTTTTAATTATTTGTTTATTTATTTATTATTTATAATTTTGTTTAATAATATTGAAATAATATTAAAAGGAAAAACCTCTCTCCCATTCTTTTTACCCCACCATGATTTCCTTTATGTGCCTTCGTACTTAGGGCTTCAATCTTCCGATGACAACTACCACTTCTCCGGTGAGAGATCTATCCTACCAGTGAGGTGAGCTTCCTTCTCATCCTCTCTTCCATCTTTCACGTTCGAGAAATCCATCTGAAACCAAAAAAACTCATTCATCCTCTCTTCCCTCTCATACTATTTTCTCCTAGACAATCGAAAAACGCCAAATCGAATAATGAAAACCTATCAGTGTAGTGAAATCAAAATCCAACATTGAAACTAAATACCATATTCATCATGTCTCTCATCAACATTACAATTAAAGAGAATGGGAATGCTTGATGGGTTTGCAAGTTTGGTAATGGATGAATGTTGATCACTTCTAGAAAATTGTTGGCGACTTATGGAACCTAAATCGAAAATGTTAATGGAACGCTCTAATTTTCCTTCTTTTGTCATACCTCTGGTTGTTTTTTGTAAGTGGATTTTCTAAGAGACCCATTCTGTTTAAGCTCATGTGTAGATTTTCAAATAGCTTCGTGATTTGTAGGTATGATTAAATTATCATGAATAAAATATGATTTTTGGCATAGGAAATAGTTGATTCTTGATGATTATCGAATTTAGATCTCTAATGATTGGTGGAACATGGAATAGTAAGTCGCCAGAGAAAACGACGCAGATTGCCATGGCTGGAACATAGAGGAGGAGGTGATCGGATACGACACTTGTTAATTTTTTTTCTCGTCAAAAATCAAGAATTTAAGACCCACCTACAACTTTTTCAGGTCGAAACTGTCGTTGGAAATCAGGTCTACCATACACACATAACTAGAGTTTAGGAGATCCACCTACACCTGCATCTGCAACTTTTTTATGTGGGTACCAAATGGTCGTCAATTGTGGTGGGTAAGAAGGTGGTCACTTGTAGTGTAACGCCCAGTTTCCATATGCATTTCTTTATATTTAAAGTTTACTTATTTATAAATGTTGGTTGTACGAGGGGCATAGTTAGCCAAGTTACGTAGGGCGTAACTCATTAACTTGGACGTGGGACTTAATGTAGTACGCAGGGCATACCCAAACCCTAGTTTTGGGGTATTAGACCTTATTTAAGGACCTTAATCTCTTTGAGGCCTTTCTTACCACCAGCCTCCACCCTCTCCCGAGTTGTAGAATATTGTGTTGGGTCCTAGCCTTAGTATTTCATTTGGGTGATTTACTGAGGACTCAATAAATCAACTAACTTGAATTCGTTTTCTCCCGTTTTGTAGATGTCAAAGTTTGACAACTATGGTCTTGTCAAATCTCGTGGAACAAGCATTCCACATGAAGATGATATTCCACGATTCGATCAAGGAACAAAAGATCATGCTTCACTTCCTCCTCCTCCTCCAATTATTCTCCCTTACCCACACGTTCAAAGGCTTGAAAAGTTCAAGATCACTCAAGCCCGTTTGGCAAGTAAACATAAAGAAGGAAAGTCGGTGTGTGCACACGTCCTAGGGATGAAGTCACACATTGATAGGTTAAGAATGTTGGGATCCGTTGTCTGTGAGGAAATGGCTGTTGATTGGGTTCTTCAGTCACTTCCTAACTCATATAGTGAGTTCGTAAGAGAGTACTGTATGATGAACCGCGACGTGACCCTTATAGATCTCACCTATATGCTTATTGCTGCTGAATCAGCAATGGTTTGGTGCAATAGAAAAAGCAAAGTTGATTGGTGAATCTGCCTTCGAGACCTCTATGGATATGGACAATGGCAACGAAAGACATGCTATGATCGAAAAGTTTGATCATAAGAGAAAGACAATGTCTGAAGTAGCTCCATGTCATGTTCCAAAAGAGTCAATTTGTTTTTATTGCCAAGAGAAAGGGCATTGGAGACGAAGCTGCCCCATTTACCTAAGAGATCTAAGAGATGGGAGAGTTGAAACGTATGGCTCTAATATAGGTAAAATCCATTAACTAACTCTTTTAAGCTTCTATTCGAGATTCTTAATACATAATGTGATAAGATTACAATTGATGTTTTGTAGGATCGAAGAAAAGAAAGAAAGCTTAAGTGAAGAAGTGAGCAGAATCTAACCATGAAGGAATGGATTTCGATCGCATTTCTCGAAGATTAGATTCTTGAGCTACTACTTAGAGTTAGAATTAGATTGCTGTATTAGCATAGTTTTTTCAATGAATTGCATTGTAAGGACAAATTTTTTTTCCGCAATAAAATAAATTTTGATTTTATATTATTTATTTATCCTTGCAATGGCGTATATGAAAAATTGATGTTTGAATGTTTCTATTATTAGCAACAATGGATTTGGTTCTTATTATGTTATTTATGGAAAGTCGAGAATTTACCAAATAGGGAGAGTTTCTCATCGCCCAAGTTTCAATTGGACAAAAACTTGGAATCATGCAACTTGATTGCACGATGAATGAGAAATTTCATATTTTGGAAATTAGACTAATTCATTGACAAAGTGTCAAGTGAAGGACTAGGAGATCGAGCACACAAAGTTGCGTGTTGGTCAAAGTCCACCATAAGAGTAACAAAGATATTCGTCATGATTTACTAAAGGTTTAGTAAATGTGATTATACTTACAAGATTAAGTGTAATTCGGAATTGATTAAAAAGGTTTAAATCAATAGCAAAACAAATAAGAAGAATCAAGAATTGAAGAAATGGTTAAATCAATAAGTCAATCATACTTTGTTCCAAAACAAGTCTTAAAGTTAGGATTGTGACAATGAGTGAAAAGTATTAAAGGTTTATAACATATATCAAATGTGGAAAGTTGTGATGTCTTGGATAAGACAAAGACCAACTAGGACCAATTTATGAAGTGTTTTGATAAAAACTACACTAACTCTTGAATATTTGTTTGTCAAGAAATGGTTATTGACAAGAGAATCTTATATGTCAAGGAGTCAGTGGGAGTCTTATTGGTCTTGAAAGGTTTCAAGAACAAATCAAATAAACCTTATCGATCATCACTAGCACACGAGTTGAGGTTTACAACCTATCGTGTTGACGTTATTTTGTTTCTATGCGGTTCCAATTGAGTTAATTATGCATGTGAGTTCTATAAGTTCTCATTTTGAACGCATAAATGGCAAAGCACCTTAATCAATGAAAGGTACATTGATAGGAAAAGGTGAGCTGCTTAACTACTTGGAAGACATGGTGGGCAGCTGTGTTACCATAAGGCAAGAAATCAAGATTAAGAAAGTTCGATCCATATAAGTTTGAATTTGTCATAAACCTTGGTTTTAACAAATTCACATGGATAGGAACACATACACCGTTTAAATCTAAGTGTCATAAGATTTCCTCCTTCATGAAAATGATTGTGAGGAAATGCTTTCACTAAGAAAGATTTTAAGAAGATAGTGATTGTAAAATTGCATTCTTGAATTCGATTATGGTTACGGTATCCCTTTCCATAATTTGAATTGTGAGGTTTGGCAATTAGTCTTAATTGTTTAGACACACATATGAACTATCTAAGGCAAAGGTGTATAAGTTTAAGAGGCCTTGATAAAAGATTATCAAAGCATTAAGTATTAGAAACATGGACTTAAGAAATTCAATAGGTATTGTTTTTCTGAAAATTAGCTGTTTCTAAATACATGTCGAAGCTAGTGGGAGCATAAGTGTTATGTTTATAATAATCATCATGATAGCGGGAACATAAAATTTATGATTGTATGATTATTAAGGCACGTATTGCAAGATGGCAATATTAATTATAGAAAACAAGAGTTATACCTTGTAAAGTCGTAAGGGTTGTAAAGTTGTTTTGCTCTAATTAAGGGAGAGAATATTATGCTTCATTTCCAATCTAAAGGATTAGGTTGAGAAATGTTAATAAATTTAGTCAAGGGTACATAGTGTGTTCTTAAAATTTCGATTATGATTACGACATTCCTCTTCACAATTCGAATTTTGAGAACATAGCAAATAGGATATTATGGCAGAAGATTGATGAAGTATCAAATCTTTATGCATCGTGTCCCATACGCTTCGGGTATTGCATCGATTGCAAATGCTATGATATTTGACCATTCTAAAATTTTCCAAATGTCTAGCGCATTTAGAGGGAAAAAGGACAAGAATCGGTTTTGACTTAGATAATTAAACAACTATCAAAGGACAATCCAAAGTTCGCCGAGGATTGGTCGCTTGTGAGTAGTTGGAAGTATAGTATTGGAAAATATGGAAATGTTTCCATATTGGATGGACCATATCGACATTATTATGAATAGATAAGATTCTATTAAGAATGAGTTATCATATGGAAAATATGGAAACGTGTCCATATTGGGAATTGAATATTGAAAATCTATGACTAGATTAGAAACTTTTATGCAATAGGATGTTCAAAGGAATGTACTTTGAGTGAGAGACATCATATCGTTGTATTGTAACAATCTCCTATAGAGGTTTTTGTAATATCATTGGCTATAGTCTTTGTGACTTTGGTGTAGTGACATTACGAAAGGATCATTGCATAAAATGTTAGAATCTAATATATTCTATAAGTGGCAAGAATTTGACATTCTTTTATTTATGGAAAGGGATTAGGAGTTATGAAATGAGAATGATTAGAAATGTGTTCAATTTGATTTATTTCACAAAGTAAGAACCATAGGTAAACATTATGTGCATGCTAAGAGCATGGGACAAGTGTAATAATTCAAGTAAGAAGTTGATTACCCGAAACGACAAATAATGAGTAATCGATATGGTGATAAATAAAAGGAGTTTTATTTATACTCAAAGGTTTGAGGACATATGGGATTAGTATTATTCTTGTGTTTCACTTTGCATGTTTTGACTTCCAGAATAATTGAGTTTATTAAGAATAATCGAATTATTCAAACGGACCACAATTAGTCATATGTTGGAAGTAAGTATGAATGAAGACTGTCGTGAATTGGTGTGTGGATTGTCTATAAGGTATTAGACATAAACAAATGTTTGCTGCAACGTTCATGAGTGCTTATGAATATGATTTGGGCATTGGATTAAACCCACGCTCACTTGGATCACTCCATGAAATTGTATCACGAGTGATTGGTGAGACGATAACATCTTATATTCTTGAAACCGAGATGTGTGAGTTGTATCTTGCAAATCGGTTGCACATTGATAATATGTAAACGCACTAGTAACTTGGTGTTATAAAACATATTGTTGTGTGTGATTCGGTGAGTGAGTGCAAGCAAGCATTGTATCAAAGTTTATCCGTTCCTTTTATCCAAAGTAGGATAAAAGCGATATCTTTGGGCCCCTCGATGATTTAATGATGACAAACGTAAATGCTCGCCCGGGCTAGGGCTATTTTGATTTGTTCAATTAGTCAGTCGTCATAAATCGGGAATCGAGATATAGTACAAAGAGAATGATTTGAAATCATGTCTCATATGATATTTAGAATGGAGGAATATATGATCCCTTATCTAAGGACATGCGTATCTGATAGGATCAGAGTTGACAACGGCTTTGGAAAGCTACGATTGCAGATCAGGATTTGAAGTCATACGCATAATAGTTATTAGACTTATCCAAGTGGGAGACTGTTGGATTAGTGTCTAAGTCCATAACTATTTTGGTATGTACTTGACCCGATGGTGCATGGTCCTTTTGGGTTGCCTTCACCAAAGCAACTTGATAGGATGAATTATGGAGAGAAAGGATTAAATATGATTTATTAATATATCATGAGAATAATATATTAAAGGAGAAATCATATTGTTTAATTAATATTAGTCAATAATTAATTGGTAATTAGTTTTGTGACTAAAAGAGATTAATTAAACTTAAGGGACTGGAATTGTAACTATAAGATAATTGCAATTTGGGCCATGGATTGCCTTTTATTATAAGGTGGACGAATTCTAAGGGGGAAGCCCATATGAAATCGTCCAAGGCCTTAAGGAAAGGGCTCCCTGGGTTGCTTAGGGATTAAGCATCCAAATTAGGGTTTCCTTGTTAGATAACCCTAATTGCCTCAATATATATAGATCCCTTAAGGACCAAAAACGTGGCTAAGACTTCTCTAGGGTTTGTAGACGGTTTTGGGCAGCCTCCATCCTCTCTCATCTTCATCCTCTTGCTTATGGTGTTTGTGAACCATTAGAGGCGTGACAATTGTGACTCTATGCTTTCTAAAGTCAATACAAGGAGGAATTGGATTGTTATTGCTACATAACAATCAAGGTAACATCTTAAACCTATTCTCATGTTAATATGATTACTTGAATGCTAGAATTAGGGCTTATAGTCTTGGATAACTTGCATGTACAATAGAGAAACCTAGATCCAAGCATTAGGGTTTGTATGAGCACATAGGATGTTCTTAGGACCAAAACCCATCAGTTTTCACATTTGTTCTGATTTGTAGGGTCTAAGAAGAAATAGGGATGTGGAGCATGGGAAGATAAACTTGATCATGGGGAATAGAAGATCATCGCCTATCACCAAGATTGGAGTTTACTCTTTAGTGCTTAGTAGTGGGTTAGGACTAGAGTTGAATAATTGTTGCTATTCGCTAGAAACGGAAAGAAACAACATTTCTTTTCATGGTTTATAAAAACAAGGATTTAGATTTTCGTTTGATAATGAAAAAGGTTCTATTAATGCTTTTCTTAATGGTGTTTTCTATTTTGAAGCATTGCCTTGTAATGGAATATATGAAACTATGATGGTTATAGACAATCTAGGAAATGATGTGTTGTGTATCGATTCTTCCAATAGTTTGGATAAAGCATGATTGTGGCATTGTTGTCTTGGACATGTCAACAATAAACGCATAACCCAACTCCAAAAGGATGGAATGTTGGAGTCATTCGACCTTAGGGACGATGACGTGTGCGAGTCTTGTTTTCGTGGAAAGATGACCAATTCACCCTTCACTGGTAGTTGTGAAAGGGGTGAGGGTTTGTTGGATCTCATACACACCGATGTGTGTGGGCCTTTTAGATCCACCAAAAGGGATGCAAGCCGCTTCTATGTGACTTTCACCGATGATTATAGCAAATATGTGTATATCTACTTAATCAAGCACAAGTCAGAAACCTTTGAAAAGTTCAAAGAGTTTAAGCAAGAAGTTGTGACATCCCCAATTTCACAGCCAGAAAAGACTGGTTTGTTTTTGCTTTGTTTTAAAATCAGAGTTATCTTTTAAAGAAAACAGTTGAGGAATTTGTCCCAAAAACAAAATGTGATAACCATTTATCAAAACATTTCTAAAAGAGAATGTACTTTTATTAAATAATAAAATCTCGGGATGTCATGTTTCGATACAAACCAAAAGCATAAACATTATAAAATAGACCTTACAACAGTTATTTATAACTACTGATCTATAATCCAAAATCTCTCGTCATGTCCACCAACTTATACTCTTGTGTCATTACCTATAATGCAAAGAAAACTGAGTAGGTCAGGCTTGGGAGACTAGTGAGCATATAGGGTTTTGAACCCACAATAATATAATTATTATATTTAATCATCAAACAATCAACCCAATTACCCATCCCCCATTATCTCCATTTATCTTAAGGATCTACCCTAAGAATCATCTATCCTTCATTCTTAAGGATTAACATGATGTATAGGCACGAAGTCACATCGTCACCAAGGTTTACTCAATAGGTGCTAACTCCATAGTCACCAAGGTTTATACAATAGGTGCTAACTCCATAGTTACCAAGGTTTATACAATATGCGCTAACTCCATAGTCACCAAGGTTTATACAATAGACGCTAACTCCATAGTCACCAAGGTTTATACAATAGGCGCTAACTCCATAGTCACCAAGGTTTATACAATAGGCGCTAACTCCATAGTCACCAAGGTTTATACAATAGGCGCTAACTCAATAGTCACCAAGGTTTATACAATAGGTGTTGACTCCATAGTCACCAAGGTTTATACAATAGGCGCTAACTCCATAGTCACCAAGTATCCCATCTACCCATGTTCTACCCAACATTTTCGTAGATATAAATACTTACATAGTTTAAATCATTTAAAACCTGTATAAAACATCAATTCCACGCCTATCTCCAATAGACAAACAATATATAACACATAGCACGTATTTCATGGCAAACACTTCATATATATGTGTTAGAAGAAAGTAACTACACACTCACACAAAACATATACTTAATACATTCAAACAATACTTGTAATAAATTCGTGTTTGTGAAAGGGACTATACACTCACTTGATCAGAAGATGATCGGACAACACTACGGCTTGTAGAAGTAGTATTCTTCGGTAGATCTGGAAGATCTTCACAAAAATTGGCTTCTCGCGGGCAGAGCTTCGGCTCAGGAATTTCACTTCTCGGGATCTTCGGGCTTCGGGACTCGCTTCGGGTCTCGGGATGATACCGGGGCTTAGGGGGTATAAAATAGGGCTTAGAGAGGGTATCAGGAGTGGGAGAGTAAAGGAGGAGCAACCAAAATCTGCTGACCCTTGATTTCTATTTATAGGGCTAGATTTTGACCCTCACGTCGTGAGTTTCTAAAGCTCACGTTGTGGGACTTGATTGTCACTGCATGCGTCATCACAACTTGCATCTGTCAGGCTCCAGAAGGCGTCAGAAGTCAGTTCACGTCGTGAACTCTGATACAGCTTTGGGTTCGCGCCCGAACTTCAGAAATTCATAACTTTTGTATTAGAACTCCGTTTTCGACGTTCTTTATATCCATGTGTAGGTGAGATTATTCTCTACAACACTCTTTTAGACTCCGTTGGCTAATTTTGAATTTATTTTTAATATATTATTAATATTATTAATATATTATTTTTAGTAGGTTGGGACAGGAAAACTCCGTTAGAATTCCATAACTTCTTCGTCTGACGTCCGTTTTCGTCTGTCTTTTTACCGCTGGACTACTATCGATGATATCTTCAATTCTCGTTTAGAAAGTTTCGGCTAGAAACCACTCGATCTCAAATTCGAGTATTCGGGTTGCATACCGCTAAGTCGAAACTTCGAAAATTCATAACTTCCTCATACGAAGTCAGATTAAGATGTTTTTTTTATACACGCTCTCGGTTTAACGTATTCTACGACTTTGATTTAAATTGCCAAGTCCAAATATCGCTCTAACATAAATTCACTATTTACATCGCAGTGTGTCATCCCGGTTCTGTTGCGAAACTTCGACAGGTCATAACTTCTTCGTTATAACTCGGATTTCGGCGTTCTTTATATGTACGAAATCCTTGTAACATATACAATAACATAGTTAAGAATAATACTTCTAAATAATCTTCCATCAAAAAGTCATTTTTGATATTTATCGTCTCTAAATTGACTAGCCCGGATCTACGGGCCTTACAATTATCTCCCCTTAGGATGACTACGTCTCGGAATCATCAACGAAATAGGAGTTGTATAATGGTTCCATACATTATCTAACTCGAAAGAGTATCTAACTCTTGGACTTCTCGATAGCAGGTAGTGCTCAATCCTGCATCTGGTCTTCGTACTATGTTGGACTTTCAATCATAACCTTCAAGTTACAAAATAAGTCCTTATTGTGGACTCATTCTTCTTCTTAGGATAAATAGTTTCCTTTATCTATTGTAACAAACCGATGGGTCGTGTTCTAATGACCTCTCATCGTATGATGCAACGCTTAGACTCAAGTCTCTTAGAGTCAAATTCCAGAATGGAATATACCTTCCTTCATATTCTAATGTGATATAATCACATTTTTACATGTAGCATTTCTAGCTACAAGCTTTCTTAACAACGAGTGCGATGTTATCGATCGCATTGATTTCAATCTTCTGACTTGCGTCAAATGCTACCTCGAACTTAGTTCTATGAACCATGTAATAGACTCATCGTAGTCGGACTCAATTTGATATGACCGCTAGGGTCAAAATATCAATCATCTTCTTAGTCACTACCGAAAGAATGGTAAAGGAATACTTTAATAAAACGAGACCAATCACTAGCTTCTTGGTAACCTTGTGACTTTCCCTGATCCAAGCGTGAGTCCTGTGCTTCTAGTAGTATAGATCTCTACTATTATTCACACCTACTCATACTCGTCCCAAGTATTATCTCGCAGTCCCCAAGTCCTAAAATCACAAAACAATTTAACACGTACGAATGTGTTCAATTAATCATAAAATTTTTCCTAAACTCTACTAGGACTTCTTCCATGAAATTACACTTTTCACCCTTGCTAAGAAGTTAGTGGAGCGTGTGTGGTTTACCGGCACACTAATTGGTTCTAAGCAAAGGTGGCAAAGGGTGATTCATTGTTTATCATAGTTCGGTGGAGCATGTGTGGTTTACCGGCACATCGAATAGGTGATTGTTACAATGAAGGCACTGTGTAGATTTGCATGGTTATTCACACCCACTTTATGATCCTCGGTATCCCAATCACAAACGAGAGTGGCATATCGAGATTTAAACATGCCATTGAAAAGTTCAATGAATCTCATCGAAACCTAGGAATTCTCAATACATTTAGAACTTAAGGTTATGTTTTCATGGTGGAGAATTAGTGAATCGTCATTCACTTACCGTCAAATTGTTTGCATGTTGGATTACGGAATCCCTTTTCTAATATGTAAATATTGTTGTTGGATCCGCACCCTAATTTTTCTTATTGGGTGATAATTTGGGATTCAAATTATAATCTATTTTTGTCCTTTCTATTTGTAGATGTCGAACGCGAACAACGCTGCTGCTAGCTCATTCACATTGATGAGCCTTTGCCAAAAGTTGACTTTCGATAGAACGAACTTTAGCGAATGGATAAGATACATTCGCACGATTGCTCGCTACGAGGACAAGGAGTATGTCCTTGACGAGAAGCTCAAGAAGATCAATCCAGAAATCGCTACTCCGGCTGAAATGACTGCTTTTGAGACTCATGAACGTGATGCGACGAAGGTTCATTGCATCATGATAGCCACAATGAACGCCGAATTCCAAAAGTCCTATGAGGACATGTACCCGTACGAGATGCATCAAGACTTATTGGAGAGATAGCATCAAAATGCGAGGCAGGAACGTTACGAGATCTTCACTAACATGATCTCCGCTAAAATGGGACATGGAGAATCTCTAACCATGCACTTGCAAAAGATGCAAAGGTATGTCGATCGTCTTCGCAAGTTGAATGTCGACTTTGGGGAAGATTTGGCTATCGACATGGTGCTTCATTCCTTACCTCCGTGTTACAATCAATTTAGGATGACCTACCACATGAACAAGGAAGAGGTCACCTAAGTAAGCTCCAAGGTCTCCTAAGGGTTGCTGAGAGCAACCTCAAGGACAAGTCTGTTGCACCAACTCCCAATCCACCCGCTGCTCCTGTTTTGGCAATTGGGCAAGGAAGGGGTAAGAAGAAGAAGGCTCCGTCTAAGAGCCACCGCAAGGGAAAGTCCCGAGATGGTTCCTCTTCTAGTGGGACCAAAGTTGATCCTGCTAAGCCCAACCCTAACCCAAAGGAGGCAGAGTGCCACCATTGCCACAAAATAGGGCATTGGAAGAGAAGTTGCCCAAAATACCTGCAAGCCATCAGGGAAGGAAAGATCAAGCCGTATTTCGCAGGTATTTACACAATTAAATATAATGATTCATCTCATGTTGTTTCTTGGGTCCCAGATAACGAGTGTGGTTACCACATTTGTTCTGAATTGCAGGGACTAAGAAGAAATAGGGATGTGGAGCGTGGAAGAACAAATATGATCATGGGGAATAGAAGATCGTCGCCTGTGACAAAGATTGGAGTGTATTCTCTAGTTCTTAGTAATGGATTATGTTTAGATTTGAATAATTGTTGCTACTCGCCAGAAATGGCAAGAAACATCATTTCGTTTCATGGTTTGTTTAGACAAGGATTTAGATTTTCTTTTAATAATGAGAATGGTTCAATTTATGCTTATCTAAATGGTGTCTTATATTTTGAAGCAATGTCATGTAATGGAATTTATGAAACTGTTATGATTGTAGATAACCTAGGAAATGATGTTTTGTGCATGGATTCTTCCAATAGTATGGATAGAGAATCCTTGTGGCATTGTCGTCTTGGACATGTCAACAAGAAGCGCATAGCCCAACTCCAAAAGGATGGAGTGCTGGAGTCATTCGACCTTAGGGAGGATGACACATGTGAATCTTGTTTACTTGGAAAGATGACCAAGTCACCCTTCGCTAGCACATGTTAAAGGGGTGAGGGTTTATTGGACCTCATACATACCGATGTATGTGGACCCTTTAGATCAACCACGAAGGATGGGAACCGCTTCTATGTGACTTTTACCGATGACTATAGTAGATATGGGTATATTTACTTAATCAAGAAAAAGTCAGAAACATTTAAAAAGTTCAAAGAATTCAAAAATGAAGTGGAGAATCAATTGGGCAGGAAAATCAAGATGCTTCGATCCGATCGAGGAGGAGAGTACCTAAGTCTTGAATTCCACGACTATCTCAAGAATGTGGAATAGTTTCGCAATTGACGCCACCTAGGACACCGCAGTTGAATGGTGTGGCAGAAAGGCGTAACCGAACCTTGTTAGATATGGTTCGTTCTATGATGAGTCGTGCTTCACTACCTATCTCATTCTGGGGGTATGCCTTAGAGACTACCGCCCATATCCTTAACCGAGTCCCTACTAAGAAGGTTACCAAAACACCTTACGAGATGTGGACAGGGAAAGCTCCCTCGTTAGCACATATCAAGGTTTGGGGTTGCGAGGCTTTCGTAAGACGAGATACTCACGACAAGCTCGAACCTTGTAGTGAGTGATGTATTTTCATCGGCTACCCGCAGAAATCCTTTGGATATCTCTTCTATAGACCGAATGACAATGTTGTCTTCGTCGCGAGGAGAGGGGTTTTCCGAGAGCGAGAACTCATAAGCCAAGGAGATAGTGGGAGGCAAATCGAACTTGAAAGGATTCAAGAATCGATTGATGAAGGAACCTCTATTGCTGGCGCTCAACTCGAGGAGGAAACTCCGGTTGAACCGATTGACGAGTCCTTACCTCTTAGACGTTCCGAAAGAGTTAGAGTTCAACCTCAGTTTTATGGTTTTCATATTACTACCGAAGGGGACACGTATATTAGTGATGGTACACTAATAAATCTAGATGAACCTAATAGCTATAAGGAAGCCATGGCAGGCCCGGAGTCTGCAAAATGGAAGGAGGCAATGGACAGCGAGATACAATCCATGTATGACAACCAAGTTTGGAATTTGGTTGATAATGTGCCCGGACGTAGGACCGTTGGGTGCAAATGGATCTTCAAGAAGAAGATCGACGTGGATGGAAACGTACACACATATAAGGCGCGATTGGTTGCGAAGGGCTTTACTCAAACTCCCGAAGTTGACTATGATGAGACCTTCTTACCAGTTGCGAAAATAAAGTCTATTAGGGTGATGTTAGCCATTGATGCATTTCATGATTATGAGATATGGCAGATGGATGTCAAGACCGCTTTCCTTAATGGGAAGTTGGATGAGGATGTTTACATGGCTCAGCCAGAGGGTTTTGTCGATACGAAGCATCCCAATAGAGTGTGCAAGCTTGAGAAGTCCATTTATGGGCTTAAGCAAGCGTCTCGCAGATGGAATCTTTGCTTCGATGAGAAAGTCAAAGAGTTTGGATTTGTACGAAGCGAAGATGAATCATGTGTATATGTCAAAGCCAGTGGGAGTATAGTTAGCTTCCTCGTTTTGTATGTCGATGACATATTGCTCATAGGAAACGACGTCCCAACACTGCAGGAGGTTAAGTCCTGGCTTGGGAAGTGCTTCGCTATGAAGGACCTCAAAGAGGCTTCCTATATTTTGGGAATAAGGATAGTGAGAGAACGAAGTAAGAGACTAATAGGACTTAGTCAGAACACTTACTTAGATAAAGTACTAAAACGTTTTAGTATGGAAAATTCGAAAAAGGGAGAATTACCGATACAAAGTAATGCCAAGTTGAGTAAGACTCAAAGTCTGAGTACCGAAGACAAGATAGCAGAAATGAGCCGAGTACCATACGCTTCCGTAGTTGGCTCAATCATGTATGCTATGACTTGTACTCGCCCTGATGTAGCCTTTGTTTTGAGCATGGTCAGTAGATATCAAGGGAACCCTGGCAGAGCCCATTGGATTACGGTCAGGAATATCATTAAGTACCTTCGGAGGACCAAGGAATGGTTTTTAGTCCTTGGAGGGAGTGATGACTTGAAGGTGCGAGGGTATAGTGACGCCAGCTTTCAGACCGACAGGGACAACTACTGTTCGCAGTCGGGCTGGGTTTTTACCCTTAATGGAGGAGCAGTAACTTGGAAGAGTTCCAAGCAGGAAACTGTAGCTGATTCAACGTGCGAATCAGAGTACATTGCAGCGAGCGAAGCGTCGAAGGAGGCAATATGGTTGAAGAACTTCATTGGTGATCTTGGAGTTGTGCCTGCCATAAAGGAGCCTATGGAAATTTTCTGTGATAATGAAGGAGCGGTTGTCTTGACCAAGGAACCAAGGGATCATGGTAGATCTCGTCATATCGACAGAAAATATCATTTCATTAGACATCGAGTAGAAGAAGGGAACCTCGTGGTTAGGAGGATATCATTAGAAGATAACCCAGCAGATCCGCTTACGAAGGGACTGAGTAGGGTTAAGCACTTGCAGCATGCTAGGAGTATTGGGCCGAAGGATGATATTAGTTTAGATTAGATAGTATTAGAAATGTGTAATAGATAAAAGTAATTAACATTTGATGATTAAATAAAGGAATATTATTACTGTCTTATGTTAGTTGTTTAGCTATTGTTTCACTTTGCATGTTTTGACTTCCATAATAATTGAGTTTATTAAGAATAATCGAATTATTCAAACAATCCACGATCGTTCATATGTTGGAAGTAGGTATGAATGAAGATTGTCATGAATTGGTGTGTAGATTGTCTAAATGGTATTAGACAAAGTAAGAGTTTGCTGCAACGTTCATGAGTGCTTATGAACTAGTTTTGAGCATTGGAACAAACCCGCGCTTGCTGGAATCACCTTATGAAATGTGATAAAACGATTGATCGCAAGACGATAATATCATATGGTCTTAATACCTAGATATATGGTTTGTTATTTGTTAATTGGTTATACATTGATAATGCGAAACCACATCAGTAAATTGATGTTATAAAACACATTGTTGTGTATAGTTGATTAATGAATAAGTAAATGCATATAAGTCGAAGTTTATCTGTTACTTTTATCCTAAGAGGGTAAAAGCGATATCTCGGCCGCTCGATGATTTGATTTGACTTATGTGTCGGGCCCGGTCAGAACTAAATTGATGTGTTCGATTAAGTTCTGTGTCGAATAAATCTGAGATCGAGAAACCAACTGCTGGACAATTGGTTCCATAGAAATGTCCGCATGATATCTAAATAGAGGACTGTACGATCCCTTATCTAAAGGACAGAACTGATAAGATCAGAGTTTGACAGCGTCTTTGAGAGCTACGATTGCTAATCGGATTATGCTTGTGTATATAGTTACTAGACTTATCCAAGTGGGAGACTGTTGGAATAGTGTCTAAGGATGCAACTATATTTGGCAAGTATTTAACCCGATTGTGCATGGTCCTTTTGGGTTGCCTTCACCATAGCAACTTGACAGGATGATTTATAATGAGAGAAGAAATATTATTTATATATTATGAGAATAATATAAGGAATAATAATATTGTTATTTGATTAATATGTCATAAATTAATTAGGAATTAATTTGGTGACTTAAAGTGATTAATTGAATAAAGGGGCTTAAACTGACAATTGTATGATAGTTGTACTTTGGGCTATGATTCCTTATGAATAAGGGAGTGGACGATTTTAGGGTTAGGAAAGGCCTAGAAATCGTCCAAGGCTTATCAATAAGAAGATTGGATTGCTTAGGGCCTAAGTTATCCAATTAGGGTTTAAGGGTGAAACCCTAGGAGGCTCACTAGTATAAATAGACCCTTAGGGCTAAGAAAATCGGCACCCCCTTGGTATTGGAGAAACCCTGGCCGACTCTTCTTATCCTGCCCTCTCTCTCTAATCATCCTCTTGCTAAGTTGGTGTTTGTAAGCCATTAGAGGAGTGACATTTGTGACTCTAAGCTCCAAGGACAAGAAGATTCAAGTAATCAATTCAAGGTAATCTTTTAGATCTGATTTCATGTGTTATGATATGAATGTTTTCATTAGATCTATCAATCAAAGTCTTGGATACATTGCATGTTCAATTAGAGAGACCTAGATCCAAGCATTAGGGTTTGTATGTGCACATATGAATGTTCTTATGGCTCAAGCCCATCACTATCGATGATATCTTCAATTCTCATTTAGAATGTTTCGGCTAGAAACCACTCAATCTCAAATTCGAGTATTCGGGCTGCATACCGCTAAGTCGAAACTTCGAAAAATCATAACTTCCTCATACGAAGTCAGATTTAGACGTTTTTTTAATACACGCTCTCGGTTTAACGAATTCTATGACTTTGATTTAGATTGCTAAGTCCAAATATCGCTCTAACATAAATTCACTATTTACGTCGCGGTGTGTCGTCCCAATTCTGTCGCGAAACTGCGACAGGTCATAACTTCTTCGTTATAACTCGGATTTTGGCGTTCTTTATATGTACGAAATCCTTGTAACATATACTATAACATATTTAAGAATAATCCTTCTAAATAATCTTCCATCAAAAAGTCATTTTTGATGTTTATCGTCTCTAAATTGACTAGCCCGGATCTACAGGCGTTACAGAAGTGGAGAATCAGTTGGGTAGGAAAATCAAGATGTTTCGATCTGATCGAGGAGGAGTAATCTTTTAATAAATTAAACTTTTACTTCAATTAAATTTAAACCACACATGGATTTATTAATTGTCGTTTAATTAATCTTTTAATTAAAGTATTAATAAAATTAACACGGATATCTTCTAGGGTTTTCCATTTAAATTTCCAAAGTTAAACGTTTAATTTCAAATTTAAATTACAAAACAAAAGGGGTGTAGTTTAAAACTTTTCAAAATACTAGGTTAAATTTTTAAAAAAGAAATAATCTTATCATCATCCAAATTTAGCCAAATCCTTTAATTATGATAAGGATATCTTATTACATTTCAGAAAATTCAGTTTTAGGCATTAAAAACGAATTAAGACAATTATCCTAATCAAATGAAGATATCAAAATCGAAAAATTAGGGATCTGGCGAGTCAACTCGTCGAATCAGGCACAAAACACACCGAGTTGGACCCAACTCATCGAGTTCCTATATGAACTCGTCGGGTTCCTGGATCAGAAAGCAAAAAATGATTTGCTTCTTCTTTAGACAGTTCACTATTGCATCGATTCAATTGAAAAACATCTTAGTCTCTGATACCACTGATGGGTTATGAGCATAACAACATCCTATGTGATCATGCAACCTTAATTGCTTTGGATCTAAGTTTTTCACTAATTGAATATGCAAATTAAATTCCAAAGCAATAACCCTAGAAACTATCATATAGATTTTGAAATTCATATATAAATTAGGGTTGGAAGATTATATCACTTGTTATATAGTAATAACAAGAACAATCTTGAAGATCCTTGACACTTGAAAGCTTAGTGCCCCAAATGTTGCACCTCTAATGACTCACAAACACTCTATGCAAAAGGATGAGAGGAGAGAGGAGGAGATTCACTTAGAACTTCGGCTAGGGTTCTTCCAAGGGTCAGGGTTTTTTAAAATCCAAGAGAAACACTCCTTATATACTTGTGGCTACTAGGGTTTTCAGGTGGAAATCCTAAGTTCCTGCTTAGGGCTTAAGCAGCCCATGGACTCCTCATTATGCGGCCTTAGACGAAAATCTCATAAGACCTCCTATAATTTTCGTCCACTCCATCATAAGGAGTCCAATAGCCCACTTTCACAACTATAAATGATTTGCAAACAGCCCCTCCATTATTGATCAATTCCTTTAATCCCAAAATTAATCCCATATTAATTTCTGATTAATTACTAATTAATAATATGATTCCCAATTATTATATTATTTTCATAATATATTAATAAATCATTTTAACCACCAATTTATTATTCTAAATAATAAATTCAACTCTCTCTCCAATAGTCATCCTGTCAAGTTGCATGAGTGGAGGCAACCCAAAAGGACCATGCTACTATTAAATCAAGTACATGCCAATTTTAGTTATGGGCTTAGACACCTAATCCAACAAGGTTACATAGGGTGTAATATGGGTTATGCAACGCGTAGCCTGTTTGCCACCCGTTTTCTGGAGTAAGACTCTACGCCCAACATAAAGCTTGATTACATAGCGTGTAGGTCAACAAGTTTGACCGTTGACTTTTTGACGAGTTGGGTTTTGGTCAACTATGATGGTTTAGGACTTAGAAGGGAAAAATGGCATTTTGCCCAAATAAGGATTTGTCATTGTATTATGGACTTGCTATGTTTGGATAATTACCTTAGTTATTAATTATGGTTTAATATTGATATGTATAATGTGAGGAGATTCTCGTACCAGCAGCTCAGGTGTGAGATTTACCTGTTATTGATTGAGGTGAGTCTTCTCACTATACTGTCAGACATTATGTGTAATATTTGCATGTTGTCTTTATGACTCTTGTTGTATGCTTGTATGTTATATATATGTAGGATGAAATAGACCCAAGGGTAAAATAGACCTGTACGGTTGAAAAATGTTGTCAAAGTCAGTAGAGAATCGGGGGTGAAATAGACCCGTTCGGTTGAAAAACACTGATTGAGTTGAAATAGACTCTGGGTGAAATAGACCCAGGGGCGAGATAGTCCTATCATAGGTTGAAGCTGATATGTATGTATGATATGCGATATTTTGGGGAAATTCATTAAGCTTTGTGTTTACGGTTTATATTTAAAGTGTTTTTCAGGTACTTTCGCTTCTAAGGGGAAGAGCTCTACGTGATTGCATCGCATCCATCGGTGTTCCGCGGTTTATGATATGATTTGTACTTTGATAACTATTTCTTACATTATCCCACTTTGATGGTTTTAGAATGAATGATTGATGGTTTTGGTTGATTTAAAACAAAAGTTGTTTACGTAGTATTTTTGGGACGTTACATGTAGAAGGCAATCGTCAGCGTAATGGGTTAGATGGTAGACATAAAAAATGGGTTTTCACTTTTTTGGTTCAATAGGGATTAATGTGATTTTCATTTACATTTGATCATCGAAAGTGAGGACAAGGAAGGTAATTGGATCTTGGTGAAGAGGATGAATGGATGAGGGGGTACGTGATAGAGGTGTGGCTGGGAGATAACGGTTAGGCTCATTTTTAATTTGTTAAATATTATTAATGAATATATAACAAATAAATTAAAAAATGGAGAATAACAATATAGTCATTATAGGTGTGGTATGGATTGTACGCTAAATAAAACCAAAATACAAGAATAGTCCAAATTAAAAATAAATAAATAAAATAAGTTAAAGACCAAACTTACAAGTTATCTTAAACCAAAAAAATCATTCATGTAACTGTAGATTATATATACTATTGATCCTTAAAAACACGGTGAACAGGAAAGTTTCGCGTTTCTCATTTCCGCCACATTTTTTCTTTCCTTTCCTACTTTGGCCACAGACGGATTTGTTTTAAAAGGTTATATTTTTTTATTCAAACCGCCTTCAAAATTGGATCAGGCTTATCTTCTCCACCTCCTACCCTGCTCTCCTTTCTTCTTGGCTCTGCTGCTTCACCTCCGCTTTGAACATGAAAGTTTCACGTTTCTCATTTCCGCCACATTTTTTCTTTCCTTTCCTACTTTGGCCATAGACGGATTTTTTTTTAAAAGGTTATATTTTTTTATTCAGACCGCCTTCAAAATTGGGTCAGGTTTATCTTCTCCACCGCCTACCCTGCTCTCCTTTCTTCTTGGCTCTGCTGCTTCACCTCCGCTTAGACCAACGGTAGATAATTTCTTTCATGGGTTCCGATTTTGATTGTTCTTTACAAAGATGGAGGCGATGATGAAATTTGTTTGTGAAAACAATTTGCACCGACAACCATGGGTGAACTTGAAGGTCGTGTTTTGGCGAGGCAACTCGGAAGGCATATCCGATTGGAATATGCAACCGGTGTTCACAACCATACCGTTTTTCATTCCCTTTTTCTGAGCCTCGTCTCATTCAAAATCACTGTTATGATTTCCGATTTTGAAATTTCTGGTGTTCCTTTGTTCGTCTTTGTCAGCCTACTCCTTTAATTAGGGGTGAGCGCGGTGCGGTTCGGTGCGGTTATTAGCCAAAACCTCAACACTAACCACAAATGCGGTTAATCCATTTTCAAAACCGGTTGGTGCGGTTATTTTTGCGGTGCGGTTAGGCGGTTATTTTTGCGGTGCGGTTTTGTTTTTTCTGTGCTGCGGTTATTAACCGCATGGATTTAGTGTGGTTATTTTGTATGGTTTTTAACTACAGTTTAGAGCTTAAACGGTTTTAAGAGTTCAAACATATTACTTATAATAATAAAAAAACCATAAGGTATAAGATAATTAACTTAAATCACAAACAACTAATATCTTAAAAACGTCAAATCAATAGTAATTAACAACAAATATCTTAAAGTTGTCTAATTTCACCATTTTTCAAAGTTAAACATCACAAAAAATCAACATTTTTGTCTTCTAGTAATTTATCCATCTTTCATCTATGAAACTTATCTTATTTTTAATATTTAATATATTAATAATTAATAAAAAAATTGCATATAGTATATGCAGTGCGGTGGAGTTTTTTTTGCAGGTATTTTGAAAACTAATAACCGCACCGCACCACAAATTTGCGGTTTTTGAAAAACAGAAAACGTCACCATCGGTTTTTATTATGGTTGCGGTTAATCGGTTGCGGTTTATGCAGTTTTTGCAGTTAATTTTAGTTGTGGTGCGGTTTTTGCTCACCCCTACCTCTAATCACACCTGGTAAGTCAAATCACTTCTCGTACTGTTGTTGCTGCTGCGGTATGAATTTGTCGGTTATTTTTAATTTGAAGTTTGCGAATTAGGCTATGTTTATGGTACGATTTAACAATTCGGATTGTTTCTAATGTTCATTACATGTATTACCGTTATATGTTCACAGTGGATGACAAGTTCTATGGCAACAACAAACTAAAAGAACATGTGGTTAAGGCTTGGCGAGAGCTTGAAAAGAAAAATATACACAAAATCCTAAATCAGTATCGTCTCATTCTTGATGAAGCTGGGGTATTGTTTCTTGCTATTGATTTCGAACGTTGATTGCAAACTGCTTCGTCGAACCCTAATTACATGTCATTGACATGGTTTTAGGGGAAATCAAAACTGATGTTTTCTGCGTGCAAACAAAATGAGTTGCTTATTCAACACCGACCTGCACAGAATGTTACTCTCTATCTCCATTCACAAATTCAAAACAATCTCTCTTTTCCACCATCCGATCTCTGCATAAAATCAACCCAATCAGATCCGTCTCCTTCTTCGCGCGCCAAATACAAATCTCCTATCTCCCTCCAATTTTATCTCTCTCCAGGTATGTCGAAATCCTCAATTTTACAAACCTTTTGTTGCGCAACGAATATTAAAAAAAAAAAAAAATTGTATGCCTATTATTAGTCTATAAAGTCAATTTACAATCTTATATGTCTGTACACAGTTTGGAAGATGAGAAAGGCGTAGAACATTGTTCCTAGCATGAAATACTTTATGCACGTTGGTGTTGATATTGTTGGGGAGTATGAAGGTGAGACGTTTACACAAGGTAAGTTTGATTCAGATAGGGAAGATTGTGCATGAAAGCTGGCATGGACTAATCAGGTCTTGCAGGAACATAGGTGCCAATTAAAGATGTGGTCAGTCACATTAATTACTAAGTTTGGTTTTATAAAGCATTTTTTGTCCCATATAATTTCACCATTTTCCTTATCTAATATTTTTGATTGTTTGATGGGGGTTCTGATGTAAAAAAAAAAAAAAAAAAAAACCCTCTCATCAATAAGAATGTAAGGTTTGTTGTATTTCTTATTAATTATGAGAAATTTGAAATGTCTTAGAGATACCAGAGGAGACACGAGTCTTTACATGGAGAAATGTTGAACAATTGAGTTATATGAAATTCTTACTGATTTTCCATTGGATGTTTATTGCCTTTCATTGATTTAAAATTCAATTTTTTTGACTGTTAAAATGCTTTCAAGTAAACATCTTTGGCAGATGACAACATCAACAAGATCCAATCTCATATTCACCTGTTTTCGTGTAAGCAAATTAAACCCGACTCCTTTATTTTAATTATTTTGAATTTGGATTACAAATGAAAATTTTAAACGGAAGAGTTTTACTTCCAACATGGGGCAATATTTATTTCTTATATGTGGTACAAATATTAAGTTGGGAAGAGCCTGCCTATAATCATTTTTTTACCTTAAATAGGTTGTGGATATTCAACTCCATAACCACAAGCAAGTTAAGGTCTATACCACTATTGAAATATGTATTTTTTGACATTAATTATAATCTTATCATTCTAATTTTTAGTTATGGATTCAATGGGATTTGATAGTTCATTTTCAGGTTAGGTTGTCCTAGACCAGAAGAGAAAGTGCCTGACATTGAAGTAATATGCTTCAAGTAAAAAACATATTGTTATTTCTTGCATTTAATTAATCCAACATAAACCTGATTACTAATCTGCCCTGGAAGTTTTATCTTTTTTTTTTCATTGTTTTTAGGATCAAAAGTTCTCAGATAATGATGCATTTTTTGCATGGACATTTGTAAACAAGCGACCACTATGGCAAACACTTTCATCATTATCATGTCCTGCTTCGACTCTTCCAATCTGCTTATACTCTACTCATGTGTGAGGCAACTACTGCTTATATTTTGCCTTCTTTTGGGTAAGCATATCATTCCTGATAGCTAATGTGGCTTAGTTTCGTCATTCTGTGTGACAAGATTTAGATGCTACCTCCTATTTGATTTTTTTTATCAAATAAAAGATTCCAAAGTAAAAGCCTAAAAAATGAAGGATGTGGTGTTATAAAGGTAAGTAATTAGGGGGGTCTAGATTATTGAAATTAGTTGCGCTTATTAATTTATTATTATTTTTTCAACTTTTAGGTGTATGTGGTGATTTACAAAACTGGGGATATGTTATGTTGACGGCTCAATTGATATGAGGTGAGTTCAACTAAGATAAGCGGATCCTAAGACTTGATGTCAGCGGAACTAGTTTATGTTTCTTTCTCTGAATCATTTACGCTTAAAAAAAACTTATAAGAAAAGTCACATTTTTAAAGTTAAATATTTTTGGGAATGACAGTTGTTATAACATGGGATGTAGTCAAGCTCAGAAAATCCATTGGTACACCAGGGATGGTTCTTTAGTTTGGTACTAAATTTTTTTACTTATTCACTTATTTCCATAATTTATATTTATAAAATATTCATTAATATTTTTTTTTACAAATAGGTTTCGGAAGTGATTCAGCAAACCCTCATCTGTCTCACAATCATGAGCAAAATCAAGTTGTATATGCTGGAACTCACGATAATGACATGGTGATCTTGATTTTCTTATCATCAAATACCAAAAATAGCATTGTACGTTCCTATAATTATATATTAGAAATGATTTTTAACTTTTTTTTTGTTATAGATACGAGGTTGGTGGGATATCTTGCAGCAAGAAGAAAAATACAATGCGAGTGAGTGTTTTTAAGTTTCGACACTGCAATCTTATATAATTATTTCCGGAAAATAATTTATTTATGTATTTCAGTTACTTAATTATTTATCGAAGAAAGAACAAAAAAAATTGAATCAGCGTCAATAGGCGCACATGATTCCCATCTAGTTTTAATTAACCTTTAGAAGAAAACCTCAATAATATATATATATATATATATATATATATATATATATATATATATATATATATATATATATATATATATATATACTTATGCATTTGAAACCCCCATAAAAATTTGCGAACACCTCATGCATTTGAAACCTCCTATTTTAATAAATATCACTCAAAAGTCTCTTGATAATGATTAACAATTCAAATGTTTTATAACTTATATAATATATTTAATAAAAAATTAATGGATATTCTACTATAAAAAGGTCAATCATTTTGAGTAAACACACAAATACAAATCACATACAAAATTCACAAAGAAAACAAGTTTAAAGTTTTTTTTTTGTTGGTTTGAGGGATTTGAACAATTTTTCGAGCCATGTTATTATTTTGAAGTTTTTAATGTGTAAGTTTGTTATATACTAATTCTTTTTTGTATTTTCTTGATTTAAGTATTCTTTTAAGAATATCATTGTATGTTGTGGTTGAAATTTTAATGTAAATTAGATTAGATTCATGTTATCGATCATATGTTATGGAAGGTGATATATATAATATTTAATTAACTATTGTATACATGTTTGTATGTTCATGTTGCTTCAAAACAATAATTAATTAAAAATCATGAATACGTCATATTATCCATATTATCCATGTAAGCCTTTTTTTAAATGCAAATTGTCTATCTTATCACTTTATATTTTAGTATATGTTTAACATTTTAATTATAATACTAAGTGCTTTTTAAAAGTTTTTTTCCCTTATTAATAATAACAAGTGGTTTTAAAATTAATAAGCAATAATTATAAATAATAAATTCAAATTACATGGATATGTCATATCAAAACCTTAAATAAGGATATATATATATATATATATATATATAATCTTACCTATTAATTAATTTTGTTAGTGAAATAAAAATTTAATTAATCCCTAAAATATTGGATTGCTTTCCTTTAAATCCCTATCTTGTTATTCCTCCTACGCCTCACTTCCCTTACATAATATCGTGATTGTCATTTCTTCCTCCTCCCTCTCCACCATCGGCGACAATCATTCATCACCAAAATTTTCTTGTGGCAACCACTGTTCGCCAACAACACAAGTATCCAGATAAAAGCCTAACTCAGGTATGTTCTTGAATTCAATTTCTGATTTTGCATTGAAGAAAAACATGTTAATCATATTGAGTTCTTGAAAAAAATACCTTTTTCTCTTTGAAGCCATCATCATGCTTCTTTGCTTCTCTCAATTTGTTTTGATTGCTATTTATTCGAATCGAAAACAATGGATTTTGTCAAGAACGTTGCCAATTGAAATCGAAAAGAAGCAGATTTGATTTGCTTTGATATTTTTATTTTCCATTTTAGTTTTTGATTCGGTGGGAAAAATGCTTACTACTATTAATTAAAATATATGCATGCTACCTGTTTGATTAAAGTCCCCAATGAGCATTTTTTTTCCATGGAGTTGTTTCTAGATGAGATTTTGATATCGATTTTACACTTGGGGTTTCATGTCTCTAACTCAGGTAACAACAGTAAGGATTTCGGATATCATGAGTCACATCTCCAATCTCGAAGGCTCGAATTCATTGTCACGGTTGCTAACATCGTGGCTGTTGCACACTTGCATCGCACTACACGAAATCAATATTGGATTGCCACCAAATCTTTATGTACCTCAAGTCATCCTATACTTGAATCCACCAGTCTTAAACACCGGTTCAAAAACTGGCAAGAAGAAAGAAAGTATAAGCTAACAGCAAGCACTTTTGCACAAGCTATCGGCTTTTGGCCCAACAGAAGAGTCCAACTCTGGCTAGAAAATATAGGTGTTGTTGAACCCTTCACAGGAAACCTCTCCACTTGTTGGAAAAACATCAAAGAAATATTGGAGGCACAAGGACGAACTACAAAGGGAAAAGCCACTAAGTTCCACCAGAACAATATCATTTGTGCCTCCTGATGGAGCATTTGACCTGATGACATATCGACTTAGCGCTCAGGTGAAGCCTTTGATATGGGTGGAAGCTCAAATTGAAAGGCATTCAACAAGCCGAATGTAAATTATGGTAAAAGATAGGAGTCAATTCAAGGAGCGTAAGTTCTTGTTGCAAAGGTTTGATCATCTCCATAGCTTGTCTTTTTTCTGATTCTTTTGACAGGAAATGATTAATTTGCTTTTCATTCGATTTTTTTCATGATTTAACACTTCATTTATGTGGACAGTGTAGGACTTGACAATGTTGAATTCTGAAAAGGTATCAAGTATGTTTACGTAGATGATTCAATGGATGATATTGGTGAGATTCCAATTCTATTGGAATGGAATCACGAATTCCAATTATGTTAGAATGGAATGACGAATTCTAATTTTGTTGGAATCAAAGAAGTTGATGCTTGAAGAACAGACCACAAAATTGAAACTGACCACATTATTTTATTAGAATTTATTAGTTCTTGTTAGATTTTAATGTTTTATTTCTCGTTTTGATTGTTTTTAAGTTTTATTCTTTAAAAATAAATGTAATTCTTAACAATTGTTACCCGTATTCTATAAGAAATAATGTGTTTTTTTTTTATTCTTCAATTGTTTGTCTTCAAAATATCCATTCATTCAAAACATTTATTTTGTCAGAATAGATAATCTGACATTCTCATAGAATATCATTCTAACAGAATTATCTTACAATTATAATCGAATTAATTAAAAAAATGAAAATTTAAAATTAAGAAAATCAAATATATCTGAAAATTCGAAACTTTTTATTAATTAAACTTGTGTTTCCTAATTAGTAAATTTTTGGTAAATTAAGAAAGTGAATGTTACCTATTTATGCATACAATAACACAATAATTACTTTGAATAGAATAACCTAGGCATATATATATATATATATATATATATATATATATATATATATATATATATATATAGTTTTTACTAAATAAAAGAAATTAGCATAAATGCAATTAAATATATCAAAACTCAGATCATATAATATATTTAGATGAAAATACTGACTTTCACTATTATATAGTATTACATACGGTGTGACATCCCCAAAATCACGGCCAGAAAAGACCGGTTTCATTTATGCTTTTAAAATAATTTCAGAGTAAATTCTTTTGATTTAAAAGAGTTGCGGAATTTGTTCCCAAAACAAAATATGATAAAATAAAGTTTATCAAAGCATTTCATCAAGAGATGCATTTTCATTATATAACAATATTCGGGATGTCATGTTCCGATAAACAAACAAAAAGCATAAACAACAAAAGATAGACCACACAACATTTACATATAACAAGTGGTCTGATATCAAAAGATCTTAATAAGTCATCCAACTTATGCTCTCGCGCCACTACCTGTAATACAACAAAACTGAGTGGGTCAGGCTTGGGAGCCTGGTGAGCATATAGGGTTTTCAACCCAATATAAATAATTATATTTAATTTCACCAACCAACAATAACACGATTACCCATTCCCGTTATCCTCATTTTACGACCCTAAAACAACATGTGACATCCCAAAATCACGGCCAAAAAAGACCGATTTCATTTATGCTTTTTAAAATAATTTCAGAGTAAATCCTTTTGATTTAAAAGAGTTACGGAATTTGTTCCCTAAACAAAATATGATAAAATAATATTTATCAAAGCATTTCATCAAGAGATGCATTTTCATTATATAATCAAAACTCGGGATGTCATGTTCCGATACAGACCATAAAGCTTAAACGATAACATTACAAGTCATTCAACAAATATATACATATACAGACTTGTAAACAAAACAACTTGATAATTCAACCATCTTATGCCCTCGCGCCACTACCTGCAATACAATTAAAACTGAGTGGGTCAGGCTTGAGAGCCTGGTGAGCATATAGGGTTTTCAACCCACAATAAATAATTATATTTAATTTCACCAACCAACAACAACCCGATTACTCATTCCCGTTATCCTCACTTTACGTCCCTAAAACAATATCTATCTCAGGGGACCTAATCTAGGATTTTCATCGGGACGGACATTACTGCTAAGGGGTTTCCTCAACAATAGATATCCTAAAGGCAACCATGAGGAGGATAGAGTACACCGGTGAACACATCGTTCACAACACCTACAGGTTATGAACCTGCTATCGTTCCACAGGACTGTCTAGAAAGAGTCTGTGGTCGTTATCCATACTCCGTTGAATAACTAGATCAACAACAACAACAACATCGAGGCCTCTCATTTGTTTATTACACACCAACTATCTACCCATGTTCTACCCAACATATTAGTAGATAAAAGTATATATTTTCATACATAGTTTAAAACCTGTATAGCATTTTCATTCAATACATATTCCACATAACAGATGAGGCACACCCACATAACACGTATTTCATAGAAAATAAATCAGATATATGAGATAGAAGAGAATGAATATACATTCACACATATAACAACAAAATTATACACATAACACGTATTTCGTATAAAATACTTCATAATTATGCGTTAGAAGAAAGTAACTACACACTCACTTGATCAGAAGATGATCGGACAGCACTACGGCTTGTAGAAGTAGTATTCTTCACAAAAAACGGACTCCTCGCGGGCAGAGCTTCGGCTCGGGAATCTTACTTCTCGGGATCTTCGGGACTTTGAAACTTGCTTCAGGGCTCGGGAATAATACCGGGGCTTCGGGGTACTTGTGGCATGCAAAACGATGCAAAACGGGAGAGAGAAGAGAGAAAAAGAGCAAATGAGCCGGCTGCCCTCGCATCCTATTTATAGGAGGCTGGAGCCTCGGAGTACGCTGGGCGTACAGCAGTACGTGGGGCGTATGCGTCCGAATCGTCATGGCATGCGTCATCCGAAGAACTCGAGTGCGAGGGACGTCACGCTTCGCTGTACGCTGGGCGTACTTCGGATGAGTCTGATGACTCCCCTTCGGATAATACCAGATTTTATAGTTAAATTTAAATATTAATTATTTAATAAACTTTGAAAATTCATATCTTCTTCATACGAAGTCCGTTTTCGACGTTCTTTATATCGACGCGTAGGTGAGACTACGCTCTACAACTTTCATTTAGACTCCGTTGGCTAATTTTGTCTTTATTTTTATTAATTATTTTTAGTAGGCCGGGACAGAAAAACTTCGTTATAAATTCATAACTTCTTCGTTGACGTCCGTTCTCGCCTAACTTTTCATCGTTTCGATACCAACAACGAGATCTTCAATTCTCGTTTAGATCGATTCGACTAAAAAGCGCTCGATCTCAAATCGAGTATTTCGGGCTGCATACCGCTAAGTCGAAACTTCAATAAATCATAACTTCCCCATACGAAGTCAGATTTGGGCGTTCTATATATATTTGGAAACCTCGTTTCAACTACTACAACATTATCCAAAGATAACGAGTTTATTTTACACTTAAATTTTGACGCTTATTTTTATTCTTAATTAATCAAACCACATAATTAAGCAATTAAGCACAAAACACATAATACTCAAATAATACACTTCTATTATTTCAAAATGGGTTACAAAGGTTAACCTAGACTATTACATCAATGATAATGCCTAGCCTGGAAACGCGGGCGTTACAATTCTCTCCACCTTAGAATGATTCCGTCCCCGGAATCACACATCAAAAAACAAATGCGGATAGCGACCCATCATGTCAATCTCCGTCTCCCAGGTGAGATTCGGCCCATTCGTGTGTTTCCATCGGACAAACACTAACTCGACCATCTTGCGTCGCAACTTCTTAGTCTTTCGGTCAACGATTGCCTCTGGTTCTTCAATCAACCTTTTGTTCTCATCGATTCTCAACTCCGAAAGTGGAATCATGTCGGGAACTTCCCTCGTGAACTTCCTCAAATAACACACATGAAAAGTGTTATGAATTCCATTAAGTTCTTCTGGTAGTTCGAGCTTGTAAGCTTGGTTCCCAATCCTCTGAAGAACTTTAAACGGTCCAATAAACCTTGGACTCAACTTTCCCCTTTTACCAAATCTTATAAGTCCCTTCCATGGTGAGACTTTAAGCAAAACCGAATCTCCAATTTTAAAAGTCATTAGTCTTCGCTTTTTGTCAGCATAGCTCTTTTGACGATCCTGAGCTGCTAACATTCTTTCCCTAATTATTTTCAACTTTTCAGCAGTTTGATGAACCATCTCCGGTCCCATAAACTGCTTTTCCCCAGCCTCAAGCCAACAAGATGGCGTACGACACTTTTGTCCATACAAAGCTTGGTAAGGTGCCATCTTAATGCTCGAGTGAAAACTATTATTATAAGAAAATTCTACCAAAGGTAAATGTTCATCCCAATTACCTAGGAATTCCAAGGTACATGCTCTTAGCATATCTTCAAGTGTTTGTATCGTTCGTTCGCTTTGACCATCAGTCTGCGGATGGTAAGTTGTACTTAAACACAACTTGGTACCCATTTCCTCTTGTAGACTTTTCCAAAACCTCGAGGTGAAACGGCTATCACGATCCGATACAATCGTTAACGGAACACCGTGAAGCCTCACAATTTCCTTCACGTAAGAATTTGCAAGCTTCTCCATAGACCATTTCTCCTTGGCTGCTATGAAATGCGCACTCTTAGTGAATCGATCAACGACCACCAAAATCATGTCGTGACCATTCTTTGTTCGGGGTAGTTTAGTGACAAAATCCATAGCAATGTCTTCCCACTTACCCATAGGCACAGGCAATGGTTCTAAACTCTCGTACGGTTTCTGATGTTGTGTCTTGACTCTCGCACAAGTCACACACTCAGCCACATACCTTGCAACATCAAGCTTCATCGTCGGCCACCAGTAGTAGGGTTTCAGGTCCCTATACATTTTAGTGCTACCAGGATGAATCGGGTACATGGTCTTGTGAGCTTCTTCCATCAGAAGATCTCTGACTCCTCCTGTCTTAGGTATCCAAATCCGATCTTGGAACACCTTCAGTCCATGACTGTTTACACCGAACACCAACGTTTTGCCCAAACGTTCCTCCTTTCGGTCATTCTTTTCAGAAGCTTCGCTTTGAGATTTCTTTATACTTTCCACAATGGTCGAGACAACTTCAATTCTCAACGCTCTTGGCCTTTTCCTTTCAAGATTGACCTTCCGACTGAGAGCATCAGCAACAACATTAGCTTTACCGGGATGGTAAAGTATCTCGCAGTCGTAGTCTTTAAGTAATTCTAGCCAGCGTCGTTGCCTCATATTCAATTCTTTTTTATTAAAGAGATATTGGAGACTCTTATGATTAGTGAAAAGTTTGCACTTCGTGCCATAGAGGTAATGCCTCCATATTTTCAGAGCGAAAACCACCCCTGCCAACTCCAAATCATGAGTCGGGTAGTTCTTTTCATGCTCTTTCAGCTGTCGAGACGCATATGCTATCACCTTTTCTCTTTGGGTCAAAACACAACCCAATCCAACCCCAGATGCATCGCTATAAACAACGAAGTCTTCAACTCCATCGGGTAGAGAAAGTATCGGTGCCTCACATAGCTTCTTCTTTAGCTTCTCGAATGCTTCTTTATGCTTATCACTCCAAGCATAAGTAGCTCCTTTGTGGTTCAAAGTTGTTAATGGACTAGCGATCGAAGAAAAGCCTTGGATAAACCTTCGGTAATATCCGGCTAATCCCAAAAAGCTTCAGATCTCCGTGGGACTTTTCGGTTGTTCCCACTTCATCACAGCTTCGATCTTCGCTGGATCAACCATTATCCCTTCTTAGTTGACCACGTGACCCAAGAATTGGACTTCACGAATCCAATAATCACATTTGGAGAACTTAGCATACATATTCTCCTTCTTCAAGACTTCTAACACTTCTCGCAAGTGTCTGTCATGCTCCTCTTGGCTTTTCGAATAAATCAGAATGTCATCTATGAACACTATCACAGATTTATCTAGGAACGGATTACAAACCCTGTTCATTAAATCCATGAATGCTGCTGGAGCATTGGTTAGTCCAAACGACATAACCAAAAAATCTTAGTGTCCATATCGGGTTCTGAATGCAGTCTTCTCTATATCCTGCTCTCTTACTTTCAGCTGATGATATCCTGACCTTAGGTCGATCTTTGAAAAATAACTTGAACCTTGTAGTTGATCGAACAGGTCATCAATCCTCGGCAACGGATATCTATTCTTTATTGTTGCCTTATTCAGCTCTCGGTAATCAATGCACATCCTTATACTTCCATCTTTCTTCTTTACAAATAACACCGGAGCTCCCCAGGGTGATGAACTAGGTCTAATGAAACCTTTTTCCAATAACTCATGAAGTTGCATCATCAACTCTTCATCTCCGTCGGTTCTAATCGATAAGGTGCTTTTGCAATTGGCGTTGTTCCGGGCAACAAGTCAATACAGAATTCCACTTGTCGATCAGGCGGTAATCCAGGAAGATTTTCGGGAAATACTTTCGGATAATCACACACAACGGGAATATTCTGCATCACCTTCTTTTCCTTCTTAGCATCGATCATGAATGCTAAGTATGATGTACACCCCTTGGTCAAACATTTTCTGGCTTTCATTAGAGAAATGATTCCAGAATTTACTCTGCGTTTATCTCCATACACCATAAACGATTCCTTCCCAGGCGGGTTCACTTTCACTATTTTCTTCTTGCATAAAATTTCGGCATCATTGGCGCTAAGCCAATCCATTCCAAGCACGATGTCGAAACCATTAAGTTCGATAGGCAATAATTCCTCGTGGAACTTATTCCCATTCAGATCAATTAAGATGTTTTTCATACGATGGCTAACAGGTACAAACTTGCCACTAGCAACTTCGACTAATAAGGCATTATCTAGTCTAACAACAGACAAAGCTAGTTTTCTACCAAATTCATGCAATATAAAGGAGTAGTTGGCTCCATAATCAAATAAAATTTGGGCAGGCGATTTGTTTACGAGAAAGGTACCTAAAGCGACATCAGCTTCATCTTTAGCAGCTTCCAGTGTTATCTGGAATGCTCTCGTCTTTGGCTTTGGCGGAATGTTGGGTCTAGCTGCCTCCTTCTTCTTCGGGCAGTCCCTCGACATGTGTCCCTCCTCACCACAACCATAGCAAACCTTCTTAGAGAGGGTGCATTCATTTGCATAGTGCCCTGGCTTTCCACATTTGTAGCATGTGGCCGCTACCTCATATTTTCCATGATGCCTCTTCTTACATTTGTCGCACCATTTCGCTTCGCCTCCACTTCCCCTCGAACCAGACTTCGAGAACTTGTTTTTCTTATTGGACCCTGAAGTTCCATCGAACTTCCTCTTTTCACCAACTTCTATCCTTTCCAGACCCTTTTCCTTCTGCTGGGCCTCCACATTCTTAGCTGCACGAACAACCGTTTCCAGAGTAGTTGCCATCTTGACTGTCAAACCAAAGTCGACAGGCAGTCCATTAGCAAACCTCTCAATCTTGGAGAGTTCCGTTGGCACTAGGTACGGAAATAACTTCATTTTCTCAGTGAATGCAGTAGCATAGTCATCTATGCTCATCCTCCCCTTCTTCAAGTTTTGGAACTCATTGTTCAGATCAATCAGATCTATCGCTGAACAATACTACACCCTTAGTTGTTCCAAGAACTCCTCCCATGACATTTTCAGGGCTTCCCCTCGTGGCATAGTATCTGCCAACAACTTCCACCAACTCAATACTCTAGTCTTCAGTTGTCTAACTGCAAAGACAGTCTTCTGTTTGTTGCTACAGTCGCAACTTTCAAATACCATCTCCATTTCGGAGATCCAATCCATTATCTCAACAGGCTTTGGGCTCCCAGAAAGACTTAGTGGCTTGGCGCCCAAGAAGTTCTTGTACATTCGCCCATCCTTGTTGTTTCTCCTTTCCGGATCGTTCCTTCGTTCTCCTTGAGTCCCAACTTGACTCATAATGCGACTATTGTTCCCTTCCTCCGATTGCTCGGGAATCAATTCGGGTTCCTCAATAGGTATGATAGGTTCGTCCCTATTATCATGCAACATCTGTCGCATCTCATCCCTTTGTTCGGCTAACATAGCCCGAATCATGGCTTGCACCCCATCCATTGTTATTGGTTCTGGTGCTGCTGCTACAACAGGTATTTGCTCAATAACTGGCGGTTGATTCCTGTTTTCATCCGCGTTTCCAACGCCACTCCTTGTTCTCACCATTTTTTTTTATCTACACACCGAATAAGGTGAAATTTAGATCTTCATTCACGATAGATTTCAAATCATCCTTATCACTCCGAAACGATTACATGCTAGTTCTAATATCGTATACATACGCTTAGAATCTTAAACACATAAACCTTCAGATCCGGTTGGCAACAAACCGTAGATCCGAACAAATAATATCATATATGGCAACATACAACATTTAGCACATAAAAGCATTTTAGGCAACTTTCCTAAAAATAAACTAGTGCTCGTGTCTAAAATCCAACAGACACACATCTCAAAATTCCACTTAGCATTCTAAGTTTAAGTCTAGAAATCCTATAAATTCCAAGTTCGCTTAAACTAATGCTCTGATACCAACTGTGACATCCCCAAAATCACGGCCAGAAAAGACCGATTTCATTTATGCTTTTTAAAATAATTTCAGAGTAAATCCTTTTGATTTAAAAGAGTTGCAGAATTTGTTCCCAAAACAAAATATGATAAAATAATATTTATCGAAGCATTTCATCAAGAGATGCATTTTCATTATATAATCAAAACTCGGGAGGTCATGTTCCGATACAGACCATAAAGCATAAACGATAACATTACAAGTCATTCAACAAATATATACATATACAGACTTGTAAACAAAACAACTTGATGATTCAACCATCTTATGTCCTCGCGCCACTACATGTAATACAATTAAAACTGAGTGGGTCAGGCTTGGGAGCCTGGTGAGCATATAGGGTTTTCAACCCACAATAAATAATTATATTTAATTTCACCAACCAACAACAACCCGATTACCCATTCCCGTTATCCTCACTTTATGTCCCTAAAACAACATCTATCTCAGGGGACCTAATCTAGGATTTTCATCGGGACGGACATTACTGCTAAGGGGTTTCCTCAACAATAGATATCCTAAAGGCAACCATGAGGAGGATAGAGTACACCGGTGAACACATCGTTCACAACACCTACAGGTTATGAACCTGCTAGCGTTCCACAAGACTGTCTAGAAAGAGTCTGTGGTCGTTATCCATACTCCGCTGAATAACTAGATCAACAACAACAACAACATCGAGGCCTCTCATCTGTTTATTACACACAAACTATCTACCCATGTTCTACCCAACATATTAGTAGATAAAAATATATATTTTCATACATAGTTTAAAACCTGTATAGCATTTTCATTCAATACACATTCCACATAACAGATGAGGCACATCCACATAACACGTATTTCATAGAAAATAAATCAGATCTATGAGATAGAAGAGAATGAATATACATTCACACATATAACAACAAAATTATACACATAACACGTATTTCGTATAAAATACTTCATAATTATGCGTTAGAAGAAAGTAACTACACACTCACTTGATCAGAAGATGATCGGACAGCACTACGGCTTGTAGAAGTAGTATTCTTCGCAGATCTTGAAGATCTTCACAAAAAACGGATTCCTCGCGGGCAGAGCTTCGGCTCGGGTATCTTACTTCTCAGGATCTTTGGGACTTCGGAACTTGCTTCGGGGCTCGGGAATAATACCGGGGCTTCGGGGTACTTCTGGCACGCAAAACGATGCAAAACGGGAGAGAGAAGAGAGAAAAAGAGCAAATGAGCCGGCTTCCCTCGCATCCTATTTATAGGGGGCTGGAGCCTCGGAGTACGCAGGGCGTACGCGTCCGAATCGTCATGGCATGCGTCATCCGAAGAACTCGAGTGCGAGGGACGTCACGCTTCGCTGTACGTTGGGCGTATAGTAGTACGCTGGGCGTACTTCGGATGAGTCCGATGACTCCCCTTCGGATAATACCAGATTTTATAATTAAATTTAAATATTAATTATTTAATAAACTTTGAAAATTCATATCTTCTTCATTCGAACTCCGTTTTCGATGTTCTTTATATCCACGCGTAGGTGAGACTACGCTCTACAACTTTCGTTTAGACTCCGTCAGCTAATTTTGTCTTTATTTTTATTAATTATTTTTAGTAGGCCGGGACAGAAAAACTTCGTTATAAATTCATAACTTCTTCGTTTGACGTCCGTTCTCGCCTAACTTTTCATCGTTTCGATACCAACAACGAGATCTTCGATTCTCGGTTAGATCGATTCGACTAAAAACCGCTCGATCTCAAATCGAGTATTTCGGGCTGCATACCGCTAAGTCGAAACTTCAATAAATCATAACTTCCCCATACGAAGTCAGATTTCGGCGTTCTATATATATTTGGAAACCTCGTTTCAACTACTACAACATTATCCAAAGATAACGAGTTTATTTTACACTTAAATTTTGACGCTTAGTTTTATTCTTAATTAATCAAACCACATAATTAAGCAATTAAGCACAAAACACATAATACTCAAATAATACACTTCTATTATTTCAAAATGGGTTACAAAGGTTAACCTCGACTATTACATCAATGATAATGCCTAGCCTGGAAATGCGGGCGTTACACAACATCTATCTCAAGGGACCTAATCTAGTATTTTCATCAGGACGGACATTACTGCTAAGGGGTTTCCTCAACAATAGATATCCTAAAGGCAACCATGAGGGGGATAGAGTACACCGGTGAACACATCCTTCACAACACCTACAGGTTATGAACCTGCTAGCGTTCCACAAGACTGTCTAGAAAGAGTCTGTGGTCGTTATCCATACTCCGCTGAATAACTAGATCAACAACAACATTGAGGCCTCTTATCTTTTTATCACACATCAACTATCTACCTATGTTCTACCCAACATATTAGTAGATAAAAATATATATATTTTTATACATAGTTTAAAACATGTATAGCATTCTCATTCAATACATATTCCAAACAACAGATGAGACACACACACACATAACACGTATTTCATAGAGAATAAATCATATCTATGAGATAGAAGAAAGTGAATATACATTCACACATATAACAATAAAATATACACATAACATGTATTTTGTATAAAATACTTCGTAATTATGCGTTAAAAGAAAGTAACTACACACTCACCTGATCAGAAGATGATCGGATAGCACTACGGCTTGTAGAAGTATTATTCTTCGGTAGATCTGGAAGATCTTCACAAAAATCGGACTTCTCGCGGGCAGAGCTTCGGCTCGGGAACTCTTTTGTTCTCGGGATCTTCGGGCTTCGGGACTCGCTTTGGGTCTCAGGATGATACCGGGGCTTCGGGGGGTTAAAATAGGGCTTAGAGAGAGTATCGGGAGTGGGAGAGTAAGAGATGAGCAACCTAAATCGCCTGACCCTTGAATTCTATTTATAGGGAAAAAAATGCTAAACTCACATCGTGAGTTTTTAATTCTCACCTCGTGAGTTTCTAATATTCTTCGTGAGCTCAATACGTCATTGCGTTCGTCATGGCCACTTGCCCTGGAAGAGGTCCATCATCTGCTCACCTCGTGAGCTCTGACAGGGGTGGAAGTTCGTGCCCCAAACTTCATAAATTTATATCTTTCGTATACGAGCTCCGTTTTCGGCGTTCTTTATATCCACGCATAGGTGAGATTATGCTCTACAACTATCGTTTAGACTCTGTTGGCTAATTTTGACTCTATTTTTATTATATTATAAATATATTATTTTTAGTAGGCGGGACAGGAAAACTCCGTTCGAAATTCATAACTTGTTCATCCGACGTCCGTTTTTGTCTGTTTTTTTTTACCGTTGCACTACCATTGACGAGATATTCGATTCTCGTTTAGATTGTTTCGGCTAAAAACCGCTCGATCTCAAATCGAGTATCCGGACTGTCTACTGCTAAACCGAAACTTCGAAAAATCATAACTTCCTCATACGAAGTCAGATTTAGACATTCTTTTTATGCACGCTCTCGGTTTAACGAACTCTACGACTTTCGTTTTGATTACTAAGGCTAGATATCGCTCTATCTTAGATTCGTATTTTACGTCATTCAGTGTCGTGCCGGTTCTGACGCGAAACCTCGACGGGTCATAACTTCTTCGATATAACTCGGAATTCGGCATTCTTTATATATTCGGAAACCTCGTCACAACCACTACCACATCCTTCATAGATATCGGGATTATCTAACATTTGATTTTGACGCTTATTTTTATCCTTAATTCATTTAAGTCACACAACTAAGCACAAAACACATAATACTCAAATAATACGTCTTTATTATTTCAAGACAGGTTACAAATGTTAACCTAGACTATTACATCGGTATTAATGACAAGCTCAGAAACACAGGCGTTATATACGGTGTGCGATATCAAATCGAAAATTAGTAATTTATGTAAAGTTTCATGACGACCAAAAATTAGCATTATGATATACCAAAAATACAAAATAATATACTTGAACATAAGATGAAAAATATACTTGAACACAAGATGAAGGGGAGGTGAAGATCTATCTACGACATCAACAAAAATATTTTATAATGTGACACTTATAAGAGGCGATTATCCATGTTAGGATGAACTCTATTGTGTAATTGTTGGATAAAAACATTACTTTATTCACAAACGTTATTTTAATCCTTGTATAATTTATAATGCATATCTGATTGAATGATATGATATGATTAATTGACATTCGGTTGATTAAACTTTGTCATTATAAAATGTTATGTTGACGTTCAATCAATAAAAAGTTCAATGACAATATTGAATTTTTCAGTGGAAAAAAATCTTTTTAATTATTAAATATGCCATATTTTATAAATATGGTTGATTGAACTTTGTGGAAGTCACTATATTATATATAATAGTTATGAGACTCATGTATAACATGAGTTAATTTAAAAAAAAAAAGTTAAATATAAAAGTCTAAATATTTGAGAACTTTAAATTTATAAGAAAACAAGAAAAATAATGAATTACTATAATGAAAATGTTTTTTTATCTTTAAATTTAACCAAATAATTTAAATAAATAAACAAAAGAAATTAATCAGTGTTGATTTTGGAAATTTTGAAATTAAAATGAAATTTTACTAATGAAATTGATATCCATTTATTGCAATTATTACACTAAAATATTATGTTTAATTTAATAAAATAGAAAAACTCATAAAATGACATGTGGAAAAAAAATTAATTCAAAATAACCATAAAATAACATTTGACAAATTGAATGAAAAAGTGACAAGTGACACAAAAACATTCATTTATTAGAGTAGATTTTTTGATAGATTTATTTGAAGAGTCTTACATAATCATTTGATTTTTCTTGCAGATATGTCAATATATGGATGAATCGACATTTATCTCATAGTTGTCAAAATCGCGATTCTGATCATAGGATCGTACGACCCTAGGTATGAAAAATGATCCGGATCATAAAAGGATCGTATTTGTGGTAAGATCGCAGGTATGATCGTAAGATCGTAGGTAGGATCAAGATCCGATCTGATCCTACCTTCCTTTGATTTTTTTTATCACTTTATGTCTCTTACCCTTTACCAGTTTACCATTTATCATTTTGTATTTTGTGGCTTATGACTAATATTTTGAAGTTTTTATAACTTTTGAATGAAAAATTGAATGTTTGAAATATTTTTCATGATTATAAATTATAAATTAAAATTATATTTTATTTTGTGGGATCTTAGGATCTCAATCCCGATCTTGCAAACCCAAAAACAATCATAGGTAGGATCCCGATCTTGACAACCTTGATTTATCAATTAGTGTTTTAAATTAACAAAATTATTTGTTATTTTCTAATTTATCTCTAATATATTGGTTGCTTGTAACGTGATAGAAAATTGATTGAAAATAACTATCCCTAACAATGTAAATATTCTTAGTCTCTAATTCACACGTTTCAGTTTTGGTCTACAACGACAATTTGTGTACTACTGCATTAGGCGCGTATTTAATAATATATTAAATTATAATAAATTCAATACGTTGTTAACGTCAAGACAATATTATAGACATTTAAATTCTAATAAGTTTAATATAATGTGAATTTCAAAACCAAAATATATGATGCCTATGTCCATTCCTTGATCCCAAATACTATAAGTTTAATATTGGGTTTGTACTCGATGTTACTATGGTTGTTTTTGACAAAATTAATGGGTAGCTGATAACATTCTGTTAAATACTATCTATCTGAGATAGTTTTTAGATTTGAAGCTTTTTATTCAAACTAAATATTAAAATATTATAATGCCAAATGGAACATTTTGTTTAAAACAAAGTATTTTATCAAACACTAAAAACTAGAAGCTGTCAACATATTTTATTCTAAAAACGTCTGTACATACTCTATTCTAAAAACGTCATTATATTGATTAAGAGGCACTCATAAAATTTTGGTAGATATTGTGCCATAAAGTTTATTATTTATAGTATTTAACTTAATAGAAAAACTAAATTTGAAAATCTTATTCAATACATATTTTTTTGGATTTATTTTATAATTAAACATTTATCATCATATACTTAAAATGTTTTATTAAATCCTCCTGTAAATTTGTTTTTTAAACTTACATGTTTTATATTGGTGTTATTTTATCAAATTATTAAGTTAAAAAAATAAAACACAATGAAAATATCAAAATTTTAGTTTTGCATATTTAACGAATTAAACTAATTAGTAAAAAATAATAAAGTTGTGAATGTAAAGGTATAGAAAATAACATTAGAATGTAGTATGTTAACTTATTATAATAAATGTGGAATTAGAGGCGTAAACGAGTCAAATTTAGTCGAATAGTGTCAAACTCAAAGCTCAACTCGTCTAAAATACTCAAACTCGTCTCGAGCCAAAATTTGAAGCTCAGAGTCGACTAGTGCAATAACGTATACTATCGAGCTCGCACGGCTCGACTAAAATTAAAAAAAAAAAATAAAATAAAAGATAAAATCATCAAAAATTAAAAACATTAAATATGTTTAAAATAACAAATAATTCACAATAAACCATCTTATGCCAATATAGTATCAACCATCTATGTCATTGCATTTTACATACATTCAAAATACCAAAAAGAGTTATTCTCAAAAGTTTTGAAATGCAACTTAAGTCTTTACTACCCCTTGACCGACGCTTAAAAGCTAAAAGTTTTGAAATGTTTTAGTAATTTAGAAATATATAAAGAGTAAAAATGTATTTTTATTAATGTTCGATTCAGCTCGCGAGCTTTATGAGTCGTGGATTTTACTACTCAAACTCGGCTCGATAAGGTACTCAAGTAGCTCGAACTCGACTCAATTGAAATCGAGTCGATTTTGAGTACTTTCAGAATGGGGCTCTGAGTTTTTCATAAATTGTAACGTCTCATTTACACTCGTAGATGGAATAGTATAAAAAATAAATAAATAAATAAACTTATACACTCTAGTAGCCCTGTCGAAAATACCCGATACCCGAATTACCCGCCCGATTTTTTCGGGTATCGGGTAAATCGGGTCGGGTAATCGGGTATCGGGTAAATTTTTCCGGGTAATCAGGTTACCTGATTTTTTTTTTCGGGTCGGGTAAAGGGTATATTTTTTGGGTTTCGGGTATACCCGAATTACCCAAATTATTTTAAAATTTTATTTTTTTTGTAGAGCTTGTACTATATAGCAGGTATTTGATCACGCTTAAACTAACTATCATTATTGTAAAACATAAATATATTTATTATGACAATACGACACTAACAATATTATAAGTAATTTTTATATATCATCATGTTCTTTAAAACTTAACTGTTTTCTATATTATAGTTTTTATTACAACTAACAAACTCATTATCTTGACGAAACTTTAGAACATGGCAAAACTTATGACTACATTTATCTTAAACATTTTAAACTTTTAAATTAAGATCTTTAGGTATTTGTTTTTTTAACATCTTATTAGATTAGATTAAGTCATTAAAAAAATACTTGATATCTCATGTATTATTGAGTATAAAATCTCAATGTTCAAAGCTTGAGTAACTTCGTTTATGTCTCGTTTGTTTATATAAACAAGACTAATAAAGCACGACGTATTTATTTCATTAAATTTATTTTTAGGTGAAATTAAAAAAAATCATATATTTCGGGTAATACCCGAATTACCCAAACCCGAATTACCCGAATTTAGTTTGGGTAGTGTAACGGGTAATTTTTCTATCAAGAAAAACCCGAATTACCCGATCCGAATTACCCGAAACCTGAAAAAATTACCTGTTCAACACCCCTACACTCTAGTAGTGCTAAGTGGTTAATTGAAAACTAATAAGTTATAAATAAGTTGTCATGGAGATACTCTAGATACATCTCTACAAAGCATTTTGGTACATTTATATGGCAATAAATTACCAGAAGCTTTTTTTATTGTTTAGTGGTAAGTTGTCTACAACGCGTCATGACAACACTGGCTAGTAGACCATAGTTTTTTGCCCAACATACAGATATTGCAGTTACATGACGCTTGTTGAAGAGCTCCTTGGGTTGTTGCCATGGTGGCATCATAGTGATGCTATGGAATAAGACTCTATTTGTTAAGTGTCATAATCACATGCTGAGGTCATAAGTAGCAATGTTGAGGTTGCATCATGAGGACACTAAGATGACATTAGTGTCTCGTCACCATAGAAAAATTTGGGGGAGTTAGCAAACAAAAATTAAAGTTTTAAGAACAATATGAGACATGTTATAACTCGTTGACAATTTGAAAGCAACAAATAGCTTAATTATTTATTTCACTATGGATTAGACTCGGAATGATTGAGAGAGAAAAAAAAAAAGATATGTTGTGAATAAATAAAGAAAAATGAGTTTATGCATGCATTTTAGAAACGAAGAGTACATGCGTCAATTTGACATAAGAATTATATGTGTTTTAAATGTTTCATGCAATGTTTATATATATATATATATATATATATATATATATATATATATATATATATATATATATATATATATATATATATATATATATCAAAGCTGTAAAAATTGCTCGACGTTATCTAGTCGGTGGACTGGGGTTAAGAGATTAATCGGGGACCATTAATTGCTAATTTGTAAGATTTTAAAAAATTAAATATGACTAATATCATATAAAAGTTCAAAAATATAAGTAATATCATAACAAAATAGGTTAATATGATAAATACAACACTAATCATACCTCAAATACTTTCTATTGAGATATAACTTCTTCAAAGTGTTGAAATTTCATCGGGTTCTACTGTCTCAGTCATTTCGTATGCATGGATTAATCGCTAGGCGCTCTCTAATCGGTCGAGTAGCGCCTAAGGATTAATCGGAGATTTAATTGGGATTTTTACAACACTGATATATATATATATATATATATATATATATATATATATATATATATATATATATATATATATATATATATATATATATATATATATATATATATATATATATATATATATATAGGGAAAAGTTCAATAGAGAACCATAATTATGGGTTCTTCAAGGAACCAAATCTTTTTTTTCAAGCTTATTCTTTATCGAAAAAAAATCTAAAAATATCTAAATTCATATATTAACATTGTGAATGTGAAAAATATTTTTCTGATTCACCGTGTGAATCCGGATTCACGTTGTGAATTTTCGAAGATTCACATTGTGAATTTGACGTAAAAAAAAAAATTCGAATTCTATCATTGGAAAAAGGATAAAAAGTTATGAATCTATGTATTTTTAGTTTTTTTTTTTGATAAAAAATAAGTTCTAAAAGTTGAAAAAAAGATTGGTTCATTGGTTAATTATGGTTCTCTATTGAACATCACCCTATATATATATATATATATATATATATATATATATATATATATATATGGTTAGGTTATTTTGTTTCTAGTAAGTATTGTGTGCCAGAATACAAAGATTTGGACCATCAGATGAAATATAATCAAAGCTCATGATCTGAGGCTCTATGATAGTAGAATATGATAACATATACCTTATAATCACACAAATTTCAGCATAAGGGCGTTTTAGTCAATTAACCTATATTAAAAAAGGAAAATTTTGGATTTTTAGGGATAATTAACTCCTTTATTTTTAAAAAATCTGAATATTTTAAATTAATTCAAAATTAAAAATCCGATTTTATTCTGTCAGAATGATAAAATGTTAACCATAAACTAGTAAATATATTTTTCGATTTTATTCTGTCAGAATGACATAATGCCAACCATAAACTATTAAATATATTCTGAAAAGAATACACAAAATCAATTCTTGAAGTAATAATATACCAAATAATTACATTGTATGATTGTGATTCATTGAATAATAACAATATTCTGAAAGAAAAAAGTACAAAAAAACATCAAAGTCTAACAAAAACACTAATCTATTATGAGAAAATATTATTTTTTAGCAACACTTTATACATTGTAGCATAACACATTATGGTATAATACACTCTCGTTCTCTATGTTTTCTTCCTTCTCCACATCAATGTTAGCCTCTTCAAAACCTAAATCCACAAAGAAAACATAATCAAGTTTCAAAAATTAAAAAAATCAATGCATTTTAAGAGAATAAAAACTATAAATTCTGACAGAATGTATTAAAGACTATAAAGTTTGACATAATATAGTAGAAAATAAAAACTATAAATTATGACAGAATGTAGTAGAGACTATAAAGTCAACCATAAAGTATCACAAATTCATTACCAGTTACACAAAATATACTTGTTGTTGACAATTATTCTCAAACATTCTAACAGAATACATTTATATAAAATAAACTCTAATAGAATACATTACATAATTCAAGAGCTGTGATTGAATATAGAATTCAAGAGTTGTGATTGAATCATCAACACACATCTGCATTCATTCCCAGTCATGAACTCAAGAAACAAACACACATTTACATTATCGATTGAGAAATATGAACACCAATTTTGACTTTTTTGAAGCAAAATCCAACTTATGACTGTGAAGTGCAAGTTGTATCAGAATATTTCTTCAATCGAACAAAAATAAACCATTGAAGAAATCAAATTTAATAAGATGATGAAGACAATCTCGATCTTGAATCAAAATCGAGATAAAATCAATCTTGATTGAGGTAAATAATTTCCAGTTATATCCCCTAGTTGTTGGATTACCGGACCAGAGAAAGAAGAACATGAGGCTGCCGGAGCATACCTCTGTCCAAGTACCTATAATCGCCATGATTTCCTCACCGTTCGCTCCTCGCTTCTCATTCGTGTTCACGGACCCCACAGCAGCGCCACTGCTCCTCTGCATCCCCTTCTTCAGCCTCATCGACCCCAGAGTCCATCATCGATTGCAAGACGAGAGTATGTGCTCCCTTTTGGATTCGTCCATTGTAGAAGAAGAAGCAGAATCGGTGATGGTGATGTGTTGATGCCGATGATGAAGTGTTCGGCCACAAACATAACTAGGTCAAATATATTTAGTTTATTTCCGTAATTGAATGCTTAGTTAATTTCCTTAATTGAATGATTTCAATTAAATGATTTCCTTAATTAAAAGTAAAAAAGGTCCATAATACCCTTTAATGATTTATTTAATAATTTATTATTTCTTGAATTCTCAATGGTGCATTTAGGCACACAATAGTTGCTAAAAACATTTGAACCTAGCTCTCTCTCTCTCTCTCTCTCTCTATATATATATATATATATATATATATATATATATATATATATATATAAGGTTGGGTTCAACAAGGAACCATTTTAAACCTTAGAAACAATAACCAATCTTTTCTCAACTTTTATAGCAAATTTTTCATCAAAAAATAAATAAACTAAAAAGATAGATATTCCTAACTTTTCATCTTCCATCCATTGATATCAAATTTGATAAAAATAAATAAATAAATAACTTTGATATGTTAAGATTCAAACTGTGAATATGTTCAGATTCACACTGTGAATTTGTTCAGATTCACACTGTGAATCTGTTTAGATTCACACTGTGAATTTATATAGATTCATCCTGTGAAATCTGTGCAGATTCATACAGTGAATTTTTACAAAATTAATGATTTATAGTACAAATTCACAATGTGAATATGAACATATAAAAAAGGTAAAAAAAAAAAGTTATCAAATTTGATATCAATGGAAAGAAGATAAAAAGTTATGAATTTCTATATTTTTAGAATATTTTTTTGATAAATAATAAGATCTAAAACTTGAAAAAGTAATAGTTCCTTGGTTTTATGGTTTAAAATGGTTCATTGTTGAACTTTTGTGTGTGTGTGTGTGTGTATATATATATATATATATATATATATATATATATATATATATATTCAAATGTTGATTGATATCTATTGTGCGAACGTGTGGACAATGCAATTCTGTGAAAATGATAAAGAAAATATGTTATTTGATAATGTGAAGACGTTCAATCTTACATAACTATTGTTATTATTGCACATTCTTGCTAATTAAATCATCTATAAAGTTATTATAGACATTTTTTATTATTGTCATTCTGTCAGAATGTTGTCACAATGTTTATTAAGTCGTATCTATCAGAATGAAAATGAGTGAAAAACGATGCGAAAAAACAAAAATAAATAAGAATTGGTAAGAATGCATGAAAATGACAATAATTGTGTGAGGTTGAATGTATTTACATTACTAAATGACATGTTCTATTAGTAATTCTCATAGAATAGCAATGTCCACACGTCCGTACAATAGTTGTCCATCCATATTATAACATATATATATATATATATATATATATATATATATATATATATATATATATATATATATATAAGGAAGGGTTCATGCGAAAATGCAAATAATTTGTGAAAACGCGAAAAACCTATGATATTGTGTCATGTCAACATTATATTTTGGAAAATAATTCATCCAAACTTTGAAATACATGATGATAATCGATGATAGATGAGAAATTGTTTCATATTAGCCAAGGTTGTAAAAATTGTTTGACGGTAGCTCGACGGTCGACTGGTGTTAAGAGATTAATCGGTCTTCGCGGGTATTAATCGAGGATTAATCGGGGATCATAGATTATTAATTAAATATTAATATATTTTAAGAAAAACAAGTACTTCAAAATTAGAAAATAAGAAAAACTGTAATTTAGAAATTTGGAAATACAAAAATATGACCATTTTGGTATAATATTTGAAAATTTTGGAGTAAAAAAAGAATGTTGGTTTTTTGAATTTTTTGACATTTTTTGACTTTTTTCAATTTTTTTGACTTTTGTTGACCGATTAATCCCGCCAAGGCCGATTAATCCTGCCAAACCCGATTAATCCTAAATTTCCGATCAATTCCCTAATCCTCGACGGTTGGAGAATGCCAAACGATTAATCCACGATTAATCGCCGATTTCTGCAACCATGATATTAGCAAAGTATGATTTTTAACATTTTTATTGTGAAAACGTGAATTTAAAAATGATTAAGGACATGAAAAAAATATAATTATCAAAACCGTCTTTAAATCTATATTACCATAACACCATCCAATGTAAACTTACTATCTTTAATTTATTGCTAATAAATTTATTTTTTTATAGTACATGTGTTTGATTTTCATAAGATAAAATATGTTTTCGCGTTTCGCAAGATATTTATATTTTGGCATGAACCTACTTCTATATATATATATATATATATATATATATATATATATATATATATATATATATATATATATATATATATATATATATATATATATATATATATATATATATATATATATATCAGTGTTGTGAAAATCGGTCTAGGCGGCTGATTAATCGGGGATTAATCGCTAGGCGATCTTCAACCGAATAAGATTAAGGCTAATCGGTAGGCTTAATCGTTTTTTGTCAAAAGGGGTCAAAGTCGGAGCTAGGCGGTTCTAATCGGTCCTAGGCGGCTAAATCGGTCAAACTTTCAAAATTTTAAATATTAAACCAAAATTTTTAAAATTTCAAAAGTTCATAGTATTTCAATGTTCAACTAATATATATAAAGTTTAAAAAAAATAAATTTTAAAGTTTTTCTCCAAAATTTTCAAAATTTCTATGTTTTCAAATATATAGTTACCCAAATTTACTTCTTTTCTTAAGATAAATTAAAATTTGAATAAGTTTTCTTATTAATTGGATGATAAATTGTTGTACTTGTTAAACTTATTATTAAACTTTTATGCTTTTTTATTTATATTATTACAATTAAAGTTAGATTTATAAATTTTTGAATAATTTTCTTAATAATTAATGGTCCCCGATTAATCCTCCGATTAATTCCCGCCTAACCGATTAATCCCTAGACCCCAGTCCACCGACTAGCTAACGTCTAACGTTTTCTACAACCTTGATATATATATATATATATATATATATATATATATATATATATATATATATATATATATATATATATATATATATATATATATATATATATATATATATATCTTTTACTTTCTAAGGGTATGAAGTCCAATTTAAAAGGTTACTAATTTGAAAATGAAGGGGTAACCAAGTAAATCCCTTCCCTGTTAGCAAGTATTATTTGTCACATCAATTAAAACATGCCAACTCACTTGCCGCCTAATGTTTCAATAATTTACCTAAATAATGTTTTTTTTTGCTTTCTTCGTACCTTTTCTTCTATTGTTTCTCTTTAAAATTGCTCAAATAGAATCTCGTTATGGCAATTAATTGTTAAGTATTTGAGATATTGAAACTGATTTGACATCTTTGGTTATTTAGGTAAGCCTTTTTAGGGTTTTATATTTTTTGTAAATATTTTATGTTCCCTATAAATAATCATTAGGTTAGCTTGTGATGTAAGCTTTTTCCTGATTAAGGTTTTCTTTATACGTTCATATCAATATCAATATACACAAAACCTTTGACAGATTGCTTGCTTCTGTAACATCCATACAATTCATGAAAGTTTAAAACTTTTTCAAGCATTCAAAAACCATCATTTAGTACAAAATGTTTTCAAAATAGTTTCATGTCAGAGTATCCCAAAAATTAAATTATAAAAATACGAGGAGGTGCACATTCACGCCTTCGCCTTCCCATGATCATCCGAAGTACCTGAAACAAAATCCAAAACTGTAAGCCCGAAGCTTAGTGAGTTTCCCTAAAATACCAACTCCATACAAACCTTAACCATATAATAACAAACAAATTGCCTATAGAGTCTACAGTATAACTGGACCCCCTCACCGGGCCTTCAGTCTATCTGGCCTACTCTCAGAACCTTTAGCATGTCTGGTCCGCCTCAATGGGCCTTCAGCCTGTCTGGATCGTTCTCTAGGCCTTCGGTCTTACTGATATGCCCCCATGACATGTAGTCTATCCGGGCCGCCATGGGTATGTTGGCCTACAACACAAATCAGGTCCGCCTCAACTCACCCCCAGTCATACAATCAATACATAGATAACAAATGCTAGCATATACAAACAGTCAAACTGATCTAACAGATCACTAATCATAGCATCATCCTATATACCAGGATATCGACCTAACCGGTCATTAACATAACATCATCCTATATACCACGATACCGACCTAACCGGTCACTAAGCCTATCATCATGCAATAACCAGGATATCAATCCAAAAAGAAGGGCCGACATTGGTTCCTTCGACCCTGTTAGTATAGTGAGGACAACTCACCTCACAATGTCGATCATAATTGAAATATCAAACTCCTGCAACATGGCTCCAAACTCCAACACCTACAGCCACCAACGATCCAATCTCTTAAATTCCCAATTTACTATAATTCCCTCAGAAATCAACCTGGTCAACCCTTAGTCAAAGTTAAAGTCAACGGTCAAAGTCAATGGTCAACTTTCCTCATTATTCCATCCTCACGTCGTGACCTTCCCTGGCTCACGTCGTGAGAGTCAACTCATCCTGGGTCGACACAGCGTGTTGACTCAATTCACTCATTTTAAGGTTTCAGATCGGGGCAAAGTCGTGCTCATGTCGTGAGACCATACATCTCACGTCGTGAGAACTGTTCTGTGAGCATTAAGCTCTTAATCCTTTTAATGCGCGTTGGAACTTTCCAGGATACCATATTTAGCCTAAAGGACCATAAAAATCATATATTTTTAGTATTGCATGTCTCATGCATGAATTAAACACTAGTTAGGTCAAAAGATGGGTATAAGCATCAAGATTCAAACTTGGAGTCCAAAACTTGCACCAAAATCCGGATCCAAAGGTCCTACCATGGCAAATGACTTAATGGTCCATAAAGTTTCTAACTTTATAGACCTCAAGCATGATAACTCAAGATCTCATACAAAGAAAGTAACCATAACCTAGATCTAGCAAGATTACAAGAGAAAGGTGGAATCTTTGAGATTTACAAAGGCTTATGAGCTCATAAATGCCACTAGGAGGAGCTTATCTCATCTAAAGGAACCTCCACAAGAGCTTTTGTGACAACCCCAAACTTTTTTCCGTTAACTTTAGCCCGATTCCGTCAAATAAATTTTTGAATTTTATTTTGTTCCATCAAATTCTTAGCTTGGAATATCATTTATTTATATAATTAAATTTTATTATGAGTCGGAACCATAAATCATGCGAAAACCCGAGTTTTTCTTCAAAGATCTGCAAAATCCGGTCAGACTGGTGTTCACGTCCGTGAACCCGATCACGGCCGTAAACCGTTCACGGTTGGTGGACCCCACCACCGACCATACACCCAGCCTATATATACATGGTTCCTACCCTCATTTATACTTTTCTGGCCGCATACAATCTTTCTCTCTCTAAAAATCATCACCCGAAAACACAAGATTTCGCTTCATCTATCACTCAATCTACCTTAGAAACCGTTTTGGAGCATCAAACATTCGGTTTTTTTATCAAATCAAGTGTTGTTGTTCTTGAGTTCACGGCCGTAAACCCTTCACATCTTCAAATCTTCAGGGCCGAAATCAGTTCACGACTGTAAACCCTTCAAACCTTCAAAGACCGTAAACCCTTCAAAGGCAGTAAACAGTTCACAGCCGAGAACAATTCACGACCATAATCCCTTTCACGAACGCAATCAGCCTTACATCGTGAATCTTGGCTGCAAACCCACTTTTCCACTTCGATCGAGTCTCAGTAGCATTCCTTAACAAAAAACAAGTGTTTTTCTAACACTTTAATTAAAGGATTCGCTAATTTAAATACAAATATGTATTTAATTATTATTAGGATTCCATTAACTTCGCGTACAACAACTCGAGGATCCTTATTCCAGTATCGTTGTCCGACATTCACACAATCAACAGTGAGTTCATACCCCTACACTTTTATTATATTAATGTTTTCAGGAGGGAATACAAGTAATCACAAACAGTTTTTGTGAACTTTATACACAGAATTTCAAACAGGTTTAAAACTTATACAATTGACATAATAAAAAGATCACCAGATTTTATGAAATGTTTAAATATCTTATCCCTTTTGTAACATGCTGAGCATAAGGGAAGTCTTCAACTCACAACTATAATTGCATAGTTTTCAGAACAATACACGAACCGAGTACTTAACATATATGCAAACTATAATAGGTATAGTTTGGGATTTCAATACACAATTTCACAATTTCAGAGTTTACACATTAACAAATATATAAACTATGGTAGAACTAGTTTATGGTATACATTACTAACTTTCGGATAACAAGAGTACATTACTAAATAATTATTTAAGTATAATTATTTTTACTCTACAAGACATACATTCAGATTCAAGTACGAGAGAACATAACACTACACGTAAACTAGTTAATACAGGGTTGTGAGACATCACTTCAATTTTACCCTTCGGTGTGCGGGTTAAATCCTATCATAGTATAACCAAAGTCTCCTAGAGGGAGAGCATGAGATTTGTGAATAGATCTATTCGAGACTGAAAATCCCACACCTAAACCGCTAGCTACAGTTAGGAAGGCATGCATGAGGTGACAAATTTCATAACGGCTGACGCCTGAAGAACGTCGTAGAGGTCACTAGGTCATATCAAGCATGGTTGTATGAACTCACAACAGTATAAACTAACCTTTTGTTTACGGGATTTCATTCATCATTAGTTTTATTTTCATTAATAGAACTACTACATACTATAACTATAGGATTTTAGGGATACAAACTCATGGTTTTATTTTAAGTAATAAAACTACTATACATTGTTGGCGGCAGCCAGGGTTTTCATAGCAGAACAGTACTATACATACTAGTAGTAACCATGGTTTTTCATAAAAGAACATACTATACATACTGGTGTTAGTCAGGGTTTTTACACAATACATTACTTTACATACTGGCGGTATCCAAGGATTTTCATATACAATTACAGAATTCAATAACAAACATAGATGTTAGAAAAAATTGGATTTTCTTGGAAACATACAAACATTTTCACATATTTATCAATAGGTTTTCATTACAGAAACATGTTTATGAACTCACCAACTTAATGCTGATACTCTTTTCAAAACCGCTTGTATTCTCAGGAAATCAGTAGACAGGTACTCCTGCAACTTTTGAGAAGACGGAGCTTATAGAGTCACGTCTTTTATATTTTTTTATACTTTTGGTTTATAAAAAAATATGTATCAAACAAATGTAAATATTTTACTTATTCAATGTAATGGTTGTGTTTAATTTGATTACTATGATGCAATTGTTGTGATATTGTACATGACATCCTCCACCCCCGAACGTTCCCGTCGTTTCGGTTTGGGGGTTTGGCAGATTGGTATCAGAGCTATTGTTTATAGTGAACTAAGTATAACAAACCTTACAAGGTATACAACTATAAACACTTAAGAGGCCGAAGTGCTCTGAAACTAAAAAGTATACTTTAAAGTATACCGAACCTTCCAATGTTCCAAGCAGCGGTTACAGCCATTGTGGCTGCCGTGCTGTCGCATATCAAATATGGCGGATCTAGCGGGTTGGGAAGTGGTACCCATCCCCTTAATATTGATGGTGATCAGGGACATCAGAAAGAGTGTTCCTACAAAGACTTTATGAACACGAAACCCAAATCCTTTGAAGGCAATGAAGGTGTCATTACCCTAACTCGTTGGTTCAAGAACAACAAATCAATTTTCGAGATTTGTGCGTGCCCCGAGGCAAGCAAGGTGAAGTTCGCCTCCTGCACCTTCACTGAAAGAGCACTGATTTGGTGGAATAGTCGAGTCAAATCCCTAACTCTGCTGTAACATCTAGATTTTCAGGTGCATTAATGTATGTTTAAAATTTTAAGAATTATGGAGTAACTCGGTGAGTTGAGAGTCCAAATCGTCGAGTAGAATCGAGTTGTCTGCGTGGCTTTAATGAATGGACTCGACGAGTCAGAGAGTTGACTCATTGAGTAGGTGTTGGGCAGAGAAACCTAAATTTTCCGGGTCTGTGTCCTATTTAAAGGGCCTTAAGCCCTCATTTCCGCCTCCCTTGTCTCCATTGAGCCCTGTGGGAAACGCTAGATTAGTTCCATCCATTGTGAGAGAGAAAGAGGCTAATTTGGGTGTTCTTGTGCAACTTTGAGAGGAGATGTGGAGATCATCTTGGCTTGGATCAAGAGAAGGCTTTTGGATCGAGAGATTCTTCAGTGTTTTGCTTCAGTTGGATGTAAAAAGATGCTAGCTTTATCATTTCCTTATGAGATCTTGTTTTAGGGAACTTTTAGGGCTTTCTTCCATTTATCTTGTGTCATGGAGTGATTAGTGTATGGATTGTGGTTGGAACCTCAGATTTTGAATATGAGTGGCCTTGTGAGTCTAGAGACCTGAGCTTTATTGAGCTAGAAGCAAGCTCTTATGCATCTAGCCCTTGTTGGAGCATGTTTTGGCATTATGAGCCTTTTATGCCATGTATGAATGTAAAGCTGCGCTTGCAGCTTTACGTATTTTTCGAGCCTTAGGAGGATAGATTTGGAGTGTAGGGTTATAGATTTGCCTTAAATCGTCTGAATATGGAATCAGATCGAAGGGACTCGCCGAGTCCATGTCCTGACTCGACGAGTCGGTGAGGGTTTGTCCCGATGAGCTTGATCGTGCGATAACTCGGCGAGTTGCGGGTCAACTCCACGACTTAAGCTGGACTTTCTTAAGACTTCTGAGGGAACTCAACGAGTTGCAAGAGTGCACTCGACGAGTCGGGTCAAACATGGACTATTGACTCGAGTTTGACTTCTATTGACTTTAGGATTTGGTCAAACATTTGTAATGGAAACCATGGAGGGTTAAAATGGTCTTTTACCCAATTCAAGAGTTTGAGAGAGAAGAATAGCATTTGGTTACTTAGATTTGGAAACAAATATTAATTAGTGATATTTACCCTATGTCTTAGGCGGTGGCTAGTTCGAGATTCGACTTCAAGGATAATTGCTTGCTGGCTTGCAAGGCGAGTCTTCTCACTATACTTTAACTAGAGTGGTACTTATGTGTAACCAAAGGGTCTTATGTGCATACGTTTAGTATTATGTTATCCTGCCTTATGTTGTATGTTGTGCATTTTGTCTTTGTGATTTATGCTATGCGGAGTTTTACAAACCGGACCAGAGGGTCCAACGAACCGTGGGACTGGAAGGTCCCACCGAGACACATTGACCGGAGGGTATTACAGTGATATAACCACGAGTGAATAATGAGTTGTGTGTGTGGTATTTTGGGGAACTCACTAAGCTTCGTTCTTACCGTGTTATATGTTATGTGTTTCAGGTTTTCTCAGGATCGCGAGAAGGCACCGGCTTGATTGTACACACATTGGAAACAGAGTTAAATTGAGAGGATCCTGGAGTTTTAATATATACAATTTTTGGACATGAGATTTAATGATTTGAAATTGTAACATTTTGTGATTTTATAATTATAATAAATGTGTTTTTAAATTGAAATTTTTGTTTGAAATGTAACATCCCAAATTTCGAGACCAAAAATTTCATTTTTAAATTAATATTTTATAAAGCATTTTACTAAAACATTGGCAATAAAACAAAACATTACCAAAAATTTCATTTTTAAATTAATATTTTATAAAGCGAAAACCATGTGTGTGTGTGTGATGCGCTGCCACACCGCCGGCTCCTTCCCCTTCGACGAAGAGGTACCTGAAACCAAACCAAAAACTGTAAGCACAAAGCTTAGTGAGTCCCCCCCCCCCATCATACCACATATCATATAATATCGTCGGTGTCTTTTAACCGGTAACTGCCATCGATATCTTTCAATCGATAACTATCATCGGTATCTTTCAACCGGTAATCGCCATCGGTATCATTCAACCGGTAACCGTCATCGGTATCTTTGAACCGGTAACTGTCATCGGTATCTTTCAACCAGTAACTAGGGACTATTGCACCCCCTACCAGTAACATACTATACACATACAGTAAGGCATACCGGGTACTGACCTACCCCTCGGTCCTAACGACCTATGCCAGGGAAAGACTATTCCATATCACTACCACTGACACAGATATCATTTCACGCTAGTGTATCTCATAACTTAACCAAGATAATTATCACAAAGACAACTATCTACTAAATACCGCTGTCGGTGGGTCGGCATTGTGGCCTTAGACCCACCCTACTGGAAGGTAACTCACCTCGATGTCGTGTAGTGTCTGAACCGTCTTCTGCGCGAAGATCGAATCTCCTCGACTCCTCAATCCCTACACGACAATTCTCAAGTCATCAAACAGAACATGCAACCCTAACCATGGTCAATACCTTAACCAGTCAAAGTTAACCTTGGTCAAAGTCAACATCCAGTTGACCTGACTCGCCGAGTTGGCCCGACAATGTGCTAAGTCCATACTCCACTAATCCGATACAACCTCGACTCCACTCGTCAAGTCTAGAGAGAACTCGACGAGTTTTCCTTCATTCAAACCATCGGGACAATCTCCATCCGACTCGTCGAGTTCTTCCTTCAACTCGGCGAGTTCATCTCCCTAACAAGAACGTGTCCAGTCCATGACTCGCCGAGTTATAGAACAACTCGGCGTGTCCATCTTCAAAGGTTGGGAGATTTCCTTGGACTCGCCGAGTTTGTTCATACACTCGTCAAGTCCCATTATTCCCAGGTCCCTTTACAAGTCTAAACACTCACAAGACTTCCTTCCCGAACCACTGGTCCAACCACAGAAAGGATTTAGTGGTCATTACACACCGACTCGCCGAGTTCCAAGAACAACTCGTCGAGTCCCCTGTTGACCCTTACCATACAGTCGATATAAATGGGTCTTAACATGTCAAAATCATAGATCTGGCCTCCTAATGTCCATTTTATACGTAAAGTTCCAAACTTGGTGCACATGCATCGGGTTTTTGGCTCAAAAATCCATAAAAGGTGCTCTACAATGTGCATGGGGCTCTCATGGCCATAGATTTGGCACCTTTATGCCATGAGACCCCTCCAATGAATTAGATCTGAAAGTAGTACGCCATGGATCACTTCACAAATTCGGAAATGGCTTAGGAAGCCCTAAATGGACCCAAAATCTAAGCCCTAAAGATGAACAACCAAATTGAAGACCAAAACAGAGGGAATTTACCTTGGTTGAGCTGAAGATGGAATAAGATCTCTGGATCCACAAGCCCTAACTTGAATTCCCAGGCTTCTCCTTTCCTTCCAAGCTTCACAACCACCCAAAAGCACAAAAATGGCCTTAGATCAGTCAAAGCGACTAGGGTTTCGGTAAGAAGTGTTCTGGGAGCATAAGGGACAATGGCGGCTGCAATAAGGCATTTAAATAGGGTGCAAACCCTCAAATTTAGGGTTTCACTAAAACAACACCTACTCGTCGAGTCAATCTCCGACTCGTCGAGTAAGTCACTTAAACTTCTCTCGGAACCCATCTCTACTCGACGAGTTGGGCCATCAACTCATTGAGTCCCAGAAAAAAAACATAAAATTCTTGAATTAAAGACATACCAGGAATCGGGTGTTTCAAGTTTCCCCATATTATATTAGACTTCATCCTCGAAGTCTGCGGCACGATCCTGAAAAAGTTCGGGGTAATGTTCCCTCATCTCGTGCTCCAGCTCCCAGGTCTATTCCGAGCCCTTTCGGTGCTGCCACTGCACCTTTACCAACTCCACTCTCTTGTTCCTCAGATCACTTGACTTCCTGTCAAGGATTGCCACTGGTCGCTCAATGTAGTTCAGGCTGTCATCAACCCGAATATCCTCCAGAGGCACCACCGCCAAATCGTCTACCAGGCATTTTTGCAACTGGGAGACATGAAATGTGCTATGAATCTGACCGAGTTCGGCTGGCAGATCCAGCCTATATGCCACCTTGCCTACCCAGGCTACAACCCTGAAGGGTCCAATATGATGGGTTTTGGTCATAAGACTTCCTATGTGCTCATACAAACCCTAATGCTTGGATCTAGGTTTCTCTATTGTACATGCTTTGAATCCAAGACTATAAACCCTAATTCTAGCATATGGAAATCAATATTAACATATAATTAGGTTTATGATATTACCTTGATTGTTATGTAGCAATAACAATCCCAATTCCTCCTTGAATTGACTTTGGAAGGCTTAGAGTCACAAGTGTCACTCCTCTAATGGCTTACAAACACCAAGAGCAAATGGAGAAGGTGTAAAGAGAGAGGAGAGAGGTAGGAATTCGTCCTTAGGACATCTTGGGAAGGCTTAGACGAATTCATGAGCCTTAGGGGGTTTATATAGGTGTAAAGATTAGGGTTTTAGTCCTTATCCTTATCTAGTTGCTTGCCCACCAAGCAACCATAAGATAAGTCTTAGAAACCCTTATCCTAGTCGAATTCTAAGGCATTATCTCCTTAAATTCGTTCACCCTATATTTAAGATAATCCTTACCTTATTTTGTAACTATCACATAATTACAATTCAGCCCCTCTAGTTTAATTAATTACACTTGATCACAAAATTAATTCTTAATTAATTATTGACCAATATTAATTAAACAAATATGATTTCTCCTTTAATATATTATTCTTATAACATATTAATAAATCATAATAACCTCTCTCTCTTTTTATTTCTCCAATCAAGTTGCTTTGGTGAAGACAACCCAAAAGGACCATGCACCATCGGGTCAAGTACATACCAAATTAGTTATGGACTTAGACACTAATCCAAAAGTCTCCCACTTGGATAAGTCTAATAACTATTCTGCGTATGACTTCAGATCCTGATCTACAATCGTAGCTTTCCAAAGCCGCTGTCAACTCTGATCATATCAGATACGCGTGTCCTTAGATAAGGGATCATATATTCCTCCATTCTAGATATCATATGAGACATGATTTCAAATCATTCTCTTTGTACTACTTCTCGATTTCCGATTTATGACGACTGACTAATTGAACAAATCAAATTTGCCCTAGCCCGGCCGAGCATTTACGTTTGTCATCACAAAATCATCGAGGGGCCCAAAGATATCGCTTTTATCCAACTTTGAATAAAAGGAATGGATAAACTTTGATACAATGCTTGCTTTCACTCACGCACCGAATCACACACAACAATATGTTTTATAACACCAAGTTACTAGTGCGTTTACATATTATCAATGTGCAACCGATTCGCAAGATACAACTCACACATCTCGGTTTCAAGAATATAAGATGTTATCGTCTCACCAATCACTCGTGGTACAATTCATGGAGTGATCCAAGTGAGCGTGGGTTTAATCCAATGCTCAAATTCATATTCATAAGCACTCATGAACGTTGCAGCAAACATTTGCTTATGTCTAATACTCTTTAGACAATCCACACACCAATTCACGACAGTCTTCTTTCATATCTACTTCCAACATATGAACGATTATGGCCCGTTCGAATAATTCGATTATTCTTAATAAATTCAATTATTCTGGAAGTCAAAACATGCAAATGTGAAATACAAGAATAATACTAATCCCGTATGGCCTCAAACCTTTGAGTATAAATAAAACGCCTTTTATTTATCACCATATTGATTACTCATTATTTGTCGTTTCGGGTAATCAACTTCTTACTTGAATTACAACACTTGTCCCATGCTCCTAGCATGCACACAATGTTTACCTATGGTTCTTACTTTGTGAAATAGATCACATTGAACACATTTCCAATCATTCTCATTTCACAACCCCAAATCCTTTTTCATAAGTGTAAGAATATCAAATTCTTGCTACTTATAGAATATGCTAGATTCTAACAATTTTATGCAATGATACTTTCGTAATGTCACTGCACCAAAGTCACAAAGACTATTGCCAATGATATTACAAAGTCTTCTATCGGGGATTGTTACAAGACAATTCCTTAGATATGACGTCTCTCACTCAAAGTACATTCCTTTGAACATCCTTTTGCATAAAGGTTTCTAATCTAGTCATAATTTTTTTTTTAATATTAAATTTCCAATATGGACACGCTTCCATATTTTCCATATGACAACTCATTCTTAATAGAATCCTATCTATTCATAATAATGTCGATATGGTCCATCCAATATGGAAACATTTCCATATTTTCCAATACTATACTTCCAACTACTCACAAGCGACCAATCCTCGTCGAACTTTGGATTGTCCTTTGATAGTTGTTTAATTATTTTAGTCTAAACCGATTCTAGTCCTTTTTCCCTCTAAATGCGCTAGACATTTGGAAAATTTTAGAATGGTCAAATATCAAAGCATTTGCAATCGATCCTATACCCGAAGCGTATGGGACACGACGCATAATGTTTTATTTGCTATGTTCTCAAAATTCGAATTGTGAAGAGGAATGCCGTAATCATAATCGAAATTCTAAGAACACACTATGTACCTTTGACTAAATTTATTAACATTTCTCAACCTAAACCTTTAGATTTGAAATGAAGCATAATATTCTCTCCCTTAATTATAGCAAAACAACCTTTCAACTCTTACAACTTTGCAAAGTATGACTCTTGTTTTCTATAATTAATATTGCTAACCTTGCAATACTTTCCTTAATAATCATTCAATCATAACATTTATGCTCCCACTATCATGATGATTATTATAAAACATAACACTTATGCTCCCACTAGCTTCGACATGTATTGATAAACATCTTAACTTTCAGAAAAACAATGCTTATTGAATTTCTTAAGTTCATGTTTCTAATACTTAGTGCTTTGATAATCTTTTATCAAGGCTTATTGAACTTATACACCTTTGCCTTCGATAGTTCATATGTGTGTCTAAACACTTAAGACTAATTGCCAAACCTCACAATTCAAATTATGGAAAGGGATACCGTAACCATAATCGAACTCGAGAATGCAATTTTACAATCACTATCTTCTTAAAATCTCTCTTAGTGAAAGCATTTCCTCACAATCATTTTCATGAAGGAGGAAATCTTATGACACTTAGATTTAACCGGTGTATGTGTTCCTATCCATGTGAATTTGTTAAAACCAAAGTTTACGACAAATTCAAACTCATATGGACCGAACTTTCTTAATCTTGATTCCGTGCCTTATGGTAGCACAGCTGCCCACCATGTCTTCCAAGTAGTTAAGCAGCTCACCTTTTCTTATCAATGTACCTTTCATTGATTAAGGTGCTTTGCCTTTTATGCGTTCAAAATGAGAACTCATAGAGCTCACATGCATAATTAACTCGATTGGATTGGCACAGAAACAAAATAATGTCAACACGATAGGTTGTAAACCTTAACTCGTGTGCTAGTGATGATCGATAAGGTTTATTTGATTTGTTCTTGAAACCTTTCAAGACCATTAAGACTCCCACTTACTCCTTGACATATAAGATTCTCTTGTCAATAACCATTTCTTGACAAACAAATATCCAAGAGTTAGTGTAGCTCATATCAAAATACTTCATAAATTGGTCCTAGTTGGTCTTTGTCTTATCCAAGACATCACAACTTTCCACATTTGATGAATGTTATAAACCTTAATTTTTCACTTGATGTCACAATCTTAACTTTAAGACTTGTTATTGGAACGCAGTATGATTGACTTATTGGTTTAACCATTTCTTCAATTCTTGATTCCTCTTCTTAGACATACAATTGTACTAAGACTCGTTTAGAGGATCAATTGAGATATGGTTCTTAATCATTAAGACCTATCATAAATCAGAAAAGGTACTCTCCCATCTTCTTAGAATGGAGAAACTTTTATCTTTCTGCCTACTTGATTCTTCTTATTTGTTTTGCTATTGATCTAAACCCTTTAATCAATTCAGAATTACACTTAATCTTGTAAGTATAATTATATTTACTAAACCTTTAGTAAATCATGACGAATATCTTTGTTACTCTTATGGTGGACTTGATCAACACGCAACTTTGTGTATTCGATCTGCAAGTCCTTCACTTTACACTTTGTCAATGAATTAGTCTAATTTCCAAATGTGAAATTTCTCAATCATCGTGCAACCAAGTTGCATGATTCCAAGTTTTTGTCCAATTGAAACTTGGGCGATGAGAAACTCTCCCTATTTGGTAAATTCTCGACTTTCCATAAATAACATAATAAGAACCAAATCCATTATTGCTAATAATAGAAACATCCAAACATCAATTTTTCATATACGCCATTGCAAGGATAAATAAATAATATAAAATCAAAATTTATTTTATTGCGGAAAAAATTTTGTCCTTACAATGCAATTCATTGAAAAACTATGCTAATACATCTTTCTTAGCAATCTAATTCTAACTCTAAGTAGTAGCTCAAGAATCTAATCTTCGAGAAATGCGACCGAAATCCATTCCTTCATGGTTAGATTTTGCTCACTTCTTCCCTTAAGCTTCCTTTCTTTTCTTCGATCCTACAAAACATCAATTGTAATCTTATCACATTATGTATTAAGAATCTAGAATAGAAGCTTAAAAGAGTTAGTCAATGGATTTTACCTAAAGCAAAACCATACGTTTTGACTCTCCCATCTCTTGGATCTCTTAGGTAAATAGGGCAGCTTCGTCTCCAATGCCCTTTCTCTTGGCAATAACAGCAAATTGACTCTTTTGGAACATGACATGGAACTACTTCAGACATTTCCTTTCTCTTATGATCAAACTTTTCGATCATAGCATGTCTTTCGTTGCCATTATCTATATCCATAGAGGTCTTGAAGGCAGATTCATCAATCAACTTTGCTTTTCTATTGCGCCAAACCATTGCTGATTCAGCAGCAATAAGCATATATGTGAGATCTATAAGGGTCACGTCGTGGTTCATCATATAGTAATCTCTTACAAACTCACTATACGAGTTAGGAAGTGACTGAAGAACCCAATCAACAGCCATTTCCTCACAGACAACGGATCCCAACATTCTTAACCTATCAACGTGTGACTTCATCCCTATGACGTGTGCACACACCGACTTTCCTTCTTTATGTTTACTTGCCAAAAGGACTTGAGTGATCTTGAACTTTTCAAGCCTTCGAACTTGTGGGTTAGGGAGAATAATCGGAGGAGGAGGAGGAAGTGAAGTATGATCTCTTGTTCCTCGATCGAATCGTGGAATATCATTTTCATGTGGAAAGCTTGTTCCACGGGATTTGGGAAGACCATAGTTGTCGAACTTTGACATCTACAAAACGGGAGAAAACGAATTCAAGTTAGTTGATTGATTGAGTCCTTAGTAAATCACCCAAATGAGTTACTAAGGCTAGGACCCAACACAATATTCTACAACTCAGGAGAGGGATGCCGTAACCCTAATTGCAGAATATTTGAAGGTAAGTGAATGACGATTCACTAATTTCCACCACGAAAAACGAAAAAGAATTTAAGTTTTAAATCTATGAAAACTCCTAGATCCTTTGAGATTCATTGAACTTTCAATGGCATGTTTAAATCTCGATATGCCCCTCTTGTTTGTGACTGGGATGCCGAGGATCACAAAGCGGGTGTGAATAACCATGCAAACTTACATGGTGCCCTCACATGTTACAGTCATCTATTCGATGTGCCGGTAAACCACACACGCTCCACCGAACTATGACAAACATTGACTCAACCTTTGCTACCTTCACTTAGAACCATTTAGTGTGCCGGTAAACCACACACGCTCCACTAACGTCTTCGCAAGGGTACAAAGTGTAATTTCATGGAATTGCATCAATTCACTTTTGCCTAAGTAACTAAGATTAGGAATTTTATGAAAACATTTAGTTACTTTAATAATTCATTATACTTATAATGGAAGGTTTCGTCCTATCCTACCCGTTCGGCTAACGACCCTCCACTAGTCAAGAGTGCGGTGGATAAGAGTGGATACCCATTCAATCGCCATTTTATAGGCAATTTCCTTAAACGCCCCTCATAGACCAGCTTCGTGAATGAGGCCTACTAACGGTAAGACTGACTTTTACTCATACATATATATAATGTTAGACTTTTAATGTTATATATAGTATAGGGTGTATTTTACACTTTTAAAATATTAGGTGGTCAAATTTAACAATTATACTTTTAATTCAATTAAGTTTTTAACCTAAACTTTTATGGATTTATTAAACCTCTTTTAATTATACTCCTTAATTAATTAATAAAACCATAAGGGTGTAATTTGAACTTTTCAAACTATACTAGAGTTTTAGAATTTAACATTCCTAATTAAACTCTTAATCAACTTTTAAATTCCAAAACTTGAGGGAAAGTTTTGAAACATTTCAACACATTAGGGTTTAGAATTTAAATAGACATCAAAATTAAACCATTTAATCAAAATTTAAATTCCAAAACTTGAGGGCAAGTTTTGAAACCTTTTTCAAAACATTAGGGTTTTAACTATTCAAATTTCAAAACAACAAAACTTTTCGGTTCAAATTTAAACTATAAAACCTAAAGGGCAAAATATGAAACTTTTCATAACAACAAGGATCAAATAACAAATAATCTAAATTAACAATTAATCACATAATTATCCATATTTGATTTATTTAATGATTTCTTGCAAAACAATTTATCAATTTACTCAAAATAATTAATCAATTATCACATAAGGAAACAATTATCTTATTAATTGATAAATATCTTCAATTAGATCAAAATTATAGTCAAATATATCATATAATCGGATTAATATTGATCTAAAATGATAAGGTAACTATCCATAAGCAAAAATAGCAAGAAATCCCGAAGTACCCTCTATCTGACGGGTTGACTCGTCGAGTCAGGCTTGGACTCGTCGAGTCACCTTGGACTCGGCGAGTTCATCTATGGACTCGGCGAGTCCAGCCTCCAGAAACACAAAATTCGAAATTTTCAAACATATCAAGCATCAATACAATAGAAACCAATCAAGGCTCTGATACCACTGATGGGTTTTGGTCATAAGACATCCTATGTGCTCATACAAACCCTAATGCTTGGATCTAGGTTTCTCTATTGTATATGCTTTGAATCCAAGACTATAAACCCTAATTCTAGCATATGGAAATCAATATTAACATATAATTAGGTTTATGATATTACCTTGATTGTTATGTAGCAATAACAATCCCAATTCCTCCTTGAATTGACTTTGGAAGGCTTAGAGTCACAAGTGTCACTCCTCTAATGGCTTACAAACACCAAGAGCAAATGGAGAAGGTGTAAAGAGAGAGGAGAGAGGTAGGAATTCGTCCTTAGGACTTCTTGGGAAGGCTTAGACGAATTCATGAGCCTTAGGGGGTTTATATAGGTGTAAAGATTAGGGTTTTAGTCCTTATCCTTATCTAGTTGCTTGCCCACCAAGCAACCATAAGATAAGTCTTAGAAACCCTTATCCTAGTCGAATTCTAAGGCATTATCTCCTTAAATTCGTTCACCCTATATTTAAGATAATCCTTACCTTATTTTGTAACTATCACATAATTACAATTCAGCCCCTCTAGTTTAATTAATTACACTTGATCACAAAATTAATTCTTAATTAATTATTGACCAATATTAATTAAACAAATATGATTTCTCCTTTAATATATTATTCTTATAACATATTAATAAATCATAATAACCTCTCTCTCTATTTATTTCTCCAATCAAGTTGCTTTGGTGAAGGCAACCCAAAAGGACCATGCACCATCGGGTCAAGTACATACCAAATTAGTTATGGACTTAGACACTAATCCAACACAATATACCTGGGGCACAACTTTCCCCGCTTCCTGAATCGAATGACGCCCTTCCATGGCGACACCTTCAGGAGCACCATATCCCCGACCTGGAATTCCAGGTCTGACCAACGCTTGTCGGCATAACTATTATGCCGACTCTGAGCAGTCTGAAGTCTGCTTCGAACCTGTTGGATCCTCTCTGTAGTCTTGAGTACCACTTCGGTACTCCCTATGACTCTCTGCCCCACTTCTCCACAACATATTAGGGTCCTGCATTTCCTCCCATACTACATCTCGAAAGGAGGACAATCGATACTCGCATGATATGCTGGGGAGAAGTGGAGCAGAGAGTCATGGGGAATTCCTCCTTTCGAGATGTAGTATGGGAGGGACTTGCTGATTCCATGGCCTGACTCGACGAGTCGGTGAGGGTTTGTCCCGATGAGTTTGATCGTGCGATAACTCGGCGAGTTACGGGTCAACTCGACGAGTTAAGCTGGACTTTTTTAAGACTTCTGAGGGAACTCAACGAGTTGCAAGAGTGCACTCGACGAGTCGGGTCAAACATGGACTGTTGACTCGAGTTTGACTTTTGTTGACTTTAGGATTTGGTCATACATTTGTAATGGAAACCATGGAGGGTTAAAATGGTCTTTTACCTAATTCAAGAGTTTGAGAGAGAAGAATAGCATTTGGTTACTTAGATTCGAGAATCAAGTATTAATTAGTGATATTTACCCTATGTCTTAGGCGGTGGCTAGTTTGAGATTCGACTTCGAGGATAATTGCTTGCTGGCTTGCAAGGCGAGTCTTCTCACTATGCTTTACCTAGAGTGGTACTTATGTGTAACCGAAGGGTCTTGTGTGCATACATTTAGTATTATGTTATCCTGCCTTATTTTGTATGTTGTGCATTTTTTCTTTGTGACCAGAGGGTCCAACGAACCGTGGGACTGGAGGGTCCCACCGAGACACATTAACCGGAGGGTCTTACAGTGATATAGCCACGAGTGAATAATGAGTTGTGTGTGTGGTATTTTGGGGAACTCACTAAGCTTCGTGCTTACCGTGATATATGTTATGTGTTTCAGGTTTTCTCAGGATCGCGAGAAGGCACCGGCTTGATTGTACACACATTGGAAACAGAGTTAAATTGAGAGGATCCTGGAGTTTTGATATATATACAATTTTTTTTACATGAGATTTAATGATTTTAAATTGTAACATTTTGTGATTTTATAATTATGATAAATGTGTTTTCAAATCGAAAATTTTCTTTGAGTTAATATTTTATAAAGCATTTTACTAAAACAATGGCAATAAAACAACACATTACAAAATCATAATGTTGTGTCTCAGCCCATGACGTCAAAAGTAATGAAAATCAGAGTACAATCCCGGAAACCCAATGCAAAAACCATGTGTGTGTGTGATGCGCTGCTACACCGCCGGCTCCTTCCCCTTCAACGAAGAGGTACCTGAAACCAAACCAAAAACTGTAAGCACAAAGCTTAGTGAGTTCCCCCCCATCATACCACATATCATATAATATCGTCGGTGTCTTTCAACTGGTAACTGCCATCGATATCTTTCAATCGATAACTATCATCGGTATCTTTCAACCGGTAATCGCCATTGGTATCTTTCAACCGGTAACCGCCATCGATATCTTTCAACCAGTAACTGCCATCGGTATCTTTCAACCAGTAACTGGGGACTATTGCACCCCCTACTAGTAACATACTATACACATACAGTAAGGCATATCGGGTACTGACCTACCCCTCGCTCCTAACGATCTATGCCAGGGAAAGACTATTCCATATCATTACCACTAACATAGATATCATTTCACGCTGGCGTATCTCATAACTTAACCAAGATAATTATCACAAAGACAACTATCTACTAAATACTGCTGTCGGTGGGTCGGCATTGTGGCCTTAGACCCACCCTACTGGAAGGTAACTCACCTCGATGTCGTGTAGTGTCTGAACCGTCTTCTGCGCGAAGATCGAATCTCCTCGACTCCTCAATCCCTACACGACAATTCTCAAGTCATCAAACAGAACATGCAACCCTAACCATGGTCAATACCTTAACCAGTCAAAGTTAACCTTGGTCAAAGTCAACATCCAGTTGACCTGACTCGCCGAGTTGGCCCGACAATGTGCTAAGTCCATACTCCACTAATCCGATACAACCTCGACTCCACTCGTCAAGTCTAGAGAGAACTCGACGAGTTTTCCTTCATTCAAACCATCGGGACAATCTCCATCCGACTCGTCGAGTTCTTCCTTCAACTCGGCGAGTTCATCTCCCTAACAAGAACGTGTCCAGTCCATGACTCGCCGAGTTATAGAACAACTCGGCGTGTCCATCTTCAAAGGTTGGGAGATTTCCTTGGACTCGCCGAGTTTGTTCATACACTCGTCAAGTCCCATTATTCCCAGGTCCCTTTACAAGTCTAAACACTCACAAGACTTCCTTCCCGAACCACTGGTCCAACCACAGAAAGGATTTAGTGGTCATTACACACCGACTCGCCGAGTTCCAAGAACAACTCGTCGAGTCCCCTGTTGACCCTTACCATACAGTCGATATAAATGGGTCTTAACATGTCAAAATCATAGATCTGGCCTCCTAATGTCCATTTTATACGTAAAGTTCCAAACTTGGTGCACATGCATCGGGTTTTTGGCTCAAAAATCCATAAAAGGTGCTCTACAATGTGCATGGGGCTCTCATGGCCATAGATTTGGCACCTTTATGCCATGAGACCCCTCCAATGAATTAGATCTGAAAGTAGTACGCCATGGATCACTTCACAAATTCGGAAATGGCTTAGGAAGCCCTAAATGGACCCAAAATCTAAGCCCTAAAGATGAACAACCAAATGAAGACCAAAACAGAGGGAATTTCCCTTGGTTGAGCTGAAGATGGAATAAGATCTCTAGATCTACAAGCCCCAACTTGAATTCCCAGGCTTCTCATTTCCTTCCAAGCTTCACAACCACCCAAAAGCACAAAAAATGGCCTTAGATCAGTCAAAGCGGCTAGGGTTTCGGTAAGAGGTGTTCTGGGAGCATAAGGGACAATGTAGGCTACAATAAGGCATTTAAATAGGGTGCAAACCCTCAAATTTAGGGTTTCACTAAAAAAACACCTACTCGCCGAGTCAGTCTCCGACTCGTCGAGTAAGTCACTTAAACTTCTCTCGGAACCCATCTCTACTCGACGAGTTAGGCCATCAACTCATCGAGTCCCAGAAAAAAAAAACATAAAATTCTTGAATTAAAGACATACCAGGAATCGGGTGTTTCAAGTTTCCCCATCTTATATTAGACTTCATCCTCGAAGTCTGCGGCACGATCCTGAAAAAGTTCGGGGTAATGTTCCCTCATCTCGTCCTCCGGCTCCCAGGTCTATTCCGAGCCCTTTCAGTGCTGCCACTGCACCTTTACCAACTCCACTCTCTTTTTCCTCAGATCCCTTGACTTCCTGTTAAGGATTGCCACTGGTCGCTCAATGTAGTTCAGGCTGTCATCAACCCGAATATCCTCCAGAGGCACCACCGCCGAATCGTCTACCAGGCATTTTTGCAATTGGGAGACATGAAATGTGCTATGAATCTGACCGAATTCGGCTGGCAGATCCAGCCTATATGCCACCTTGCCTACCCAGGCTACAACCCTGAAGGGTCCAATATACCTGGGGCACAGCTTTCCCCGCTTCCTGAATCGAATGACGCCCTTACATGGCGACACCTTCAGGAGCACCATATCCCCGACCTGGAATTCCAGGTTTTGACCAACACTTGTCGGCATAACTATTCTGCCGAATCTGAGCAGTCTGAAGTCTGCTTCAATCTTGTTGGATCCTCTCCGTAGTCTTGAGTACCACTTTGGTACTCCCTATGACTCTCTGCCCCACTTCTCCCCAACATATCAGGGTCCTGCATTTCCTCCCATACTACATCTCGGAAGGAGGACAATCGATAATCGCATGATATGCTGGGGAGAAGTGGGGCTGAGAGTCATGGGGAGTTCCTCCTTTCGAGATGTAGTATGGGAGGGACTCGCCGAGTCCATGGCCTGACTCGACGAGAGCTTGATCATGCAATAACTCGGCGAGTTGCGGGTCAACTCGACGAGGTTAGCTGGACTTTCTTAAGACTTCTGAGGGAACTCAACGAGTTGCAAGAGTGCACTCGACGAGTTGGGTCAACCATGGACTATTGACTCAAGTTTGACTTCTGTTGACTTTAGGATTTGGTCAAACATTTGTAATGGAAACCATGGAGGGTTAAAATGGTCTTTTACCCAATTCAAGAGTTTGAGAGAGAAGAATAGCATTTGGTTACTTAGATTCGAGAATCAAGTATTAATTAGTGATATTTACCCTATGTCTTAGGAGGTGGCTAGTTCGAGATTCGACTTCGAGGATAATTGCTTGCTGGCTTGCAAGGCGAGTCTTCTCACTATACTTTACCTAGAGTGGTACTTATGTGTAACTGAAGGGTCTTATGTGCATACGTTTAGTATTATGTTATCCTGCCTTATGTTGTATGTTGTGCATTTTGTCTTTGTGATTTATGCTATGCGGAGTTTTACAGACCGGACCAGAGGGTCCAACGAACCGTGGGACTGGAGGGTCCCACCGAGACACATTGACTGGAGGGTCTTACAGTGATATAGCCACGAGTGAATAATGAGTTGTGTGTGTGGTATTTTGGGGAACTCACTAAGCTTCGTGCTTACCGTGTTATATGTTATGTGTTTCAGGTTTTCTCAGGATCGCGAGAAGGCACCGGCTTGATTGTACACATGTTGGAAACAGAGTTAAATTGAAAGGATGCTGGAGTTTTGATATATATACAATTTTTAAACATGAGATTTAATGATTTGAAATTGTAACATTTTGTGATTTTATAATTATGATAAATGACTTTTGAAATCGAAAATTTTGTTTGAAATGTAACACATAGCACGTTTTATGATAAATTATGATAAACATCAACACAACAGTCACCTCAAATAAATAACTAATATATTTACACATAGCACATTTTATAAGGTAAATACTTCATATCTATGTGTAAAATGAAAGTGACTATAGACTCACATGATTTGGTGATAATCGGGCAGCAATTTGTTTCCTAAAACGATCGTTTCTAATAAAACCGAGAGTTTTATTGAGAAACCGGGCTTTGTAAAAGTCGGGCTTCGAAACCAAAAAGATAAATTTTCCGGGCTTCTCAGGCACTTCGTGGCGTATTCCGGGGTTTACAATCGATACTGGGGCTTCGCGGGATGTTAAGTTGAAAGAAATATGGGCTTAGGGATTAAAATTGACAAATTTTCAAAGTTACCCGGGAGGTCTCGCACCCTTCTATTTATAGGGGCGAGGCTTCTGATCGGATGGTCAGGAAGAAGACACGCGTCGCAGATCCAAAGCTCGCAGGGGAGGTGGCTCGCACATGGTCTGCGCAAGTGAGGGCTCGCTGGCAGTCTGTGATTGGACCGAGGCGTGTGTCGGATGCGTAGGTGGTCAGCATGTGCAAAGGTCTCGGTGGCACTCGCTGATTGGACCGCGGAGTCGTATCACCCATGCAAGGCTCGGAGCTAGGGTGCGAGGTTCGGTCCATATGCTAGCCTCGGATTGGACCTCCCTTCGTTCAAATCAGAATCCGACACGTGGCTTCGCATGACTCAGCAACTTCGGTGACTCAGCAGGACACGTGGCACTTTTTCAGCGAGGGTGACGTGGCAACTAGTGACTATGCGAATTTTCTCGATTTTCGCGCCAAAACTTCTAAAATCCATAACTTTCGCATACGAGCTCCGTTTTTGACGTTCTTTATATGCACGTGTAGCTAAAATTACGCTCTACAACTTCCGTTTAGAATTCATTGGCTAATTTTGAATTTAAATTTTATATTATTATTTTTAACAGACCGGGACAGGAAATCCGTTAAAAATTCATAACTTCTTCATCCGACGTCCGTTTTCGTCAGACTTTTTACCATTGTGCTCCTAATGACGAGACCTTCAATTCTCGTTTAGGTTGTGTCGGCTAAAAATTGCTCGATCTAAAATTTGAGTTTTTAGTTGTCTACTGCTAAACTGAAACTTCGAAAAATCATAACTTCCTCATACGAAGTCAGATTTGGGCGTTCTTTTTATCGAACTTCTCGGTTTAACGAATACTACGACTTTCGTGTAGATCACTAAGGCTAAAAAGTAGTTTATCGAAAACTCACTTTTTACGACATTCAGCACCGTGCCGGTTTTGTCTCGAAACTTCGACATGTCATAACTTCTTCGTTATAACTCGGATTTTGGTATTCTTTATATCCCCTAAATCCTTGTTTCGACCACTACAACTTTATGTAAAGATATAGGGCTTATCTCGGACTTTAATTTTGACGCTTATTTTTATTCTTAATTAATTAAATCCTAATAATTAAGCATAAAACACATAATTCACTTAAAATTCACATAATTCCTTTTCATTTCTTCTAAATGGGTTACAAAGGTTAACCTAGACCATTATGTCAATATTAATGCCAAGCCTAGAAACACGGGCTTTACAATATAATATCGTCGATATGTTTTAACCAGTAACTGCCATCGGTATCTTTCAACCGATAACTATCATCGGTATCTTTCAACCGGTAATCGCCATTGGTATCTTTCAACCGGTAACCGCCATCGGTATCTTTCAACCGGTAACTGCCATCGGTATCTTTCAACCAGTAGCTGGGGACTATTGCACCCCTACCAGTAACATACTATACACATACAGTCAGGCATACCGGGTACTGACCTACCCCTCGGTCCTAATGACCTATGCCAAGGAAAGACTATTCCTGTCACTACCACTGACACAGATATCATTTCACATAGGCGTATCTCATAACCAAACCAAGATAATTATCACAAAGACATCTATCTGCTAAATACCCCTATTGGTGGGTCGGCATTGTGGCCTTAGACCCACCCTATTGGAAGGTAACTCACCTCGATGTCATGTAGTGTCTGAACCGTCTTCTACGTGAAGATCGAATCTCCTCGAATCCTCAATCCATACACGACAATTCTCAAGTCATGAAACAGAACATGCAACCCTAACCACGGTCAATACCTTAACCAGTCAAAGTTAACCTTGGTCAAAGTCAACATCCAGTTGACCTGACTCGCCGAGTTGGCCCGCCAACGTGCCGAGTCCATACTCCACTAATCCGATACAACCTCGACACCACTCGTCAAGTCTATCGAGAACTCGACGAGTTTTCCTTCATTCAAACCATCGGGACCATCTCCATCCGACTCGCCGAGTTCTTCCTTCAACTCGGCGAGTTCATCTCCCTAACAAGAACATGTCCAGTCCATGACTCGCCGAGTCCATCTTCAAAGGTTGGGAGATTTCCTTGGACTCGCCAAGTCTGTTCATACACTCGTCGAGTCCCATGATTCCCAGGTCCCTTTACAAGTCTAAACACTCACGGGACTTCCATCCCGAGCCACTGGTCCAACCATAGAAAGGATTTAGTGGTCATTACACACCGACTCGCCGGGTTCCAAGAACAACTCGTCGAGTCCCCTATTGACCCTTACCATACAGTCGATATAAATGGGTCTTAACACGTCAAAATCATAGATTTGGCCTCCTAATGTCCATTTTATACGTAAAGTTCTGTTGAGAGAAAAACTTGGAGACATACTTGAACAAACGTTAGAACAAGTATATTACGGAATTGTTAATCTCAAAGGATCTAAAAGCTCAACAATAATATAGTTAGATAGTTAAATAGTTAGTTGTGGAAAGTAAAGAAATATAAATGACAGCAATTGTTATATCAAGAATACATTTAAGCTGATTCGTAACAAGGAATGCATTCATTCCGAGTTAATAAGGAAGATCAAACTTAGTGATTAAGTCTTAAAGACTTGCTCCGGAGAGAGGTTATAGTCTGATGTGTTCCAGTAACAATTTATAGTAAGAAGAGTAGAAAGATAGAGAAATGAAGTAGATAACTTGGAGAAATATATTCAGAATAATTCACAAGTCATCAGTGATCGAGTGATAAGAGAGATATTTAATACAAGAGAATAAGTCTCTATTTATAGAGACTCTGAACTATTCTGAACTACAACTCTATAAGCAGTCGTGCAAGGCATATTGGATAATAGAGTGTATTACATAAAGATAAGTAAAGTAATCTAGATAAGTAGATTGTGGTGGCATAAGGTCTGATTGTGGTTGCTGATGAAGAACTGACTCCGGATGCTGAATTGGCTGCGGGTGCTAAACCGTTGCCGTTGGGAGATTGTTGCGGTAGCTGAGTTCAAGAGGGCCACTTTTATGTTTCCACAATTTCCCCCTAAGTGACCTCTTTAACTCCGGTTTAGTTATCAAGTTTGAGGAACTTGATTAGAATCCACCAGAACTTCCTGACATTTTCCAGCCAAGTGATTCTTCTAGAAATTTCAAATTTGACTTTTGCAGTAGTATGCTTTGATCTTTCAACTGCGGTCTTGCAGATGTCAAGTTGTTTCTTGGGCAGGCGGTTCATGGCATTCATAGGAATGAAATATTTGACGTTGTCAGTCTTCCGTTTGAATATAATTCCAAGTTCAGGAAAGTTTGTTGCGCCTAGTGATCTTTCTTCGAAGCCTTCGGTAGGCATTGGCATAGGTTCAAGTGGAGGGAGATCAAACTTCTTGATGATGGTGGGGTAGATATCTGCATCTATCTTGGCAAAATCACAGACTGTATCCCTCAAACAAGATTTGGCTTTTTCAAGCGCTATTTGCATCTTAGGGTGCTTTTCTGCCTTGTTCTGGAATACCCTGGCAATAAGAAAGATTTCTTCCGGATTCTTGCTAGGGAAGTCTGCCTGAGTGCGGATGTAGTCATGCTCTCTTCTGGTAAGGGTATACTGAACGAAATCAGCCTTCATGAACTTCCGCGTTTTGTAGTTCTTGACTGCGGATGGTCTATCGTTAGACCAAATGTTCTCAACGGAGGAGCCATGCTTAGCATAAAAATGGTTAAGTCTTTCAAACTCCATTGGTAGACGTTTGTGATCAGGGAGGCTGCAGTCAAATGACTCAAATACTGCAAAATATTTGGCATTGGGAGAGATTGGAATATCCCAATATCCATCAGAAGGGGGTTCAACATATGTAAGGTGTGGAGTGTAGTCATCATCCAGTAGCCTGCAGAGCGGATTGACCCATGAGTTTATCAAGGACTCATTTATCATAGTGTCAAATCCGCATTCTCTCTAGATAAGTTTAGCAAGCATGGCCGCCTTCCAATCATGCTTTATCTGAGCTGTGGCAGGGGAGTCTGTGGAGCTTGCGGATTACATGTTTTACTTAAGATTTTTGAGGTGAGGGGGAGTCTCAGGCTTTTTGGGAGTGTTTTTTAGAGGTGAGGAGTGGGGAGATGGAGTATGTTGAGATGGTGGTGGTGAGGGAATTTTTTCAGTGGTGATGGGGGGGGGGGGACTCTGATGAATGGAAGTATCAGAGTGATGGACTTCTTCATCTTCACTTCCCCCTCTTGAGGGATGCAATGGAGGTGCTTCCTCAAGCCATTGCTTAAGTCCATCCACCTTGGCACATACTTCTTGAAATTGAGCTTTTATGGTCTCGGCCAATTGAGAATTTTTTGGAGTGGAGGAATTGAAGAGTAGTTTGTGTATGTCATTAGTATGCTGGAGGATCTCAGGGCCATGGAAATTGGAGGTAAGGGATTTCTGCATTCGGTTGATGGTTGCATGAAGAACAGAGATAGTGGACTCATAAGCAGTATGAGTCTCATCTATCACTTTCTGAGATTGTGTAGCTTGATCCGCAATGGCTGCTTGAAGATCCTGTTTGATTACGGTCACATCAGTAATGAGGCATTCCGCGGCAACCATGAAGTTCTGATGGTCAGCCCTGCGGTTGTTGTCAAGGGACCGGATCCCCATTTCTACCTTGAGAGAGATGCGCTCAACAGCCATACGCTCTCTTGTCTCCATTCGTTCAATTCGCTCAATCAATGACTGCGGTCCTGGAGCGTCTTCTGGTTGAGGTTGAGTAGGTTTAACCGCAGCCAAAATTTGATCTACTTTGGCTTGAAGACTCATAAACTCCTTCTGGGTGACAACATCCTTCTTCTTCTTCTTCTTCTTCTTCTTCTTCTCTTTAGGTTTGGAAGTTGAATGCTGAGAACCACTAGACTCCTCTTCTTCTTCAAACATCATTAGGTCATTGTCTGAAGGATTTGGTTTGTTGACCTCTTGGATGTCGTCATCATCAAGACCGAAGGTAGGGGCTGAGCTGAGTTCAATTGCAGGCCCTTCGTCTTGAGATGGGTTGACTGTGGGAGATGGAATAGGAGTTGGAGTAAGAGGAGCTTTGGAGGTAGTTGCGGCTGCGCCAGAAGCTTGAGCTTTCAACATAGTTTCTACCATTTGATCCATCCAGTTTTGAACCTTTTGGATTGTGGCAACGGTATGGGCATTGCTGATGGCATTTCCCCAATACTTGGCCACAGACAGGATCTCCTGTTCTTTTTTTTTGCTGTTGTTTGACCTGTTGCTCCTTGCGGGCTTGGAAGGCCCTTCAAAAGGCAGCATATTTCTTGATTTCAGCATCAGTAGTTGGCTGATACCGACTCCAAGAATCACTTGAGTCATCTCCGTCAATTCTTTGGGTGCGCACCAAGGTGTCCCTTGGGTTCACGGATCCTTGCACATGTGTGCTCACCGTGCCTAAACCACCTGTAAAGGATGGAAGCAGAGTAGCATTTCCTGGGCTTCCTCGGTCTCCTTGACTCGTGGTCAAGTCTGGCCTCGGCCCAGTTTTAGCATGGGCGAAAGAAGTGCCCTGCGGATGGATTGGTGTTTGAAGTGTTTGGGATATGTTCAATAGGATGGAGTCTAACTCCTCGGAAGAAAAAACGTGCTGTCAGGAAGCCTTGGAGACCTTAGGGCGATGTCCAGATTTATCTGCTTGAGATATAACTTGGAGGATGTCTCCACGTTCAGATGATGATGATGATGAAACAATCTCATATGATGAGCTTGAGTGGTATTCGAGTGTGGTATTGAATGGATGTGCGGCCATCCCAAGGACTACCAGAGCATTTTAAGAGGCTTCAGTATCGGTCCGGTCACGCATATGGCTAGAGGTTTCAGTTTTTTTTATTTTCTTGAGGATATATATTGATTGTCTATCTTCCTTAGAATCACTGCTCGATATAGTGGTGGGTTTGGTTTTGTGTTTCTTTGAGGGTGCGGTTTGTTTTGGAGCATCCTTCTTAGGTGTGCTATGTTTCTTCTTGGATGCCACCGTTTTTCTCCTTTGAGAACGGTTAGATAATGTAGTAGCAGAGGGGACTGCGGTACCTTCAAGAATAATGGTTGCGGATGGAAGAGGTGGGGTAGAAGGGTATGGGGCAATACCCTATGTAGCCTCTATGTGGTCTGAGACATCAGCAGTCTCAAGACCAAGCAAGGTAAGAATGTTGGTGGGAAGCCTGCGGATAGGTCCAAATAAAGTTTGATCAGAAGAGGGATTGTACCTTTTGAGATCCTTAGTGACAAAGAAGTTGATGTCACTGCCCATGTCAATGCCAGCATCCGTATGTAAGTCTGAGATGCACAGTGACCAGAATCGAGCAAATGTGAGCTCTGTTGGGTTCTCCCTTGGGTGCTCTTTGGGGATATATTGAATGAAATCGTCCCAAAGAATCTGGCCATAGTTTACATCGTGGCCTGTGTAGATGCTCCATACCAATTCAAGCAGCTTCAAACCCATGTTGTCAATGCCTCCGGTTCTGCCGGATAACCAGCAAATGACGAAGTGGCACACAAACTGCCAAACCGTAGGCAGTTGGTTCTTCTTAAACTCACCAATCCCTCAGATTGGTTTCTAATACCCCATCTGGTAGAGTGCGGTGGTGATGTCAGATAATGATGGTGTGAAAATCTTGATGGAGGGGTGAATCAAAAGATTAATGGCTGACAAGAACTTCTCTTTGGTCAAGTTGACCAAAGAATCATTAATGAGGTTGAGATGCACTTCTTGAGGGTTCTCCAATGGGCGATATGCAAAAAAGCACATTTGAAGAGTGTGGAAACGGGAACGACGTCTGTGAAAGCATCAAATGGACCAAACATAATATGGTTCTTGAGAAACTTGATCATAAGCTTGGTTGTGCCATTGTATGATGGGTGATCTTCAAAAACTGCTCTGAAATTGCTTGAAGCTAATGTTGGAGAGGCGGAACCAGTTGGATTCATAGAGCCTGAAGCCTTGGATTGTTTCTTAGATGCACCTGTAGATGTAAAATTGTAAAAGTCGAATATAGTTTTTTTGTATAGTTTCGCATTTTATGTTATTTTACTAAGTCATCTTTGTGCGAAGTGAAATGTATAGACTTAGTATATTTTTTGTACACTCATGTTCCCTATAAATAGGGACTGAGGTTAGAAGTAGAGAGAGACTTTTGATAACAAATATCTCTTTTCTGCTTATGTTGTAATCAGTCTTTATCAATATGAGATCTGATTAATATTTACTCTTCGTGTTCTAAATCTTCAATTACTCAAATCAAACTTTACATTCTCAAATCTCGGTAAAAATTCTCATCAATTGGTATCAGAGCAGGATTCAAACTGCTTCGATCTGATTTTCGTGTTAGAATCATTTGCTTTTTGAGTTGCAACTTTACTCAAAATTTTCCACGCATTTTGGTTTTGAAAATCACATTTGATCTTCAGATTTGAATTGATTCTGTCTTTGAATTGTTAAGTCGAGTAATCGATTAGTGATTTGTGATCAATTCAATTGATCAAATTCTCTATTTCATCAAGTTTTTCAAGCTTTCTAAAAATTTCTATGTTCATCAATGGCGAACTTCAACATGAATACAATGACTTCCTTCTCTCAATTGCTTGGTTCTTCAACCAAAATTCCGATGTTAATTCATGATACTATGATCAGTGGGCTGATAGAATGGAAGTATACTTAAATGGAATTGATGAAGAACTTTGGAATTGTATCGATGGAACAGTGCAAGCTCCTGTTAATGTTCAACAAATTGGTCCATTTACTACTTCTACTGAAGTTGCTGATCAAGAAAAACGGTTGAAGAATAATGAAAAGAGGTGCATGAGGGAACTAAGAGATGCTCTACCTCATGTGGTTTACAATTATATCCGTAGTTGTAAAACAGCCAAGGAGATCTGGAACACTCTAAAAGAGAAGTATCAAGGTAGCGAAAAGATGAAGATCAACTCTATGAAGCAATGTCTAGTTGAACTGAAGGAATTCAGACAAAAGGATGCAGAAACTCTTGAAAATTACTATGATCGTCTGAATGAGCTTATGTTTCGCTGCAATAGGTATGGAATCACTAGGTCTCTCATGGAGTTCAATTTAACTTTCATTATGGGTCTTCGCAAGGAATGGTGAAGTGTGAGCATGATGATTAAGAATCAACAGAGTTTTGATACAACTAAATTGAATGATCTCTACAATCAATTGAAAACACATGAATGTGAAGTTTCAGAAATGTATGAAGAATCAAAACAAAGTATTGGAGGTCCTTTGGCTCTTGTTTCAAAGGTATCAGAAACTGATGTTAATGAAAAAGATGGTTCAGATGATGAAGGATTTTTGATGAACTCTGATGATGAAGCTGTGGCATTCTATTCAAACAACGAAGTTAAGAAGTTTTTCAAAAAGCCTTTTAATCCAAAAGGAAAGGCTAGTGATGTGAAAAATGCAGTCACAAGAACTGGAGGGGAGGAGAGAAAAAAATTGGAGAAAGCTGATGAGAAACAAAAAGATGCGAAAGAAGAGAAGAAGCTGAAAGGTGATTCAGGAATTTGCTGTCACTACTGCAATGGTGCGAATCATTTTGCAGCTGATTGCATGTTGTGAAAGAAAGAAGAGAAGAAGGAAAAAGTTAAAGATGAAGCATACTACTCTGAAAAGATTGAAGAGATACGTGTTAAGACCAAAGGAGTGTCTTTGGTTCCGAAAGGTGAAACTGATAATGAAGAAAGTGGTACGTATCAGATCTGGTCTACAGGATCTGATGACGAGGAAATGAGGCATCCCACACATGGAGCAATGTTCGCAAGTTTTGAAGATTGCGAAGAGGAAATTTCAGGAAGGTGCTTCGTATCCAAATCCACGGACAAATCACCCATGACAACCAAGGTACATGCAATACTTGAATCTTTTAATATTCCTTTATCTGCTTATGATGCTGAAATTGTTTCATTTGATGGAACTGTGGCTTATTTTGATTCTGTTATTGTGTCTGCTAGTACTGAAGCTCAAAAATTAAGTATGCAACTAGGTGAGACATGGAGAGAATTAGAAATAAAGAGGAGCAGAGTAGAAAAACTTGAAATGCAGATCAAAAATATAGATTGTGATAGGAATAATCTTACAAATGATGTTAGGTTGTTGCTAGCACAAAGGAACATATATTGTAATTCTGCCAAACGGCTATATGCAAAATTAACTGCTTTACATCATTCTTCTGACATTAGCAAAGAACAACATAGGAAACTGTTACCTTTTCTTGAATATGAACGTGAAAAAGTTGATGTTGTTTCTTATGATTGTGAAAGTACAATTGCTCAATTTGACAAAATACCTGATGATAGATATACATATGGTATTGTCAAAATTGATGAATTTCTGAATGCTGATGAGTTAGTTAACATTGTCAATGAAAGTTTGACGAAGAGTGAACTAGTGAAAATCTTAAAGAAAACAGAAAATTCAACTCTTGCCTCACAATTCAATTATGCTGATATTGATGAAAATTCAGATAATGTGAGTGAAATCAGTGAGATAGAAGAGGAAGAAGAGGTAGATTGTTCTCAATTGTCAATTGTTAATATCACATCTAAGATTAAAGGTAAAGAAATTATTGTTGATTCGATAGTAGAGGATGAAATTGATAAACCTTTAACTTCACAACATTGTAAGTTTGATAATGTGGAAGTTGAAAGCTGGAAATCTGATGATAATGAAGAAAACTGAAAAGAAAAGAAAGATTCAAATGAAACACCTCAACGAGTTGTGGTTGATCAAGTGTTTGAAAATACAAAAGAATTTGACAAATTTTTAAATGACAAAGGCGCACATTATTTGGAAACCAACACTATGGTATATCCAAATTTTGTATGCACTGATAAAACTATTTTTCCAAATCAAGTTTTTGTCACTACTGGAAATGCTGAGAAAGTTCATCCTGAATTCAACAAAATGATTGAAAAAGATAATCTAAGGTCAACCACAGAAGGTTTTTTCGCAAATCAAAACACAGAAGAAAACAATTTAACTCAAAATTCTTATGTGTTTCAAAAACAAAAATCATTACAAAAATGGATGGTTAAAGGTGAAAAACCAAACAAAATTTTTGAAAAAGTTGAAAAATCAAAGGCTGAAGTGAAATTAAATTCTCATGAATTCAAATTGATGGTTGGAAATTATTCAACAGAAAATAATGTTTCAAAAAGAAAAGCAAGAAAAGTAGTTTTCTGGCAAGTTGTGTCAAATGACAAACCAAGAGATGAAAAAGAACAAATTTCAAAAACAAAATCATCTAAATTTCAGAGCAATAATAAACAAACAAATTTTGTTGATAAAAGTCCATATGTTCGCAAATATGACAACAATCGAAAATTTGAGAATTCGCAAAAATTTGCAAATAATCAAAAGTTTCAAAATGTTGGCAAATTCACGAAAACTTCATCAAGTTTGACAGATTCAACTCAAACAAAAATAAATTTTTCACCAAAACAACCAAATTTTCCAAATCCTTCAGTTTCAAAATAGACCAAAGTTTCATATACAAAAGGAAAATCTGATGTAAGTACAATCAATCGATGGTTTGAAGGGAAAGGAAGAAAATATCAAAGTGGGAAGTTTTCAGAGCAACAAATCAAGAATGCATTTGACAAGTTCGCAAATAACTCTTCGACTACTAGTTCATCATCTTATCATTCGCAAGTTCCAGTTCAAAAATGGAAACCAGTTATCAAAAATGTGAATGTTGTGAAGGATAAGATTACAATCAATGGAAATCCAAGACTATTGAATGAATATATCTCAATATCTAGATCTGATGATGTTGATATAATGGATTCTGTCACAAACAAAGTGAAAACATGGTTTTTAAATTCCAAGAATTTGTTTCATTCTACTAATGATGGACCCAACAAGTCTTGGGTTCCTAAATCCTTTCAATAAATGCAGGTGATGTCTGACAAGCAATATGATTCTAAATGGTATATTGATAGTGGTTGCTCTCGTCATATGACTGGAAGAAAGCAAAACTTGCGAGATTATAGAAGTTTGGAAAATGCTGGAGTAGTCAAATTTGGGAATAATCACAAGTGTCAAGTGAAAGGCTATGGGAAAGTCACAAATGGAAAATTTAATGTGAACAGAGTTGCTTATGTTGAAGGACTTCAACATAATTTGATAAGCGTGTCACAACTTGTTGTTGGTACTGGAAATCAAGTTGTATTTAATGAAGATGGAAGTATCATTTCAAATGCGAAGTCAAATGAAATACTTCTCAAATCCAAAAGATATGGTGATATGTTTACACTGGACATCAAACCAATTGTGGGAAAACCTGCTGTGTGTTTACTATCAAAAGCATCTAATGATCTCAGTTGGCTTTGGCATAGAAGATTATCACACTTGAAATTTCGAAATATTAATAAACTTGTCACTGAAGATTTAGTTCGAGGGTTACCAGTACTAAAATTTGACAATGATTCTTTGTGTGCAGCTTGCGAACAAGGAAAACAACATCGAAAAGGTCATCTGATTGTGATAGATTCAAAAATCGTAGAACCATTGGAACTTCTTCACATTGACTTATGTGGACCATCGACTGTTGCAACAATCAATAAAAAGCGGTATATTTTAGTTGTTGTAGATGATTTCTCTCGATTCACATGGGTGTTTTTCTCATGTTGAAATCAGAAGTTGCTCAGACGATGATTGATTTTATCAAAAAGATTGAACTTAGTCTGAAGAAGAATGTACGAAAAATTAAAAGTGATAATGGTTCTGAGTTTAAAAATCAAACTCTTGATATTTTTCTCACAAGCAAAGGCATTTCGCATAATTTCTCATCACCATATACTCCACAACAAAATGGTGTTGTTGAAAGAAGAAATCGATCTCTATGCGAAGCAGCCAGGACCATGTTAACATATGCGAATCTACCTCAATATCTTTGGGCAGAAGCAGTGTCCACTGCATTTTTTACTCATAATCGATCATTCATTCATCGAAGATTCAATGTTACTCCATATGAAATAATCAATAATCGGAAACCTAATGTAAAATTCTTTCATGTTTTTGGTTGCAGGTGCTTTATCATGAATCTCAAAGATAATTTGTCCAAGTTCCAAGCTAAAGCTGATGAAGGCATATTCTTAGGATATTCACAGAATTCAGTTGCATACAGAGTGCTTAATAAAAGAACTAGAAAAGTTGAAGAAACTTTCAATTTAACGTTTGATGATTACTATCTTAAACAAATGGATAGTAAATTTGAAAATAAATCAATACTTGTGGATTCAAATACTCAAATTGATAATTCTGAAATCAATGATTTTGATTATGACTTAATTTTCGGAATTCCTGACAGGGCAATTGACGCAGAAAATAATGCTCCTGATAATCAAACATCAGAATCCTCAAAACATACTGATGATTCAACAATAAATACAACATCGATAACTTGTGAAAGTACGACTGATATTCATATGGAGGAGGAACATACGAGTATTCATGAAGATAGTCAGCCAACTTTCGAGGGGGAGAATGAAATTATGAATCATCAAGTGGAGGGGGAGCATTCGCAGAATCAACAGGAACATCAAGTTGAGGGGGAGCATTCGCAGAATCAACAGGAACATCAAGTTGAGGGGGAGCATGATGAAACAGTGACAATTAATCTTGATGAAAATGATGAGTTTCATGAACTAAATGATAACTTTTCTGTTGCAGGATCTGAAAATGAAGATATGTATGAAGATGCACCATTAGAATTTGATCCTAATTTTCCACCACTTGAGAAATGGACAAGAAATCATCCAAAAGAATAGGTAATTGATAATCCACAAGATGGTGTGTTGACCAGAGCTCAAATTCGTGCAAAAAATGAGGTACTGAATGCGAACCAAGAACTATGTATGTTTAATGTCTTTATTTCGAAAATAGAGCCAAAGACAGTAAAAGATGCTATGGAACACTCAGATTGGGTTGTTGCTATGCAATCTGAACTGGCTGAATTTGAACGAAACAAGGTTTGGAGATTAGTATCTAAACCTTCTGATGTTTCAATTGTCGGATTAAAATGGATTTTTAAAAACAAAACCGACAAAGTTGGCAATATTATTCGAAATAAAGCTAGACTAGTGGTTAAAGGTTATTCGCAACAAGAAGGGATAGACTATGAAGAAACATTTGCACCTGTTGCAAGACTTGAAGCAGTTCGCATATTTTTAGCCTATGCAGCTCACAAAGACTTTGATGTTTATCAAATGGATGTTAAATGTTGATCTAGGAGGATGTACTTTGGACAGGAAAAGTACGAGTGGTGGATGTCAACTATTGAATGGGAAGTTGGTGAGTTGGCAATCAAAGAAACAAACTTGTGTGGCTATATCAACCGCTGAGGCAGAATACATTGTTGTTGCTGCTTGCACTTCGCAAATTATTTGGATTCAGAGTTAACTTCGTGACTATGCAATAAACATGAAAAAGATTCCTTTGTATTGTGATTCGCAAAGTGCAATTCGCATTTGTCATAATCCAGTACAACATTCAAAGACAAAACACATTGCTCTTCGATATCATTTTATCAAAGATCATGTGGAAGATGGGAATATTGAAATTCATTTTGTTAAAACAACTGAACAACTTGTTGATATTTTTACAAAACCTCTTGATGAAAAATCATTTGTTAGAATTTTAGAAGGTTTGGGGATGATTAATGCGAATTCAATTTCAAAAACTCATGCCTAAAAGTCTGGTTCAGCAATTATGAGTCAAATTTGTTCAGAGGTTACTGTTCATTCAGAGGCTTCGCATGGCTTCGCATCCACATCTTTTCGCTTCTGAGATCATAACAACTAAGGTAAGGTTTACGACTAATTTTGATTTTTTTTTAACTTTTGAAAAATCAAAAATCCAAAAAGATTTTATTTTGTTATGTTCTTAATTTTGAAAAATTAAAAATCCAAAAAGATTTTATTTTGTTATGTTTTTAATTTTGAAAAATTCAAAAATCACAAAAATATTTTTGTTTTCTTTGTTCTTTAAACTTTGTGTGTTGAGAGATTTAATACAGGGCTAAAAGGCGAAGAAGTCATACTTATGTGTTTCTACGGGAAGGTATTAATTTTCTTTAAAAAACTAGTTAGGATGTCCCTAGAAGCATGCTGTTGTATGTAGACCAAAAGCCTCAACAAGACTCTAAGTGTGAAAAGAAAGCCTTAATGAAATTATCACATGAAAATTTCTTCCCAAAAAGGCTTATATTCGCATAAGTCAATAGAGCTACCTTACTCTTCTCAAATGAGTTAAGAGTTTTCTGTTTTGTCCATTATAACAGAGGTATACTTCGATTCTTATCCAATCTTTTTACACCAAACAATTCTTACACTCCAAATTTTTGAAGAGATTTGTCCTTGAGGTCTTTGATCAAACCAATCAAAACCTAGACAAATCACAAGTCCGTGTTTATGATCTACCATCATGAGTCCGTGATGGAAGTGAAGCCCAAAAATCATAAACCTTAAGGAATTGACGGGGAACTTTGTTCCAGATTTTTACAAAACCTTTGTTTCAGTATCAAAAATTTCGAAACTTCAAATCATATTCAATTCGCATGTGTGGTCTTGATCAAATATTCACAACCAACAATGTTTGTTACCCAACAAGATCCAGAACAATTTTTTTTAATATGATTTCTGTGTAAGTTTCATTCGCAAATCCTAGTCATGATAAATATTTTCACAAGCCAACTTGTCACTGACTACACTAGTCAAACAAGTAATTTCATTTACAATTTCTCACCTTATGTTAAGACTGATATGTAATGATTTTTAAAACCAATCCAAAATGTCTTTCAAAAGAAGCCCTTCGATACTTCTCTACAAGTATTCAATTGTAATTCACGGGAAACTACACAAGCTGTTGATTATCTCTCTTGATGATTAACGAAGCAACCTTTGCCTGGGGTTTAACTGCATTCATGTCAAATTAAATTTTTGACATCACAAAATTCCAAATTTTTTGTTTCTCATCTTATTCTGTTGACACAATGCACACACGAAATCCTTGAGGTTCTGAGTAAAACCAACTCAGACTGATGATTTCGCAAATCTGACATATGACTTCACTTTATATCCCAAAAGTGAAAGAGCCTTGACTCCATGCAAAGGGTTTTAACGGTTCAGATTCTATAACGGGAAACTTGACAGGCTGTGTACTCACGATGTCATGATCCGATTTTCAAGCACAAGGGAGCAATTTTTCTTCAGTGGTCAAGGATTTGAAAGCTGTTGCAAAAGAACGTCATGTTCTTTTTGTACATAATGTGAAGAAAGTTTGGGAGGATGTCAACTATAAGCTTCAAGAGTTGAAATCTGAACTTGCGAAGGAGCTTCAGGATATTCATACTCAAAATGCTGAAGTTCAAAAGCAGATTGCGAAGGTTTCTTCAAGAGTACAAAATTTTGTTGATGTTCCAATTCTTGAAGCCCATAACGAAGAAACAAAGGAGAAGCTTGATCAGCTAACCAAGTTGGTGTCTGAGCTTAAAATGGTGGTTTCGCAATCTTCACCTTCACAAATTCTCACTCCTGAGTTCTTGTCTCTAAAGATTAATACTTTAGAACAAGCAATTCAGAAAGCTCTTGCACCACTCGCCAATTTTACTTCTTTACTACCAAAGGGTGCCCCACCTTCTTTCACAGGGGTGCAAGGGGGAGAGAAAAGTTTAAGTAAAGAAGAGGATGCGAAGACAGTTGGAAAAGTTATATCTACCCAGCTTATAACTATTCTTCCTATACTTACGAAGCCAATTTCCTCAACCACAATAACCACAAAAACGTTTGCCAAAGGAATCATTATTGGAGAAGAAGAAGGAGGTTCAAATTAAAAACCTCAAACAGATATGGTGGGAAAAGGAGAAGGGAAATGTACGAATTCGAGAAGAAGCCAAAGAGAAGTTATGATATTGCGAATTCAGACAATTGTCGGTTGGATTTTCCAATAAATGAAATGCTATTCATCACTGCTCAGTACAAGATTAGTGAGAAGTTTGATAATCCTGATGATTATATACACATGAAAATCAGATTTCATGTTGTTTTGGGGAAGAATCCAGATGAAGTTTTGTCTTTAATGAAGATCAAAAAGGTGCTGACAATCAAGAAAGACATATTGTTTGAAGATATGCTTCAAAATTTTCATTATTTCGTTATCAGAGCAGACGACTAGTAGTATGACTTCACTGTAGCAGATTTTCCTCTGATGAACTGCAATGATTTAATTCAATTAACTCTGATTTTGAAGCATATGGAAGAAAATAAGCTCAAAGGCTTTGAGACTGAAGTTTTCAAGATAGGCTTCGCACATGTGAAGACATACATCGACAACTACTTCGATTGTTTGGCTCTTACAGATGAAGAACTGGCTAATGTGTTGGGAAGAGAAGTGAACGTTCCTTAGGAACAAACTTTATCTCAATCAGCATTATCGAAATATGTTGTTGGGGAAATATGCCTGAAACCGTTCGACATGGTGTTTTTGGGTAAGAAGTCGAATGGGGTTTTTGGGGGGAATCAATGATTTGGTGGATTAAATCTCAGCCACACGAAAGTAAAAACAGGTTTAAAAAGATTTTGGGAGATTTCCAAAAGGGGTTTGCACTTAATGTAAGATCAGACGTATGTCAATACGTCAGGTAATCGTGGGGGTGATGAGAGAGAAAGTTGTAACTGATGAGACGTGGGAGGAAGAGGAAAGGACAAATTAAGGATGAGTTTATTGGAAAATCGTTCTTTTTGTCATCATCCCTAAAATAGGTCTGATACGGGGATTATTCAAAAGAGAAAGTGACAGTTTCTAAAGGGAATGTTTTATTTTATTTAATGAAGGATCATTAAATAGCACACAAAGATTCGAGAGTTAATGAAACTGTTGGAAGATATTAAGATGGTCGCAGATGGAAGCATCATTGCGGTTGACAATCTTCATTACGGATGAAAACGTATTGTGGTTGAGAGTCGTGATCGCGGATGCACAAAGGAAAGACGGTAGCGAGAAACTAAGAGGAAAATAGTTGTACAAAAATTAGTAATAACAAACCATTAGGACCCATGAGAGATACGTATGACATATGGTTGCGGTACCTAGACTGCGGGACCAAAACCATCTATCATATGTAATTCTCAGTTAGAACCACATTGGAGACCAATGATGGTCTGCGGTAGCTAACACTTCAGAAAGAATTGCGGGTCTGGATTCATCATTCCCAACATTTGTAAGAATGCATTGAGTTTTGTAGAGTCAAGTGCTTTTGTAAAAACATCAGCAATCTCTTTATGAGTAGGAACAAAGATGAGTTCAATATTACCTTTCAGAATATGATCTTTGATGAAATGATACCGTAACTCAATATGTTTTGTCTTGGAGTGCTGAATAGGATTATGAGAGATCTCTATAGCACTTTCAGAGTCACAATAAATTGGTCCACAACATTCTGTACCCGTAGTCTAGCAATTGTGTCTTCATCCAAAGAACTTGGGAACAGCAGCTGGTTGCGGCCACATACTCGGCTTCTGCAGTAGATAAAGATACACAAGTTTGTTTTCTTAAAGACCAGCTGACAAGTCTTCCTCTTAAGAATTGGCATCCACCATATGTACTTTTTCGATCGAGCTTGCATCTGGCATGATCAACATCTGTGAAGGCTTGTAGGCTGAAGTCATTGCCTACGGGATACCATAGACCAAGAGATTTGCTTCCTTTCAGGTACCGAAGGATTTGTTTGGTTGCGGTCATGTGCGACACTTTTGGATCAGCCTGGTACCTTGCACACACACCAGTTGCGAAGACAATGTCAGGTCTGCTTGCGGTGAGATACATCAGCGAACCAATGATACCTCTATAAGTCTTGTGATCCACCGATTCACCAGATGGATCAGCAGAGATCTTATAACCGAAGGCCATAGGGAACTTAGCAGAAGAACAGTTGTCCATTGAGTATTTCTTCAGAAGTTCAGCGGTGTATTTCTCTTGATGAATGAATATTCCTTGCGATACTTGTTTTACTTGAAGGCCTAGAAAGAAGTTAATTTCTCTATTCATGCTCATTTTGAACTTGTTGGTCATGAGCTTAGCAAATTCATCCACCAACCCTTGATCAGATGACCCGAAGATGATATCATCCACATATATTTGTACCATCATAAGGTGGTCACCATTTCCTTTTCTAAATAGTGTGGGATCAATCACTCCTCTCTTGTACCCGGATGAGACAAGGAATTCAGAGAGTCTCTCATACCAAGATCTTGGAGCTTGTTTCAAACTGTAGACTGCTTTTTCAAGCTTGTAGCAGTGGTCTGGAAATTCAACATTTTCAAATCCTGGAGGTTGCTGAAGATAAACCTCTTCTTTTAGTTCCCCCATTGAGAAAGGCACTTTTAATGTCCATTTGGTGCACCTTGACATTTTTGTGAGCTGTGTATGCTAGAAAGATCTGGATAGCTTCCATGCGTGCTACCGGAGCATACGTTTCATCGTAGTCAATGTCTTCCAGTTGAATATACCCCTTGGAAACAAGCCTTGCCTTGTTTCTGATGACTGCGCCAGATTCATCTAGCTTGTTCTTGAAAACCCATCTTGTACCAACAATAGTATGACCTTGTGGGAGGGGAATAAGTTGCCACACTTTGTTTCTTTCAAATTCTTCTAGTTCTTCTTGCGTTGCGGCTATCCAGTCCGGTTCAAGCAATGCTTCTTTGATCGTTCTGGGTTCTACCGAGGACATAAATGTTGCATAGTGACAGTGATCAGATAAGTCCTTGGAAGACCGAGTCTAGATACCTGCGGATGGGTTGCCAATAATTTGAACTAGTGGGTGGTCTTTCGTCCATACATGAAGACGTGGTAGCAGATGATCAGCAGCTGCGGTAGAAGGGATATCTTGGATGTCAGAGGAATCTGTGGTTGGAGATGGCAGTTCCCCCTGGATTTGAGAACATCATGCTGAATCATCTTGATCTATTGGAGCAGAATTTTCTTGACTAACCGGGAGAGGTTGAGGTTCCCCCTGGATTGTGGACGGGAGTTCCTCTGGAACCTGAGAAGGTTCCCCCTGGACTGCAGATGGGAGAGTGACAATCCTTGGATCGATTCTAGTGTCAACATTCTCTATGAATTCATCATCCGAATCCGAAGATGCGTTTGATGGTAATGCTTCTCTGCAGACAGGAATTTGAGCAACATCAAGTACTGGAACTTCAATGGTTGCGACTAGGTCCGGAGTAGAACTTTCCCCTTCAACCGGAGAGGTGGAAGTATTGAGAGATACTACTTCAGATAGAGATGGTCCAAATACAACAGCATGTTGTTGTTGAGCTGTGGGTGACACTAGAACTTTGGATAGTTTCGCTGTTTCAACAGCATCAAAAAGATCGTCATATTGACTTCAACTAGATTTAAAGGTCCTGAATAGGTAGGGATGTCACATTCCATGATTGCGGTGGTTTCGGTGGACGGAGGGGCATTGTGGGTGTGAGAATCATCATATTTCACATCAAAGCTTTCAACGATCAGCCTTGTACGTCTGATGAGCACACGATACACAACCTTGTTAGTGGAATAACCAAGGAAGATACCTTCTTCAGAATTTGGTGCAAACTTGTTGAGTTGGTCTCTGTAGTTGATCACGAAGCATCTACATCCAAAAATATGAAAGAAGCGAACATTTGGTTTGCGGTTGTTGAGACCCTCATATGGAGTTTTATTGAGGCGTTTGCACACGATACTTCGGTTTTGAACAAAGCATGTGGTTGCTACTGCTTCTGTCACACCCTGAAAACCGAAGGCGGAAACATTTCCAGGGTTGACTCCATGTTGAGTATCAAATCCAATGTACATAGTAAGTAAAGTGAAACAAGCATTACATTACATATTAAAAGTTTTACAATTTGTTTCAAAAGACATTGTTTATACAATTGTGATACATAGTATAGATATGAACAAAACAAACGAGCCTTTCACGCACATCGTCCTGGATCGAGTAAGTCTTCGGGTACCTGTACTATCGATGACCTGAGAACACAAGCGGTTTGAAAATCAGCATAATGCTGGTGAGTTCATAAGTAGTTTTGTTTTGTGAAAATGTTTATGTCTCCTTTCTGTTTCTGAAAATGTAACACACGCCAAGAAAATCCCACATTTTCTTAAAAGTTGGTTGTTGTTTCACAAATGTAAAGTATAGTTTGGTTATCCAAATTCGTTGTTCTATTCCGTTTATATACCAGTGTATTCCCAGGAAAGTCCCATACTTTCCTGAATGCTAGTTATTGTAAAAGATGTAATGTTATTCAGTTGGTTACACTTTTCTGGTTATGTATATGTTACCCAGGAATGCCCCATGCTTTCCTGTATGTTGGTTTTCGATGTGAAAGATGTATTCTGTTAGACCTGGTTATGTACAAGGTTTCCCAGGAAGGTCCCATACCTTCCTGAATGTTGGTTATCATTGTAAAAGATGTATATGTGTTATGTTTGATGTTCTCCCCAGGAAAGTCCCATACTTTCCTGAATGTTGGTTACCTTATGTAAAAGATGTAAAAGATGTAAACCAAAACCTGGTTATCTGTAAAGTGTAGTAAGTGGTTCATTATTACTATAAGTAAATCTCTGTTATCCTAGTTGCGAGTTCCATAACCATACTATAGACTGAACCTGTGGCAATAAGTAGTCCACAATCCTTATGACTTTCGTCACCCTTGAACCATTTCGGTTCGGCTGTAGCTAGCAGCCAGGTGTGGGGTAGTCAGCCCCGTATAGATCTATACACTCAAGTCACGCTCTCTAAATCCCATAGATTCTGGTTACGGGTGTAGTCCTCCACTCGCGTATCTCTGTGGAGTGTTCGCCGAGGACGTGTTTCCAATCATACAGGAATAACAAATTTACTAGTAATAATAGGATAATCCTCCATTCGCGTATCTCTGTGGAATGTTACCGAGGACAAGATAATGTACAAATTATATTGTTCATGTGTTCTAATGTCATGCTTTTAACTGATAAAATATGGAAACCATTTGTGAAATATATAAAACATAACAGTTTATAATACTTATTTCACAAATAAATGTTTATATGATCTGTATGTTCTACCAATTATCAATTGCGTATATCAGTATTAAAAGCATATAAATTGTGAAACACACACACACGAAAATAAGTTTTGAGTACAAGAACCCTTGTACTTTGCTTGTGCTCCCCCCTGAAAACAGTGAAAAATAGTGAAAAAGGTAGGGGTATGAACTCACCGGACTCGAAAATGTGTCGGTTTTGGATACTAGACGTTGGTTCGGGGATTGTTTACTCGCAATGTCCCTATGTAAAATGTAATATTGTCCATATATAACTAATTAGATTTACAATCACTAATTAAATGGAACATTACACTCCAACGAGGTTTAACACCTCAAAACGAGCGTTTGGAGTGACCCGGGTGACATCTACGGACGTGTATTGGTACTAGGGACTTGGGACTTGAGTTTACTCTCCAAAAGTAAACATTTAAATGAGTTTACAACCACAAAACACACCCACACATGAGTTTACGGCCGTAAACTCATGTTGGTGTGAATTTGGGTGTTTAATGGCTTGAATGGACATGGGAATTGTTGGAATGACTTACTAAAATGCCTTGGAACACTTTGAATGAATTAGCACCATTTAAAAGGGAGTTTACGGCCACACTCTTGGAGTTTACGGCCGTAAACTCACCCATGGCCAAGAATGATTAATTTGAGCTACAAAGGACAATCACATGTGATTCTAACTAATTTTCTAAGGCTTGGTATCAATTTTAGGCTTCAAATAACATCCTTGTATGAGTTTACGGCCCAGACACATACTCTCTGGCCGTAAACTCTAGTATGGTTGAGAAAAATTAGATTTTGATGTTTAAAACACTCATATGTAATTCTAAAATTTTTTCCAAGCCTTAAGGGTGAATTAGGAGCATTTTTGGCATCACATTATGAGTTTACGGCCATAGGCTATGTGCTTAGGCCGTAAACTCCAATATGTATGAAATTTAATGTGTTTAAGGTCTCCAATCCATTTTTAGATGAATCTAGGATTTACCACAAGGCCATTGGTTAAGTTACAAGGCATTTGGACATGATTTAAGGCACTAAATCCCCATTTTAGAGGAGTTTACGGCCCAAGAACAAACCTTGGCTGTAAACTCTCTTTTGTCCCTTATAATTCATGTTTAATGTGTTCCAAGCCTAGATTTGCAAGCCTTAAGGTCATATCTAAGTCCCAAGTATGATTTGGAAGGGTAAATTTGGCTTAAAAACCCCATTTTGTGGAGTTTACGGCCCAAGCTTGCTCCTTGGCCGTAAACTCATGTTCTTGGTCCCAAAACTTAATTAATTCATCAAATTGAAGGCTAAAGATGATGAATAACATGTTAGAGATGATACCTCTTTGATTTGAAGCCCTAAATCTTTGTTTTGAACCTTTGATTATGGATGAGGAGAGAGGTTGGGAGAGTTTTATGAGAAATTGGCCAAAGGCTTCAAATGGAGTCTTAAAATCACTTATATAGTGCTCGGGAATTGGACACGACGGAATTCTACCCGATACCGACGTTAGACGAAGCTTTTGGTCATACCCGATCAATTTGTCGTGACCCGATATGGTCGATTCTAGAATTATTCTGATAACTATAATGGGGTGTTACAATGATTCTAATGACATTAAGACACCCATTAAGTCATTTTAGGTCAACAAAAAATAATGACTTAATAAAATGGCGAAATCGTAAACGAATTTGGAAACGACGTTTGGTTGATCGAATTGGATTACAATTGAGTTACAAGATATGGTATGAAATTTCGGGTTGTTACAGCTTCATCGCAGAAGTAGAGAGGAAGTTGGGCGAAGTTAAGCATGGATCTGGCTCCTTCTACTAGTGTGTGGTTCCTTCTTTCTACTACACCATTTTGTTGCGGTGTATAGGGTGCTGAGAAGTTATGAGAGATGCCTTTGGAAACCAAGAAACTGTTGAGAAGATGATTAGTGAACTCGGTTCCATTATCACTGCGGATGCGTCTAACTAGAAGCTTGATCTGAAGTTCGATTTCTTCGATGAAGTTGATGAAGATCTGTGGTGTCTCTGATTTGAGTCTAAGAAAGAAGACCCATGTGAAGCGTGTATAGTCATCAACAATAACTTGTATATATACTTTTTGTGGTGGAGACTGGCTACGGTTGAAGGGACCACAGAGATCAATGTGTAACAGTTCCAATGGTTCAGAAATAGAAGAGTCCATTATCAGATGGTGACTTGCTTTTGATTGTTTGCCGCATTCACAAGCTGGACAGAGAGTGTCGTTGCTGAATTTGAGAATAGGGAGACCACAGACTAGTTCTCCAGTGACCAGGTTGTTGATGTACCGGAAGTTGAGATAAGCTAGCTTGCGGTGCCATAACCAGCTGACTTTGGATACAGCTTTGGACAGGAAGCACAACTGCGGTTTACCAATGATGAGAGAAACATCCAGAGGATACATTGTGCCTTCGGAGTGAGATTTGATTAAGCAAGTGCCTCGGTCACCCATCATTATGTAACAGAATTGATCATCAAATTCAACATGATGTCCTGCTTTACATAGTTGGCCAACACTGATGAGATTGTGTTTAAGGCTTTCTACATAAGCAACCTTCTGAATGGAAAAATTTCCCGTAGTGCAAACACCGTAACCTCGGATGACACCGTTTGCATTGTTGCGTGACATTTCCACCATTGCATATAGGCCTGAAATCCCGAAGGTACTCTAACCTTCGGGTCATGTGCAAGGAGCAGGCACTGTCAATTAACCATTCTTCTTCTTGTTCCTCCTTGCACAAAGCCTGAGAATTAATCGGTTAGGCATCCAAACAAGTTTGGAGCCAGGGACAATTGATGTATTTCTGAATGATGCATAGTCCGAGGTTGCATGGACAGGTCTCTTGTCAACTTTTAGACCTAGTATTGGGTGTTTGTTCAGATTTGGATTGTTGTGACTTTTGGTAGGAATACGAGGTTTCTGACTTTGATTTGATTTGACATGAGATAAAACCTTTTGACAACTACACTGACATTTACAAAGAGAGAATTTGTCATTGAATCTGACATTTTGCTTGGTCAGCGGTCTATAGAGTGAATTGGACTTGGTACTGGTCCGAGGTGGGTAACTTCTGACATACATGTTGTTTGGTTTCTGAAAAGTTTGTTTTGAGCGAGGTTTAGCATGTGTAAATCTTTGAGTCCCTTTAAGTGGATTTGGTAATATACCCTTCCATTTGTTGAAAGTTTGATGTGATTTTAAAAGTGTTGGAGTGGGTAAAATTCGTTTCTAATTAGGGTCATTTGAGGAATAGACCTAAAAAACGTAGTTTCTTACAAGTTTGACACCTTTTTGGGTTGTGTCAGTAGTAGGAATGACTTTTGAAACTGGACTTCCCTTTTTGCTTGTTTCCACGAAAGAAGAGTTTTTTGAAATGTAGTTTGTGAAAACAAATTTTTCTGGACTCTTAGATTTTCAAATTCTCACATGTTTTTTATTTTTTGAAAGACTTTGTCTGTTTGTGCCTCGAGATCTAATTTCTTCTTTTAAAGCCTTTTTGCCAAAGCTTTTGGTGAACCGCAGTCATTGTTATTCAACTGCGGTTTCCTGGAATTTTTCGAATGATTTTGAAAACATGGGCTTGAATCATAAGAACTTGAGGATTCTGGAATTTGAGAGCATTGACCTACTTCAAAATTTTCTATAGGTAACTCATGAAATATTGGCTGAAGGGTTGTGGTTCCTTGAACTGATGACTTTGGTAGAGATGATTTAACTACCGCAGAGTAGGTATTAGATGGAACTGCGATGGGACACTTCTGGGACATTTGACTACAATGTGAGACACTGTGGTCTGAGGAAAAAGATGGAAAGTCCTTTGAGACTTCGGGGCCTTCAACAACAATCTCTTCATCAATTATGGATGAAGTTTGTGAATTTGAATGAATGGTGCCACTGATTGGAATTTGATCACATGTGTGACCAGAAGCCTCAGGCACAATTTCCTCAATGATACAATTATTGCTTAAATTGTGTAGTCTACCGAAGTGAGTTTTGATATCTTCGGGAAAAGTCTTGTCATTGACAGGGAAATGAAATTCTCTATCAGGAGGGACATACACTCTGTCTTTGTTGAACCGGGGTGAGGAATCCATTGCGGTAGGATATCCATTTGACCAACCCCAATTATATGTATTGTCTACGGTTCCATTATTTACCAAATTTTCAATAGCCTCACTTTCATTAAACAACTTTTCAATTAAGAGATTCAATCGTACAATTTCTCTCTGAGCTAAATCTCTTTGGTTCAAGGCTATTTCTTATTGGGTTTCACTTAACATTCTAGCATCTTTCTCTAACTCTAGATCCCTCTCTAACATTGCCATCTTAAGTCTTTTGTTATCCATTCTTCCTCTCACATGGAACATCTCTTGGGACGCAATGTTCTTCTCATGTAGGGATTTGTTATAGTCTGTAAGGACGGCAGCACAAGTGTCATTAAGATCATCTATGTAGGGTTGACAGTCTGCTTCGGACCTATTGGATCCTCTCCGTAGTCATGAGTACCACTTCGGTACTCCCTATGACTCTCTGCCCTACTTCTCCCCAGCATATCAGGGTCCTGCATTTCCTCCCATACTACATCTCGAAAGGAGGAGAATCGATATTCACATGATATGCTAGGGAGAAGTGGGGCAGAGAGTCATGGGGAGTTCCTCCTTTCGAGATGTAGTATGGGAGGGACTCGCCGAGTCCATGGCCTGACACGACGAGTTGGTGAGGGTTTGTCCTGATGAGCTTGATCGTGCGATAACTCGGCGAGTTGCGGGTCAACTCGACGAGTTAAGGTGGACTTTCTTAAGACTTCTGAAGGAACTCAACGAGTTGCAAGAGTGCACTCGACAAGTCGGGTCAAACATGGACTGTTGACACGAGTTTGACTTCTGTTGACTTTAGGATTTGCTCAAACATTTGTAATGGAAACCATGGAGGGTTAAAATGGTCTTTTACCCAATTCAAGAGTTAGAGAGAGAATAATAGCATTTGGTTACTTAGATTCAAGAATCAAGTATTAATTAGTGATATTTACCCTATGTCTTAGGTGGTGGCTAGTTCGAGATTCGACTTCGAGGATAATTGCTTGCTGGCTTGCAAGGTGACTCTTCTCACAATACTTTACCTAGAGTGGTACTTATGTGTAACCGAAGGGTCTTATGTGCATACACTTAGTATTATGTTATCCTGCCTTATGTTGTATGTTGTGCATTTTTTCTTTGTGATTTATGCTATGTGGAGTTTTACAGACCGGACCAGAGGGTCCAACGAACCGTGGGACTGGAGGGTCCCACCAAGACACATTAACCGGAGGGTCTTACAGTGATATAGCCACAAGTGAATAATGAGTTGTGTGTGTGGTATTTTGGGGAACTCACTAAGCTCCGTGCTTACCGTGATATATGTTATATGTTTCAGGTTTTCTCAGGATCGCGAGAAGGCACCGGCTTGATTGTACACACATTGGAAACAGAGTTAAATTGAGAGGATCCTGGAGTTTTGATATATATACAATTTTTGGACATGAGATTTAATGATTTGAAATTGTAACATTTTGTGATTTTATAATTATGATAAATGTGTTTTTAAATTGAAAATTTTGTTTGAAATGTAACATCCCAAATTTCGTGACTAAAAATTTCATTTTTAAATTAATATTTTATAAAGCATTTTACTAAAACATTGGCAATAAAACAACACATTACAAAATCATAATGTTGTGTCTCAGCCCATGACGTCAAAAGTAATGAAAATCAAAGTACAATCCCAGAAATCCAATGCGAAACCATGTGTGTGTGTGATGCGCTGCTACACCGCCGACTCCTTCCCCTTCGACGAAGAGGTACCTGAAACCAAACCAAAAACTGTAAGCACATAGCTTAGTGAGTTCCCCCCCCCCCCCCCCATCATACCACATATCATATAATATCATCGGTATCTTTCAACCGGTAACTGCCATCGGTATCTTTCAACCGATAACTATCATCGGTATCTTTCAACCGGTAATCGCCATCGGTATCTTTCAACCGGTAACCGCCATCGGTATCTTTCAACCGGTAACTACCATCGGTATCTTTCAACCAGTAACTAGGGACTATTGCACTCCCTACCACTAACATACTGTACACATACAATCAGGAATACCAGGTACTGACCTACCCCTCGGTCCTAACGACCTATGCCAGGGAAAGACTATTCCCTGTCACTACCACTGACACATATATCATTTCACGTAGGCGTATCTCATAACCAAACCAAGATAATTATCACAAAGACATCTATCTGCTAAATACCCCTATCGGTGGGTCGGCATTGTGGCCTTAGACCCACCCTACTGGAAGGTAACTCACTTCGATGTCTTGTAGTGTCTAAACCGTCTTCTGCGCGAAGATCGAATCTCCTCGACTCCTCAATCCATACACGACAATTATCAAGTCATCAAACAGAACATGCAACCCTAACCACGGTCAATACCTTAACCAGTCAAAGTTAACCTTGGTCAAAGTCAACATCCAGTTGACCTGACTCGCCGAGTTGGCCCACCAACTCACCGAGTCCATACTCCACTAATCCGATACAACCTCGAAACCACTCATCAAGTATAGCGAGAACTTGACGAGTTTTCCTTCATTCAAACCATCGGGACCATCTCCATCCGACTCGCCGAGTTCTTCCTTCAACTCGGCGAGTTCATCTCCCTAAGAAGAACGTGTCCAGTCCATGACTTGCCGAGTTGTAGAACAACTCGTCGAGTCCATCTTTAAAGGTTGGGAGATTTCCTTGGACTCGCCGAGTCTGTTCATACACTCGTCAAGTCCCATGATTCCCAGGTCCCTTTACAAGTCTAAACACTCACGGGACTTCCTTCCCGAACCACTGGTCCAACCACAGAAAGGATTTAGTGGTCATTACACACCGACTCGCCAAGTTCCAAGAACAACTCGTCGAGTCCCTTGTTGACCCTTACCATACAGTCGATATAAATGGGTCTTAACACGTCAAAATCATAGATATGGCCTCCTAATGTCCATTTTACGTAAAGTTCCAAACTTGGTGCACATGCATCGGGTTTTTGGCTCAAAAATACATAAAAGGTGCTCTACAATGTGCATGGGGCTCTCATGGCCATAGAGTTGGCACCTTTATGCCATGAGACCCCTCCAATGACTCAGATCCGAAAGTAGTATGCCATGAATCACTTCACAAATTCGGAAATGGATTAGAAAGCCCTAAATGGACCCAAAATCTAAGCCCTAAAGATGAACAAGAAAATGGAAGACAAAAACAGAGGGAATTTCCCTTAGTTGAGCTGAAGATGGAATAAGATCTCTGGATCTACAAGCCCCAACTTGAATTACCTGGCTTCTCCTTTCCTTCCAAGCTTCACAACCACGCAAAAGCACAAAAAATGGCCTTAGATCACTCAAAGCGGCTTGGGTTTCGATAAGAGGTGTTATGGGAGCATAAGGGACAATGGAGGTTGCAATAAGGCGTTTAAATAGGGTGCAAACCCTCAAATTTAGGGTTTCACTAAAACAACACCTACTCGCCGAGTCAGTCTCCGACTCGTCGAGTAATTCACTTAAACTTCTCTCGGAACCCGTCTCTACTCGACGAGTTGGGCCATCAACTCATCGAGTCCCAGAAAAAAACATAAAATTCTTGAATTAAAGACATACCAGGAATCGGGTGTTACAACTTTCCCCATCTTATATTAGACTTCGTCCTCGAAGTCTGCTGCATGATCCTGAAAAAGTTCGGGGTAATGTCCCTTCATCTCGTCCTCCAGCTCCCAGGTCCATTCCGAGCCCTTTCGGTGCTGCCACTGCACCTTTACCAACTCCACTCTCTTGTTCCTCAAATCCCTTGACTTCCTATCAAGGATTGCCACTGGTCGCTCAATGTCTTTCAGGCTGTCATCAACCTGAATATCCTTCAGAGGCACCACGGCCGAATCGTCTACCAGGCATTTTTGCAACTGGGAGACATGAAATGTGCTATGAATATGACCGAGTTCGGCTGGCAAATCTAGCCTATATGCCACCTTGCCCATCCAGGCTACAACCCTGAAGGGTCCAATATACATGGGGCCCAGCTTTCCCCGCTTCCTGAATCGAATGACGCCCTTCCATGGAGACACCTTCAAGAGCACCATATCCCTAACCTGGAATCCAGATCTCACCAACGGTTGTCGGCATAACTATTATGCCGACTCTGAGCAGTCTGAAATCTGCTTCCAACCTGTTGGATCCTGTCCGTAGTCTTGAGTACCACTTCGGTACTCCCTATGACTCTTTGTCCCACTTCTCCGCAGCATATCAGGGTCTTGCATTTCCTCCCATACTACATCTCGAAAGGAGGACAATCGATACTCGCATGATATGCTTGGGAGAAGTGGGGCAGAGAGTCATGGGGAGTTCCTCCTTTCGAGATGTAGTATGGGAGGGACTCGCCGAATCCATGGCCTGAATCGACGAGTCGGTGAGGGTTTGTCCCGATGATCTTGATCGTGCGATAACTCGGCGAGTTCCGGGTCAACTCGACGAGTTAAGCTGGACTTTCGTAAGACTTCTGAGGGAACTCAACGAGTTCCAAGAGTGCACTCGGCGAGTCAGGTCAACTGGAAGTTGACTTTGACTTTGACTTGGTCAGGGGTAAAATAGTCATTTTACCCTAAGAACAATTATCAGTGTCTGACGAAGTGTTTTATGGGAATTATAGCCGGTGGTTCACCGGAGCAACAGTCAAACATCCGTTGATCAATTTTTCAGCAGTCAGCCTTACGAGGTGAGTTACCTTCCAGTAGGGGTGGGTCTAAGGCACCAATGTCGGCCCACCAGTATGTGATTATGGTTGAGATGGTTATCTTCGTGATAATTTTATAGTTGCTATATCTGTGTTGAGAATGTGTTCAGTAGTAGGGCATGCTAGCCCTGGTTACCGGTTGAAAGATACCGAGAACGAATACCGGTTGAAAGATACCGAAGGGGTGGATAGAACCCATTCATGTATAGTAGTATGATTATGATATGTCATTATGTGACTCAGTATGCTTATGTATGTTAGCATGAAACCAATATGTTTATGACTTGTGTTGGGCTGAAGATTGTTTTGATGTTGCGTCTTTTGGGCTCGATAGTTTAGCCATGTACACTCCGGTTTGGGCCTGTCCAACCGAGAGCCTTTTATGTATTGTATATAAGTTAATGCTTGCATGCATATTAGGTTAACGATTGAGTGAATAACGATAGAGAGCTTAACGATTGTAATTTCAAGGTTTCTTTAATCGTTCTTGTAACCTACCAATCCTCTACAGTTGATGTTCTTAATCGAGCTCTTCTGAGGATTTTGTTTAATCATTCGACTCGTTTGATTCAATCTTGTCTTGTTCTTTTTATTGCGTTCTTACTGTTTTTATATTCATATACTTGTTCAAGATCTAATCGATCTTCATAGATTAAAGGTTGTTTTAATCCCATCAATTGGTATCAAAGCGGGAGGCTGTGTAATCGATACACATCTTTTCTGTGAAAAAGATTTCCATTAGGGTTTTCCGCAATCATCGATATTTATTGAGCCGTCATCTTAATTGACGTATCTTAATATTTATTGTTTTGCCCTAATCTGCTTTATTACAAGTCTAATCTTTGAACAGGTTATTTACGATCATAATGGACGCGACGCAATCAAACCCTATTAATATTTCCAACAGCATCGGTTCGACGAATAAGATTCCAATCTTATACACCCATGACTATGAAGTGTGGGCGCATCATTTTGAAGATTACGTGATTGGATCGGAGGAAATGGGTACCTCATATGGGAAGCCATCATCAATGGACCGTTTTCTCATTCTACTACGTCCAGAATTATCAAGACACAAAAAGAGTACAACGATCTGCTGAAGGATGTGAAGGATATTGCACAAGATGAAAAGGACAAATTCCAGTGTAATATTAAGGCGTTAAGGTTGATCAGATTCGCCCTTCAGTCCGACACATTCAGACTGGTCAGCTCATGCTCAACGGCAAAGGAAGTATGGGATAGACTTCGCGAACTGTATTCCACAGACGAAGATCTTGAACATTCTATCCAAACATTGCTTCTATCTGAGTTTGGAGAATTCAGGCAAGGGGCCGAAGAAACGGTGACCCAGACGTTTGATCGCTTCAATCATCTTCTCAGCAAGATGATCAAACACGATATTGAAAGGAAGCTTATCGAACAAAAGGTTACTTTCTTGAACGGACTGAGGTCTGAGTGGAGAGCAGTGGTTTCCATAGTCAAAGCCCATGAGCAGTTTAAATCATACTCTTTGGCGAAACTGGTGGGTATTCTAAAGTCCCAAGAGAAGATTGTGGTACAAGAGAAGAACGTTGTTTCTAGTCTTGGTTCGTTGGCCCTCCTATCTAAAAGTAAAGCTGTGATGGAGGATGAAGAGCTCAACTTGGAGGAATATGACCTCACGTCTGAGGATTATGCCATGATGGTGTCCAATCCTAAGAGGTTCATAAAGAAGAGATTCCCCAGCAACAAAAACCGAAACTGGCAGGGGAGTTACAGCTCTGAAAAGGTAAACAATGAACCGAAGGTTGAGGAGCCCAAGAAGGAACCGAAGGCAGATGGCGATTCCGGAGTAAACTGTTTCTACTGCGGTGGCAAGAACCACTATGCTAAGGACTGTGTTCTTAAGAAGATGGCTGAAAAGGACGATGGAAATGATGAGGAAGCCGTGCTGCAGAAGAGACTGGATGAGTTGAGAAAGAAGAAGTCTACCGCTAACCCTTCTATTAATGCTCTTTTTGTGCAGGGCTCGGTTAATGACGATGAGTTCGGCAGCACAGAAGTTTGGTCTACCGACTCAGAAGACGAAGAAGTAAGGAAGCCTACTCATGGAAAGGCGTATGTGGCTAAGGAGGAAAGCAGTGGAGGAAGATGCTTCATGGTGACTGACGTATCTCAAATGAGGGGATACAACACTGATGGAGGAAGCGATGGACCGAAGGTACAGGAAGATATGTGCTTTACGGCCAAACCACTCAGCCAGCAGTTCAATGAGCTCGATGAACTGATAAAGAAGGTACAATATGTTTTTATTTCATCTAAAGTACCACCATCCTCATATGAGAAAGAACTAAAAAATGTTAACACAAGAATTTCTCATTTAGATAGTAGCTTAACTCAAACTCGAGTCACCAATTCTAACCTGACTGATCAATTAAGCAGGGTGGCGTCGAAGAGTGAGGAGCGGCGGATGTGGATTGAGTTAAAAGAGTCGGAATTAGTTAAAGTTAAAGACGAAAAAATTTATTTGCAGAGAGACAATTTAAACTTGTTAAAACAACGAAATGTTTTTTGTTTAATTGCTAAACATTTATATTCCAATATTACTCAACTTCACTTGGACTGTGAGATAGGCCAAAAGATCCATCGCATGATTTTGCCCTTCCTAGAGTTTAAGGAGGATGAAATCGATGCTGAAGCCTACAATTGTGAGAGTGTGATATCGTCTGATGATGTCAATCCAACCTACATGTATGGACTGGACAAAATTGAGTCCTTCATTAAATCCAAAGACCACAAGGACATGCTCAAAAATCTTTTGGACGAAAATGACAGACTTAAACTGAGAACCGAAACCATGCAAAAATTTGACTCTTTAAACGCCAACGTAAGCTCAGAAAACAAAATCGATGTTGAAAATTCATCTGAGCTTAACGAAGACGAAAACATGAGTGAAATTTCTTTAGAGGACACGGTTGACTGCTCAAAATTTGTTAAAAGCTAACCTGAAAACCACAAGAATCTAATTTCTGAAAATTCTGTGGAGTTCGCTCGATTGTCCCAACAAAAGTCCTCGAAATTAGCAGAGAAAGCGGTTGTGTATCAAAAGGCCAGGACCACTCCGAATCAAGTATACAAGGTGACTGGAGTAACCGAACATCAAACAGCTGAGCTCACAGATATTGTAAACGAAGACAATGCTGATGGCTGTGATGAGTACTTCTGGGAAGCTCCAATAGATAATGGAAACGAAACCGTTGGCCTATCTGAAAGAACCTCCTGGATGAGAAAAGGGAGATACATACCTGAACCCTTGAATAAGCCTGATAACTTCAGTGAGCCAAGTACCAGTTGTACGAAAGATATTCCTCAGGAGGATGATCGTTCAACAAAAGAAGACATTCCCTCTACTCCAACAGCTCAAAGTGGAACGTCTTCAGACATTCCTTCTACTCCCTCAGTGCAAACTGGATCTTCTTCGGATATTCCCTCTGCTCCCTCGGCTCAAAGTAAAACTCCTGAAGTTCAGAAGAAACCAGCCAAGGAGACAACAAAAACAAAAGCGAACGTTCATCATCAACCTAAGCAGATGAGGGATAAAAAGATAGAAAGGAACCAAAGATACAGGAAAAACCTTTCTGAAAGGAAACAATTCTGGCACTCCCAGAATGCATACTACTCACACCAAGACAAGAATCTGAAGTATGAAAACAATCCTGTAAGAAAGCCTGAATGTTCCAATAATCGAAAGCCAAGGTTCGGTTCACAAGAAAATACAAACCGAAGGCAACGGTTCGGTTCAGAAAAGGACTCCAACCGAAACCAAAGGTTCGGTTCTGAAAAGGACTTCAACCGAAGCCAAAGGTTCGGTTCCAAGAACAACTCCAACCGAACGTAGAGGTTCGGTTCTGAAGTCAAAAGAGAACAAGGCTCTAAGGTCAGTCCCTCCAATGATCAAAAGCAAAAGGGTCACCTAGAGTCACCAGCCAGGAAGTCCTCTCCATCCAAATCCTCTCTTTCTAATTCTTCTCGTTCTTCTAATTCTTCTAATTCTTCCACCGATTCATCTCCATCTTGCTCTAAAGCTAATTCCGCTTATTCTCAAAAATCTCATTCATCAGCTGAACAAAAGGGAAAGCAGAAGGTCAATGAATCCAAACCAAAGTCCAAAACGAACTCACCCAATCCTAACAAAATAAAAGTGTTTACCATTAAAAAGAAAGATGAAACAACTCTAATAAAACGAACATATCTAGTTGACATCTCTATTACAATTCCCGTTCCCATGAAAAGCTCACATGGACCCAAGAAACTTTGGGTTCCTAAATCTGCTTAATTTTTGCAGGTTATAAGTGACGAGCAGTTTGACGAAGAATGGTACATCGATAGTGGCTGCTCGCGTCACATGACATGGAGGAAAGAGGAGCTCAGGGAATACAGATCTCTTGCAAATGGTGGCAACGTCAAGTTTGGAAATAACTCTTTCGGCACCATAAAGGGATATGGAATGATAACAAATGGAGACTTTACTATAAGGAAGGTGGCTTATGTGGAAGGACTCCAACACAACCTCATCAGTGTATCTCAGCTTGTTGGAGGTACAGGTCTCAAAGTCTCATTCGATGATGAAGGTTCAGAAATCATAGAGAAAAAGACAAAGAAAGTGATTCTCAAGTCAGAGCGAAAGGGTGAAATGTTTCCTCTAAACATGAAACCCATCAAAGGAAATCCAGCCATATGCCTGTTATCAAAAGCTCAATCCGACGAAAGCTGGTTGTGGCACCGAAGACTCTCTCATCTCAATTTCAAAGATATCAACCGACTTGTCACTGGAGGTCATGTTAGGGGTCTTCCATTGCTCAAGTTCAATAGAGAGCACTTATGTGCTGCATGCGAAATGGGGAAGCAGAGTCGTCAAAGTCACCCATCTGTAATCAACACAAAAGTTGTTGAACCACTCGAATTGCTTCATATCGATTTGTGTGGTCCTTCATCTATCGAAGGCATCGGTGGTAGCAAGTATATTCTTGTTATTGTTGATGACTTTTCGCGATTTACATGGGTGTTCTTTCTGAAGCGACTCAAAAGCTGAAAGTGTTTATTAAGCAAACTGAAGTTCAGCTCAAGAAGATCGTTCGCAACATCAGGAGCGACAATGGTCTTGAATTCAAAAACAGGGAGTTTAAAGAGTTTCTTGCAGAAAAGGGAATTAGTCACAATTTCTCAGCTCCCTACACACCACAACAGAACGGAATAGTCGAAAGACGAAACCGATCTTTGTGTGAAGTTGCCCGAACTATGCTAAGTTTCGCTTCCTTACCTCTTTATTTTTGGGCTGACGCTATTTCTGCTGCTTGTTTTACACAGAACAGGTCCTATCTCAACAAGCGCTTCACGCTCACACCATATGAGATTTTAAACAACAGAAAGCCCAACGTGAAATTTTTCCACGTGTTTGGCTCAAGGTGTTTCATCTTTAACACTAAAGAACACCGCAACAAGTTTGATGTCAAAGCCGACGAGGGAATTTTTCTGGGTTACTCACTCACATCCAAGGCGTACAGGGTCCTAAACAAGTATTCAAGAAGGATTGAAGAGACATACTACGTGACCTTTGACGATAGCTATGTCAAGAAGCTACAAGCCAAAGAAGACACTGTCGGGGAAATCTTTCCTCAAACTGGCCAAGTCACAGTCTCGATCGCCAATTTATACGAGAAATTTCTGGAACTCTTTGACGAACCGGAAAAAGCTTCTCTCTCAGAAGCAGGTGCAGCTGACAACAAAGTTGATCATATGAAGCAGATTGTCGAAGAGGCCGCAAGAAGAATGCATGAAGGAGAATCGCCCACTGATGAATCTCAATCCAACAATGTTTCAGTCGAGGTGGAGCCAAGTTCTCATGTCGAGGGGGAGCCAAGCTCACAAGTCCAGGGGGAGCCAAGCTCTACAACTTCAACCGAAGTTCCTTCACCAACCGAAGGTGCCTCACCAACCGAAGATGCCTCTCCAAACGAAGGTGCTTCAACGCCTGGAAGCCCAGCACCACAAGAAACCTCTGAACCTCATGTTTCTCAAGACTCATCAATTGAGGGGGAGCATGACGATATGACGCTCGACTATGATAGCCAATCTGAGCCAGAAGAAATGATCAATGCTGAACTAGACCCAACCTTTGATCCGAATTACCCTCCTCTTACCAAATGGACCAGAGATCATCCTATCTCTCAAGTAGTTGGTGATGTATCTGAAAAGGTTCTGACCCGATCACAACTGAAGGCAAAACAGACATCCTTATTTTCAAAGGTTGAGTTTTGTATGTTTAACTCATTCGTATCAAAATTTGAACCGAAGACAGTTAACACTTCCCTCGATCACTCTGATTGGGTTCAAGCAATGCAAGACGAACTGAACGAATTTGAAAGGAACAAAGTCTGGCGCCTCATTCCAACTCCTCCAGATGCTTCGGTTGTCGGTCTCAAGTGGGTCTTTAGGAACAAAACGGACAAGGAAGGTAATGTCATAAGGAACAAGGCTCGTCTGGTGGTCAAGGGATACTGTCAGGAGGAAGGGATAGACTATGAAGAGACTTTCGCTCCAGTAGCTAGGCTAGAATCTGTTAGAATATTTATGGCCTATGTTGCTCATAAAAACTTTGAGGTTTTCCAAATGGACGTCAAGTGTGCATTTCTCAACGGAGAACTCGAAGAAACTGTGTATGTGGAGCAACCTCCTGGTTTCGTGAACGAAAAGTATCCAAATTATTGCTATATTCTGGATAAAGCTGTGTACGGCCTCAAACAAGCCCCGAGAGCCTGGTATGAAACGCTTACAAAATTTTTAAAGATGTCTAAATTTAAACAAGGTTCGGTTGACCCAACCTTCTTTCGCAAAAAGGAAGGTAACCACCTTATGATAGTTCAAATTTATGTCGATGACATCATCTTTGGCTCCACGAATCCCAGCTTAACAGCTGAATTCAGAAAGTTGATGGAGACTAAGTTTGAAATGAGCTCAATGGGTCCTATTAACTTTTTCCTTGGTTTGAACATAAGACAGGGACCCGAAGGCATCTTTATAAATCAGGAAGCTTACACAAAGACTCTCCTAGCGAAGTTTGGCATGATGGGAGACTCAAAAGTCAAAGTCCCAATGGCATTCGGCACCAAGCTTACCCCATCTCTAGACAAACAGGTTGTCGATATCACGCTCTATCGTCAAATGATTGGCTCACTGATGTATCTAACTGCTAGCAGGCCTGATATTCATGTTTTCTGTGTGTTATTGTGCTCGATTTCAGGCAAACCCACGAGAACCTCACATGCTTGCAGTGAAGAACATCTTACGCTATCTCAAGCGAACCACCTCCTTAGGTCTATGGTATCCATCCAACTCAGGCTTCTTCGTTCAAGCCTATTCTGATGCTGACCTTGGAGGATGTGGACTCGACCGTAAAAGCACAACTGGTGGCTGTCAATTCCTGGACGGGAAGTTGGTCAGCTGGCAATCCAAGAAACAAACGTGTGTGTCGTTGTCTACTGCTGAAGCGGAATACATTGCCGCTGCATCCTGCACATCACAAGTGATTTGGATCCAGAGTCAACTTCGAGACTATGGACTCAATATGAAGAAGATCCCACTATATTGTGACTCTGAAAGTGCAATTAGGATTTGTCATAACCCAGTGCAACACTCTAAAACCAAACACATAGCTCTGAGGTATCACTTCATCAAAGATCATGTGGAAGATGGAAACGTCGAAGTTCACTTCGTAAGAACCACTGATCAACTGGCTGACGTCTTTACCAAAGCTCTTCCTGAAGCATCATTCAATAAAATATTGCAAGGGCTAGGTATGATGGAATCAGAGTCAGTACCTCACACTACCTCTAAACCTCAAACGTAAGAAGCGAAACCAACCGAACGTTCAGGTTCGGTTCAACCATCTGACTCGCTCATTACTTCAAAGGTAGTTTTTCTGTGTTGTAAATTTCTTGTACAATTTTGTTTTTCTTTGTGTTAAAAGTATTTATCTCTTGTATATCTAAATTCCTTAGTTTCTCAAAATTTTCCAAAACCGAAACCTACCGAAGGTTCGGGTTCGGTTTTTTTTTTTTTTTAAATTTTATGGAACCGAAACCAACCGAAGGTTCGGGTTCGGTTTTTCAAAATTTTGTGGAACCGAAACTAACCGAAGGTTCGGGTTCGGTTTTTCAAAATTTTCTATAACCGAAACCAACCGAACGCTCGGGTTCGGTTTTTCAACGTTTTCCCAACTGAAACCAACCGAACGTTCAGGTTCGGTTTATTTTTTTTTTCTCTCCAAAGTTTTTTTTAGGTCTTTTTTTTCTTCTTTCCAATTTTCTTTATTATTTTATTTTTATTACAAATTTCAAAAACTCCAAAAAAAAAAATTTTTTTTGTGTGTTCATTTGTTTGTGAGGATATTTTTGCTGAATTACTTAAGTGTCCCTAGAAGCATGCTGCTGTATGTGTCCTAAGCCTCATAAGATTTTGAATAATAGCCTTCATGACCTGGTATACACAAACCTTGTCTTCCCAATAAGGCTAATACATTTATTCTAATCGTGAGCTACCTCACTCTTTTCTCACATGAGTTAAGAGTTTCCTGCTTGGTCCTTATTTTCGCAGCAGAGGTACTATATTTTCTTACACCATCTCCATAACTCTTCTCCACTACATTCGTTTCATTATCGTAACCCTTGAGACTCCCAGAAACTACCACTAGGGTTTATGGTTACACAACCTCTGTGTTTATGATCTTAGTTTCGTGCCACTACGAGCTGAGTGAAACCCAAAATTCAACACCAAAGAATTGACGGTGAACAATTAATTTGATCAAGTTTTCACCAATGAATTGACGAATGTACCTTAATGAAATCTCAAATTTTCTTTTGCGTGATTCCTATGAAATTGTTACACACCATAACATTTCTTCCCAAGGGATCCAGTTTTAAATTTTTTTTTATCTGAGATTTTATATTTATCCAAACCAATACAAAATGAATTCCTACCTACTTGTTCAACAGGCTACATCGCTCTCACAAGTACTTTGTTCTCTTTCTTTCTTATATCAAGATTAGAATTGATGAATCAAAGCGAAACCACCCTTATTCAGCCTTATTAAAAGAAGCCTTTCAACATTTATTAATAAATGTTTGATCGTAATTCAACGGGAATCCACACTAACACTTTGAGGTCTCTCTTGACCTTGAAGGAAGAGATTCGTGCCCGGGATCATCAGTTTCGTGTCATTATTGACATCACATAATATCCTTAAAAGAGTTGCTTTATTTCTTTTTTCTTTTACACTCTTTGCACGAAAATCCTAGATTTTCCAAAATTCCGTTACTAATTATTTACAGGTTAAATTATTACTGGATGATTAATAATGAAGTTGTGGTCAGAAACAATCCACATGGGTGTTTAATTCAAAAGATGCCGTTTAAAAAGGATAAGACAAAAGGTTGCTGACTCGGCGGGAGTTAAAGGGATAGAAATTCAAACGACGGTAAAAAGGAAGGCGCGTGTGCATTTGAAACGGCCGCGCTTTTACTGACACTTATGGACGCGTGTGCGAAATCCAAGCGTCATCTCTCTGACAGTTAATGGCGCGTGCGGATTTGAAGCGATTTTCTTCTGAAACGGTGCTTGTTGGGTAACGTGATCCTAGGATTCTGACATTCTCTCTCCTACGTGATCATCGCATAGAAGATATGAAACGATCTTTCTCTCTCCAATCCCTCACTATAAAAGGCCGTCCACAAAACCTTTTACCTCTTTACTGCCTCCATAATTTCCAAAGCACAAAAACTCCCAAACACTCTCCCGTTCATCTTCTTCTTCAAACCTGCAACAATGGCTGAATCTTCTTCCGTTCATGCTACTTCTCAGATCCTCCCCATCCGTCCTCAGCAATGCCTGGTCATTGATCTCCACCCACTGGCGTACGACTCCTACATGTCGCCGGTCATAGAATGCTTGAAGTACTCCCAGCTTGCTCCTGCACTGTCAAGAATTGAAACGGTGCCAATGGTGGCTTTATCACAGGTTTATGCGACTGCTTACTACGATAAGGCAGTCGACCAGGTATTCTTTGAAGTTGCAGAACACAAGACTTCTATATCTCGCCCCCGTTTCTGCACTATGCTAGGGTTTGCTGCTGACCCATCGCGAGTTCATCCGGAGACGATTCCGGTTGGGATGCTGTTCAACATGTTTTACAACATGGGATACACAGAGGTTCTCACCTCTGTCGCCAAGTTTAAGAAATCTTGCATGCCGCCCCAGTGGAATGGCCTATTTACTGTTCTTTTCAAGGGCCTGTCAGAGAGGAGCTCAGGATCTGACGGTGCAAGTCGTCTTTTCCTATCGATAATGTATGGGGTGTACAACGGGATAAACCTGGACTATGGGTTTGTCCTATGGCAACAGCTGATTCAGAGCCTCTCTTCCTCATCCCGACACTCGGAGGTGTCGTTGGCCCGGTTCTGGATCTTGATTACAAGATGGGCCATGGACAAGTTCAATGTTCCAACTGCCGATGGTGCATCGATGTCTTCTATTGGTACGTTCCATACCAAGAAGATCATCATGTCAGATGCATCGAAGTTTTCCTTCATTGGCTCCATCCCGGAGACAATGTATGCAGATGTGCCCTCTGACAGCAAACTGATACAGACGATCAAGGAGTTCAGGCCAACTGGTCCCAAGGAACTGACACCGAATATGCTCAGATCGATCCATGATGCTGACAAACCGACCAACAGGGGGAAAAAGGGTGAAAAAGGGAAGCAAGCGGCCAAAGCTCCAAAAGGCCCTTCTCCCAAAAAGCGGAAACAACCGAAGGCTGCTCAGTCCCCACAGCCGAAGAGGAGGAAGACACAACCGAAGCGAAAGCTTGTTATTCCCTCTTCTTCAAGTAACTCTGAGGGTGGAAGTTCGGACTCTGAAGGATCTCAAGGAGACGAATCTCCTCAACGAGGCAACACATCACCTCGGTCCCCAACCCCAGAGATGGAACTTCATCAATCTCCGGTTCCTTCACCTCCACCAACTATTCCTATTTCCATTCCCACCATAAACCCCATTATTCCCCCAACCTCTTTTCCTATACCTCCACCCATTTTCACCACATCAACCGAAACACCACCAGTTATCGAAACTCCTCCAGTAACCGAACCACCTCAAACCGAAACCTAAACTCAACCACCACCCGAAACTACCCCACCCCATACTCAAAATCCAAATACACCAACCACAACACCCCCAGCTTCACCACCACCTCCATCTCCAGAAAATGCCTCCGATGGCGAAAACCCTTACCTTGGAGGTGATCACATGAACTTTGATTCGGTCTACTATAGTCCGTTTCAAGTTCAAAGTGACGAGGAGGATGATGCTCCAGTGACAAAGAAGCATCTCCGCGAGCTACACGAGAAGGTTGATCTACTTCTCGCCTCCTCCACCAACCAGCAGTCATCTCTTTCTGAAGCTTCCCTTCAGAAGGTTGTTGATGCCTTCTCCAGGGCTCAACATGATTCGGTGGCCTCAGCAACTGCTGCTATCGATGCCTCCACCCGAGCCTGTGAGGCTGCGACAGAAAAAGTCGATAAACTATTCACCGACGCTTCTGTCCTGCTGAAGTCCTTGCAGGAGAGCGCCGACACCACTAAGACGACTCTGGAACCGATTGTTCAACAATTGGCCAAGTTTGTCTCGACGGAGCTGTCTTCGTTCGCTTCCTTACGCCAGAATATAAGCGACGACAACTCGGCACTTCGTGCCTCCATCGATGCCCGCCTAGCAAAGCTACAAGAGGAGCAGCTGAAAATTCTCTAATGGACGTCTTGGCGAGTAAGACTACCGCCCTCAAGGTCAAGAGCACGCAACTTTCCAACTCCCAACAACAATTGGAAGCTCTTCGATCCGAAAGGGAGGTGATAAAGACGTGTGTTTCGGATGTCCACGCAGCGTTAGCAAACATCCTGGAAGCACACGACCCCATCCTAAACCATTCGGTGAGGCGTACCCTCGCTGAAAAACTCTCTCCGGCCATGGACCTTTTAAGCAAGATTGAAGGCCTACCGAGTTTCGTGTCCATTTCGAAACAAGGGGGAGATGAGAAGAAAGGATCGAAACCACCTCCTTCCTCCAAAGCTACTCACACAACCGAACCACCCTCTGCTGATCATGCTTCGGGTTCGGGTGTGAAGAACAAGGGCAAAAACATAGCTGAGGGAGGAGATGAAGATGAAGATGAAGATGAAGACAAGGAGACCATTGTTGACATGTTAAAAAGAAAGAACAATCGCAATGCTGAAGACGATGCCAGTCGTGTGGCGCGTGAGGCTGAAGAAGCCGAACGCAAGCAAAAAGAAGCCCACGATCTCCTTGAGAGCCGAAAGTTGCTCTTCCCTGCCTGGACCAGGGATCGTATGATAAAAGAGGCCATAGAAACTCCAAGCATATTATGGCTCGAGCCGGTTATATCATTCGACTGCAACAACACTGTCGATTCGCAGTTTGATATGCCGCTGACTCGAAAGGCGTTCATCTTCCACGCCTTCTCTAACATTTTTGAAGTCCCGCATCCGAACGATGAGCTTGACAGGGAGCTCATTGACTTCTATGTGGAGGCCGCTCGCCCTCAACACCTTACCTGGAGCGCCCAGAAGATTGTCAACGTTCGGGTACTGAAGCCTTATGCCGTGGGGAGATTCACAAACGTCAAGTTCAAGCTCATTCGAGGATCTGCAAGAACTGCTCACATTATCTCCCTGGCGGATATGCCAAATCTTAATCCTCATGACTGGATTGTCTTGTACAATATCCTTCTGACAGATGAATCTGAATATGGTCCCATCATAGACCATGTCAAAAGGATGTTGGCTTGCTACATCATGGAGGTTGCCCTAATGGATCAGGAGGTCGCCACAGTTTTCAAAAAGAAACCAAAGATCGCACCTGTGGGATCAGCCAGTGATCTGAATCAAATGCAAATGGGCAAGATTGATCCGAGGCGTAACTCAGTGATGTTCACTAAAGCCGAAGGATAGAAATGTCTCTTCGCTTTAGCTGACAAACACCTTTACACCACAGCTTGCTTGGAGCACGTCTTATAATTTATCAAGCGGTGTAGAGAGAATTCGGCTGATGACATCAAGTACTTCAATGATATGATCAATTGGTACATCCGGTTTAGACAGACCATCATCTCCATAACCAAGTGTCTGTTCAGCACCGTGAAGAAGAAGGTACCAGCTTCAGCTGCCGGCCCAAGTAAAAAGTGAAGGTCTCGCTCCAAATTGACGCAAAGGGGGAGATTGTTGGGCTGAAGATTGTTTTGATGTTGCGTCTTTTGGGCTCGATAGTTTAGCCATGTACACTCCGGTTTGGGCCTGTCCAACCGAGAGCCTTTTATGTATTGTATATAAGTTAATGCTTGCATGCATATTAGGTTAACGATTGAGTGAATAACGATAGAGAGCTTAACGATTGTAATTTCAAGGTTTCTTTAATCGTTATTGTAACCTACCAATCCTCTACAGTTGATGTTCTTAATCGAGCTCTTATGAGGATTTTGTTTAATCATTCGACTCGTTTGATTCAATCTTGTCTTGTTCTTTTTATTGCGTTCTTACTGTTTTTATATTCATATACTTGTTCAAGATCTAATCGATCTTCATAGATTAAAGGTTGTTTTAATCCCATCAACCTGTAATATGTGATAGGGATAGGGGTGAAATAGTCCCCAGATACCGGTTGAAAGATACCGAAGGGGAGGTTAGTTCCCGGATACCGGTTGAAAGATACCGAAGGGGAGAGTAGCTCCCAGTTACCGGTTGAAAGATACCGAATGTGAGAATAGTTCCCGGTTACCGGTTGAAAGATACCAAAGGGGAGGGTAGCAACCGGCTACCGGTTGAAGGATACTTAATGGGAGGGTAGCTCCCGGTTACCGGTTGAAAGATACTGATGATTATGTGCTCTGGGTATGACGGGGGAACTCACTACCTCTTCGTCTAAGGGGAAGGAGCTGGCAGTGTAGCAGCGCATCACACACACACACATGTTTTCCGCATGGAGTTACCTGGGAATGTACTCTGATTTATTTCACTTTTGACAAAAAGGGTTTTCTTGGTGACATGTTTTGGATTATTGAGACATTGGTTGTGACATGAGATATCATTATGAATGTTTTTATAACGATGGTTTGTATGTTATAATTTATTTAAAAACGAAATTTTTGGCATTGAATTTTGGGATGTTACAACTCAGCACTAGCATGCAAGTCTACCAGCTCGTGCAACATATAAAGGCATCTCCCCTAGCCCTAACTAGCATGCGATTATCAGATTCTTTAATCAATTCATATCAAATAACATATATGGGTATTCTGGAAACTTACTGGAGCTCGGTTGATTGCATGCACCACACTCTTTCTTGTCTTATAATTTTTTTTCCTTAAAACATTTTTGTTTTGAAAACTTTACACGTCCTTAGTTTGAGTTCAGACACACCCGAAGGTGTCTCCAAATCCCTCAAACCAAGGCTCTGATACCAACTTGTAATGACCCAAAAATCAAGGGTAAAAAATTTCATTTTTAATATAGTTAATATATATATATATATATATATATATATATATATATATATATATATATATATATATATATATATATATATATATATATATATATATATATATATATATATATATATATATATATATATATGTATCATTTATTCCAATCATCTAAACATCGTTAATTAAAAACGTTTATCAGAGTTCATCCCAAAATCATTCAACGCGGAAAACATAGGTGTGTGCACTGCGATCAATCTGAGCCCTTCTATTCCAAATTGATGATACCTGAAACCAATAAACAAAACTGTAGGCACGAAGCTTAGTGAGTTCCCCAAAGCATACCCCACACAGTCCACATAATCATATAATCCATATTAGCTATAAAAGCTACATAAACCACATCAATCACATATCCATACATATCAACATATACGGATGTCGTGGGCTCATCCCCAGGGTCTTACTATGGGATGCCATGGGCTCTCCACATGGTCATACACCTAAGTTCCATGGGATCTCCCATGGTCTTTGATAGGAAATCCATGGGCTCTCCACATGGTCTTACATCCAGGTGTCATGGGCTCTCCCATGGTCTTCCATACAAGTATCACAAGACAACTACCATACCACATGATCACTAGCATACCACCTATACATGCATACCATACATATCAGTTGTGAATCCACATTAACACTAAAACATAGTAGGAAAGCCATGGGCTCTCCACATGGTCTTACATCCAGGTGTCATGGGCTCTCCCATGGTCTTCCATACAAACATACCACATATACCACTAGCATACTTCCTAGCACATTACAAGCTAACATGTCACATAATAAAACTTCATCAAATATACCACATCAAAAAATGGGACGGCCTTGGTGCCATAGTCCCATTGGTATGGTGATGAGACTCACCTGACATTGCTGAAGTCCCGCAGATAGAACTCCAGTGCTGGTTGACAGGGTCCCGAACTGTCAACATCAAACAATACCCAATTAATAATTGGGTTCCAACTCATAATCACAAGTTCTTGGAGTATCAGTCTACATTACCCCATCTTAGCTTGATTCAAGCCCAAGGCCCAAAAGTCAAACTAGGAATCAAAGCCCAACATATGGCCCAATTTTCCAAATTGGGCCCAAGCCTTTACATGGTCTTATTCAAAGGCCCAACCATTTATTCCAGTCCATCATTTGACACTCTAATGGCCCAATATCATATAATCCTTAAGGCCCAAACTATGGCCCATCTATGGCCCAATTTTCCAAAGTGGGCCTAGACCTTCACATAGGCCTTACCCTAAATCCAAACAACACAGTCTAGTCCATATGATTATTCTTAGATGGCCCATTAATGATCTAATTACCAAAGCCCAATGGAAAGGCTCAACTCAAGGCCCAAGTGAAATTAGGGTTTCACATAAAATGATGATTAGGGTTAAGTGTTCCTACTTAACCCATAAATGACTTATTCCATTAAGGACTTAATCCATTTAGTCCAATATTGCTTTGGATTAATTTGCCAATGATTATTAATTAATAATTTAAGTTTAATAAGTAATCCCGATGTGGGTCCCGATAAGTCCCGAAGTTAGGGTTTCGTGGCATTATAGCTTTCCCAAACCCTAATTAAGGTTTCCAACCCATAATAGCCGAATATGCCCAAAAGCTAGGTCCTTTGACCAACAAGGGTTCATTAGGCCCATTATGATTTCACTAAGCCCATTAAGGTTTCACTAAACCCATTAGGGCTTCATTGGGCCCATTAGGGTTTCAAGCGTCTGAACTGAATCAACACAACACGACAAAGCACACCGCCACCCGACACGGCGGCCGGTGGCGGCAGGAGGCGACAGCCACCACCTCATAGTGGTGGTTAGGGTTTCTTATTCATTAATTCATATTCTAATACATTTTACAAGGCTATACACCCAAAATAACACACACATAAAAATAAACACCTTGTGGTGGCCGTTGGTGATAGCCACCACCTCACGGTGGTGGCAGTGGGGATTTTCCTTCAGATCTCCGGCCAAGCAAACATTCCAGTAGCCTCATACCAACACTACAATCGAACATAACCACCACAAATCACTTTTGGCCATGAACGAGTCCAGCCACCCCTCTAGGTGGCACAAAACGACGACGAGGGTGTAAGGTGATGGCGGCAGCAGCACAGGAAACGACAGCAGCAGCGACTACCGGTGACACAGCTCCGCTCTTCGAATTCAATCTCCCGACAGGCACAACTTCGTCTGACTGCTCTCGGTGGGTCTTCATTCTTCGCCGGCAGAAGAGATGTGTGAGATTGACTTCATCGGAGGAGGATACAGCAGCGAACGGCCCAAGGTTGCCTCTTCCGATCGTCAACTGCCATGGCTCCCAAAGGCAGCCTTCGTCTTTCGAAGCGGCTGCTCGGGTGGTACTTCGATGGTAGCGATGAGATGATGGCTGAGAGAGAGGGAGAGCTATAGGGTTTTGCAGATGAAGAGGAAGTGGGGGGGGAGGGGGGTGACGGCCGACCTTTCCTTTAGGGTTAGGGTTTGGCTATCCTTTAAATACCTGGCTCCATCTATCTATTTGCCATAATAGCATAAACAATCCCTCTCCATAAAATTATTTCCAAAACAGCTCCCATATTTACCTATTACACCTTTGATCTCAGAAATCTTTTCATAATTAATCCAACTGTTACTAAACAGCCCCCTCCCTTACAATTTATTTTCAAATGAAGTCCATAAGTTACCATTCAACCCTTAGCTTCCAAAATCTCTTCAACTTAAGTCCCCATAATTTACCAACTAGTCCTTGACTTCACAAATATTTACGAAATCAATCCAGAACTTACATTTTTAACCCCCAAATAATCCAAATTATCACATTCGACTCCCCAAAACTAACAATCCACTAAATAATATGGATTTATTGCGACTATTCGTTCATCAAATTTTATCAAATTATTTATTAAATAAACAGAATGTTACAATTCAAATCATTCCTATCACTCGGAAATGTTTATATGCTAGTTCTAATACTATAGTAATACGCTTAGAATCCTAAACACATAGGCCTTCAGATCCGGTTAGCAACAAACCGTAGATCCGAACAAATAACATCATATACAGTAAACATATAACATTTAGCACGTAAAAGCATTTTAGGCAACTTTCCTAAAGTAAACTAGTGCTCGTGTCGAAAATATAATAGACACACATCTCACAATTTCCACTTAGCATTCTAAGTTTAAGTCTAGAAATCCTACAAATTCCTAGTTCGCTTAAACTAATGCTCTGATACCAACTGTGACATCCCCAAAATCATGGCCAGAAAAGACCGGTTTAATTTATGCTTTTAAAATAATTTCAGACTAATCCTTTGATTAACAGAGTTGTGGAATTTGTACCCAAAGAAAATATGATAATATAATATTTACCAAAGCATTTCATAAAGAAATGTATTTTTCATTATATACCAAAACTCGGGATGTCATATTCCGATACAAACCAAAACCATAAGCGGCACATTATAAGCCTTACAACAGTTATATACAACTACGGGCCTATAAACAAAATAATTTGATGATTCATCCATTTTATGGCCTCATGCCACTACCTGTAATACAAATGAAACTGAGTGGGTCAGGCTTGGGAGCCTGGTGAGCATATAGGGTTTTCAACCCACAATAAATAATTATATTTAATTTCACCAACCAATAATAACCCGATTACCCATTCTCGTTATCCTCACTTTACGTCCCTAAAACAACAACTATTACTAGGGACCTAATCTACGATTTTCATCGGGATGGACATTATTGCAATGGGGTTTCCTCAACAATAGATGTCCCAAAGGCAACCATGTGGAGGATAGAGTACACCGGTGAACACATCGTTCACAACACCTACAGGTTATGAACCTGCCAGCGTTCCACTGGACAGTCTAGAAAGAGTCAGTGGTCGTTATCCATACTCCGCTAGATGACAAGATCAATAACAACATCGAGGCCTCTCATCATTTTATTTCATCACACATCAACTATCTACCCATGTTCTACCAAACACATTTGTAGATAAATATATATATATATATATATATATATATATATATATATATATATATATATATATATACAGTGTAAAACATGTATAAAACATTCAATCAATACTCATTTCAAATAACAAATAACATATAAACACATAGCACGTATTTTATAGAGGATACTTCGTATTTATGTGTTAGAATAAAATGAATATACACTCACATAAAACATATACTTAACACATTCAATCAATACTTGTATAAAAATCGTGTATATGAAAGGGACTATGCACTCACTTGATAATATGATGATCAGACAGCACTACGGGTTTAAATGTTGTATTCTTAAGTGAAACTGGGATGCTTCCTTGAAAACCGGGCTTCTCGTTCGGCTCAGGAACTCTATTTCTCGAGATCTTCGGGGCTTCGGGACTAGCTTCGGGTGTCGGGATGATACTGGGGCTTTGGCGGTATAATTTGCACGTAAAACGACGTAATATGGGTGAGAGAGAAGAGATTTGGCAACCATAAACGGCTGGACTCGACTTCTATCTATATGAGGGGTCTGGCCCTCGAACGCGGCGCGTTCCCTCATGGTACGCAGTGCGTTCCCCGAACGTTGGGTGTTCCTCCGAACGCTACGCATAGGAGCGGGGTCCCGTCCCAATCCCTTATCCGTTTGACTCAGCATCGACGTGGCCCAACCCAGGCCTAGCATATGAAAGCGGGGTATTCCCCTTTGGGATACATACCTCGAACTTCAGAAAATCATAAATCTCGGATACGATCTCTGTTTTCGACATTCTTTATATCCACGCGTAGGTGAGATTATGCTCTACAACTCTCATTTAGACTTTGTCGGCTAATTTTCACTTTACTTTTAATATATTATTTTTAGTAGGTCGGGACAGGAAAACTCCGTTAGAAATTCATAACTTCTTCATCTGACGTCCGTTTTCGTCTATCTTTCTTCCGTTCCGCTACTATCAATGACATCTTCGATTCTCGTTTAGATTGTTTCGGCTAAAACTCACTCGATCTCAAATTCGAACTTTGGGCTGCATACCGCTAAGTCGAAACTTAGAAAAATCATCACTTCCTCATACGAAGTCATCTTTAGACATTCTTTTGATGTACGTTCTCGGTTTAACGTATTCGACGAATTCCGTTTAGATCACTAAGGCTAAATATCATTATAACGTAAATTCACGATTTACGTCACACAGTGTCGTACCGGTTCTGTCACGAAACTTCAACAGGTCATAACTTCTTCGTTTTAACTCGGATTTCGGCATTCTTTATATATCCAGAATCCTTGTCACGACCACTACAACTTCCTTCATAGATATCGGGTTTATCTAATATTTTATTTTATCGCTTATTTTTATATTTAATTCATTTAAGTCACACAATTAAGCATAAAACACATAATACTCAAATAATACATTCTTATTATTTCAAATCGAGTTACAAAGGTTAACCTAGACTATTACATCAACATTAATACCTAGCCTAGAAACACGGGCGTTACACCCTCTGCTGCTCAGGGTCCCACCGGAAATCCACTCCCTTCCTCGTCAGACGAGTGAGGGGTTCTACAATCTTGGAGAAATCCCAAATAAATCTCTGGTACTACCCTGCTAATCCCAGAAAACTCCTAATATCTGAGGGAGATCTCGGCGCCTCCCACTGCATGACTGCCTTGATTTTGGCCGGATCGACCATAGTCCCCTCCTGGTTAACGATATGTCCAAGGAATTGGACCTCTCGTAACCAAAACTCACACTTCGAGAACTTAGCATACATCCGTTCTCGTCTTAGAACTCCCAATAACTCCCTGAGGTGCTCCTCGTGCTGCTCTCGGGTCTTGGAATATACCAAGAAATCATCAATAAATACTGTGACCGAGCGATCAAGCATCGGTCTGCAAATCCGATTCATCAGATCCATAAATATCGCTGGCATGTTGGTGAGCCCAAATGATATCACTATGAACTCGTAATGACCGTAACGATTCCGAAACGCGGTCTTCTCCATGTCATTATCTCTGACCTGGACCTAATGATACCCCGACCTCAAGTCTATCTTGGAGAACCAAGATCCACCTTGTAACTGATCAAAGAGGTCATTTATCCGTGGGAGTGGATAACGGTTCTTCACTGTCAACTTGTTCAACTACCTATAATCAATGCACATCCGGTGCGAACCGTCCTTCTTCCTGACGAAGAGGATCGGTACTCCCCATGGAGAACTGCTAGGTCGAATGAACTGCTTGTCCAATACTTCTTGCAGCTGTGATGACAGCTCCTGCATCTTGGGTGGCGCCAAACGGTATGACGCCTTGGCGATAGGGGCCGCACCAGGCACCAGGTCGATTCGAAACTCGACCTGCCTCTCCGGAGGTATCCCTGGAAACTCCTCCGGAAATACAACTACAAAACTCCCTGACTACTGGAACCTCTGAAACTGAAATCTGATCCCTGGCTCGCGTATCCACCACATACGCCATAAAGCCCGCACACCCGTGCTGAATATACTGCCGAGCCTTGGCAGCTAAACAGAACCCTGATCCCACTCTGGTGCCCTCGCCATATACAATCAGTTCTCCCCCACTTGGGGTTCGAACTACCACTCGATGTCCCTCGCAATCTATCATGGCACATAATCGAATAAGCCAGTCCATCCCCACAATCACGCATACTTCCCCCATGGGAATTAGAATCAAATCTATCGGAAAGGACACTCTGAAGATTTCCAACTCGCGTCCTCGTTGGACCAAAGAAGCAGAAACTTCATGTTCGTTGGCGATAGAGACTCACAACGGACACTCTAGCTCGCCTACTAGCACACTGAACTCCCTACTAAACATCTGAGATACGAAAGACCGACTCGTCCCCAAGTCAAATAAAACCAATGCAAGCAATGAGTTCACTAAATACGTACCTAAATATATGTACAACAGATAAGCATAACACAGATATAGTAAATGAGATAAAGGATAGAAACATACCACCAACCATATCTGGTGTTGCCCTGGCCTCCTCGACTGTAAGCTGGAAGGCACAGCCCTGAGCCTTCGGAGGCTCCACCTTAACTGGCCTCCCATCCCCGATCCTCAGTGTAGCCAGTGCTGGAACCTGCACCAGTCTGGCTGCGAGCTGTGGACAGTTGGTCTTCACGTGACCAACCTGATGACAATGATAACATATCCTCATATCTGATGCAGGGGCGGACTGGTGACAGTACCTAGCATAGTGGCCCTCCTTGCCACACTTGTGGCACCCACTACCCGCTCGACAAACTCCGGAATGACCCTTGCCGCACTTTCCACAAGTGCGGCTCTGTTGACCCCCGGTCCTAGAATCAGCGGTCTTAGATAGCTTCGATGCCGGCTGAGACTGTGCCGGGGTCGGACGCTGCTCCCCCAACTGCATCTCAATCTCCAACTCATGACGCGGCCTCCTGTAGATAGGGTATCACATCTCTGTGTGGCAACAAACTGACGGATGTCCGTCTTGAGCATGCTCAGATAACGAGTCATCTGAGACTGCTCGCAAGCAAACTCTGGGCAGAACATCGCCCTCTCGGTGAACATACGGGTGAGCTCCAACACTGATTCCCCATCCTGTCTCAAACTCAAAAACTCCTGAGACAATCGTTCCCGCTCAACCCGTGGAATGTATCGGGGGCAGAACATATCCCTGAACTGCTCCCAAGTAACAGCAGCTCTCTGATCATCAGTGTACGACCCCGTCATCAACCTCCACCAGTCCTTGGCCCTGGACCTTAGCAGGTTCAGATCACACCTGACCTTCTGGTCAGTAGGACACGAGCAAGTAAAGAAACACCCCTCCACATCTGAAATCCACCTCATAGCCTTGATGGGATCCTGAGTCCCATAAAAAGTAAGGGGTTTCATGTTATCGAATTCCATGTACAGGAAGCCCCGAGTGGCTCCCACTCCTCCCCCTGCCGCTGATACAGTCGATGTGGCTGTAGCGGCAGCCATCTCCGCAAGGGTTGCGTATCTCTCATCGAAGTACTCTATCATAGCAGTCTTGATAGACCCAAACAACTTTGGAATCTGACCCCGGATAATCTCGACCACCTCATTGCAGATGATCTCTCTGACTCGATCCTCTGTCAACACTGGCCCCTCCTGGCCGATAACCTCAGGCGCTGATGGGGCCTCCTGATCGTCTTGCCTTGATCCCAATCCGGATCTAGACACAAAACACCTCTTAAGCACCATACTGAAAATATAACAGGAAGATATCAGACAATCCGCATAAATAACTGGGAACCAACTCCCGACTAAACCCTAGGGGTTGTGACTTCCTTGCTACGCGTATGGTTCCTATGCTTTTAGTAGTATGGGCCCATACTACCTTCCACACCTACCTATATTTTTCTCAAGTATCATCACAACACCCTAACACTATACATGCATATAGTGGTCGCTCGACCTCACTCATCCATGAGACTTCCACCAACCCGTGCAGCATTAGTGTATGCTCACCATACATAACGTTGGACCCTATAGATATTCGAATATCCGATCCTACCTTAAGCCCTAATCAATAAGAACATAACATAAGGCTAAATCAAACATTCTCAGGCTATAAGATCTTAATTATATACAGCCATGATACATACACCAGCAACTACAGTAATGATTTCAATCTCATATAAGCAAAACCTTAGGCTAGCAGGCATCATGTAATCAGGCAATTCTATCATGTAATTCCTGAAAATCCCTAGCCTAGTACTAGCATGTTGTTCTAACATATCACATAATCAAATAACTGTATGGTATTTTGGGGTTTACTTACTGGCTCCGGCTGATTGTACACCCTGCATCCCCCTTTACTTATTTTGAAAACCATTTAAATATCATTTTGAACATCTTTCCTCGATTTGAGACTGGATTCACACGAATGTTCCTCCAATTCACTCAAACCAAGTCTCTGATACCAACTTGTAACATCCATAAAAATCATGCCAATTTTAAACTTTTTCAAAACACTTAAAACGATTCAACATTACATAGTTTGTTTCAAAATAATAAATATCAGAGTATCCCTGTATCAAATCATAAAAATCATAACAGCAGGAGGAGCGGTACGATCATGCCTTCGTCTTCCCGTGATCACTAGAAGTACCTGAAACAATAGACTGAAACTGTAAGCCCGAAATCTTAGTGAGCTACCCCCAAAATACCATCCTCATATAACCATAAACATATCATATCAACAAATACAGATCATCATGCATAATGAGTCTTCACCCTGACTGGACCGCCTCGCAAGTCCTACAACCTATCCGGGCCGCTCCCGAGCCTTCGGCATGACTAGACCGCCTCGCAGGGCCTACAGCCTATCCGGACCGCTTACCGGGTATGTTGGCCTAAAACACAAAGCAGGAACACCTAAACCCAACCCCCAGTCAAACAAACATGTGCACATAAATATCATACGCTAGCTCATATCATATAACAGTCAAACCGATCTAATAGATCACTAACCATAGCAACATCTCAATAATTGGGATACAGACCTAGCCGGTCACTAACATATTATCATCCTATAACCAGGACACTAACCTAACCAGGTCACTACGCATAAGCATATCATCATCCTAACTACCAGGATGTAATCAATAAACATATCATGCCATAATCCAGATACAAACCATAAAGGGTCGACCTTGGTGCCTTAGACCCTATTGATATAGTGAGGATAACTCACTTTGCTAGTAGTGCTGAAATACTGCAAATCTCTGACTATTGTCTCACCGGGAATCCCAAACTATTATACAATAAACACCAAATTAATACCCAAAATCAGCTTCTTGACTAAATGTCCACACCATTCATTAAGTCCGCTCTCTTTATTGGGCCCAAAAATACCCGGTCCTTGACTTGGAAGTCCATATATATAAGTCCACTATTGGCCCAATTCACTAAATTGGGCCCAACCTCCTAATTGGGCCTAACCCCATGATCCACTATCACTACCTGGCCCAAAATATCTCATTTACAGAGTCCAACAATGGCCCAATTCCATTAGTCCATAAACAGCCCAAATCTGAACCCCATTTGACAAAAACCCAATCAGAGGACGTACACGGGGCGTACTCCTATGGTACGTAGGGCGTACTCATCCAAACGTTGACCACCATCGGGGTGGTTGACCTAGTACACTGGCGTATTAGATTTCAATGGGCGTACTAGACGATTTACCAAAACCTTATTAAGTGGTTAATGGCTTAAGCACTTAAGCCCAAACTTCAGATCCAGAGATCTAACATGCCTAGGATCCATAAAGTCGTGAACTTTATCACTATGGATGTCCATAAAGTTCTTAATGCTTGGTCTTGATCCATTAAGACCTTATTTCTTCATGCATGGGACTTATACAGCTAATGGGACCTCATTTTTATCACTAAAGGTCCCTCAAAGAGTCTAGAAGGACAACCTTTTTCGTCCAAAACATAACATGCAGTCATGCACCACCTTATGGCTTTTTGGGACAAGGAATGCCTCTAATAAAGTAAAATGATGAGATCTAAGCATATATGCATAAAGTTTGGAACTTTATACCTTCTGGAGCTTCTTGAGCACAAGTTAACTTCAGATCTACAAGCTTGGTCTTCTTCTTCAACACTTTGATGCACTACCTTCCTCTAAAAAGCACTCAAGAACACACCAAATAAGCTTAAACACACAAGGAAAGGTTAGGGTTTTGAGGAGGATGAATGTAATATGTGGAGGCTGAGGTAAGGGAGGTGTGATGCTCATCATGTTGCTTATATAGGCCCCAAACCCTAAATATTAGGTTTTCCCCCTGACATTAGTACGCCAAGCGTACACAAGTGTACGCCCAGCGTACTAAGGCGGACTTAGTATGCTTAGTGTACTCTTATGTTGGCACAACGTACTCTCTCCTGGCCCAATGTTTGCAAACTTTGGCCCTTAAACTTTTCTTGGCTCTTCACATCCGACCCCAAGGACTACAAATGGCAAGGAAAAGATAGAAGAAGGTTCGGGAATACCTGCCAAATCTCGGGATGTTACAAAATTTGTATATGATTTGTATGCATGTATTCCCAAAAGATTGGCATTTTATAGTAAACTTTTCACTAAATGGTAATTAAACACAATATAAGTTATAAAACTTTTGATTGTTAAATCATAATTAAGAAAACTTTTGAGTTGCATTAGTTAAAAAAAGGGGGTTTCAAATGCATGAGATTCAAGAAAAAATGCTAGTTTTATAAGTATGTATGATATATATATATATATATATATATATATATATATATATATATATATATATATATATATATATATATATATTGCAACCCACAACATTGTGATTACGAGGGAGCAGAACAAGAGTCCATGTGTTGTTGTGGAGTAGAGCATCCATTTCCTTATGCATGGCGGACATCCATGTAGGATGTTTGGCGGAAGTTTTAAATCCTTTAGGAGCAGTATCGACATATAATGCGGAGGAAATGGCTGATTGAGCCAAGTGGGCATGGTGTTTGGGCTTGAATATGCCCGATTTGGCACGCGTTTGCATGTGATGACCGCCAGTAGGGGGCTGAACAGCAGGCGTAACAGGGGGAACCTCGAGAAGTTGAGTAGTGGCATCCAAGGTAGGGGTAGAGCCAGGATTTGTTTCTCTGACTTGATCGGTGTTGATGGGAGGAGCTAGTGGTGTTGTTGGAGGATCTGCTGAAACATCCACAGGAGTATCATCTTCGTAGAATCCACATGCATGTGAAGGGGCCGGAGAGGCCGGGGAGGTAGTCACGGGTGGTGTGGGGGTAGCATAACCATAGTCTTCATCATATAAACGAGATAACATGAGCAACGTCTCTGGGGTTTGAGAGGATGCACCAGTGAATAAGAACAACTGTTCATCAAATTTAGCATGTCAAATAATGAATATGCGGGAAGTGCTAGGATCAAGACATTGATATCCTTTATATTGAGAGCCATAGCCAAGGAAAATGCATGGAAGGCTACTTGGAGAGAGTTTGTGTGTTGCATAGTTGCGTAGATATGGATAGACACAACACCCAAAGGGACGAAAGTGTCCATATGATGGGCATTGGCCGAAGAGAAGGTCAAATGGCGTCTTGTTTTGTAGAACCGGTGTAGGAAGACGGTTAATGATGTAGACGGCGGAGCTGAATGCATGTACCCAATAAGATGGGGGAATATGACCGTTAAACATCATGGCTAAACCGGTTTCGACAATATGTCGGTGTTTGTGTTCCACTCGTCCATTCTGTTGCGGAGTATACAGGCATGAGACCCGATGAAATGTGCCATTGTCAGTTAAAATTCGTTGAACATTGTGATTGAGAAACTCAGTGCCACCATCACTTTGAAAAACTTTGATCTTGCACGAGAACTGAGTTTGAACAAATTTGAGAAACACATCCAATATCGTGGGAAAGTCTGATTTGGTCTTAAGAGGATAAAACCATGTAAACCTGGAATAGTCATCCACAAAAATAACGTAATAATCCTAAGAATCCACCGAATATTCGGGTGATGGGCCCCATAAATCACAATGAACTAGATCAAGAATGTTTGAAGCATGTATTTCATTTCTCACAAAAGGCAAACAATGTGTTTTAGCAAGTGTTACACAAAACAGGTTTAGGTAATATAGAGGTAACCGACAAATGGCCCTTTTTATTTAAATGTAAAAGAGTATTAAAAGACGCGTGTCCTAAGCGTGAGTGCCACAGCTCAAAGGAGGCGCTGGATGAGGACTGGGTGGAAGCAAAACATGCGTGTGGAGCGGTAGAGAGAACATAAAGGTCGCGATCACATATGCCCTGAGCTAGAACCTTCCGTGTCGTGCGGTCCTGAATGTAGAAATATGGTTGAGAAAATAAAACATCCAAATTATTATCAGTTGTCAATCGGCTGATAGACAAAAGGTTTTTAGAGAGCTTTGGAACAAGCAACACATCCCGGAGCCATATGTCCTTAGATAAAGAAGCATGACCAATATAAGAGATAGGAAGAGCCTCACCATTACCAAATGTGACTTTGTTGGGACCGGAATAAGAAGCGGGTTGAGTCACTGATGTTGATGAAGACGTCATGTGGTCGGAAGCACCAGAATCTACATATCAGTCGGGGCCGACGGAGGTGACATGACATTGGGCATTAAAGGCTTTAGCGAGATCAGAGTCCATAATAGGGGCGCGAGTTGCAAACGAGGCAACGTTGGGGCAAGCATTGGCGAAATGCCCATTTGTACGACAAGGCTGACAGTGAGGAGGACGACGACCTCTACCATGACCACCATGAGATGACCGGCCACCACGACCACGATTGGGAGTATTAGATTTTGGATCAATCACAACAGAGAACGCAACAGGTAGGGAGAAGATCCGTGGAGAGATTTTAAAAAAATTTCATGTCCTTCGGCTTGAGTGAGCAGATCCTAAAAATTAAGAGGGGAGCGGGAGGCACGAATGGCAGTGGAGAAAGTCTCAAATGTTGCACCAAGACCACAAAGAAACCAGTGAATTCTGTCAGGTTCATCAACCGATTGTCCAATGGCAGTTAACAGATCACAGATTGACTTAAATTTCCGACCAAATTCAGAGACGGGGGTAGAACCTTTAGACAAAAGTCGAAGCTGATAACGCAGATTCTGGACTCGTTCCACTGAGGAGTTGCTGTAGGCGGCTTCGAGGGCAACCCAGATCTGGCGTACTGTACCGAGGCCAACAATTTCAGAAAAAGCTTCCTCCGTGAGAGAGGCTTGGAGAAGAATCACAGCACGTTGATCGGCGGCATGCCAAGTGGTAAGGGCCAGATTTGGTTCAGTTTTTCCGTCTTTGGTGATTGGAGCAGCAGAAAGGAGAGAGGAGCCATCGACATGGTGTAACATCCTGGAATATCAGAAGTAGAGTTGAAGGGCTAAAAATGTTAGTGTGAGAGGGCAACTCAGCGAGTCCACGAGTGGACTCGGCGAGTAGGGTCGCGACTCTGGTCACGTGTTAAGTGACCAACTCGGTGAGTAGCATGGGTGGACTCGCCGAGTTGGTGTTGAGTCGAGAAAACCTTAATTTTGGAGGTTGAGCCCTATATAAAGAACATAACACTTCTTCCCCAGCCTCTTTACCTTCCCTTTGAGTTCCAAAAACCCTAAATTCGTGTGAGCCTTCCTTGGTGAGAGATTAGAGCCTTGGAGGAGGTAATCTTGGAAGGAAATTGAAGAGCAAGAAGAGTGGAGCAAGGGGCTTTGCAGAGAATTGGTTCATTCATCAGTGGGAGCCTTCATTTGAGGTAATAATCTTCTGTTTGAGCTTTTGTGCATCTAGATCTATCTTTTGTGGGGGTTTTGGGGCAAAAATGAGGTCCGTCTCAAGTTTGGTGTAAGATCTGAGGTTGCTACCTCAGATCTAGGTTGTTAATGATCCAGAAAGCCATAAAGTTTATGCTCAAGAGTTGTTGGTGAAGTTCTTTGGTCCTGAACCCTAGCCCTAGAGTGTAAAATGCCTAGATCTCTTTGGATTCACGTAAAGTTTGCCACTTTACGTGATGGATGGCTTGTAGAAGGTTAGATCTATTGTTTAGAGCTTCTGCATGGCTTGGAAAACCTCTGTATGGTTTCGGATCTAGGGGTACTCAGCGAGTCACAAGGGTGTACTCGGCGAGTTGCTTGAAGATAGGCTGGAACTCGACGAGTTGGATGAACAACTCTGCGAGTTGGATGAAGATGGGCAGGAACTCGGCGAGTTGGAAGAACAACTCGGCGAGTTGGTTGCAGATAGCCTTGGACTCGGCGAGTCTGTTCTTGGACTCGGCGAGTCTGGTCGTGAGGTCCTAACTTTTCTTCTGGTTGAGCTGTGAATCAGTGAGTCAAGGGATGATTCGGTGAGTCGAGTGTGAAAGGACTCAGGGTTGTGGAACTCGGCGAGTCTCGGGGTGACTTGGCGAGTTGAGTCGTGGATGGGGGAAGTTCTGTGCATGGGGACTCGGCGAGTCATCGGGTTGACTCGGCAAGTAGAGTCAGTCAGGGGTTGACTTTGACTTTGACTTTGACCAAGGGTTGACCAGTTGATTTCCAGGGGCATTTTGGTAATTGTTGGCTTTTGTTTTGAGTTCAGTGTTTTGGTGTTGGCCAGTGTGGGAGATCGTATCAGTGGTCGGAGCCGCTTGGGTTTATCTGTTCAGTTGACAGTTATGAGGTGAGTTATCCTCACTATATCAACAGCGTCTACGGCACCAAGGCCGACCCTTTATTGGATTGAGATCCGGGTATTGCTGTTATGATATTGCTTGTTGTATTGCATCCTGGTAGTTAGGATGGTATATGTTAGAGACCTGGTTAAGGTCGATATCCTGGTTAGGATGATGTTATGCTATGCGATCTGCTAGATCGTTTGATTAGATGTGAATTGCTTTATGATTGAATGTTTATGTGCACATGGTTGTTTGAATGGGGTTGGGTTGAGGTGGGTCCTGCTTTGTGTTGTAGGCCAACATACCCAGGGCGGACTGGTTATCCCGAAGGCCCAGCGAGCGGTCCGGATAGGCTGTAGGCCCCAAGAGGGCGGACCAGACGTGCCGAGGCTCGGAGAGTGGACCAGGCCGACTGAAGGCCCAGTGCGGGCGAACTAGTCATATTGTAGACTCAGGGAGTGGACCTGGTGGATTGAAGGCCCGGTGCGGGCGGACCAATCACGCTGTAGACTCGATGTATGTGGTTAAACTCGGAGGGTGGACCAGGTGGACTGAAGGCCGATGCGGCGGACCAGCCACCCAGTAGACCCGAAGTGCATGGATGTTCTGTGTTCTGTTATGTTATGGCATGTTATGCGTGTATGGTATATGTGGTTGGTATTATGGGGATATCTCACTAAGATTTCAGGCTTACAGTTGTGGTTTAATGTTTTTTTCAGGTTCTTCAGGAGACCGTGGCAAGGCAAAGGCGTGATCGTACCGCTCCTCATGATTATGTTTTATGATGTGTTTCTGGGAAGACTCTGATAATAATTGTGTTAAAAACCTTTTTATAATAACTTAATGAAACTGGGTTGTTTTTGAAAAGTTCAAATTGGTTGGGATTTTATGGTCGTTACAAGTTGGTATCAGAGCCTTGGTTTGAGTGAATTGGAGGAACATTCGTGTGAATCCAGTCTCAAATCCGGGAGAGTTTTCAAAAGAGAATTTAAAATGGTTTTCAAAATGAGTAAAGGAGGACGTGGGGGTACGATCAGCTGGAGCCAGTAAGTAACCCCAAAATACCATACATGATATTTGTTTTTGAGCTTTGATAGAACAACATGCTAGTACTAGGCTAGGGATCTTCAGGATTTCATGATAATGTTGCCTGATTTATGATGCTTGTTAGCCTAGGTCTTCCTTTGTGGGAGATTTCCAGTGTTCCTCTAGGAGTGAGGGTTGAGTGCTTGTTATGTATGTTCTTCACTAGGGTGTAGTGGTATAATTGATACAAATATGTGTAGGTGTGGAAGGTAGTATGGGCCCATACTACTGAAAGCATAGGACCCATACGCATATCAAAGAAACCATGACCTCTAGGGATGGGTTGGGGTTGGTTCCCGGGTTAGTGGGAAGTATCTGAGATCTTGCTGTGTTTTTCAGTATGGAGGTTTCGAGGCATGCTGGGAGTGGATCTGGATCAGGATCGGGAGCAGGAGAGGGCGGTCAGGGTGGGTCGGTACCGCCCGAGGTTATTGGTCAGATGAGCACATGCGAGTTGGATGCTAGGATTCGTGAGATCCTGCATGATGAGGTTGTTGCGTTGTTCCGGGCCGAGTTGCCGGAACTGTTTGGGTCGATCAAGACCGCCATGGTTGAGTATTTTGATGAGCGCTATGCAACTCTCACAGAGACGGTTGCCGCGGCAGCTACAACGGTTGTAGCAGCGGCAGGGGAGGAGCTAGTCGGGGTTTTCAGTATCAGGACTTCAATAATACGAAGCCTCCTACCTTCGATGGGGTACAGGACCCGATTGTTGCTATGAGATGGTTATCGGACGTGGAGGGGTGTTTCTTCACGTGTTCATGCCTTGCTGATCAGAGGGTGAGGTGTGCTCTGAACCTGTTAAGGCTCGGGGCGAAGGATTGGTGGAGATTGACCACGGGGTCGTATTCGGACGCACAGAGGGCTGCGGTTTCATGGGATCAGTTCCAGGAGATGTTTAGCACTCGTTATGTTCCGTGGGTTGAGAGAGAGAGAGAGAGAGAGAGAGAGAGATTGGCTTAGGAGTTCCTGGAGCTGAAGCAGGATTCGGAGTCGGTGACGGAGATCACCAGGATGTTCACTGAGAGGGCGATGTTTTGCCCCGAGTTTGCTTCGGAGCAGGCTCAGATGTCCCGATATCTGAGTATGCTCAAGAGGGATATCAGGCAGTTTGTGTCTACGCAGAGGTGCGAGACCTTGTTAGAGTTGCAGGAGGCCGCCAGGCGGCGTGAGTTGGAGATTGAGTTGCAGTTGCGAGAGAAGAGGCAGGCTCCGGTGCAGTCGTAGCCGGCGCCAAAACGGTCCAAGACCGTTGATTCTAGATTGGGAGATCAGAGCAGCCACACTTGTGGAAAGTGTGGGAAGGGTCACACCGGAGTTCGTAGGTACGGTGGTGCATGCCGCAAGTGCGGAAAGGAGGGGCACTATGCGAGGGATTGTCGGCAGGCAGCCCCGGGTCGGGATTTGAGGATTTGTTATCATTGTCATCAGGTTGGACACTTGAGGGTCAACTGTCCACAGCTTGCTGCGGGACCGATGCAGGCTCCAGCACCGGCCACTTTGAGGATTACGGGTGGAGGTCAGGGTGGAGCGGAGCCCCCAAGGGCTCAGGGTCGTGCTTTTCATCTTACAACAGAGGAGGTCAGGGCAGTGCCGGATGCAGCTGCGGGTATGTTTCTTTCTTGATGTCTTGTTATCTTGTGATTATTATGGAGTATTGTATGTTTGCTAGTCTCGTGGTGTGATTTTTGATATTGTATTCATTGTTCCTTGAGGGTTATGGTTTAAGGTTTTGGTACTGGGAATTTCGTTGCTTATCATTCATGAGGATTGTTAGTGGGAAATCTAGCTTTTGGTCTGAATGTCGGGTAACATCTGCAGTCTGAGAAATGGTTAGCTGAAGGTCGGGTTTCTTTCAAACCGAGATGATCCGTGTTGATATGTGATTTTGTGAAGGTTGCTCGTTCTAGTGGGAATCGGTTCGCGTGTAAGGGACTGTGTTATGTATGGTTGTTTCGGGAGGTCGGTGATGACGGCCGGTGGTTGATAGTCAGTGCTCTAAGTGGGGGAGAATTGGAGAATTCTCCGGAAGATCAATAAGCATGAGAGGTTGTTTAGCTGTTGGGATTCAACAGTGGTTCTGTCAGCCGAGCGTAGGCTGGTTTGATGCAAGTGTCAGTTAGACGGGGTGGGATGCAAACCAAGGGTGATTGATTGTGGAAGGCCTGGGATCGGCCGGGATTGAGTATGTAGGATGGAGATAGAGTTCGGAACCCCTGGAGGGCTAGAACGGTACACATGGGAGAGTTTCCTGGAGGGATAACTCGGGATGAAGAATGCTAGTTGAGCGGTCCGGATAGACTGAAGGCCGGTGGGCGTACCAGTCAGGCCGAAGGCTCGGAGAACGGTCCAGTCAGGCTGAAGGCCCTGGAGGGCGCTCCAGACCTGCTAAGGTTCTGAGAGTGGTCCAGATGGGTTGAAGGCCTGGTAAGGCGGTCCGGTCATGCGGAAGACTCTGCATGTGTTGATAGATCTGTATGAGAATATGGAATGAGTATGTTGTGATGTGATAGCATCAGAAGGTCTGGCCCCAGATATTGATCATGATTAGTGGAGGTAGTACATGGACTCGAGAGTCCCTGCAAGCGGATTCAGAGTAGGTTTGGTGCATGGGATGGCGGTTATGCTATAAGGAAATGGTGTAATATTGGGTGAGCACCGTGGCACTTGTGGTAGTGTCAAGGCAGCCAAGTGGATTCCCTTGGTAAGGAAAGGGAAAGGAATGTAGCTCCGAGAGGGAGTGTAAGTTCACGGAAGTGAAAGCAGTAGTGCGGAGTTATGATTGGAGTGTTCCAATTATGGTTATTACACAGCGTGTGCGGCGATGGTATGGAATCACATCCGGGTTGGATGTTTGCTGAGGTCACGGAGGGAATTTCCAAGGGTAGAGCCAAAAGGCTCGGAAGGAATGCAGGGATGGAATCTTGAATTTCCAGTTTGATTTTGATCAAGTATTTATGTATGTGGTGGAAATTCATCCCCAGGGATGTTTGGAGGTATCGCCAGCGTATCGGGTTTTCCCAACCCGAAGATGTTAGAGCCAGTTCAGCATGGGTATGAGACTGCGGTGGAGAACTCATGGGAGTTGCTCTGAGGCTGAAGGATGTGTCATCCTGTCAGCATGGAGTGGATTAGGCCGGGAATTCCGGTGGTTCATGGTTATTTCTAGCTCGTATGAGTCGAGTGATTGTTGTGTTTTGGAGCGAGTGAAGTATCATGGAGTGATACTCAGTTGATAAGTTGATAAGTGTGGTTGTCAGAGGACGAGGCCGGTGGCCGGCTTGAGGCGGTGATCAGAACACCGCGGGAAGGGAAAATTGGGTTTTGGGTTTCGGTGGTTGTGTTTTGAGGAACCTGGTCTGGTTAATGCCAGATAGTGCATTGCGAGAGTAGTCCTGGAGATGTGTTGCCGCAGGCTTCGAGGACGAAGCCTAAATTAGGTGGGGGAGGATTGTAACATCTCAGAATATCAGAAGTAGGGTTGAAGGGCTAAAAGTGTTAGTGTGAGAGGGCAACTCGGCGAGTCCACGAGAGGACTCGGCGAGTAGGGTCGCGACTCTGGTCGCGTGTTAAGTGACCAACTCGGCGAGTAGCATGGGTGGACTCGGCGAGTTGGTGCTGAGTGGATAAAACCCTAATTTCGGAGGTTGATCCCTATATAAAGAACATAACACTTCTTCCCCAGCCTCTTTACCTTCCCTTTGAGTTCCAAAAACCCTAAATTTGTGTGAGCCTTCCTTGGTGAGAGATTAGAGCCTTGGAGGAGGTAATCTTGGAAGGAAATTGAAGAGCAAGAAGAGTGGAGCAAGGGGCTTTGCAGAGAATTGGTTCATTCATCAGTGGGAGCCTTCATTTGAGGTAATAATCTTCTGTTTGAGCTTTTGTGCATCTAGATCTATCTTTTGTGGGGGTTTTGGGGCAAAAATGAGGTCCATCTCAAGTTTGGCGTAAGATCTGAGGTTGCTACCTCAGATCTAGGTTGTTAATGATCCAGAAAGCCATAAAGTTTATGCTCAAGAGTTGTTGGTGAAGTTCTTTTGTCCTGAACCCTAGCCTTTGAGTGTAAAATGCCTAGATCTCTTTGGATTCACGTAAAGTTTGCCACTTTACGTGATGGATGGCTTGTAGAAGGTTAGATCTATGGTTTAGAGCTTCTGCATGGCTTGGAAAACCTCTGTATGGTTTCGGATCTAGGGGTACTCAGCGAGTCACAAGGGTGTACTCGGCGAGTTGCTTGAAGATAGGCTGGAACTCGACGAGTTGGATGAACAACTCTGCGAGTTGGATGAAGATGGGTAGGAACTCGGCGAGTTGGAAGAACAACTCGGCGAGTTGGTTGCAGATAGCCTTGGACTCGGCGAGTCTGTTCTTGGACTCGGCGAGTCTGGTCGTGAGGTCCTAACTTTTCTTCTGGTTGAGCTGTGAATCAGTGAGTCAAGGGATGATTCGGTGAGTCGAGTGTGAAAGGACTCAGGGTTGTGGAACTCGGCGAGTCTCAGGGTGACTCGGCGAGTTGAGTCGCGGATGGGGGAAGTTTTGTGCATGGGGACTCGGCGAGTCATCGGGTTGACTCGGCGAGTAGAGTCAGTCAGGGGTTGACTTTGACTTTGACTTTGACCAAGGGTTGACCAGTTGATTTCCAGGGGCATTTTGGTAATTGTTGGTTTTTGTTTTGAGTTCAGTGTTTTGGTGTTGGCCAGTGTGGGAGATCGTATCAGTAATCGGAGCAGCTTGGGTTTATCTGTTCAGTTGACAGTTATGAGGTGAGTTATCCTCACTATATCAACAGGGTCTACGGCACCAAGGCCAACCCTTTATTGGATTGAGATCCGGGTATCGTTGTTATGATATTGCTTGTTGTGTTGCATCCTGGTAGTTAGGATGGTATATGTTAGAGACCTGGTTAAGGTCGGTATCCTGGTTAGGATGATGTTATGCTATGCGATCTGCTAGATCGTTTGATTAGATGTGAATTGCTTTATGATTGAATGTTTATGTGCACATGGTTGTTTGAATGGGGTTGGGTTGAGGTGGGTCTTGCTTTGTGCTGTAGGCCAACATACCCAGGGCAGACCGGTTATCCCGAAGGCCCAACGAGCGGTCCGGATAGGCTGTAGGGCCTAAGAGGGCGGACCAGATGTGCCGAGGCTCGGAGAGTGGACCAGGCCGACTGAAGGCCCAGTGCAGGCGGACTAGTCATACTGTAGACTCATGGAGTGGACCAGGTGGATTGAAGGCCCAGTGCAGGCGGACCAATCACATTGTAGACTCGATGTATGTGGTTAAACTCGGAGGGTGGACCAGGTGGACTGAAGGCCGGTGCGGTGGACCAGCCACCCAGTAGACCCGAAGTGCATGGATGTTATGTGTTCTGTTATGTTATGGCATGTTATGCGTGTATGGTATGTGTGGTTGCTATTTTGGGGATATCTCACTAAGATTTCGGGCTTACAGTTGTGGTTTTTTTCAGGTTCTTCAGGAGACCGTGGCAAGGCAAAGGCGTGATCGTATCGCTCCTCATGATTATGTTTTATGATGTGGTTCTGGGAAGACTCTGATAATAATTGTATTGAAAACCTTTTTGTAATAACTTAATGAAACTGGGATGTTTTTGAAAAGTTCAAATTGGTTGGTATTTTATGGTCGTTACACATGGCCCACCAGATTTTAGTATGTAAGAAGTGGTAGGAGTTGATTCTTCCACAATAGATAGTTGGAGGAGGAGAGACGGATTGTGATCAGATGCATGACAATATTCAATGAAAGAACAGAATCAGAAGTATTGGAAGTGGAGGCCATGAGGTTGTAGGCGAGAGACAGAAAGAGAAGGCAAGAGGGTGGGGAGATGAGAAGATAGCGATCAGAAGGGGAAGGATCGTATTAGGCGACTGATACCATGATAGGATAACTCTCGATGCCCAAAAAGAGGCAGAGAGGAAACTTTAAATACATGAAATATTTACAAATACAACCCACAAGGAATTAAGTAAATACATGGGTAAAACTAGGAACTATAGACTCTTCATATGACTAACAAATATATATATATATATATATATATATATATATATATATATATATATATATATATATATATATATATATATATATATATATAGAGAGAGAGAGAGAGAGAGAGAAAGAGAGAGAGAGGTACAAAAAAAACAAATCATGATCCGAAACTGGTATAGGATTTGAAAAACTGATCAGGTCAAAAACCAATTTGAGCTAAACCGTTCCAGTAACTATCCGAATCAACAGTTTGTATAGGTTTGAGATTATTTTTGTTGAACCCATTTTGAGAACCGGTTTGAGAAACTAGTCATTTTTTCTTTTTTACTTTATTCTTTTATAACCAATGACCATATAGATGTTTTAGAGTCGTTTTAACTGCTATTAACTTGTGAATGTATAATTTTTTTTAATTAAACTTTAAATTTATTATACTAGTTTGTGAATTTTATATATTAAATTGTGTATTAATTGTAATAAGTGTTTTAAATTGATAATATGGATGTGAATACTACTTTTTGTGTAATAAAATGTGAATTTAGTCTACTAAGCTGTCATTTTTGTGTTTTAAACCGTGAATTGATTACATTAAACTTTGAATTTTCTTTTTAAACCACGAATTGACTGTATTAAGCTGTGAATTTTCTGTTTGAACTGTAAATTGACTAGATTAAGTTGTGAATTATGTGTATGAAACTATGAAGTTACTTGTATTAAGCTATGAATTTTGTGTATAAACTTTGTATTGACTATATAAAGAGTGTTAAGCTGAAAATATGGTTATGGATGCATATTTTTTGTGTATTAAACTTTGAATTTTGTGTATTAAACTATGACTTTTGTGTTTAAAACTGTGAATTGACTGCATTAAACTGTATATTTTCTTCCTAGACTATGAATTAACTATATTAAGCTGTAAATTTTGTGTATTAAATTATGAGTTGATTGTATAAAGTTGTGAATGAATTGACATTAAGCTGTGATTATTTTATAATTTTTTTGTTTGCTTTTGAAATAATGTAAATTTTATTCACGACTTAATATATTAAATTCACAATTTAAAATATGAATGATTTATGTATAAATTTTTTTGTTAATTTTTTTCTGAATATATTTATTTGTTGTGTTGTATAAGTATATAAGAATACATTAGTTTTAATAATAATTTTGCATTAAATTCAAAATGAGTGAAATAAATGGTTTTATTAGACTGTGAATGCAGTATTTATGTTATTAATGCATGACTTTGTTTACAGATCTAATTTAGAAGAAAATAATGGTTACGATGCTGGTATATTTATTTGTTCTCTCTCTCTCTCTCTCTCTCTCTCTCTATATATATATATATATATATATATATATATATATATATATATATATATATATATATATATATATATATATATATATTGGATGTGTTAGTTTTCAAAAACACTCACAAATCTCTAAAAACTCCAAAATGCCGACAGCGACGCTGGCATGCCCGTATTCCATTCTATATGTTACATATTAAGTGTTTTATGTTTGAAAATCTACTTAATTCATGTTTTTATGTATTTTTCAAAAACAAAAATCTATAAAGTTCGATTTTTTTAGTTTCTGCCGGTTTTTTCCAAACGGGTTCTATCCTATCTGATTTGTGCACCTGTAGCTAGCATACTCTGCCACTCTAGAGTCCAGACATATAGAAGAAAAATATTGGGCTTAACTTTGGACTTTTAGTAGTGGGCCGTTACCTAATGTTTTTCATAATTACATCATTTCAACGACTCCTCGTACCTTTTGACTCCTAGGCCTAAGGCAGTTCGGTATGTTGTGTTTTTTGGATTTCCATCAATATAAAGCTTTGTGGTGTTTATTTCTATTAGAGTTGCACAACAAAACCAGTTATCAGACTTGATTTAAAATCTGAATACAACAAAAACTTGTTTTTGAGATTGGCCCTAAGAAAGCAGTTCTAACATGATCACATTTTGGACACCGGAAACCTAATTATGACCAAATAATTGAAATCGGTTACAAAGACAACTGGAAAAACCTGTAGAGAACCATTGCAACCTTTCTTTTGGTACCCTTTTCAAATTCAAAAACTCTTAACAAAAGAACATAAACAAGAAACAAAATCCAAACATATTTCATGCTCCCTAAACAAAATCACAGTTTATCAACACTTTAAAATCTCTCATTCAACAGCAGAGAACAAAGATAATATGTCTCTTTACAAAACGAAGATACTTAAACTCAACAGTTGAATAACACAAATGCAACTTATTGCATATAGAGCATCTGCCATTTTTGTCCCTCTGTACAACAACCTCAAATCTCCTTCAACCTCCATGGAAGCCGAACCATAAAAAATTCCCCTTTTGCCCTTCTCGGCCAACGAATCCAGCTCCCTTAAAAAGGTAGTTCCACTTTTGACACCCAAGTCTCCAATCATGTCAAATTTTGATAAAAAAATTCATATTTTCTCCCACTCTATTTGTTATACTTCTGAGTCTTCAACTTCAGAGCTCAAAACAAAACTCGGGAATGCCAAGGTTATGTCCCTACAAATATCAAATCATTATGCAAAAGAAGTGATTATTAAGAAACAGTATGGGCGTTTTCGTCATTTTGTCAACTTACTTCAGGTACGGGAGGGTCATGTTTTTTATAAGAGATGGATTTTTTGCTACAAATTGCTTCCATTCATCTTTATCTATCTTTCCATCCCCTTTAATATCTGCATCACTAAATGTTTTATCCACGATCATTTCAATAACCTCTTCCGAAAGCACCAAATCAGATTCATGTAACAGTGCTATTACCATCTCCTTTAGCTGTTTTTTTTTTTTAAATAAAAAAAAAATGAGATTCATCTTCATCATCAAGAATGTAAATAATACAATAATACGGACCTCTTCTCTTTCAATAAAACCAGTATGTCTGAGATCGTATAGCCTGAAAGCAACTGCAAAAAAGAGTTTAATGTCAGATTACACAAAAATCAAAGACCTAAAAATCCGAGATGATTGAGGAGCTCTGAGCTCACATTCGATTTTGTCTTCTATCGGGGCATTTGGATGGAAAACACCTAGTGATCGAACAAATTCTCCACACTCGATAACTCCATTACGTTTCACATCAAATAGATCAAATATCTAGAAAACAAAATTCAACAATTGTTTAGTAAAAAGAAAAAAACTAATTCAAGAAGATTCACAAATCACATACCCTGTCGGCAAAGAGATTCCGCATGTTTCTGTTCCTGAAGAGTGCCAGCTGGAATTCTTCCTGAAGAAGATGTTAACGCTTCGACTATAAGCAAGAAAACTATAATTAAAATTAATCTCAGAATACCTTGTGAATGAGGCCATCATCAATAATGGAGCTGCTCAGCTTCTTGAAAAGCTCATACAACGCCTCGACTTCACTCACAGTGACTGAAATTTTCAAGGTTCAAGGTTAAACAAGGAAAACCCGAACGTTTTAATTAAACTTGGGAAAAGAAGATAGAAAATTAAAGATGATTTGATTCAAGAACTCACATGGGGTTTCTTTAGCAAGAAGAGCGGGATCTTCATACCCAGGGCTATTATGATGCTTAACGCCAGAGGAACAAATGCAACCCATCAAAATCGATGATAAGTTGTTGATAAGATCATGCTAAAGATATAAGCCCTTTTGATCTATCTGCAAACGTGATTTGCAAGTATAACACGTTAATCCAGGGAAACAAGGATGACGTTTCTACTTTATAACAAAAAATATGTAGACTATATAGATTGGATATAAGCCGATGTCTCGTTTATACACCATAAAAAAAATAATAACATTGTGGTGTAAAGTCAAACCAATTTGATGGCGATGTGAAAGATGTGTTAACCAATTAATAACAAAAGAGAAAGCTACCCACAAAATCTTTGCATGTAGACATTCAGCATATATTGGGCCTAACTTGAAGTTATCATAAAACCCCAACTTGTTTAGGTCATTGGGATTTGGGAACACCATATTTGAATATGTTTTGCATCTTCAAATTCTTGAGGATAATCATCATCAAAAGAGTACAAAAACAAAAGACAACTGGAATCCTTTTCAATGAATATACTATAGTAAGGAAGAAAACAAAAGGAAGGTTGTAGGTTTTTGAAAGCACCATCTAATTTATTTTATGGTAATGTGCATAAGCAAACCTAAACTTATGCATAACAACAAATTAAAATATATTAAAATGAAAAGCATTCGTGAATTGACAAGCAGAAAGCTGGTAGTTAGTCGTAGCCATCGAAATCTATAAAAAAAATTATAATCACAGATACTGATCAGAATTGCAACTCTATTGCAGACTTGCATATCAAGTTGGTAATCAGGACATGAGGAGACGAAACGAAACCCTTATTTTGTAACATTTGTATATTATAAAAAAGATATCGATACAATCAAAATATAAAAAGCAGCAAAATAGTCTGTCTTTGAAAGTGATATTTTTAAAATATTAGCTGTAAAAAGTGGATATTTCTGAGAATACCCTATTCGAATTCAACTCGGTAGCTATCATTAAAATGTAAATCGTGAACAGGAATATTTAAAAATGTGGATTTCCTAGGTTTCTGATTGCGAAGAACACACAGAAAATGGAGTTGTAGAGTGTTGATCTTAACGGATTAAACCCTAACTCATAATCGTCGATGTTTCTGAGAATACACAATTTGAATTCAAGTCGGTACCTAAAAGGAGGAAATGTTTCCACAATTTCTCCAAGATGACACAAGGTGCAAATGCAGAGAAAGATGAGAGAGGACGGCTGGCTGACCTGCAGAGGAGATGAGAAGGATGTTGGTGGAAAACTCGAGATCTTTAATGGAGGTGCCGTGTTACTGTTGGTGATGTGTAGATTCATTAAATTAAAGGAAAAAAGGGTAAAGGCAGCCATACAAATCTTGTTGGATTCATGGAGTCTCGTGTCTTTTTCTGCGCATCACTTTCTGACTGCTGACCGACCTTTCTATGCTTAAATACGGGGAGCGGATAAAAAAACAAAATTAGCCAAAAGTTTTATTTACGTTTTACTTAATAGTCAAAAACGAACGTTCAATCAAGAAAGAAAAATAACTTACAATGAAAACAAGTAACAGAAAATTTGTTATTTAGGTCGTTAAATTTTCAATTGAATTGAATAAGGAAACCAGTTTTTTATATTGGTTTTAAAATACCAACGATTACGATTTTGATCGATTAAAATGAAAACGAAAATCGTCATTGTCCTTGACACATCTAAACTAAAAGTCTCATCTAATTATTTTAACCGATGAAAATCGTAATCGCTGTTATTTTAGAACCAAAATAAAAATTTTGTTTGCTTATTGGATATAAATCAAGTTTAGTGACCTAAAGAAAAAATCTTGGATTATTGTTTGTCATTTTCCCCAAAAAAAAAAAAAAATAACCAATGAAACAGTAGTTAATTAAGGAAAAATATGCTTTCTTCAAGAAACCAACGGTTTCCTTAAAATCGGTTTAAATGAACTACCATTCGGAGGCATTGAGTATTGTTTTGGAGCTCGTCTTCTATTTGAAGCCTCGTTAACCCAAAATATAGACTAAATTACACGAATGGTCCATATGGTTTAGGATAATTTGTGTGTTTGGTCCCTAACTTATTTTTTAACTCGGAAGGTCCCTACTATTTGTTTCTGTTACGTGTTTGGTCCCTGTTTTACTTAAAAAACTATTTTCCCTTAATTTTTTAATTTATTTAAATAAACAAACTCCTAACCGCACCTCCCTCACCTTACCTTATCTATCCATAATTTTTCCCGATTTAAATAATAGTCTTTTTAGGTAAGACAGAGACCAAGCGCATAACAAAAACAAACAGTAGGAACCAAACACGTAACAAAAACAAACTGTAAAAACCTTCTAAGTTAAAAAAATAAGTTAAGGACCATACGTACAATTTACCCCAAACCATAAGGACCATTTGTGTAATTTACTCCAAAATATATAAAGTTGAAAATTTTCATTTAAATCATTTTTCATTTTTTGAACCTAGAGAAACAAGGGCGGACGCAGAAATACATAGTAAGTGTTGTTGAGATTAAAGAAGGTGTTGTCGATGCAGGAAAAATAGGTAAAAAACCAAAAAAAAAAAAAATCGAAAAAAAATTCACTACGTGTAGGAAAAGTAGGTGTTACCGGTGCTACACCGGGACACCAAGCAAAACCGTCCCTATAGAGAAACGCTCTCAATGGCGGCTCCGAACAACAACCAGATATTTCTCGTATTCTTCTTTTTTTTCTTTTTTTATTTGATATGAAATTTATTAGCATTTGGTTCTTTTTTTTTTTTGCAAAAAAATAAAATAAAAAATAGAGTAAATTATCAGAATGGTCCATATGCTTTGGGGTAATCTACGTGTTTGGTCCTTAATTTTTTTTTAACCCGAACGGTCACTAAGATGTAATTTTGTTGCATGTTTAGTCTCTGTTAGACATGAAATATCTGTATTATTCTTCTTTATTTATTTTTTGATTTATTTATTGCTTATTGATTAATTATTTTATATATGTATTTATTATTTATTTAAAACATAAAATGAATTAAAATATACCTAAACCTAACCTAAATCGACATCCATTATATACTTTACCCTCTTGTTTTTCCTCCCCTGCATCCAACCTCACCGTCTTTCTGGTCTATTTCTTCCTTCGACTATCAACATCTTCTCATTCTATTTCTTAAACTCATCCGTAAGTTCAAGATGCATCCAAGGTTTTGATTGGAAGAGGGTATTGATACCCATTTAACATTCTTGTAACCCATGTGGTCTTCAAAAAAGCCTCCAGAAACCACGATCTAAGGTTTTGATTTCACGATGGCTGCTTTAGGTCGTCTAGGAATGGTTCGTTGCACCTGAATGAGAAAGAGGAAGGAAGGTTGGCGGTCTGGTGGTTTAGGGGGGTTGGCATTTTGCCGATGATGGGGGGCTAAATGTTCTTTTGAACCACCAACACCGCCCACTAGCAGTTCTCTAAAACTGGAAGACTTGAACCATAAATCAAAACATAATGGAGCCCTTCAATGCCCTTCAACTTCGATGACAATCACCACATTCTCTCATCTACCTTAAGATCTATCGGGAATGTAATTTTTGAATTGATTCTAGTTTTTCTTTCTAATTTAAAGTTCTCGTTTGAATTCATAGTTTTGATTTTGGGATTTGGTTTCTCATTTGAATGGATTTCTGGTATCGAGCTTCATCTGGATTTCTTTTGTATTTTTTTCCAGTGGGAGGGATTGTGGTAATTTAGTCTAGTATAAAGGTGGCGGTGATTTTCAATGACATAGTGGTGGTAGTTTACTCTCGGAAAGAGAAACCAGATAGATGGGAATGATAATACATTTAAAACTAAATAAATTAATAAACTAACAATAATAAATAATAAAAATAAAAGGAAATACATTTAAAAATAAATAAATTAGAAAAAAAGTTAGTAAAGGTAATACAATCATTTCATGCTTGACATAGACTAAATGTGCAACAAAATTACATTTTACGGACCGTTTGAGTTAAAAAAAATAAAGACCAAACGCGTAGATTACCCCACGCAACGGGGAGCATTTGAGTAAATTACTCTAAAAAAATAGAAAAATACGAAAACCTTAGGTGTGGTATGTCACATATGGTGTACAAGTTGTTAATGCATAAATTATGCATTAGGAGTTTGTACACCGTAAGTAGCATAAAGTACCTATGGTTTATGTATTTTTTTTGTTTCTAACTTGAATAGTGATATAGTTGTATATAAAGGTAGGTTATTTGGGTTGATTTCATAGTTTGATCGAAAAAATAATTGAAAAGCAATAAAGAAACAATAGTTATTCGAAAACAACATTACTTTTTAGAAGGAAACAATAGTTTTTGAGCGTCACCTATGGTTTTGTTCTTCGTGGGAGGAAACTGTATTTTACTAGAGAGCATACCGTAGGTGATTAAATCACATACGATTTCATCTACAAAAATGATTTTTTTTATATTCAACCACCAAACAATTGACCATTGACCATTCACTGAAATAGTAGGCGAATTAGATGGTCTACGATTTCCTTGGTTATTTTTGCCTAATTACAATATTTTGGCTATTAAGTGAAAAGTAATTAAAGCGTTTGACTAGTTTGTCGTTTTCTCTTTTTATAACGGAAACGCCTTAACTTTAGTTTTTCGTCGCTTAGTACATATTTAGAATTTGGCTATCAATTAATTTAATCGGATTTTAGTTTCAAGATTAGTCGATCCCCGCCGCTATTCAGAAAAATAACCATTTTGTCATATTTTTGAATAAAATTCAAAAAAGGTTTATGTCATATTATACCAACTAATTATTTAGTATCTTTTATTTGATCTCTTTAGTCATTTCAATGTCTACCACAGGGAAAATCAACTATTAATGTTTAAATGGTATCATTAAGATACGATATATCAAGTGTTTATCATTTTGGATGTTGATTGACATGATTTGTCTATGTAGAACCTATATAGTGATACACATGTCATGTTAGTCAAATTTTAATGTACGGAAATGATAACTAATGAAATTACCTCGAATTTTGTGAAAGACATCCAAGTGAGATACCAAGTAAAAACCCACCGGGCTCCAAGTATGAACTTTTGGCCAAAGTGTTGAACCTCTAAGCTCGGTCGACCCCACGCTAAGAAGAAAGCCTGATATGTTACCCTATAATCATGGGCGGAGATAGTAAGGGGTTGTCGGATGCTCCCCCTCAATCTCTTTTAAAAGTCCAAACAATCGTATACAGGTGTATGTATAATTTGAAGCCACATAGGTTTTCTGTGATAAAAAGCCCCTACCAATCTTTATTAAAAATTCAATTAATATATAGAAAAGTAATAGGGTTATGATTATGAGTAAACTTGGGCCGACAATTAAAGGGATAATGACTTGAAAGGGTAACGAACTTTCGACTTTGTTCACATTTAGTCACTAAACTTTTTTTCGTTATATATTTGCCATTGAACTATTGAAACTGTTCACATTTTACCCTTATGACCGGCTATTACCGGTCATAAAGGTAAAATGTTAACAGTTTCAATAGTTTAGTGGCAAATAAATAACGAAAAAAAGTTTAGTGACTAAATGTGAACAAAATCGAAAGTTCGTTTCCCTCTAAAAAGTTCAATGGCTAAATGTGAACAAACTTCCTATTGTATTATGTTTTAGCAAATTATTTATTTTTGTTTAATTGTAGCAACATTTGTTGATGAAGAAATCTATGAAATAAAAAAACTAAATGTAACATCCGGATTTCCAGGTATCATAATTTAAGTATTTTTCTTTTGAGTTAAGAAGAGAGACTCGACGAGTTGACGCCTCAACTCGTCGAGTAAGGTCGCGACTGATGACTCGGATTAATGAATGGACTCGTCGACTCGGTGAGGCAACTCGACGAGTCCGCGCTGTTGGCAGAAACCCTAAATCTTTGGGCCCGAGCCATATTTAAAGGCATTTATGGCCTTCAATTGCGACTACCTTTCCCATAAGTGAGAACCCTATCGAGCTTGAGTGTGTAGAGTGAGAGGAAGAGCTATCTTGAGCTTTTTGGTGTGATTTTGCAAGAAAGGAGAAGAGTTCCAACAAGAGGGACCAAGGAAGGTTATTGTTCTGAGTTATTCAAGCAAGGAGCTTCATTCTGAGGTACAAAAATAAACCCCATTCCTTCCCTATTATGTAGATTCCATTTTGGGGTTAGGGCTTGAATCACTTCATCTTTGGGGTTTTGAATGCCTCAAACCCCTCTTGCAAGTTTGTGTTATAGATATGGACCCTTCTAGGTCCAGAGAGACGAGAATATGAAGCTTTAGTAGAGTAAACCTTGGGGTTTGAAGTTAGGAATCTGGACCCTTCTAGGTCCAGAGAGCCAAGAATATGAAGCTTTAGTAGAGTAAACCTTCGGGTTTGAAGTTAGGAAGCATTTATGGGATTTTTATGGTATATATAGTTACTTTCATCTTACACATAGATATGAAGTATTTTATATAAATTACGTGCTATGTGTGCATATTATTTAAATACTTGTTGTCTATGCTGGATGAACGATTTTATACATGTTTTAAAAGATTTAAACGGTATATTTATTTTATATCTACAAATATGTTACGGATGAAATATGGGTAGATAAAATAGTTTGTATGTGATGAAATAAAATGATGAGAGATAGGTGATGATAGAAAGGTAAATAGATAATGATGAATAGGTGATGTAGGATGAAAGGAGATACCATAACCTTAACCGGTAATGTGGCGATGTAGTCATCTACCAGAGTATAGATGGCGACCACGGATTATTCTAGACAACCCAGTAGAAACACCAGCAGGCCCATCACATGTAGGTGATGAATTACGAATTCAGGCGATGTTGTAACTACGTATTCATGCGATGATACTCTAACCCCTTACTATGAATTACGAGTTCAGACGATGTTGTAACTACGTATTCATGGGATGTCACAAATTTCGCATGCCAAACCAATGGTCATAATTCACATCAGTGAGAATGGTTCATTTTTTTTGTAAAACCAAAATCAGATTGGAAATTTTGATTTTTTATTTTGGAAAATGTCAACCCATTGGTTTTTTATTTCGGTTACGGTTTTTTGTTTTTTTGTTTTTAAATATATTTTCAGGGTTTTTTTTTTTTTTAAGTTCATAGATTTCTTCATCAACACATGTTGATACAATTCAACAAAAATAAATAATTTGCTAAAACATAATACAAGTGGAAGTTTTTTCACATTTAGTCATTGAACTTTTTAGAGGGAAACGAACTTTCGATTTTGTTCATATTTAGTCACTAAACTTTTTTTTCGTTATCTATTTGCCACTAAACTATTGAAATTGTTCACAATTTACCTTTATGACCGGTAACAACCGGTCATAAGGGTAAAATGTGAACAGTTTCAATAGTTCAATGGCAAATAGATAATGAAAAAAAGTTTAGTGACTAAATGTGAAAAAAGTCGAAAGTTCGTTACCCTTTCAAGTCATTATCCCACAATTAAAATCCCATAGACTTCAATACTTCACCCATATTTTAGTTATCGATTTACCTCCATTTACTTTAATTCGTTTAATATAATTAGTTTCATTATGGGTTCTTTTAACTGCCGATTAACCAATATAGTATATAACTCTTATATATATATATATATATATATATATATATATATATATATATATATATATATATATATATATATATATAAATAAGATTTTGTTTACACTAGCGTCCAAGACCTTTTTCGGACACAATAAAAGCCCCCGTTATCCTTAAATCCTAGCTCCATCCCTGCTTTTAACCTGACATCAAACTTTATTAGCCGGAGTCAAGCAAAAGCTAATAATCTAGTTAATTGACATGATCGATCCATTGTTTAGTCTAATCATTCGTACTTGACCTATAACTAGGAAACGGACGCCAAACCGTTACCTCATAAACAACACATGTATAAAAGGAAGAGCCTGATGGACAAGCTACACACACTAAGATTTCATTTATATATGCTTTATTCTTACTCTTTCTACAGGATAAATATTAACTTGATTGTCGGAAAAATCTCGGGGAAACCCAAGATTCAACTAACAATCTTTTATTGCAGCCAGGTATAAAGGTTAAACTAGCCTACTTGTTCATATCTACAAGACGAAAAGATACTTGGGTGCAACATTTGGCATCATCCGTAGGATCTATTACGACTAGCCATGAATGAATCTATAGTGACTCCAGTCGAACATAGTCCCATTCGATAGATGCAAACCATGGAAATTGGAAGTATAAAACCAGTCACAAATTCTAGTACAGGTGAAACTAGTTACATGGAGAAAGAAAAGTAAGAATTCGAGTAGTTCCAAAAGTATCTACACAGGAAGGAAGAAAAGAAAGTGATGAAAGAAGCGATGAAGTAACTTGTGTCTATGCATACGACGGACACAAATACCTCCCAAGAAAACATAGTTGAAAAAGAGCCCGTCGTGCAATGTGAGCTAGCAGAGAAGCTGTTGGAAGAAGGAAACTACATTTGGATTGTTAGTCGTACTAAACCTAGGTAATAAGGAGAAACAACCTTGATAATAGGATTGATGGGGAGGGATGAAAATACAAAGACTTCATGAGTGTCAAACCACCAAGTCTTTCTGGAAGCCCAACACCAATATACATTTTGGACTTGATCTCTAAGATGGAACTGATGTTTAAGAGTTATGACTACAGCGATCGACAGAAGCCACAAAATGGTGGGAGTCCCACGACGTGGCCAAGACTAGAGTTTTCGTGGGCTTTAAGCTAGCGCCACAACATGGACGTTGTTTTATGACAAACCCTAATCTGAGGTTTGATCCCTATTTAAGGGAATGTGATTGATACAGTTGCCCACCCTCAACCTCATTAACTCTCCCTCAGCCTCCAAAAGGAAACCCTATCCTCCATTGCTAACCTTTGAGTTCTTGCATATTTTGGTGGTATTTTTAAGAAGAAGAAGAAGGCATCTTTGAGCTTGGTTCCAACAAGAGAATATTCTCACCAACCTTGAGCATATTTCTAGACCATTTTAAGTCCCCAAAATCCAACATTTATGTTAGTTATCTTTAGATCTAGACCTTTTGTCGCTAAATTTTCTTGGTGTGACAATTTGTATGGTTGAATCTCATAAAGTTGGAAAATTTATGGATCTATGTGATCATTCTAGAGTTATATGTTCCAGATCTAAGGATCTATGTAGTTTTTGGTTCCATTCTCAAGTTTAAGCCTTTATTATCATGTTTTTGACCTAAAATGGAAGGGACACGCATTGAACATGCATGTCCATAAAGCTATCATTTTTAGAGCTTATTTGGATTATGCACGTCTGGACCGCCTCATAGGGCCTACATCCTATCCAGACCGCTCGCTGGGCCTTCGGCCTAACTGAACCCTTTGCAGGACCTTCAGTATATCCGGACTGCCCTGGGTATGTTGGCCTTCAGCACAAAGAAAGACTGCCTCAACCCAAACCCCAATCAACAAACATGTGCACATATCAAACATATCATATATATTATACGCTAGCATACATAATAGTCAAACCGATCTAACCGATCACTAATCATAGCAACATCCTATTACCAGGATACAAACCTAACACGTCACTAATATAGCATATCACCATCCTAACTACCAGGATTTAAATCAATAAGCATATCATGAAATAAACCCATATACAATCCGAAGGGCCGGAATTGGTGCCTTAGAACCTGTTGATATAGTAAGAATAACTCACCTCACAACAGACGCGCTGAGGAAATAAGCTCAACTCTCGGATCACCATCACAAACTCCACCACCTATGTTCACCATAGAATGATATCCATAAATTTCCAATTCTCCCAAAGTGCCCCAGAAGTCAACTGGTCAACCCTAGGTCAACGTCAAAGTCAACGGTTAAGTTCAACAGTCCATGTTGACATGACTCGTCGAGTGTAGTTCACCGACTCGTTGAGTCCTTCCAGAACTCGAGTAGTCGCGAAATCCCCCATTGACTTGTCGAGTTTCCCTGCAACTCGCCGGGTTCGATGTCTAAAAGTCAGGGAAACCCTAGCTGACTCGCCGAGTCCATGCAAAAGTCCTTGCATGACAATCTTCATCGGACTCGCCGAGTTGACCATGCAACTCGCCGAGCCCCTTTAGACCTTTCTGTTGGGTTTTGAGCATTCTAACACTTCCTAAGTGTACATGCAACCCTAAATACCTTGGATCTATGTTTTCTCTATTATACATGCAAATAAGAACTTCCAAGGTATTATCCTAATCTAGCATATAAAACAATGGATATAGTAGGATAGAATACATACCTTTTTGGTGTAGTAAGTCTTCATGAAGCTTGAGTGCTTAGTGCCCCAAGTATGACACCTCAAATGGAATCACAATCATCAAAACACTTGGAATGACTTGAGAGAATTCTACACTCATCAAAATCGGCTAGCCCTTTCTTCACTATCTCTAGTGGCCGATTTTTCCTCAATAATAAGATGCTTATATAGTTACACAATTAGGGTAAACTCTTAATTGTCATGGCTTTCCATTTCCTTGGATCCATGGGTACAAATACACCATGGAGCATCCATGGACCATCCTATGGGTTTTAGCCCAACTTGATTATCCATGGAGCATTAGCCCACTATACAAGTATGGATGATTTACACAATCAACCCATATATTTAATTAGTCTTCTTTTGATCACTTAATTAATCCTAGATTAATTCTTGATCAATACTAATTAAATAATCTTATTATTCTTATTATTAATATACTAGAACTTATAATATATTAATAACCATAAGTGTCTTATTTCTCTCATTCAAGTGCATGATGGTATGCAACCCAAATGGACCATGCCGGGTCGGGTCAAGTCTTACCAAATATAGTTATGGACTTAGACATTAATCCAACAGTCTCCCACTTGGATAAGTCTAAAACTATTATTGCGTATGACTTCAGGAACCAACCGGCAATCGTAGCTCTCAAAAGCTTCTGTCGAACTCTGACCTTGTAGATGAACTCTGACCTTTGTCAGTGACTTGTCCATTAGATAAGGGATCATATATTCCTCCATTCTAGATATCATATGGACTGAGACATGGATTATAATCATTCTCTCTGTCCATTTGTTGTTTCCCGATTTCCGATTTATGACAACTGACTAATTGAACAAATCAAATCAGTCCTGGCCCGGCCGAGCACTTCCATTTGTCATCATCAAATCATCGAGGGGCCCACGGATATCGCTTTTATCCCGAAGGTAAAAGGAACGGATAAACTTCGACTCATATGGCTTGTTCTACTACTTGTTGAATCATACACAAAGGCACGTTTTATAGCACAGAGTTACCAAATGCGGTTTCGTGCAATCAATGTACTATCAACTCATAGTAACAACTCATATCTCTAGGTTTGAAGAATATAAGATATTATCGTCTCATGATCACTCGTGATAAAATCCATGAAGTGATTCCAATGAGCGCGGGTTGAATCCAATACTCAGAACTTATGAGCACTCATGATTGTTGTAGCCTTGTCCAACACCTTAGACCTCTACAACCCATCATGACAGTCTTAATTCATATCTACTTCCAAAATATGACCGACTGTGGATGGTTTGAATAACTTAGTCATTCCGGAAGAATAACCCAGTTTATTCGGGAAGTCAAAACATGCAAAGTGAAACACAATAATAATTGAATCCAATATGGTATCAACCCTTTGAACATAAATAAAACACCTTTTATTTATCACCATATGATTACACATTATTCATTGTACACTGTTTCAGCTATCAACTTTATTCTTGAATTTAAAACAATAGTTGTCCCATGCTCCAAGCATGTACACTATGTTTTCTTAAACACTAGTCATGCCACACACCAAGTATGCATACTATGTTTGTCTATGATCTTTACTTTGTGAACTAGATCAATTGAACATAACTTCAATGATTCTCTTTTCACACTCCCAAATCCTTACTGCAAATGCGAGAATTCCAAATTCATGCCATTTACAGAAATCTGTTAGATTCTAAACTTATATGCATTGATCCTCTTGTAACGATTATGCACAAAGTCAGAAAGACTTGACAACAATCATTACAGAGTATTCCAAAGGAGATCAGCTCCTTGGAAACATCCTTCTTGCATTAAGTTTCCTAATCTTAAACAGATTGAAAATTCTAACTTTGAAACATTTCCAGATTCCATTTTGACTATCACTTCTGAACAAGAGTTGCCTCCTTACAGACTATGTCAATATGGTCCTTCCAGAATTATCACTATACTTCCAATTGTCCTTGAGCAACCAATCTTTGGTAAACCTTAGATTGTCCTCGACAATTGTTTAATCCTTTTAGTCATATCCAGTTCTAAACCTTTTCCCTTCTTAATGCCCCAGGCATTTGGAAAATTTTAGAACGGATGATTATAGCACATGTAATCAATCCTATATCTGAAGCATATGGGACACGATTCATGATGTCTCACATAAAGACTAAACCAGTCTTTTGCTATAACATTTCCATTTCAATTTGCCAAGTTCTCATAATTCAGATTATGAAAAGGGATGCCGTAATCATAATCGAATTTTAGAACGCAAATAATGGACCCGTATACAGAATTTCCTTATGTTGAGCCATTCCAACATGAAATTCATATATATCCTTGACTAAATGATTAAAACCTCACAATCTAAGCTTATAGATTTGAGATGAAGTATAATTTCCTCTCCCTTAATTATAGCAAAACAACTTTTTCCCAATTGAGACTTTTGTTTTCTATAATTAACATTGCTAACTTGCAATACTTATCATAATTATCATTGCTCCCACTAAGATGATGATTATTAGCATAACACTTATGCTCCCACTAGCTTTGACATGTTCTCAGAAATCAGCTGGACTTCTAGAAATCAATACTTCATTGACTTTCTTACCAAAGTTCAGATTTCTGATACTAGATTGTTTTGATAAGTCTTTATCAAAATCATACACCTTCCCTTAGATAGCACACTTGTGTATCTAAACAATTATGAAGAGGGATGCCGTAATCATAATGTTTAGACCTTTTTTGCCACTTCTCACAAGTCCAGGTTAGTGTGCCGGTTAACCACACGCGCTCCACTAACGACTTTGAGAATGCAAATATCACAATTGCTATCTAGCTAAAATCTACTTAGTGAAAGTGTTTCCTCACCATCATTTTCATGAATCGGAGAGAAACCTTATGACACTTAGATTTACTGGTGTATGTGTTCTTATCCATGTGAATTGTCAAAATCATAGACACAAGACAAGGATAATGACAAATCCAAACTCATATGGACTGAACTCAATCTTAATTTCTTGCTACCTGGCAGCTCAAGGGCCTGCCATTGCTTCCAAGTTGTTATGCAACTAATTGAGAACTCTAAGAACTCATATGCAAAGCCAACTTTAACTGGAATGGGCACAGAATAAGTCAACACGATAGGTTATAAACCTCAAGTCGTGTGCTAGTGAAGAACTTCAGGTTTTATTCTTGATTAGTTCTTGAGACTTTCAAGACCTTTAAGACTCCCACTGTCCTCTTGACCTATAAGACTCCCTTGTCAAATATCCAAGAGATAGTGCGGATTCTAATCAAGACAAACACTTCACACAATTGGCCTAAGTTGGTCTTTGTTTTATCCAAAACATCACAACTTACCAATTTCAAATGTACAAGAGTAGAAAACTTTTACTCTTACATTTGACAAGTGTTTTAAACCTTCTTTAAGACATGTCACTCAAATGACAATCTTGGAGTATGACTCTAAGACTTGTATTGGAACGAAGTATGACTCATCTTCTTGATTTAACCATTTCAACAATTCAAGTTCCTCTTCTTAGTCATAAGAATGCACTAAGATTTCCTTAGAGAACTAATTTTGATATGGTTTCTTAATCATTAAGATGATCTCAAAACTGATACTAAAGTACTCTCCCATCTTTTCAGATATGAGAAACTTTTATCCTTCTGCCTAATTTGATTCTTCTTAACGATCTTTAGTGGTGGACTTAATCAGTGCACAAGAATGTGTACTCGATCCCTAAGTCCTTTACTTGACTCACACATCCATGTGAACAAGTAATTAGTCTTAATTTTCCAAAACTTGAAAGTTCTCATTCATCATGCTATACAACTTGCATGATTCCAAGTTCCGGTCCAATTGAACCTTGGATGATGAGAATCTTTCCTTATTTGGTAAATTTAGACATTACCACAAATGAAAGAATCAATTTCATATTTCCACTCTTGCTCTTAACGGAATTATATAAGCAACAATTTTTCCTCAAATGCCATTGTAAGGATATTTTTAAAATAAATAAAATCAAAAAATTTTCTTTTATTTTAAAACTTTGCGGAAAAACTATCCTTACAATCCATATGAAAACTTGTTGTTATCTATTCCTAAGCAATATCTCATAACTCCTAAGAAGTAGCTCAAGAATCCGATTTTTCAAACTATGCGATAGAAATCCATCTATGCGATCAGATTCAGCATATTCTTCCTTTAAGTTTCTTCACATTCCTTTGATTCTTAAACCATCACCATGCGACCTGGTCACATCATGTATCAAGAATCTCAGAATAGAAACATAACAGAGTTAGATAGTGGATTTTACCTGAAGTAGAGTCAAACTTATTGACTTTAACATCCTTAGGTAAATTTGGCAGCTTCGCAAATATCCAATGTCATCATTGTCAATGTCCATAAAGTTTTAGGAAGTTGATCTTAGCAAATAGATAAGATCATTAAGGGTCTTGTCATAGTCTGTTTCATAGGTGTCCCAAAGGAACTCACTATGTGACTTAGAAAGTGATTGAACCACCAACTTTCTCAAGACTTTGACACCCAACTCTCCCGGCTTGTCAATATGTGACTACATCTCCAAGATGTGACCACACCTAGACCTTGCCTTGCCTAATAGGGCCTGAGTGACCTTAAACTTTTCAAGAACTTGTGGGTTAGGGAGAATAATTTGAAGAGGTGAAGAAGTATGATATCCATGGGACATCATCTTCATTAGGAAACCTTGTTTCAAGAGATTTGGGAAGATCATAGGTGTCTAAACCAGACATCTTTTGGGAGATATTCAAGATAGTTGATTTAAAGTCCTTAATATGACACCCAATATGAAATATTAAGGCTAGGACCCAACAAACTATTTTATAACTTAGAAGAGGTATGCCGTAATCCAAGCTATAGAATATTTGAAGGTAGGTGAATGACGATTCACCAATTTCCACCAAGATAAACGAAATGTATAATTAGGTTTTAATTGGTTTTGAAACTCCTAGATCTTTGAGATTCATTGAACTTTTCAAAGGCATGTTTCAATCTCGAGTGTGCCCTTCAGGTTTTGTGACTGGGATGCCGAGGATCACAAAACAAGGTGTGAAGTAACCATGCAAATCACTTGGTACCCTTAATAAATTACCCCTCAATCGATGTGCCGGTTAACCACACACGCTCCATCGATACTATGATAAATATTAAGTCACCCTTTACCTACCTTGTTAAGTCCAAGTTAGTGTGCCGGTTAACCACACACGCTCCACTAACGACTTAGACAAAGTGTAAAGTGTAATTTCATGGATTAGCACCTTATTCACATTTTTCCTAAGTAACTAAGATTGGGTATTATTAAAAGTTTAGTTACTTAGTATTTTCATTAATACTTTTAATGAAGGGAGAATTATAGTCCTGTCAAACCCGTTCGGCTAACGACCCTCCACCGGTCAAGCAAGCGGTGGGTGAGAGTGGACACCCATTAAGTTGCCATTTTATAGGCAACAACCTTATACCCACCTTATAGACCGGCTTCGTGAATGAGGCGTACTAGCGGTAAGACTGACTTTACTCTTATACATATATATATATTATTAACTTATAATATTATAAAGTATAAGGGTTGAATTTTAACTTTTAAAATTCTAAGGGCTAACTTGGAATTAAAGTATTCATTAGAGAAAACTTTACAAATTCCAAAACTTGAGGGCAAGTTTTGAAACTATTCAAAACTAATTAATTCCATAACTTATGTGTTTAAAGTAGTTTTAATCCAAAAACTCTTCAAGTTCCATAACTTGAGGACAAGTTATGGAAGACTTTAAACTAATAAAAGAATTAACTTTTCTTTATTTTATAACTTATGGAATTAATTAAGGTTACACCTTTTTTTATTTTATTTTTATTTTATTAAATGAAGAGACTCTTGGTCCTCCATAACTTGAGGACAAGTTATGGAGTCATAAAACCATTTAATTAGAACTAGACTCTTCATTTTGTAACCTTTGCCAATTTTTATGAGTTTTATGATTCTTAAATGTGACTTTTCATATAACTTGAGGACAAGTTACAAAAACACATTTTAGAATCAATTCTTAGATTAATTTGGATTAAAACCAACTATCACATAATTTTCATCATTAATCCAAATTCACTCATAAAACAATATAACACAAAAAACTTTTGGTGATCCATAACTTATTCTTAAGTTATGTAATCCTTTAAAACATTAACACCAAATTTTGTAACTCCAACAAAACTTTGAATCAATTTTTTTTTTTAAAACCTTTTCAAATCCATAACTTATGGAGGTTTCAAAAAAAAATAAAACTTTTTAGATCAAACTTTTAAAACTAATAAAATAATCATATTATTTTATCTTTTATTAAATTTGACCTAATTCAACTCATAAAGCAAATTATTCAAATTTTACAAATAATTAGTTTTTCACAAGAACAAGTAATTATTTTAAAATTTGACAAACTTCATGTTTTTTTTTTCCAACTTTGAAAATAAAATATTTGCATCAATATAACAGAAAACAACCCGTGGCTCTGATACCACTGTTGGGTTTTGAGCATTCTAACACTTCCTAAGTGTACATGCAACCCTAAATACCTTGGATCTATGTTTTCTCTATTATACATGCAAATAAGAACTTCCAAGGTATTATCCTAATCTAGCATATAAAACAATGGATATAGTAGGATAGAATACATACCTTTTTGGTGTAGTAAGTCTTCATGAAGCTTGAGTGCTTAGTGCCCCAAGTATGACACCTCAAATGGAATCACAATCATCAAAACACTTGGAATGACTTGAGAGAATTCTACACTCATCAAAATCGGCTAGCCCTTTCTTCACTATCTCTAGTGGCCGATTTTTCCTCAATAATAAGATGCTTATATAGTTACACAATTAGGGTAAACTCTTAATTGTCATGGCTTTCCATTTCCTTGGATCCATGGGTACAAATACACCATGGAGCATCCATGGACCATCCTATGGGTTTTAGCCCAACTTGATTATCCATGGAGCATTAGCCCACTATACAAGTATGGATGATTTACACAATCAACCCATATATTTAATTAGTCTTCTTTTGATCACTTAATTAATCCTAGATTAATTCTTGATCAATACTAATTAAATAATCTTATTATTCTTATTATTAATATACTAGAACTTATAATATATTAATAACCATAAGTGTCTTATTTCTCTCATTCAAGTGCATGATGGTATGCAACCCAAATGGACCATGCCGGGTCGGGTCAAGTCTTACCAAATATAGTTATGGACTTAGACATTAATCCAACACTTTCTTCATTCAGATGTTTTGTGAGCCATTCCAAGGCTCCATATTGCAGATCAAGCTTCCCCGGTCATGTTTATCACGTAAAGCTGCAAACTTTACATGCATGCAAGGCTCTAAAGACTTATAATATCAATTCCAAGCTTGAAATGGGGTTGAACTCATAAGGAAGGGCTCATACTTGCTAAAGTTGGAGATTTTATGGACTTAAAGACCAAGGTGAGCTAAGATCTGGAGTTACAACTTCAGATCCTAGCTCATACTCAAGAAAGGTTACATAATATGCTAGAAAAAGCCCTAATCCGCAACAAAATGAGATCTCGAAGGAAAGAAGGTCAAGGTAACGACTTAATACCTTCAAATGATGCTAAGCTGAGGTAGATTTCAGATCCACACACGTTCCTTGCTTCTAGCTACTTGATCTTCAAGCTCCTCTTACTAAGATCCACCTCCCAAAGCCTAAATCACACAAAATTAGAGCACACACACGGATTAGGGTTTTCTGAACTCTCAAGAGGCTGTAAGGGAGGCTAAAGGGGCCAATGATCCTTTAAATAGGGTGCAAAACCCCAGAAATTAGGGTTTCATCTTCCAGCTCCTACTTGTCAAGTCCTTTCTTGGACTCGGCGAGTAGGTCACTTAAACACGTGGCCCAATCCGCTTCTACTCGACGAGTCAGGGCATCCAACTGGTCGAGTAGACCTTGCAAATTATGAAAATTAAAGCCATAAAATTAATACCTAAATGTCGGGGCAATAGGGCCACGCCTAGTCATCTACAATAGTTAAATAATTAACACAAGACAGTAACATTACTCATAAATAATACTCCTTTATTTAATCATCAAATGTTAATTACATTTATCTATTACATGTTTCTACTACTATCTAATCTATGCTAATATCATCCTTCAGCCCAATATTCCTAGCATGTTGCAAGTGCTTAACCCTACTCAGTCCCTTCGTAAGCGGATCTGCTGGGTTATCTTCTGATGATATCCTCTTCACTACGAGTTTTCCTTCTTCTACACGATGTCTAATAAAGTGATATTTTCTGTCGATATGTCAAGATCTACCATGATCCCTCGGTTCCTTGGTAAAGGCAACCGCTCCTTCATTATCACATAAAATTTCCGTGGGCTCTTTTATGACAGGTACAACTCCAAGATCACCGATGAAGTTATTCAACCATATTGCCTCCTTCGATGCTTCGCTCGCTGTAATGTACTCTGATTCGCACGTTGAATCAGCTACAGTTTCCTGCTTGGAACTTTTCCAAGTTACTGCTCGTCCATTTAGGGTAAAGACCCAGCCCGACTGCGAACGGTAGTTGTCCCTGTCGGTCTGAAAGCTGGCGTCACTATACCCTCGCATCTTCAAGTCATCACTCCCTCCGAGGACTAAGAACCATTCCTTTGTCCTCCGAAGGTACATAAGGATATTATTCACCGCAATCCAATGGCTCTGCCAGGGTTCCCTTGATATCTGCTAACCATGCTCAAAGCAAAGGCTACATCAGGGCGAGTACAAGTCATAGCATACATGATTGAGCCAACTTCGGAAGCGTATGGTACTCGGCTCATTTCTGCTATTTCAGCTTCAGTACTCGGACTTTGAGTCTTACTCAACTTGGCATTACTTTGTATCGGTAATTCTCCCTTCTTCGAGTTTTCCATACTAAAACGTTTTAGTACCTTCTCTAAGTAAGTGTTCTGACTAAGTCCTATTAGTCTCTTACTTCTTTCTCTCACTATCCTTGTTCCCAAAACATAAGAAGCCTCTCCGAGGTCCTTCATAGCGAAGCACTTCCCGAGCCAGGACTTAACCTCCTGCAGAGTCGGGACGTCGTTTCCTATGAGTAATATGTCATCGACATATAGAACGAGGAAGCTTACTACACTCCCACTCGCTTTGACATATACACACGATTCATCTTCGCTTCGTACAAATCCAAACTCTTTGACTTTCTCATCGAAGCAAAGATTCCATCTGCGAGATGATTGCTTAAGTCCATAAATGGACTTCTCAAGCTTACACACTATATTCAGATGCTTCGGATCCACAAACCCCTCTGGCTGAGCCATGTAAACATCCTCAGCCAACTTTCCGTTAAGGAAAGCGGTCTTGACATCCATTTTCCAAATCTCATAATCATGAAATGCGGCAATAGCTAGCATTACTCTAATAGACTTTATCTTCGCAACCGGTGAGAAGGTCTCATCATAGTCAACTCCGGGAGTTTGAGTAAAGCCCTTCGCAACCAATCGCGCCTTATACATGTGTACGTTTCCATCCACGTCGGTCTGCTTCTTGAAGATCCATTTGCACCCAACGGTCTTACGTTCGGGCACGTTATCAACCAAATTCCAAACTTGGTTATCATACATGGATTGGATCTCGCTATCCATTGCCTCTTTCCATCTTGCAGACTCCGGGACTGCCATGGCTTCCTTATAGCTATTAGGTTCATCAAGGTTTATTAGTGTACCATCACTAATATACGTGTCCCCTTCGGTAGTAATATGAAAACCATAAAACTGGGGTTGAACTCTAACTCTTTCGGAATATCTAAGAGGTAAGGATTTCTCAATCGGTTCAACCGGAGTTTCCTCCTCGGGTTGAGTGCCAGCGGTAGAGGTTCCTTCATCTATCGATTCATGAATCTCTTCAAGCTCGATTTGCCTCCCACTGTCTCCTTGGCTTATGAGTTCTCGCTCTCGGAAAACTCCTATCCTCGCAACAAAGACAACATTGTCCTTCGGTCTATAGAAGAGATATCCAAAGGATTTCTGCGGGTAGCCGATGAAAATACATTGCTCACTACGAGGTTCGAGCTTGTCGTGAGTATCTCGTCTTATGAAAGCCTCGCAACCCCAAACCTTGATATGTGCCAACGAGGGAGCTTTCCCTGTCCACATCTCGTGAGGTGTTTTGGCAACCTTTTTAGTAGGGACTCGGTTAAGGATATGGGCGGCAGTCTCTAAGGCATACCCCCAAAAACAGATTGATAGTGAAGCACGACTCATCATAGAGCGAACCATGTCTAACAAGGTTCGATTACGCCTTTCTGCCACACTATTCAACTGCGGTGTCCTAGATGGCGTCAATTGTGAAACTATTCCACACTCCTTGAGATAATCGTGGAACTCAAGACTTAGGTACTCTCCTCCTTAATCGGATCGAAGCATCTTAATTTTCCCGCCCAATTGATTCTCCACTTCATTCTTGAACTCTTTGAACTTTTCAAAAGTTTCTGACTTTTGCTTGATTAAGTAGATATACCCATATCTACTATAGTCATCGGTAAAAGTCACATAGAAGCGGTTCCCATCCTTCGTGGTTGATCTAAACGGTCCACATACATCGGTATGTATTAGGTCCAATAGACCCTCACCCATTTCACACGTACTTGTGAAGGGTGACTTAGTCATCTTTCCAAGTAAACAAGACTCGTATGTGTCATATTCCCTAAGGTCGAATGACTCCAACACTCCATCCAAGACGACAATTCCATAAGGATGCTTTATCCATACTATTGGAAGAATATATGTTCAAAACATCATTTCCTAAGTTATCAACAATCATAACAGTTTCATAAATTCCATTACACGGTATTGCTTCAAAATAAAAGACACCATTTAGATAAGCCAAAATAGAACCATTCTCATTATTAAAAGAAAATCTAAAACCTTGTCTAAACAAACCATGAAATGAAATGATGTTTCTAGCCATTTCTGGCGAATAGCAACAATTGTTCAAATCTAAAGATAAACCATTCCTAAGCACTAAAGAATATACTCCAATCTTGGTTACAGGCGACGATCTTCTGTTCCCTATGATTTGATTTATCCTTCCATGCTCCACATCCCTATATCTTCTTAGTCCCTGCACATTAGAACAAATGTGGTAACCACAACCGGTATCAAGAACCCAAGAAATAGCATGAGATGAATCGTTAGATTTAATTGTGTATATACCTGCGAAATACGGCTTGATCTTTCCTTCCTTGATGGCTTGCAGGTACTCTGGGCAGCTTCTCTTCCAATGTCCTATCTTGTGGCAGTGGTGGCACTCTGCCTCCTTTGGGTTAGGGCAGGGTTTAGCAGGATCAACTTTGGTCCCACTAGAAGAGGCACCATGTCAGGGCTTAACCTTGCGATGGTTCTTAGACGAAGCCTTCCTCTTCTTTCCCCTTCCTTGTCCAATAGCCAAAATAGGAGCAGCGGGTGGATTGGGAGTTGGTGCAACAGACTTGTCCTTGAAGTTGCTCTCAACGACCCTCAAGAGACCTTGGAGCTTGCTTAGGGTGACCTCTTCTTTGTTCATGTGGTAGGTCATCCTAAATTGATTGTAACTTGGAGGCAAAGAGTGAAGCACCATGTCGATCGCCAAGTCTTCCCCAAAGTCAACATTCAACTTGCGAAAACGGTCGACATACCTTTGCATCTTTTGCAGGTGCACGGTAAGAGACTCTCCATGACCCATTTTAGCGGAAATCATGTTAGTGAAAATCTCATAACGCTCTTGTCTCGCGTTTTGATGGTATCTCTCCAACAAGTCTTGGTGCATCTCGTACGGGTACATGTCCTCATACGACTTTTGGAATTTGGAGTTCATAGTGGCTATCATGATGCAATGTACCTTCGTTGCATCACGCTCGTGAGTTTCAAAAGCGGTCATTTCAACCGGAGTAGCGATTTTAGGGTTGATTTTCTCGAGCTTCTCATCGAGGACATACTCCTTGTCCTCATAGCGAGCAATAGTGTGAATGTATCTTATCCATTCGCTAAAGTTCGTCCCATCGAAAGTGACCTTTTGACAAAGGCTCATCAATGTGAATGAACTAGCAGCAGCGTTGTTTGCGTTCGACATCTACAAATAGAAAGGACAAAGATAGATTAGAATTTGAATCCCTAATTATCACCCAATAAGAAAATTAGGGCTAGGATCCAACAACAATATTTACATATTAGAAAAGGGATGCCGTAATCTAACATGCAAACAATTTGAAGGTAAGTGAATGACGATTCACTAATTCTCCACCACAAAACATAACTTTAAGTTCTAAATGTATTGAGAATTCCTAGGTTTAGATGAGATTCATTGAAACTTTTCAATGGCATGTTTAAATCTCGATATGCCTCTCTTGTTTGTGACTGGGATACCGAGGATCACAAAGCGGGTGTGAATTACCATGCAAAATTTACATGGTGCCTTCATTGTAACGATCACCTATTCGATGTGAACATTCCTATGTGCACATACAAACCCTAATGCTTGGATCCAGGTTTCTCTAATTGAACATGCATTGTATCCAAGACTTCTAATAACTAATAGAGTATAAGAACAATTCAAAATCAGAGTTAGAAGCATACCTTGAAACACTTGTTTGATCTTCTAGTTCTTGGAGCTTTAGAGTCACAAATGTCACTCCTCTAATGGTTTAAAAACACCAACTAGCAAGAGGATGATTTGAGAGAGAGGAGAGGGAAGAAATCGGCCAGGGTTTCTTTGCTTTAGCAGAGGTGTCAATTTCCCTTGCCCCAAGGGTCTATTTATACTTGTAAGGCTCCTAGGGTTTCACCCTTAAACCCTAATTGGATAACTTTGACTCAAAGCAATCCAAATCCTTTCCAAGATAATCCCTTGGACGATTTGTGGCTTATCCTAAGCCCTAGAAATTGTCCAACCCTATCCATAAAGGATTTACAGCCCAAAGTGAAACTATCAAACAATTGACAGTTTATACCCTCTTATTTAATTAATCTCTTTAAGTCACCAAATTAATTATAATTAATTTATGACTTATATTAATGAAATAACAATATTATTGTTCCTTATATTATTCTCATAATATATTAATAATATTTATTCTCTCATAATAAATCATCCTGTCAAGTTGCTATGGTGAAGGCAACCCAAAAGGACCATGCACAATCGGGTCAAATACTTGTCTAATATAGTTGCAGCCTTAGACACTATTCCAACATGTAGGCCCTGCGAGGCGGTCCAATCATGCTAAAGGCACATGTAGGCATTTTATTATATGTTTGGTTGTCTGTGGTATTTTGGGGGAACTCACTAAGCTTGGCTTACAATTTGAACTATGGTTTCAGGTACTTCAGAGGACAAAGTCAAGGTGAAGGCTTGACTATGCACATCATCTTGGATTTTCATGAGATTATGATTTTGGGATACTCTGATTTATGTTTGTGAATTTTGGAAACTATGTTTTGTAAACATTTATGGTTTTGGATTGGTTTAAAAAATGAAAATTTTTACCTTGATTTTTGAGATGTTACAAGTTGGTATCAGAGCCCTAGTTTGTGTTATTAGATGAGCATTCGTATGGATTCAGACTCAAACTAAGGATCTATAAAAGATTTTAAATTGTTTTCAAAAGTGACCAAGGAAGGATCAGATGTGTACGATCAGCCGGAGCAAGAAAGTATACCTGAAGTTACCCACACTGTTATTTTCTTATGATAACTATGATAAAACTACATGCTAGTTGTAGGCTAGGGATCTTTAGGAATTGCATGATAGAATTTCCTGAATTGTGATGCCTAACAGCATAAGAGGTTTTCTTGTATGTTAGATGGAACTGATATCATTACTGTATTTGCTTAGTGTATGCACCATAATGGTACATAACTAAGACTTTATAGCATGAGAATGTTTGATTTAGCCTTATTTCTTGTTCCTTTTTTGTTTGTGGGCTTAGGGTAGAATCAAATTTTCAACTATCTATGGAATCCATCGTTATGTATGATTAGCATGCACGAGTGACTGCAGGGTTGGTGGAAGTCCCATGAGTAAGTGTAGTTATAGCAGACCGACGTGAGGAGCTTTAGCCACTCTTGAGAGAATGTGTAAGATGTATGCATATCCTAGATGCTGGTTTTTACTATCGGATGGTCTGTGGCGACCCCCTTATACGAATACGGGTAGGTGTGGAAGGTAGTATGGGCATGTACTACTAGAAGTACGAGAACCGTACGCGTAGCAAGGAAGTCACGAAACCTGAGGTTGTAGTCTCTTCGTAATGATTGTAATAGTATGAATAGCGTTTCTGATGCATGTTTGGTTCATTTTTAGTATGGTGTACACGAGAGGTTTTGGATTAAGAGCTAGCGGCCCGGAGAGGCCAGGTTTAACAGATGATAAGTGATCGCTGCTGTGGTGGCTACAACTATTCAGGATGCTATCCTAGAGGTTTTGGGTCTATTAAGACTGCGATGATTGAATTGTTCGATGAGAGGTACACCGTTGTGTCTGAGGTTGCTGCTGCTATAATTATCGCCACTATTATTGTTTCATGGGTTCAGGGGAGAGGGACATTCCAGTGTCGGGACTTCAGCAACACGAAGCCCCTGGAGTTCAACGGGGTCAAGGACCCGATCATCACTATAAGGTAGATTTATGATGTGGAGGGATGCTTCTTCAATTTTTTCTATCCGAGGGACTAGAAAGTCAGGTATGCCCTGAACTTCTTCGTCGGGGCGCGAAGGACTGGTGAAACCTGGTGATTGGTTCTTATACTCCAGAGCAGAGGGTTGTTGTTACTTGGGGTCAATTTTTGGAGATGTTTCGCATGGAGTATGTTCCCCTGGTAGAGAGAGAGAGAGAGAGAGAAAGAGAAAGAGAAAAAGGCTGGCTCAGGAGTATCTGGCGTTGAAGCAGAAGACCTGGTCAGTGAATGACATCACCAAGATGTTTAATGATAGATCTCTTTTCTGTCCTAAGTATACTGCTTCAGAGTAGGCCCAAATGTCGTGATACTTGAGCATGCTCAAGACTGAGATTCAACAGTTTATGTCTACCCAGTGTTACAGTGCCCTCTTTGAGCTTCAGGATGCCACGAGGAGACGAGATATTGACATTAATATCCATACAAGGGAGGAGAGTCAGGCTCCGGTTTAGCCACATCCTTCAGCAAAGTAGTTCAAGCCCGTTGTTTCACGATATGCAGGAAAGAGGGGCCATACTTGTGGCAAGTGCGGGAAGGCATATGAGGGCACATTCCAAGCAGGTATTGGGTGCCACAAATGTGGAAAAGATGGGCATTTTCTGAGAGATTGTCATCAGTAGGCCCCAGTACCTAGCACTAGGACTTGTTACCATTGTGATCGGCCTAGTGTCCTTTGCTTTCTATTAGGCCGGTGCAAGCACCAACCCCAACTACTTTGAGTACCACAGATGGACGACTGGGGAGAGTTGAGGCCGCGAAGGCCAAGGGTCACGCCTTTCATCTCACAACAGAGGAGGCTATATATCGGACCATTCTGTGTGATCGCCAGGGTAGGTAGAGTAACCTACCGGTTGGATTTGTCAAGTGAGCTTAACCACATTCACAACACTTTCCATGTTTCGCAGTTGTGGAAGTGCGTGTTGGACGATGAGGTCATGTTCCCTTTAGATGATATTCAGGTCCTGAATTATGTTAAGAGACCGGTAGCGATAGTGGAAAGGAAAATGAAGATTCTACGCAACAAGGAGCTACCTTTGGTAAAGGTTCAGTGGCAACATCGTAAGGGCTCTAAGTGAACGTGGGAGCCGGAGGCGGAGACGCGGCAGCATTATCCTAAGTTGTTCTCGATGGCCGACTTCGTGGATGAAGTCTAGTTCAAGTGGGGGAGAATTATAGCTTCCTGATGTTGAGGTATTTTCAGTTTTAACCCTATGTATGAATAAATATTGCATTTTAGTCCCCGGGTATTAGAAAGAGTGCAAAATGGCCAATTTTGGCATTTTGGGGTTTTTGGTCTAAGGGGAGTACGTTGTGTATGCTGAGGGCGGACCCTAGTACACTAGGCGTATACCGCGTACGCAAGGCGTATGTAGAGAAAGTGAAAACCCTAACTTTTAGGGGTTGGTCCATATATAAGCATCATTATAGCCTCGTTTAACACTCTCTCATCAGCCCCCATCTGAGAATTTGACCCTTTAGCAAACCCTAAGTGAGAAGAGTGTTTTGGAGCTCATGCATGCCTTTTTGGTGTTCTTGAAGAAAGAGAAGTTGGTGCAAGGGCCTTGAAGCGTGGAAGAAACTTGGATATGAGATAATCACCTTGTTAGCTACTTGTTTTTTGATTAATATCTAAGTCCATAACTATAATTGGTAAGACTTGACCCGACCCGGCATGGTCCATTTGGGTTGCATGACATCGGGACAATTGGATTGACAAGATGAGGAAAAAGGATACTAGAGATTTATATTAATATATTATCATATTATTTAATTAGTATTGATCAAGAATTAAATTGTAATTAATTAAGTGATCAAAAGGAACTAATTAAATATGGACTCTAAGATATATGTGTGTGATGGGCCAAGTTCATTTAGGTTGGGCTAAGCTTTCATCAATAGTCCATGGAGTGTTTAACACATGGATCATATGAAATGAAAGGTCATGGGTATTAGGGTTTAACCCTAATCTCCACACTATATAAAGATGTCCTTGGTTGGTAAAATTGGCACTAGTGTGTGTACACAAAAGGGCAAGGCCGATTTCACTAGAGAGAACCAAAGTATCCTTATTCTCAAGGTTATTCCAAGTGTTCATGGTGTTGTGTGAACCATTTGAGGTGTCACACTTAGGGCACTAGGCACTCAAGCTTCATGAAGACAAGTTACAACAACAAGGTATGTATTCTAACTTGTTTTATTACCCAAGTATTAAAGATTGTATGCTAGATAGGGTAATACCTTGGAATATTCATATTTGCATGTATAATAGAGAAAACAAAGATCCAAGGTATTTAGGGTTGCATGTACACCTTAGGGGTGTTAGAATGTTGAAAACCCAACAGTGGTATTAGAGACTAGGCTTGTTTTCTTGTTATACTTGCTTAAATTGCTGAAAAATCGAAGATTTGTGCTGTCTGGGCAGGGGACTCGACGAGTCCATGAAGGGACTCGACGAGTCCAAGTGCAAACTCATCCAACTCGTCGAGTTGGTTCATGCACTCGACGAGATGGACCCCCTGACAGCATATCTTCGAGTTTTAAAGTTGGAATTGGTGTAGAATCATTACCTTCAGCTAATTTGGACTTATACAACCTGTTTTTAAAAGTGGTAATGATTATAGTAAACCAATTTCAAGGTTAAAATCAAATTTTCAAGTTTTATTTATGTTGATGTAATTCTTTAAATTGTTGATATGGACTGTTCATGCTTATGAGTTTTGGTAGATCATAGGAAATATTTACAAAAGTGTTTGTTAGTTAATTCTATATCTAAATGTATTTTAATGGAGTCCATAATTTGTCCTCAAGTTATGGATTACCAAAAGTTTTTTTTGTGTTACCTTGTTTTATGAGTTATTTTAGATTAATGAAAAATATATGTTAGTTGTTTTCAATCCAAATTAATCTAAAAGTTGTTCATAAAATGTGTTTTTGTAACTTGTCCTCAAGTTATATGAAAAGTCACCTTTATGAATCTTAAAACTCATAAAAATGCCTTAGGTTACAAAAATGAAGAGTCTTTTCTTATAAATAGTTTTTATGGCTCCATAACTTGTCCTCAAGTTATGGGTGTCCAAGAGTCTCTTCATTAAAAGTTTTAAAGCGTTAATTAAACTCATAAGTTATGAAAATCCAAGAGTTTTGAATCGTTTCAAAAACTTGCCCTCAAGTTTTGGAATTTGTAAAGTTTTCCCATGAATACTTTAGTTCCAAGTTTATCCCTTATAATTTTAAAAGTTAAAATTCAACTCTTATACTTTATAATATTATAAGTTAATAATATTTATATATATGTATAAGAGCAAGTTGTCTTACCATTAGTAGGCCTCATTCACGAAGTCGGTCTATAAGGGGGGTATAAGGTTACTGCCTATAAAATGGCAGTTTAATGGGTGTCCACTCTCACCCAGCGCTTCCTTGACTTGTGGAGGGTCGTTAGCCGAACGAGTAGGAAGAGGACTATAATTCTCCCTTCATTAAAAGTATTAATGATAAATATAAAGTAACTAAATGTTTTTTTATAATTCTCAATCTTAGTTACTTTAGGAAAATATGAATAAGGTGCTAATCCATGAAATTACACTTTGCACTTTGTTTAAGTCGGTTAGTGGAGCGTGTGAGGTTAACCGACACACTAACTCGTATTTAACAAGGTAGGAAAAGGGTAACTTAATGTTTATCATAGTATCGATGGAGCGTATGTGGTTAACCGGCACATCGATTGAGGGGTAAACACTTAAGAGTACCAAGTAATTTGCATGGTTACTTCACACCTTGTTTTGTGATCCTTGGCATCCCAGTCACAAAACCTAAAAGGCACATTCGAAATTGAAACATGCCATTGAACAGTTCAATGAATCTTAAAAGATCTAGGAGTTTCAAATCCAATTAAAAAACCTAGTAATTTATTTCATTTTTCATGGTGGAAATTGGTGAATCGTCATTCTCCTACCTTCAAATATTCTATAGCTTGAATTACAGCATCCCTCTTCCAAGTTATAAAATATTGTGTTGGGTCCTAGCCTTAATATTTCATATTAGGGGTTATATTAAGGACTTTAGATCAACTATCTTGAATATTGTAACGCCCGGGTTTCAGGGCTAAGCATTTTTAGACAATGTAATAGTCTAGGTCAACTAACGTAAATCTTTTTGAAGTAATAAAGATGAAATATTTGAATTTTATGTGAATTATGTGTATTAGTGTGCTTATCACATGGGAGACGGAGAGTGACATGATGAGTCGCTATCCGCATTTGTTTGCTGGTGTGTGATTTCGGGGACGGAATCATTCTAAGGTGGAGAGAATTGTAACGCCCGTGTTTCTGGGCTTGCCATTTTTAGCAATGTAATAGTCTAGGTTAACCTTTGTAACCCCAATTTGAAATAATAAAAAAATGTATTATTTGTGAATTATGTGAGTTATGTGTTTATTTGCTTAATTATGTGATATAATCGAATTAAGAATAAAATAAGCGTCAAAATTAAAGTGTGATATAAGCCCGATATCTTTGCATAAAGTTGTAGTGGTCGAAACAAGGATTCCGGAAATCCGAGTTATAACGAAAAAGTTATGACCTGTCGAAGTTTCGCGACAGAACCGGCACGACGCCGAGTGACGTAAAATATGAATTTAAGATAGAGCGATATTTAGCCTTAGCGATCTAAAAGAAAGTCGTAGATTTCGTTAAACCGAGAGCGTGCATAAAAGGAACGCCCAAATCTGACTTCGTATGAGGAAGTTATGATTTTTCTAAGTTTCGACTTAGCAGTATGCAGCCCGAATACTCGATTTGAGATCGAGCGGTTTTTAGCCGAAACAATCTAAATGAGAATCGAAGATCTCGTTGTTAGTAGCGAAACGATGAAAAGTTAGGCGAGAACGGACGTCAGACGAAGAAGTTATGATTTTATAACGAAGTTTTCCTGTCCGGGCCTTCTAAAAATTATTAATAAAAATAAAAGTCAAAATTAGCCGACGGAGTCTAAACGAAAGTAGTAGAGCGTAGTCTCACCTTCGCGTGGATATAAAGAACGTCGAAAACGGAGTTCGTATGAAGGAGATATGAATTTTTGAAGTATAATAAATATTTAATATTTATTTTTAATTAAAACTCCGATATTATCCGAAGAGGAGTCAGTCGGTCTATCCGAAGTACGCCCCGCGTACAGCGAAGGGTGACGAACCAGCACTCGAGTACTCCGAAGTCGTATGCGATGACGTAAGAGGACCGATGACGTAAGCGCTGACGACAACCGAGGCGTACGCCCCGCGTACCCCGAAGTTACGCCCCACGTACGTGCGAGGGTTCAGCCTATAAAAGGGGATCCGAAGGCAGATCTTTCCTTTTTACAAATTCCATCCTTCTCTCTAGTCTTTTGCCTCGTTTTGCATGCCGTTTGTACCCCGAATCCCCGGTATTATTCCCAAGCCCCGAAGCGAGATCCGAAGCCTCGAGAATCCCGAAGAGCGTTATTCCCGAGCCGAAGCCCTGCCCGCGAGGAGCCCGGTTTTTGTGAAGATCTTCCAGATCTACGGAGAGACGCTGCTTCTATAAGCAGTAGTGCTGTCGGATCATCTTCTGATCAAGTGAGTGTGTAGTTATTTTCTTTCCAACGCAATATTATGAAGTACTTAATATAAAATACGTGCTACGTGTAAATATTTTGTGGTTATATGTGTGAATGTATATTCACTCTCTTCTATCTCATAGATCTGATATATTCTCTATGAAATACGTGTTATGTGTGTATGCCTCATCTGTTATGTGGAATATGTATTGATTTAAGCATGCTATATAGGTTTTATAAACAATGTATAAAAATGTATATTTTTATCTACTAATATGTTGGGTAGAACATGGGTAGATAATTGGTGTGAAATAAACAGATGAGAGGCCTCGGTGTTATTGGTGTTATTCTAGTCATTCAGCAGAGTATGGATGACGACCACGAACTATTCTAGACTGTCCTGTGGAACACTAGCAGGCTCATTACCTGTAGGTGTTGTGAACGACGTGTTCACCGGTGTACTCTATCCCCCACATGGTTGCCTTTAGGACACTTATTGTTGAGGAAGCCCCTCTGCAGTAATTTCCGTCCCGATGAAAATCCTAAAATAAGTTCCTTATAATAGACGTTATTTTTAGGAACGTAAGGTGAGGATAACGGGAATGGGTAATCGGGTTTATTGTTGATTGTTGTAATTAAATATAATTATTGTGGGTTTGAAAACCCTATATGCTCACCAGGCTCCCAAGCCTGACCCACTCAGTTGATTTGTATTACAGGAAGTGGCGCAAGAGCTTAAGATGGGCGAGTCATCAAGTTGTTTTGTTTACAAGTCTGTATATGTATATATTTGTTGAACGACTTGTAATGTTATCGTTTATGCTTTATGATCTATATAGGAACATGACATCCCGACTTTTGATTATGAAATGAAATCATATTTCTTTATGAAATGTTTTGATAAATATCTATTTTATAATGTTTTGTTTTTTTGGGAACAAATTCCGCATCTCTTTTAAAATCAAACGGATTTACTCTGAAAATGTTTAAAAAGCATAAATGAAATCGGTCTTTTCTGGCCAAGATTTTGGGGATGTCACAGTTGGTATCAGAGCATTAGTTTAAGCGAACTAGGAATTTGTAGGATTTCTAGACTTAAACTTAGTATGCTAAGTGGAGATTGTGAGATGTGTGTCTGATAAATTTTAGACACGAGCACTAGTTTATTTTAGGAAAGTTGCCTAAAATGTTTTTATGTGCTAAATGTTATATGTTGTCATATATGATATTGTTTGTTCGGATCTACGGTTTGTTGTCAACCGGATCTGAAGGTTTATGTGTTTAGGATTCTAAGCGTATGTATACGATATTAGAACTAGCATGTAATCGTTTGGAGTAATAAGGTGAAATTATTCGGTGTGTAGATCAAAAATGGTGAGAAAAGGAAGCGGAGTTGGAAATGCTGATGAAAACAGGAATCAACCGCCTGTAAATCAACAAGTACCTGTCGTAGCTGCTGCACCTGAGCCGATAACAATGGCTGGTGTACAAATGATGATTCAAATGATGTTGGATCGTCAGATGAAAGAAACAAGACGCCTGCTTAGGCTGAATCGTGAAGAACCGTCAATTCAAGCGGAAGAGCCCGAGGAGAATGGAGGGCAGTCTGAAGGAGAAAACTTTAGTGGGATCATTGGTCAAGACGAACAACCAGTGGTTAGACGCAATAACCAGTATGGAGGAAATGATGGTCGTGGGTGCAAGTATAAGGATTTCATGGCATCCAAACCACCATGTCTATCCGGAAGCCCGACACCGGTGCAAGTTATGGACTGGGTATCCGAAATGGAGACTATGTTTGAAAGTTGTGAATGCAGCAACAGGCAGAAGACCGCTCTTGCGATCCCTCTGCTAAAATCTGGCGTGTTGAGTTGGTGGAAGCTGTTAGCTGACTCTATGCCCAAGGGAGAAGCAAGCAAAATGTCTTGGGAAGACTTTGTGGAACAACTAAAAATGCAATATTGCTCCGAGCAGGACCTTCTGGAAATCAGTAATGAGTTTCAGAATTTGAAGAAAGGGAAATTGAGCGTTACTGAATACGCTGCAAGTTTCACAGAAAAGATGAAGTTTATCCCATATTTGGTGCCTACAGAACTCTCTAAGGTCAACAAGTTTGCCCTTGGACTACCAGCGGACTATGGTCCAATGGTTAAGCAAGCAACCACATTGAAAGCCACCATCTGGGCTGCTAGAAATGTTGAGACCCAGATCAGGGAAAAAGGTCTGGAAAGGTCAGAGGTTGGTGAAAAGAGGAAAATCGATGGATTTTCAGGGTCCAGCAAGAAAAGTAAATTCTCGAAGTCTAGTTCGAAGGGAAGTGGAGGAAAGGTAGAGGCGAAATGGTGCGACAAGTGCAAGAAGAAGCATCATGGGAAGTGTGGTAGGGAAACCACATGCTTCAAATGTGGAAAGCTAGGACATTATGCCAATGACTGCACCTTCACCAAGAATGTTTGTTATGGTTGTAGTGAGGAGGGGCACATCTCAAGGGATTGTCCGAAAAAGAAGGAAGCAGCAAGACCCAACATTCCGCTAAAGCCAAAGGCGAGAGCATTCCAGATGACACTGGAAGCTGCTAAAGATGAAGCTGATGTCGCTTCAGGTACCTTTCTCGTTAACAAATTGCTTGCCCAAATTTTATTTGATTATGGAGCCAACTACTCCTTTATATCGCATGAATTTGGTAGAAAAATAGCTTTGCCTGTTGTTAGACTAGATAATGCTTTATTAGTCGAAGTTGCTAGTGGCAAGTTTGTACCTGTTAGCCATCGTATTAAAAACATCTTAATTGATCTGAATGGGAATAAGTTCCACGAGGAATTATTGCCTATCGAACTTAACGGTTTCGACATCGTTTTGGGAATGGATTAGCTTAGCGCCAATGATGCTGAAATTTTATGCAAGAAGAAAATAGTGAAAGTGAACCCGCCTGGGAAGGAATCGTTTATGGTGTACGGACATAAACGCAGAGTAAACTCTGGAATCATTTCTCTAATGAAAGCCAGAAAATGTTTGACCAAGGGGTGTACATCATACTTAGCATTCGTGATCGATGCTAAGAAGGAAATGAAGGTGATGCAAAATATTCCTGTTGTGTGTGATTATCCGGAAGTATTTCCCGACGATCTTCCTGGATTACCGCCCGATCGACAAGTAGAATTTCGTATCGACTTGTTGCCCGGAACAACGCCAATTGCAAAAGCACTTTATCGATTAGCACCGACGGAGATGAAGGAGCTAATGATGCAACTTCAGGAGTTATTGGACAAAGGTTTCATAAGACCTAGTTCATCACCCTGGGGAGCTCCGGTGTTATTCGTAAAGAAGAAAGATGGAAGCATGAGGATGTGCATTGATTACCGAGAGCAGAATAAGGCAACAATAAAGAATAGATATCCGTTGCCAAGGATTGATGACCTATTCGATCAACTACAAGGTTCAAGTTATTTCACAAAGATCGACATGAGGTCAGGATATCATCAGCTGAAAGTAAGGGAGCAGGATATAGAGAAGACCACATTCAGAACGCGATATGGACACTATGAGTTTTTGGTTATGTTGTTTGGACTAACCAATGCTCCAGCAGCATTCATGGATTTAATGAACAGAGTTTGTAATCCGTTCCTTGATAAATCTGTGATAGTGTTCATAGATGACATTCTGATTTATTCAAAAAGCCAAGAGGAGCATGGTAGACACTTGCGAGAAGTGTTAGAAGTCTTGAAGAAGGAGAAGTTGTATGTGAAGTTCTCCAAATGTGATTTTTGGATTCGTGAAGTCCAATTCTTGGGTCACGTGGTCAACCAAGAAGGGATAATGGTTGATCCGGCGAAGATCGAAGCTGTGATAAAGTGGGAACAACCGAAAAGTCCCACGGAGATCCGAAGCTTTTTAGGATTAGCCGGATATTACCGAAGATTTATCCAAGGCTTTTCTTCGATCGCTAGTCCATTAACAGCTTTGACCCACAAAGGAGCTATTTATGCCTGGAGTGATAAGCATAAAGAAGCATTCGAGAAGCTAAAGAAGAAACTATGCGAGGCACCGATACTTTCTCTACCTGATGGAGTTGAAGACCTCGCTATTTATAGCGATGCGTCTGGGGTTAGATTGGGTTGCGTTTTGACCCAAAGGGATAAGGTGATCGCATATGCGTATCGACAGCTGAAAGAGCATGAAAAGAACTACCCGACTCATGATTTGGAGTTGGCAGCGGTAGTTTTCACTCTGAAATATGGAGGCATTATCTCTATGGCACGAAGTGCAAACTTTTCACTGATCATAAGAGTCTCCAATATCTCTTTAGTCAGAAAGAATTGAATATGAGGCAACGACGCTGGCTGGAATTACTTAAGGACTACGACTGTGAGATACTTTACCACCCCGGTAAGGCCAATGTTGTTGCTGATGCTCTCAGTCGGAAAGTCAATCTTGAAAGGAGAAGGCCAAGAGCATTGAGAATTGAAGTTGTCTCGACTATTTTGGAAAGTATAAAGAAATCTCAAAGCGAAGCTTCTGAGAAGAATGACCGAAAGGAGGAACGTTTGGGCAAAACGTTGGTGTTCAGTGTAAACAGTCACGGACTGAAGGTGTTCCAAGATCGGATTTGGATACCTAAGACAGGAGGAGTCAGAGATCTTTTGATGGAAGAAGCTCACAAAACCATGTACTCGATTCATCCCGGTAGCACTAAAATGTATAGGGCCTGAAACCCTATTACTGGTGGCCGACGATGAAGCTCGACATTGCGAAGTATGTGGCCGAGTGTGTGACTTGTGCAAGAGTCAAGGCACAACATCAGAAACCATACGGGAGTTTAGAACCATTACTTGTGCCTATGGGTAAGTGGGAAGACATTGCTATGGATTTTGTCACTAAACTACCCCGAACAAAGAATGGTCACGACATGATTTGGGTGGTCATTGATCGATTCACTAAGAGTGCGCATTTCATAGTAGCCAAGGATAAATGGTCTATAGAGAAGCTTGCAAATTCTTACGTGAAGGAAATTGTGAGGCTTCACGGTGTTCCGTTAACGATTGTATCGGATCGTGATAGCCGTTTCACCTCGAGGTTTTGGAAAAGTCTACAAGAGGAAATGTGTTACTTGAGGAAGTTCACGGGAGAAGTTCCCGACATAATTCCACTTTCGGAGTTGAGGATCGATGAGAACAAAAGATTGATTGAGGAACCGGAGGCAATCATTGACCGAAAGACTAAGAAATTGCGACGTAAGATGGTTGAGTTAGTGCTTGTCCAATGGAAACACACGAATGGGCCGAATCTCACATGGGAGACGGAGAGTGACATGATGAGTCGCTATCCGCATTTGTTTGCTGGTGTGTGATTCCGGGGACGGAATCATTCTAAGGTGGAGAGAATTGTAACGCCCGTGTTTCTGGGCTTGCCATTTTTAACAATGTAATAGTCTAGGTTAACCTTTGTAACCCCAATTTGAAATAATAAAAAAATGTATTATTTGTGAATTTGTGAATTATGTGAGTTATGTGTTTATTTGCTTAATTATGTGATATAATCGAATGAAGAATAAAATAAGCGTCAAAATTAAAGTGTGAGATAAGCCCAATATCTTTGCATAAAGTTGTAGTGGTCGAAACAAGGATTCCGGAGATATAAGGAATGCCAAAATCCGAGTTATAACGAAGAAGTTATGACTTGTCGAAGTTTCGCGACAGAACCGGCACGACGCCGAGTGACGTAAAATATGAATTTAAGATAGAGCGATATTTAGCCTTACCAATCTAAACGAAAGTCATAGATTTCATTAAACCGAGAGCGTGCATAAAAGGAACGCCCAAATCTGACTTTGTATGAGGAAGTTATGATTTTTCTAAGTTTCGACTTAGCAGTATGCAGCCCGAATACTCGATTTGAGATCGAGCGGTTTTTAGCCGAAACAATCTAAATGAGAATCGAAGATCTCGTTGTTAGTAGCGAAACGATGAAAAGTTAGGTGAGAACGGACGTCAGACGAAGAAGTTATGATTTTATAACGAAGTTTTCCTGTCCGGGCCTTCTAAAAATTATTAATAAAAATAAAAGTCAAAATTAGCCGACGGAGTCTAAACGAAAGTTGTAGAGCGTAGTCTCACCTTCGCGTGGATATAAAGAACGTCGAAAACGGAGTTCGTATGAAGGAGATATGAATTTTTGAAGTATAATAAATATTTAATATTTATTTTTAATTAAAACTCCGATATTATCCGAAGAGGAGTCAGCCGGTCTATCCGAAGTACGCCCCGCGTACAGCGAAGGGTGACGAACCAGCACTCGAGTACTCCGAAGTCGTATGCGATGACGTAAGAGGACCGATGACGTAAGCGCTGACGACAACCGAGGCGTACGCCCTGCGTACCCCGAAGTTACGCCCCGCGTACGTGCGAGGGTTTAGCCTATAAAAGGGGATCCGAAGGCAGCTCTTTCCTCTTTACAAATTCCATCCTTCTCTCTAGTCTTTTGCCTCGTTTTGCATGCCGTTTGTACCCCGAAGCCCCGGTATTATTCCCAAGCCCCGAAGCGAGATCCGAAGCCTCGAGAATCCCGAAGAGCGTTATTCCCGAGCCGAAGCCCTGCCCGCGAGGAGCCCGGTTTTTGTGAAGATCTTCCAGATCTATGGAGAGACGCTGCTTCTATAAGCAGTAGTGCTGTCGGATCATCTTCTGATCAAGTGAGTGTGTAGTTATTTTCTTTCCAACGCAATATTATGAAGTACTTAATATAAAATACGTGCTACGTGTAAATATTTTGTGGTTATATGTGTGAATGTATATTCACTCTCTTCTATCTCATAGATCTGATATATTCTCTATGAAATACGTGTTATGTGTGTATGCCTCATCTGTTATGTGGAATATGTATTGATTTAAGCATGCTATATAGGTTTTATAAACAATGTATAAAAATGTATATTTTTATCTGCTAATATGTTGGGTAGAACATGGGTAGATAATTGGTGTGAAATAAACAGATGAGAGGCCTCGGTGTTATTGGTGTTATTCTAGTCATTCAGCAGAGTATGGATGACGACCACGAACTATTCTAGACTGTCCTGTGGAACACTAGCAGGCTCATTACCTGTAGGTGTTGTGAACAACGTGTTCACCGGTGTACTCTATCCCCCACATGGTTGCCTTTAGGACACTTATTGTTGAGGAAGCCCCTCTGCAGTAATGTCCGTCCCGATGAAAATCCTAAAATAAGTTCCTTATAATAGACGTTATTTTTAGGAACGTAAGGTGAGGATAACGGGAATGGGTAATCGGGTTTATTGTTGATTGTTGTAATTAAATATAATTATTGTGGGTTTGAAAACCCTATATGCTCACCAGACTCCCAAGCCTGACCCACTCAGTTGATTTGTATTACAGGAAGTGGCGCAAGAGCTTAAGATGGGCGAATCATCAAGTTGTTTTGTTTACAAGTCTGTATATGTATATATTTGTTGAACGACTTGTAATGTTATCGTTTATGCTTTATGATCTATATAGGAACATGACATCCCGACTTTTGATTATGAAATGAAATCATATTTCTTTATGAAATGTTTTGATAAATATCTATTTTATCATGTTTTGTTTTTTTAGGAACAAATTCCGCATCTCTTTTAAAATCAAACGGATTTACTCTGAAAATGTTTAAAAAGCATAAATGAAATCGGTCTTTTCTGGCCGAGATTTTGGGGATGTCATAGAACATGACTGAGTTTCGCTTTGGATCGATTCTCCCCATCTGCATCTTATTCAAATCACTTGCAGAACCAACTGGAGAGATGGTGGGCTTCTTCTTGAAGACACTTGCAATCTCCTGATCCATCTTGGCGACCTCCATGATGTAGCAAACCAACATCCTCTTGAAGTGATCTATGATCGGCCCATATTCAGCTTCATTGGTGAGGAGGATGTTATGCAAAATGATCCAATCATGTGGATTCAGGTTAGGAAGATCAGCGAGTGAAATGGCATGTTCGGTTTTAGCTGACCCCCTCAAAACTTTAAACCTGGCATTTGTGAAGTTACCCTCCCGAAAGGGTTTGAGGACCCGAATGTTTATGATCTTCTGCGTACTCCATGTCTGATACTGAGGCTGAGCAGACCTCAGATAGAACTCAACAAGCTCCCTATCAACCTTTGGGTGAGGATGAGGGACATCAACAACGTGGGAAAATGCATGAAATATGAAGGCCTTTCGGGTCAAAGGCATGTCGAACTGAGAGTCGACAGAATTAACCCGATCCAAGGAAATCACTGGTTCAAGCCAGAGGATGCTGGGGGTATCGATAGCTTCTTTGATAAGCTTCTCGAGAGTCCACGGAGGGAATAGGGTTTTTCGACTTTCAAGGAGATCATGAGCCTCCTTCATCTTCCTTTCGTTTGCTTCTGCCTCTCTTGCAATTCGAGCACTCATGTCTGAATCCTTTTCCCTGGCCTGTTTCTTCAAGAGATCAGCAATGGTCTCTTTGTCATCATCACCATCACTGTCAACCATAGCCTTTTTCCCTTTATCTTGAACACCCGAACCTAAAGCCTGACCAATTGTCGGAGGTTCGGTTGCTTTAGTTGAAGCTGATGTAGAAGTAGGAGGTGGTTGAGATTGATTTTCGCCCTTTGAAACCCCTTCTCCCCCTTGTTTTGGATGGGCCACGAACTCAGGAAGCCTTTCAATTTTGCTGAGCAGGTCAAGGGCGGGAGCAAGTTTCTCGGCTAGAGTTCGCCTCACTGAGTAGTTCAGGATTGGGTCGTGTGCTTCAATAATGTTGGATAGGGCGGCGTGGACATCCGAAACACAAGTGGAAATGACCGCTAGCTCAGATCGGAGAGACGCAACCTCCTTTTCTGATTGGGAAAGCTGAAGACTCTTAACCTTTAGAGTAGTGGTTTTACGAGCAAGCGCATCCATCACTGAGTTCTCCGAAGCAAGATCTTCTTGGAGCTTGGTCAATCGCTCCTCAACAGTCGCCTGGAAGGATTTATTGTCAGCTTCAAGAGACTGACGAAGATCGGCAAAGAATTGTTGTTCTGATGCGAATGAAGTTGCCAGCTTCTCGACAACGGAATCGACCTTCGCTGCACTAGAGTCAGCTGCTCCCTGTAAAGACTGTAAAAGATTGTTAGCATCGTGAAATAGTTTTTCGACTTTTTTGGTCGCAGCAGCACAAGCCTTTGTGGATGCTTCTATAGCAGCAGTGGCGGAGTTGATAGAGGCTTCATGTGCCTTGGTGAAAGATTCAACTAGCCCTTGAATGGCAGCCTCTGAGATATTGGACCGAGAGGAGGAGGAGGAAGCGATGAGACTATCAATTTTCTCATGAAGTTCCTTGATGTGCTTTTTGGTGACAGGAGCATCATCGTCATCATCGCTTTGAACCTGGTAGAGACTGTAGTAGACAGAATCGAAGGTCATGTCTTCCCCTCCAAGAAAGGTCTCGGTATCTGCTGAGTGATTTGGAGATGAAGGCAAAGGTGGAGGTTCGGTTGTGGTAGTAGGTTCGGGGTTGGAAGTAGGTTCGGTTGAAGGTGTGTGTTTGGGTGCTGAAGTGCAAGCCCCCGTATCAGATACGTTGGTTCGAACTCCAGTGGTTGTTGTTGTTGTAGCATCTGAGAAAATAGGAGGTGGTATGGGAATAGAAGTGGGTGGAATATGAGTAGTGGAGGTTATGGGGGGAATGGAAATAGAGATAGAGATTGGGGGAGGAGAAAAAGGTTTGGTTGAAATTGGTACCTCAAGTGAAAGCGAGCGAGGAGGAGTGTCACCACGAAACAACTCCTCTGAGTCTGAATCCTCATCCTCTGAATCACTGGAGGAAGAGGAAAGAATGAGTTTTTGCCTGGGCTGGGTTTTCCTCTTCTTTGGTGGAGGTGATTGGGCTGCCTTCGTGGGTTTTCTCTTTTTAGAAGAAGGGCCTTTCGTCCCTTTGACCACCTTTTCATCTTTCCCCTTTTCTGGTTTCTTGCCCCTAGGAGCAGGCTTGTCAGCGTCATGGATTGACTGAATCATCTCTGGAGTGAGCTCTCTGGGACCCGAAGGAAGAAACTCCTTGTAGGTCTTGATGATGCGACTCTCCCCTGATACACACGCATACATTGATTATGGAATAGAACCAACAAACTAAAACTTGGAAGGATCCGTCACAATGATCTTCGTATTGTGGAAGACGCCGATAGATGAGAGTGGAGATGTAGTCACAATGGGAACATGGTACTTGTCCATAGACCATTTGGTGACGAGCATCCAGAACCTTGCATATGAAATTTTAGAATGGAGAGAGGTAGATGCAAGGATTTGGATTAATTGCTGTCATAAAACAGAGTCATAGTTGAGGTTGACACCAGTGTACAACCCATATAGAATCGTCATTAACAGACGACTAGCCCCATCGGAACCTGCACTTCTCTCGGATAGACCCTTGAACAGTATCGTGAAGAAGCCATTCCACAGAGGAGGAAGACATGATTTCTTGAACTTTGTGACAATGGTAAGGATCTCAGTGTAACCCATGTTGTAAAACATGGAGAACAACTGTCCCACAGAAATCGACTTAGGGTTAACCCTTGACTCATCATGTTCAAACCCTAGAAACAAGTGGGCAGTAGAGAAAATCTGGGACAAACACTCCATAGGAACGATCTCGACCTTGGTCAGTGTGAGAACTAGTGGAGAGTGTTTAAGACACTCCACTATAGGGTACATGAAGGCATCGTATGAAAATAGGGTGAGATCATAGACCAAGCTTTGCTGGGGTCGGATTGGGAGAATGTGGGAGGTTTCATGAACAGAGGAGGAATCCGACATTGTTGAGTTCTTTGAAGAAGGAGATGAACAGTGGTAGAAAAGCGTCTTAGTTTGCTCTCAGAAAATTTGGTGCAGTAAAGAGGTAAAAGAACTTAGGGTTTACCCTTTATACTGTGTGTAGAGGTGAGAGAAAAATCCGCCCCCAAATCTTTTTGAAAAACGAAACGGTTCCTGAGTTGATTGACGCGTGACAGTTAGTAGCTCCTGTGATTATGCATGAGAGAGAAAAATGTTTCCATTTTGCATGCTTCCCATCAAATACCTTTTTGAATTCCTAAAACCCCTTAGTCTCCCGGCTGTGTCATCATCTTATCCTTAAAATGAGCTGTCTTCACTAAATAAAAGCAATCACGTAAATAAACCACAACATCCCGTTGAGAATATAGCATTAAATACCAGAGCTATAAAAATAGCTTGTAGTGAACGAAACCAGATTTTTGGAAAATCAAAAAGATTTTCGTGCATAGAGTGTCAAAGATAAAGAAATAAAGCGACATGTGTGTGGGAAATTGTGATGTCAATATAGACACGAAACAGTGGATCCCGGGCACGAATCTCTTCCTTCAAAGTCAAGAGAGACTTTAAAGTGTTTGTGTGGTTTCCCATTATATTACGATCAAGCACTTGTTAAGAAGTGTTGAAAGACATCTTTTAATGAGGCTAAAAGGGGTGGCTTTCGCTTCAGTTCAGAATTCTAGATCTTGACATAAGATAGAGACCGAATTAAGTACTTGTGAGACCAATGTGGTCTGTTGAACAAGTAGGTTTGGATCGTATTTTAGTGACTTGTTGGAAAGCTTGGTGTGAAATCTCAAGAAAATTTAAAACTGGATTCTATGGGAAGAAATGTTTATGGTATGTAACAATTTCATAAGAATCACACAAAAGGAAAATAGAGATTTCATGGTACAACCACTTGGGTTGATTCGTTAATTCATAAGTGAAAGCTAGAGCAAATTTAATTGTTCACCGTCAATGCATAGTGGGTATTGAATTGTGGGTTTCACTTAGCACGTAGTGACATGAAGTTAAGATCACAAACACAGAGATCGTGTAACCATAAACCTCAGTGGTAATTTTTGAGAGTCTCAAGGGTTACATGTATGAAGCGAATATGATGGAGAAAAATATTTGAGATGGTGTAAGGAAACTAAAGTACCTCTGCTGTAAAAATAGTGACCAAGCAGAAAACTCTTAACTCATATGAGGAAAGAGTAAGGTAGTTCATGATTAGAATAAATGTTGCAGCCTAATTGGGAAGACAAGGTTTGTATATACCGAGTCAATAAGGCTTTATTCAAAATCAGTTAAGGCTTTGGACAACATGCAACAGCATGCTTCTAGGGACACTTAGCTAGTAAAAAGTGTGAGAATGAAACCTGCCCCATCGATATTAGATAAATTGTTAATATAAACAGAAGTAGAGACAAAAAAGAAAAAGAATTTTTTTTTTTGGAATTTTTGATATTTTTGTAAAGAGAAAAACAAAACACGCCAAAATAAAATAAAAAAATTGGAACCGAACCCGAAAGGGACCGAATGCTCGGTTCATTTCGGTTCCTTAAAAAAATATTTTTGGAATTTTTGGAAAAACTATTGTACAAACATATACAACCAAAGATATCAACTTTTTGAGATAAGCGAAAACAAGTGCAGTGGGACCGAACCCGAAATAGACCGAGCGTTCGGTTCATTTTGGTTCTCATGTGAACCGAGCCCGAAATAGACCGAGCGTTCGGTTCATTTCGCTTCCAACTTTTAGTTCTGAGAAAGTGTTTTTGGTACTGACTCCGATTCCATCATACCTAGGCCTTGTAGAATTTTATTGAAACTTGCTTCAGGAAGAGCTTTGGTGAAGATGTCGGCCAGTTGATCATTGGTTCGAACAAAGTGAATCTCTATGTTTCCATCTTCCACATGATCCTTAATAAAGTGATACCTCAGTGCTATATGCTTTGTCTTGGAATGTTGTACTGGGTTATGACAGATCCTAATTGCACTTTCTGAGTCACAATATAGTGGGATCTTTTTCATATTGAGTCCATAGTCCCGAAGTTGGTTTTGGATCCAAATCACTTGAAATGTGCATGAGGTGGCTGCAATGTACTCTGCTTCGGCTGTAGACAGAGAAACACATGTTTGTTTCTTAGATTGCCAGCTCACCAACTTCCCGCCGAGGAATTGACAGCCTCCTGTAGTGCTTTTCTGGTCTAAACCACATCCTCTTAGGTCTGCATCTGAGTAGGCTTGAACGAAGAAACCTGAGTTTGAGGGATACCAGAGACCGAGAGAGGTGGTTCGCTTTAAATACTGGAATATATTCTTCACTGCCAGTATGTGTGGTTCACGAGGATTTGCTTGAAACCTGGCACAATAGCACATTGAAAACATTATATCAGGCCTGCTAGCTGTGAGGTACATCAAGGAACCAATCATTTGGCGATAAAGCGTTATGTCGACTGCCGGTTTTTCCAAAGATGGTGTGAGCTTGGTACCGAACGCCATAGGGACTTTGACCTTTGAGTCTCCCATCATGCCAAACTTTGCAAGAAGAGTCCTGGTATGTGCTTCCTGGTTGATAAAGATGCCTTCGGGTCCCTGTCTAATATTTAAACCAAGGAAAAAGTTAATTGGACCCATTGAGCTCATTTCAAATTTAGTCTCCATCAGCTTTCTGAATTCAGTTGTTAGGCTAGGATTCGTTGAGCCAAAAATGATATCATCGACATAGATTTGAACGATCATAAGGTGGTTACCTTCCTTTTTACGAAAGAAGGTTGGGTCAACCGAACCTTGTTTGAATTTAGACATCTTTAAAAACTTAGTTAATGTTTCATACCATGCCTTAGGTACTTGTTTCAGACCATAAACAGCTTTATCCAAGATGTAGTAGTGATCTGGATGCTTTTCATTTACAAAGCTAGGAGGTTGCTCCACATACACGGTTTCTTCAAGTTCCCCATTCAGAAAGGCGCACTTTACATCCATCTGGTAGACCTCAAAGTTCTTGTGTGCAGCATAGGCAAGAAATATACGAACGGATTCCAGCCTTGCCACCGGAGCGAATGTCTCTTCGTAATCGATTCCTTCTTCCTGGCAATATCCTTTCACCACTAGCCGAGCCTTATTTCGAATCATCTTACCCTCCTTGTCCATTTTGTTTCTGAACACCCATTTGAGACTGACAACCGAGGAATCTTTTGGTGTTGGAATGAGTCTCCAGACCTTATTTCTTTCAAACTCATTTAGTTCGTCTTGCATTTCCTGAACCCAATCAAAATGATCGAGGGAAACATTGACGGTCTTCGGTTCTATTTTGGAGATGAGAGAATTAAACATGCAAAATTCTACTTTGGAGAATAGAACAGTTTGCTTCGCCTTCAGTTGTGATCGAGTGAGAACCTTTGCTGATGCATCACCCACTATTTGAGATACAGGATGATCTCTGGTCCATTTGGTGAGAGGAGGGTAATTTGGATCGTAGGATGGATCCAATTCAGCATTTACCATTTCTTCCAACTCTGATTGAACATCATCGTCATATAGCATATCGGAATTCTCCCCGTCGACAGATGATGAATCATTTGGATGTGAACCCAAAAATCTTTCTTCGACTGGGCTTTCAGGCTGATCCGGACTTTCGGGTGCTACAGGACTTTCGGGTGCAACCGGGCTTTCGGGTGCAGCGGGGCTTGCGGGTGCTACAGGACTTTCGGGTCCGTCAAATATTGGATTCTCCCCCTGAATATGTGAGTCATGTTGATTTGAAGAAAATAGATTCTCCCCCTCGACCGAAGTACCGCTCTAGGGAGGTTCTTCTGCTCCCATTTGTTTGGCTGCATCTTCGACAATTTTCTTAAGGTGATCAATCTTGTTGTCTGCTGCCGTGGCCTCAGAGTGAGCAGATTTCTCAGGTTCATCAAATAGATCCATGAACTGGTCAAAAAGATTGGCGATTGAGGCTGTGACTTGACCTGTTTGAGAGAAAATCTCTCCAATTGCTTCTTCGGTAGATTTCAACTTCTTGACGTAGTTGTCATCGAACGTTACATAATAGGTTTCTTCAATTCTTTTAGAACACTTATTCAAAACCCTGTATTCCTTTGAAGTAAGAGAATATCCCAGAAAGATACCTTCATCAGCTTTGACATCAAACTTGTTGCGATGTTCTTTGGAGTTGAAGATGAAGCACCTTGAGCCGAACACGTGAAAGAACTTTACATTCGGCTTCCTGTTGTTAATTATCTCAAAAGGAGTGAGAGAGAAACGCTTGTTGAGATATGATCTGGTTTGAGTAAAACAAGCTGCAACAATGGCGTCAGCCCAGAAATATAGAGGAAGTGAAGCAAAACTCAGCATGGTTCGGGCCGCCTCACACAGGGATCGGTTTCGCCTTTCGACAATTCCGTTCTGTTGAGGTGTATAGGGGGCTGAGAAGTTGTGACTAGTGCCTTTTTCTGCTAAAAAATCTTCGAATTCTTTGTTCTTGAATTCCAGTCCATTGTCGCTCCTGATGTTTCGAACGACTTTTCTCAGTTGCACTTCGACTTGCTTGATAAAGATCTTCAGTTTGGGAGTCGCCTCAGATTTGTGCTTTAGAAAGAAAACCCAAGTAAAACGTGAGAATTCATCAACAATCACAAGGATGTACTTGTTACCGCCAATGCTCTTTATTGTTGATGGACCACATAAGTCGATGTGAAGCAACTCAAGTGGTTCAACAACTTTGGTGTTTATGATTGTTGGGTGACTTTTGCGACTTTGTTTCCCCATTTCACATGCAACACATAAGTGTTCACGATCGAACTTGAGCAGTGGAAGTCCCTGAACATGACCATCGGTGACTAGCTTGTTGATGTCTTTGAAGTTGAGATGTGAGAGCCTTCGGTGCCACAACCAACTTTCGTCTGAATGAGCTTTGGACAAAAGACATATTGTTGGATTCCCTTTGATTGGTATGAGATTCAGAGGGAAAATTTCACCTTTTCGTTCAGATTTCAGAATGACTTTGTTGGATTCCTTCTCTATTATCTCTGAACCTTCGTCATCGAATGAGACTTTGAGACCTGTTCCTCCCACCAGTTGAGACACACTGATGAGGTTATGCTGCAACCCCTCTACATAGGCCACCTTCCTGATTGTAAAATCTCCATTGGTTATCATCCCATAACCCTTTATCGTTCCATAAGAGTTGTTACCAAACTTGACATTGCCACCGTTTTGAAGTGACCGAAACTCCCTTAGCTCTTCCTTCCTTCCTGTCATGTGACGTGAGCAGCCACTGTCTATGTACTATTCTTCGTCGAATTGCTCGTCACTTATAACCTGCAAAAATTAAGCAGATTTAGGAACCCAAAGTTTCTTAGGTCCTCGTGAGCCTTTTACAGAAACAGGAATAGTAATAGAAACATCAACCAGATATGTTCGTTTTATTAAGGTTGTTTCATCTTTCCTCTTAATGGTAAATACTTTGATTTTATCGGAGTTAGATGCAAGTATTTTGGATTCAGGTTCGGGCGTTTGGACTTTAGCTTGCTTTCGGTCTTCATTTGCTGAGGAAATATTCCTTTTTCCTTTCAAATCCTTCGACGATTGTGAGTTTGGTGTAGGACTAGAATTAGGCTTAGAAGAAGAATGAGAACGAGAAGAATTAGAAGAAAAGAAATTAGAATGAGAATATTTCCTGACTTGAGATTCCAAATGACCCTTTCGGTTGAGATCATTTGAGGGACCGAACCTGGACCTTCGGTTGCCGTTTGATGATGGACCGAAACTGTTTTTTCGGTTGTTGTGAGTAGTTGGACCGAAGTTGGGTCTTCTACTGTAAAAGCTTGAAGGGCTGAACTCTGGTCTTTGTCTGTTGTTGTTTGGGGGACCGAAACCAGCCTTTTGGTTGTTGTTACTTTCGGGACCGAACCTATCCTTCCAGTTTTGTTCTTCCTGTGGCCCGAAAGTCTTCTTCTGGTTCTTTTGATCTGATGGACCGAAGCTCCTTTTACTGTTATTTTCTTCTCCTTTTGGCTTGGAATTTCTATAAAAGTGAGTATAGTGGGGATTTTGGGAGCGCCAAAATTGCTTTCGCTCTGAGAGATTTTTCTTGCATCTCAGATTTCTTTGCTGCTTTTGATTTTTCACCTGTTTCGGTTGTCTGTGAGTATTTGCCTTCTATTTCGGCTTCTTAACAACAGGCTCACTTTTCATGGAAGAGGTTTCGCTATTTGAGGAGACATATTCCCCTGGAACCTCATTTGTGCCGCTGGAACTGGGCATGTCAAAGTTGGTAGGGTTATTTAGTGGTTCTGCCACGTATCTACCTTTAGCCTTCCATGATGTTCGCTCCGACAAACCAACTGTTTCATCTGCGTTGTCTATCGGTGCAGACCAGAAAAACTCATCACAGCCATCTGCATTATCTTCATTCACTATGGCAGTGAGTTCGGCTGTCTAATGTTCGGTTACTCCTGTGACCTTATAAACCTGATTGGGAGTGGTTCGAACCTTTTGGTATACAACGACCTTTTCTTTAAGGATTTGGGACTTATGTTTGGACAAACGAGCGAATTCCACATAATTTTCAGAAATCAAGTTTTTGTGGTTTTCAGTTTCGCTCCTAATGAACTCGGAACAGTCAACCTCATCCTCTACAGAAATTTCACTCATGTCATCGTCCTCATTAAGTTCAGATGCATTATCAACATCAATTTTATTTTCTGAACTTAATTTGGTACTCAATGAGTCAAATTTTTGTATAGTTTCGGCCCTGAGTTTCAACTTATCATTTTCATCCAAAAGATTCTTAAGCATGTCCTTATGGTCTTTGGACTTTATAAAAGATTCAATTTTGTCCAGACCATACATATAGGTGGGATTAACATCATCTGAAGATACAACACTTTCGCAGTTGTATGCTTCGGCATCGATTTCATCCTCCTTTAACTCAAGGAAGGGCATAATCATGCGATGTACCTTCTGGCCTATTTCAAAGTTTAAATGCAGCTGAGTAATGTTAGTATAGAGTCTTTTTGCAATTAAACAAAAAACATTCCTCTGTTTTAACAATTTAAGATTGTCTCTTTGCAAATAAATGTTCTCATCCCTAGACTTAACCAGCTCCAACTCCTTCTGCTCTATTCAGATCCTTCGCTCCTCACTCTTGGATGACACCCTGCTTATTTGGTCAATTAGATTAGAATTCGTGACACGTGTTTGAGTTAAACAACTATCTAGATTTGAAATTCTTGAATTCAAGTTATTTAATTCCTTTTCATACGATGTTTGTGGAATTTTAAATGAGACAAAAATGGATTGTACTTTCTTGATCAGTTCGTCTAGTTCACTGATCTGCACACTGAGAGGCTTCGCTGTAAAGCACACGTCCTCTCGCTCCTTATCCACTTCGTTTCCTCCATCAGTGTTGTGTCCTCTCATCTGGGATACATCCGTCACCGTCAGACATCTTCCACCAGTATCACCACTCTTCGCCACATAAGCCTTTCCATGAGAAGGCTTTCTCACTTCATCATCTTCTGAGTCGGTTGACCACACCTGTACGCCACCGAACTCATCATCATCTACCGAATCCTGCACAACAAGAGCATTCATAGAGGGATTAGTAGCAGCTTTCTTCCTCTTAATCTCCTCCAATCTTTTTAGGAGACTTGATTCTTCATCCTTTTCCTCATCTTTCTCCGCCATCTTCTTCAACACGCAATCCTTTGCGTAGTGATTTTTCTCACCACAGTAAAAGCAACTGACACCAGAGTCAGCTTCACCCTTCGCTTCTTTCTTTGATTCTTCAACCTTCGGCTCCTCTTTCACCTTTTGAGAGTTGTAGCTTCCCTACCAATTTCGGTTCTTGTTGGTAGGGAACTTCTTCTTAATGAACCTTCTGGGATTTGACACCATCATAGCATAGTCTTCAGCTGTTAAATCGTAGTCTCCCAGATTCAAATCGTCTTCTTCTTCTGTTGCATTCTTACCTTTGGACAGAAGCGCCAAAGACCCCAAGTTTGAAGCCACGCTTTTCTCTTGTAACACAATCTTTTCCTGGGATTTTAGAATCCCCACCAGTTTTGCCAAGGAATACGATTTGAACTGCTCATGCGCTTTAACCGTCGACACAACTGCCCTCCATTCGGGTCTTAGGCCATTTAAGAAAGTGACCTTCTGTTCGATGAGCTTTCTTTCAATGTCATGTTTGATCATCTTGCTGAGAATATGATTGAACCGATCAAATGTTTGTGTAACAACCTCCTCTGGCATCTGCTTGAATTCTCCAAATTTAGAGAGAAGTAGGGTCTGAATTGAGTGCTCTAGATCTTCATCTGTGGAGTACAGCTCTCGCAGCCAATCCCAGATTTCTTTTGCTGTACCACAAGAACTTACTAATCGAAACGTTTCGGATTAAAGAGCGAATCAGATTAGTCTCAATGCCTTAATGTTGCATTGGAACTTTTCCTTTTCGTCCTGAGCGACGTCTTTCACATCTTTTAATAGATCATTATACTCCTTTTGAGTTTTAATGATTCTAGAAGTGCTTGAATGAGCAAAAGGACCAGATGTGATAGCTTCCCATATCAGATACCCATTATCTTCAGATCCAATAACGTAATCTTCAAAGTGGTGCGTCCACACTTCATAGTCTTGAGTGTAAAGGATTGGAATCTTGGTGGTTGATCCGATGTTGTTAGAAATGTTGATGGGATTGGATTGAGAATCATCCATGCTTGATCGTTTAACCTGTTATAAGATCAGACTTTGTAATACGTAATATTAGGGCAAGATGAATAATTAATGAGATACGTCAATTATGGAGTGACGACTCAATAAATATCAATGAATGCGGAATAAACCCTAATCACTTCTTTCACAAAAGAGATGTGTATGAATTACACAGTCTCCTGCTCTGATACCAATTGATGAGTTGAAAAAATCTTTGATCGTTTAGATCTTTAAACAGGTTAATCACAATAATACGAACATAAATATCAAACACAAAAATGAATCAAAATATGCTGAATGATTCAATAGATTCACGCCTCAGCAGAGCTCGACAAAGAACTTCCGCTGTAGAGGCTGTTTAGGGTTACAATCGATAAAAGTATTCGCTGTGAATGATCGACTCCAAAATCTTACGTACAACGATGCATGCAAGCATCTATAAATATTAAACCCTAATAAATAAATCACGGATGGACAGGCCCAATCCGGATACAAAATTGGACTACGAACCGAGCCCATGACGCAACACCTAATGGACCCTACACTTTTGATAAATATTTATCATATTTTGTTTTGGGACAAATTCCGCAACACTTTTATTTAAAAATGTTACTCTGATTTTCAAACAAAGCATAAACAAAATCGGTCTTTTCTGGCTGTGAAAAATGGGGATGTCACAAATATGGGAGAGTACTTTAGTATCATGTTATATGATCATCTTAATGATTAAGAGACCTTATCACAATTCATCCTCTAAGTGCATTCTGATAGCTAAAAAGAGGAGCTATAGATTGTTGAAGAGGTCAAATCAAGAAGATGGTTCATGCCTCGTTCCAAAAACAATTCTTAAAGTCATACTCCAAGATTGTAACATGAGTGAAATATATTAAAGAAGGTTTATTAACACTAGTCAAATGTAAGAGTAAAAGGTTTTCTACTCTTGTACATTTGAAATTGGTAAGTTGTGATGTTTTGGATAAAAAGACCAACTTAGGCCAATTGTGTGAAGTGTTTGTCTTAATAAAGAATCTGCACTATCTCTTGAATATTTGGCAAGAGAGTCTTATATGTCAAGAGGACATTGGGAGTATTAAAGGTCTTCAAAGTCTCAAGAACTAATCAAGAATAAAACCTGAAGTTCTTCATTAGCACACGACTTAAGGTTTATAACCTATCGTGTTGACATTTATGTGCCCATCCCAGTTAAAGTTGGCTTTACATATGAGTTCTAAGAGTTCTCAATTGGTTGCACAGCTACTTAGAAGCAATGGTAGGCCCTGTACTGCCAGGTGGCAAGAAGTTAAGATTGCATAAGTTCAGTCCATATCAATTTGGAATTGTCACTAACCCTATCTTGTGATTGTGGTTTTGACAAAATTCACATGGAAAGGAACACATACACCATAAAAATCTAAGGGTCATAAGGTTTCTCTTCGATTCGTGAAAATGATGGTAAGGAAACACTTCCACCAAGTAGATTTTAAGTAAGATAGCAATTGTGATCTTTGTATTCTCAAAGTTGTTAGTGGAGCTTGCGTGGTTAACCGGCTCACTAACATAGACTTATGAGAAATAGAAAAGGTCTAAACAATCGAGACTATGATTACAAAATCCCTTTTCATAGTTCTGAAATTGTTTAGACACACCTATGAGCTATCTAAGATAAGGTGCATGATTTTAATATAGTCTTATCAAAGCAATCTAGTATTGACTTCTAAAAGTCCAGTTGTTTTCTAGGTACATGTCAAAGCTAGTAGGAGCATAAGTGTTATGCTAATAATAATCATGTTAGTGGGAGCATGATAATTATGATAAGTATTGCAAGTTAACGATGTTAATTATAGAAAACAAAAGTTTCAATTTGTGAAGTTGCAGCTTGCAGGGGTTGAAAAAGTTATTTTGCTTTAATTAAGGGAGAGGCAATTATACTTCATCTCAAATCTATAAGCTTAGATCGTGAGATTTTAATCAAATTTAGTCAAGTATATATATGAATGTTATGTTGGAATGGATCAACATAAGAAAATTCTATATATGGGTCCATTATTTGCGTTCTAAAATTCGATTATGATTACGACATCCCTTTTCATAATCTAAATTATAAGAACTTGGCAAATTGAAATGGAAATATTATAGCAAAGGACTGGTCTAGTATCAAGTCTTTATGTGAGACATCATGAATCGTGTCCCATATGCTTCGGATATAGGATCGATTACATGTGCTATATTCATCCTTTCTAAAATTTTCCAAATGCCTGGGGCATTAAGAAGGGAAAAGGTCTAGAATTGGATATGATTAAAAGGATTAAGCAATTGTCGAGGAAAATCTAAGGTTTACCAAAGATTGGTTGCTCAGGGACAGTTGGAAGTATAGTGTTAATTTTGGAAGGACCTTATTGATATATTCTGAAAAGAGGCAACTCTTTTTCAGAAGTGATAGTCAAAATGGGAATATGGGAAGGTGGAAGTTGTTCAATAAATATGTGTAAGATTAGGAAACTTAATGCAAGAAGGATGTTTCCAAGGAGTTGATCTCCTTTGGAATGCTCTGTAATGGTTGTTGTCAAGTCTTTATGACTTTGTGCATAATCATTACAAGAGGATAAATGCATATAAGTTTAGAATCTAATAGATTTCAGTAAATGGCATGAATTTGGAATTCTTGCATTTGCGGTAAGGAATTGGGATTGTGAAATGAGAATCATTGGAATTATGTTCAATCGATCTATTTCACAAAGTAAAGATCATAGACAAACTTAGTATGCAGACTTGGTGTATGGCATGACTAGTGTTTAGAAAACATAGTGTACACGCTTGGAGCATGGGACAACTATTGTTTTAACTCAAGTTTAAAGTTGATAGTTTGAAACAGTATGCAATGAATGATGGGTAATCAATATGGTGATAAATAAAAGATGTTTTATTTATATTCATAAGTTCTGAGACCATATTGGATTCGATTATTCTTGTGTTTCACTTTGCATGTTTTGACTTCCAGAATAACTAGGTCGTTCTTCCTGAATGACTAAGTTATTCAAACCATCCACATTCGGTCATATGTTGGAAGTAGATATGAATCAAGACTGTCATGGGTTGGCTTGTAGAGGTCTAAGATGTTGGACAAAGTGGTGCTACAACACTCATGAGTGCTCATAAGTTCTAAGTATTGGATTCAACCCACGCTCATTGGAATCACTTCATGGATTTTATCACGAGTGATCATGAGACCATAATATCTTATATTCTTCAAACCTAGAGATATGAGTTGTTACTATGAGTTGGTTATACATTGATTGCACGAAACCGCATTGGTAACTCGATGTCATAAAACGTGCCTTTGTGTATGATTCAACAAGTAGTAGAACAAGCCATATGAGTCGAATTTTATACATCCATTTTACCTTCGGGATAAAAGCGATATGTGTGGGCCCCTCGATAATTTAATGATGATACACGTGAGTGCTTGGCCAAGCCAGGACTGATTTGATCTGTTCAATCAGTCAGTCGTCATAAATCGGAAATCAGGAAACAACAAATGGACATAGAGAATGATTTATAATCCATGTCTCAGTTCATATGATATCTAGAATAGAGGAATATATGATCCCTTATCTAATGGACAAGTCATTGACAAAGGTCAGAGTTCATCGGCAAGGTCAGAGTTCGACAGAAGCTTTTGAGAGATACGATTGCTAGTCGGGTTATGAAGTCATACTTGCAATAATAGTTTTAGACTTATCCAATTGGGAGACTGTTGGATTAATGTCTAAGTCCATAACTATAATTGGTAAGACTTGACCCGACTCGGCATGGTCCATTTGAGTTGCATGACATAGGGACAATTGGATTGACAAGATGAGGAAAAAGGATACTAGAGATTTATATTAATATATTATAAGTTCTAATATATTAATATATAATCATATTATTTAATTAGTATTGATCAAGAATTAAATTGTAATTAATTAAGTGATCAAAAGGAACTAATTAAATATGGACTCTAAGATATAAAGTTCATTTAGGTTGGGCTAAGCTTTCATGGATAGTCCATGGAGTGTTTAACCCATGGATCATATGAAATGAAAGGTCATGGGTGTTAGGGTTTAACCCTAATCTCCACACTTAATAAAGATGTCCTTGGTTGGTGAAATTGGCACTAGTGTGTGTACACAAAAAAGGCAAGGCCGATTTCACTAGAGAGAACCAAAGTATCCTTATTCTCAAGGTTATTCCAAGTGTTCATGGTGTTGTGTGAACCATTTGAGGTGTCACACTTGGGGCACTAGGCACTCAAGCTTCATGAAGACAAGCTACAACAACAAGGTATCTATTCTAACTTGTTTTATTACCCAAGTATCATAGATTGTATGCTACATAGGGTAATACCTTGGAATATTCATATTTGCATGTATAATAGAGAAAACATAGATCCAAGGTATTTAGAGTTGCATGTACACCTTAGGGGTGTTAGAATGCTGAAAACCCAACACTTCTAGAAGGTAAAAAGTTCATAACTTGATCACTCCATCTTGTAGATCTAGCAATTTATTCCTTTACGACAATTTTGGTCCCAAATATGGTGATTCTTGAGCAGGGCATGCCTTGGCCAAATAATTCGTCCTTTCAGACCTTGTGAGGGGTCTTAAGTCATAAAAATGTGGTCTTGATGGTTAGTTTTGCTCCATACATCCTATAAAAGGTCTTAAGGCATTAAGAGGTTGAGATTTTGTGTATTAAGCACTTAATGGACATGCAAAGTCATAAAGTTGGAAACTTTATGATTCTTAGTAGTATTTTGGCCATGGATCTGAAAGTTGAACGTTAGAGCTTAATGCATTAAGCTCTTATCGAGGAAATGGAGTTCCGGATGTACACCGTGCGTACCTCAGTGTACGTCACACGTACACGGTCAAAGTTCGGCTTTGTTACATTGACTTGGTTGTTGGATTTCAAAAAAGCTATATGCTAAAATGATCCTGCCTCCCAACTGTCTGGCCTGGCTAATCCTTACTTGGTACATCTTCATGTAGACATTGGGATTAGTGAGGAATGTATAGGATAATTATTATTGTCACCAGGATTACGAAACTAGAGTAAGGCTTAGTACTTTATGTGTCTAGGTCTTTTCAAAGTACGAAGCAAAGCGCCGCCGAAATCGACAGTCATCCACTTTACCAAGTAAGTGCATAGTTACTTTCAAACTTACACATAGATATAAGTATTCTAAACGCTTAATTGTTATGTGTTGTCTTTGTTGTGTTTAATGTAGTTGTACATTATCATTGTTACTTGATTTAATCGTGTATTTATCATACTTAATAATATGATTGAGTAGTGAAGGGTTGTGCGAAATAACAAACGAGAGATTGTGATAGAGCTGTGTTGTATAATGGTTGTGATAGGTTAGTGAAAGCCGTGCGAAATAATGAGTTGTGTCTCTCCAAAGTACTTTTGTACTGTCGTGCTAAACCAAAGTACTATTATAATGTCGTGGCTGTTGTGACTATCCAAAATACTAATGTACTACGGTGGAAACAATGTTTGATTTATATTTCAATGTTGTATGCTTTTTTTAAAACAATATATTATTTTTGGTTGTATGATTTATATTTCAATGTTATAAAGCTAAAATTGTTTAAATTTTCATTTTGACAAACTCTTTTAAGTTTAAAAAGTCGGTTTATTAAAATTTCAATTTATTTTACTAGCATGCAGACGTTAAAAAGAATAATCTTTTAGTTGCAGACTGCAAATGTTGGATCTATTTCTTTTATTGCAAGAGATTTGAAGATATAATTCACATCCCGCAAACATTTTGTAAAGAAAGACAAACACACATTGATTTCTTTACATTGTATTAAGAAATAAAGTTAATGTATTGATGATTTGCCGGAAGTAATGAAAACCAATAGACCTGACGTGTGTGCATCTGTTGTAGTTGTGGGCGGATACACACAAATATGAATTGAATACGTAATAGAACTTTAGGTAGTATGGATCAATCGCTTAGGTTGCTTGTCAGTAAGAAGAAAAATAAATAGTTCATTAGTATAAACTTAAAAACAGGCCCGGCCCATGGGGGTGGGCAAGTTGGGCGACCGCCCAGGGCCCATCGTTGGATCAGAGCCCCAAAAAAATGGACGTTAATAATTATATCTAATTAGTGTTATACTTTAAACAAAAATGATTACATACCAACTCTGCCTTCAAATCTTGTAGATCCCAAATTCAATTCTTCTTGTTAACCTGGCTTTTTGAATTTAGATTAAATGGTTACAGTAATGACAATTAGGCCGGCCCAAATCTTGGTTTACACACATATTTAATGATAATTAGTTTAGATTTTACACACTTAAATTATTTTTTAATATCACACAAAATTCTAATTATAAATTATCAAGTCTATATAGTATCTTATGAAATAAAAGTAAGTTATTTATCCTTTTTTTTATAAAAATCATACTCACCAAAAATTTATAAAATGAGTTTTATTTAAGAGGGCCAATTTTAGAACTTGACAATAGTTTATTTTTAAAAAATTTAGTTTATATTTAATTATTATTTTTTAACCGAAAAATATAATTCACTTCTAAACTATTTTTAATTTTATCTATGTTTTAAATAAGACAGAAACTCTCCATCTAAAAAAAACATTTGATATGATTACACTAGAAACAATTTGTTTTTTGAAGGGCCCCATTTTTGTTTTTGCCCCGGGCCCAAAATATCCTTGGACCGCCCTGCTTAAAAAGGTCAACGAAATCGACTTATGCCGGCTTTGTGAAACTGCACCTTTAATTAAACCACCTTTGAGATAAGGTCGTTAAATAAGGGATAACAAGTGTATGTTTTTTTTTTTTAATTTAATCATATTTTTATTTTGAGCTCAACCATATCATCCAACCAATAGAATAATATTTTTCAGAGGATTACTTGTTGAATACTCATTACAGCATGTTGTCATTGCGATTTTTGTTAATTTTTAAGCGAATCTATCTGATATATCAGATTTTAATGTTATATATATGATTAAAACAACATATTAGATAGATGATTTTATAAACTATTTAATAAAAACTAATATAAACTAGTTAATTTTAAATAGAAGAATTTCAAAAATGATGAAAAATAAGGGGCAAAACAAAAAAGGAAAATTATATTTGTACCCTCCAATTTCCTTGTATACCCCTATATCAGTGTAATATTCCCTATATACCATGATGTAACGATTTATATGAATGAAAGTACATATAATCGCACCCAACAAAAAATAATAGGTTAACAATTACCTGATGCTAAATCATAACTCCTAAGTAATTCTAGGCACAATCATAGCCTTAGACCGATCTATGTGGCTGGTTTATCAAGTTCCAACAATGACAATTGGTCCTCTATTGGTCCTAATTTCAAAACGGTAAACCGTAACTCTTAAGTCTAGAGAAAATTATTAGGGTAAATTATACTAATTGTCCCTCTTATATGTTTGTGTTGTGGTATTTTGGGGGAATTTACTAAGTTTCGTGCTTACAGTTTGATTTCATGATTTCAGGTATATCAGATGAACGGGGCAAGGCAAATGCATGATTGTACATATCATCCTTAGATATTTTGTTGAGTGATGATTTTGTGATACTCTAATTTTGACTACGGTCTTGAAAACAATGGTTTTGTATAGTTCATGGGTTATTAAAGGGTTTTAAAAATGAAAATTTTTACTATAGTTTTTGGGATGTTTCACATTTGATTAGTGTACCCCTTCAACTAGGGTGTGCTTTGGGTCAGAACCGACCCATAACCCAAATTTGATGAAAAGTGAGAACCAAAACCCGAAACGATTATACTAATACATGACCGGTTCGGTTCAGATAATACTGGTTTAGGTTCGGTTATTAACCCAAAATGACCGAAATAACCCAAATAAACATCTACACTATGCTTTTGAACCGAATAACCCAAATAAACTGAAATAACCCGAATAACCCAAATAAACCGAAATGATCCGGATAACCCAAACAAGGAAATTCTATATCTAGTTCAAGAAAAAAAATATTAATTAATATTTTTTTCTTGAACTAGATATAGAATTTCCTTATTTGGGTTATCCGGGTCATTTCGGTTTATTTGGGTTATTCGGGTCATTTCAGTTTATTTGGATTATTTGGTTTAAGTGACTATTCAGTTTCCGGGTCGGTTTTTTTGGCCCGATTAAACCTTTATTTGGGTAACCCGTACCGAATGACCCAAAACCCGAATGTGGCAAAAATACATACCCGAAAACCAACCCAAATAATTTATTCGGGTCGGTCCGGTCTAAGTTTTGGTCTCGGTTTAGATATCCGGTCAAAATGCACATCCCCTACCTACAACACCTTCATCTATCTTCTCGTTGCCCTGATAACTAAGTAAAGTACATTAATGTTACGATCACATATTACGTAAAAGGTAAAGGTTCTAATCTTAGTACCTTTCTCTGAGTGTTTGTTCCAGTTCTAGATCTTTAACTAGCTCGTGCTTGTCTCAGTCGGACTTGTTTTTAATGGTCTTCCTACTACTTTTTCTCTTTTGGTGGTGTTAGTTTTTTATTTTTGTATGTCCTTATTTCCATTAGTTTGTGTAAATTTGTGTGCCACCATTAGCTCGTAGTCTATTATATCTTCCATCCTCCTATGTAATATGTGTTTCTTTTCTGTTTTAGGCCTCCGTGGCAATTCTTCTAGCACTTGATGGTAATGGCTTATTGTAATGGGTTTTGGGCCACCACATAATATTGCCATTTAAGGGCCTAATATTACCTTTGTGAGTGGCAAATTGTATATACATTGTTTCAAGAAAGAGATTTTTATTATTCCTTTCCCATGTCAAAATCCAGTTCAACCTTGTTTCTTGCCGAAAGTAGTGTTTTGGTTGCAATTTCTCTCGATAAAAGAACACTATGGAAGGAGAACTTTGAAGCGAGGAAAAAAAAAGATTTTGTAGATTTCTTGTTTTTTTGCTTCGTGAGAGAACAGTTTGGGAGAAAATAGAAAAGTAAATGCAGACCACAACTCCATTAGTGCTTTTAAAAGATTCAGGTTGTTATAGCAAACTTCAATCCATGTCCAACTTGTTCGGCGACAATCTATGTGACATAGGGTAATAGAGAGAAACTGGAACAACATTGTAAAATCAAAAATTTTGTAAACTGTGTCTTAAGCAATTTACCCTTGAATAAACAAGATGAAGAAATAGAATAGCTATAACAACCTGAATCTTTACGTACACAAGAAACCTGAATCATTCATTCATTCATCAAACACATTGAAAGGAAGAAAAGAAAAGGAGATTAAACCCTAAATCTCAGCTACATAGATTAGGAATACAAACCCCAGTTTCCAGATTCTGTTGTTCTTTCCATATCTTCCCTGTAACCCTAAGTTTGAGTTCTTTCCTGTCACCACCGGAGAAGAAGAGCGCCATGTTTCTCTGTATAATCAACCCATCATGACTATCCCTTACCTTCCTATGGCTATCTCTGATACTCCTCGGTGTTCCTTCCCAAATCAGTTTCCTCCCGTTGGCTCCGACCTCTAAACTGTAGCTGTAATTCCTTGCATCTGCTTCATCCCCCATGAATCGAAGAAACGCCATGTAAACAGGTGCCATCCCTAGCTGAAACGCCTCAAAGTGAAGACAGAAGTACTGCCCAAAACAATGGAACACCTGCCAAACATCACATTACCCCATTAAAGAGAAAACCCTAAAATCGGAAATCAGAAATCAGGGGAAAAGTGAAGTGAACTCACTGTTAGCATCCAGGTAGCGTTTTCAACTTCACGGGGGTTGGATTTGACATAACGGTGGTTAAAAGTACAGCCTGTGTGCATGTCGACTTTGTGGTCGTCTCTGAGATGGGTAACCAGAAAAGGAATGTCTCCGGTGACTGAACATTCAGATCCGGCGTATGGGCAGTTGTAGGGTCTGAAGTTGCATAAAGCTTCATGCTTTAGTTTGCTGTAATATGGGAAGATTTCTGGGCATCCCAATGAAAAATATCTGCAGGGAAGTTCCAGTGATTCTGCAACTTTTTCCAAAGCTAAGCATCTGATATCACCCAGTTCTTGTCTACATGTAGGACATCTGTTGTGTACCCTTGTTTTACAGGTCGAGCATAATGTGTGTCCATTGTGACACTGTATAAATGTAAACAACCAACTTCAACAACTCAACAACTCTTTGTAATAATTCTATCAACACAAAAAAAAAAAAACCAAACTATAATTCAAAATTGTTCTTGTTCCTCTAAAATCAACAAATCAATCCACTAATTATATAATTTTATAAGAATCCAACATCCGTATTACTACGTGTACAATTTCAAATCTGAATCGCAGAATTTCAATCCATTTTCTTAAGAGAAATCAGACAAACTGTAATCCAATCCAGTATGGTATCAAAGTTGAAAATGAAATTTCCCTATTTTTTCTCAATCAATCAAATCAAATCAAACATGATACGCTAAATCAACAAGAAACAATGATTAGACGGGATGAAAAAAAAGGGGGAATCGATTGCAAAACCTGGTGAATTGGAGGGTACATAGAATTAGTACAAACAGGGCACTCCAACAATTCATGAACGCTTGTAGCGGGAGTCAATCCAGAGGGTAGTATTCCGATGTTATTATTATTATTGTGAGGTTTTGAAGAGAACTGGTGGGTGTGGATCTCTTCGTCTTCCATTCCATCCGAAGAAGACACGCACTCTATATTATCCAAATCCATAGATAGCCCTTGTTCTTGATTGACAAATCCAAATTGAACACCCAATCTTTTGAATTCAATAATCCAAATAAGGATTCAAACTCCGTCTTCTGATCTCCGATTTGAAGAAAAATGCGAAAAAGGGCGAAGATGGCAACAACAGAAAAGCGACGAACAGATCGATTTATGGAATGAACCAAACCAAACACCTTTTTCTCTGTCTCTGTAAGAAAGAGGTTCTTTTCTTCTCTCTGTCAACCCAACCCCAACCACAACCGCAACACCCCTGTATTTCTCTCTCTTTCTCTTTGTATCTGTATGAGTATTGAGTATTATTATTATACCCATAGGACGAGAGGTGTAAGCATCGCCGTTGAATTTTTTTGAACTCATTCAGATTCAATGAACCGACGGCTCATATAATTTATCTGGTCTAATTATTTCATTTTTTTATTTGATGATATAAAAAGTTCAATACATTCATTTATGTTTTTTTATATATATATATATATATATATATATATATATATATATATATATATATATATATATATATTTAAGGTTTTTTTTTCCTTTAATTATTTATAATAAATAGTTAGTTACTTTTTAAGATTATATATTCCATTATAGTATTTGTTTTATGTTATATGTTTTATGACAAAGGATGTTACTTTTATTACGTATAAACCAAGATTAATATTAAAATAAGACAAAAGCTACTCTAGAACCATTTTCTTTATCAAATAAACTACGTCAAGATTTTATATAAAAGGGGGTTGCTTCAAGTTTTGTTTTACTCGATATTTATTATCATAAAAGAATAAAACTAAAAAAAAAAATCTAATTTTAGAAAATAACACGGCAGTGTATATATATCCTGGTTCAGATAGAAAATAAAATTTAGCTGTTATGAAAAATAAATTTTAGTCAAAGTAATAACATATATGTCGCTATTTGACTTGGCTATTATGTACTTTTACACATCTAATATTATAATACTCTTTGTTTAACTCTAAACAAATCAAGATTTTTACCAGATATATTCATCAAAGTCATAAACATTATAAGAATGTTCATAATATTATAAAGAAGATCAGTATTTTACTTCACATATCGCAAGACAAAATTAAACAAAGTATTCAACTATATATGCTTAAATATATCCTTATTGGTGACATAAAATAAATGGAAATGGTGGTTCATTTGGACATTTAAAACTATTTTCCAAATAGAATAAGAAAGTTGAGTTTATATTATCTACCCGGCATATTTAATAAATTATTAAGATTAATCAAGAAGCAAAAAGATAATAAAGCATATGGTTTGCCTAAGTTTATAAAGCAAAAAGAGAATGATGAGTGAATTGAGGGTAGTGTTAGGTTGGCACCATCAACAAATCCTTGGTGTATAAGCATCAAAATTATTGGGTATGTGTCTCATAGCTAAATAACCTCCATCTCCATCCTTCTTTTACCCATCATCTCATATTCAAAAATATATATGTTTTTTTAGCTAAATAATTATTATAAACAAACTATTAAGGAGCTAACAAAACAAATCAATTACAACGAACAAACTAAAAGAGGATTTTAGAACTTAAGATTCCAACTAACAATCCAAAAAAACGAATATTCCGCTACACTATCAAAAAATCAAAAAATGTATCTTTTACCCAAGTCATCACACACGTAATAGTTTCTAACACTTCCAGTCCCTTTATGTAGCTCCTCAATCCATTCAAACACATCACCTAACATTCCCACCTAAGGGACTTCAAAATCTAACCAAGCAAAGACCTTCTCCCAAACTAAACTTGAAGTGGTATACTTCCATACACTGCAGAGCCAGAATCAAAGTAAAGGGGAGTAAAGGGTATCCCCAAAAAATTTCCGAAAAAACTTACACTACTGAAAAAAAAAATCAGAAAAAACTATACTACTGAAATTTTTTTTAGGAACATCCCAGGCTACTCCGGGAACCACCTAGCTCCGCTAGTTCAACAACACATGATCAATGACCTATGGTTATTCCAAACAAACCGAACACAAAATATTACCAACTTCAACACCTCTTTTGTTATCCCTAATTAGGTTAAATAGAAAAATAAATAGTAATATACTTCTATTCTTTATTACATTGTATCCTATTCCATAAAAAATTAACTATATGTTTAGGTTACCACAAACAATTATCCTAGGCATGCATAAAAGAATATTCAATGTACCATGTTTCTTGTATTGGGATAGTTCAATATTTTAAGTGTTCCAAAGGGCGTTGTAGTGTGAGTATTTATACTTATATTATCCGGAAAATAAATAAAGATGACAAAAATAACGGGTTTCAAAAGGTTGCAAGTAGTTTTGAAGACATCAAACTGACTACTTTGCTTAATCTTGAACTGATAAGTCAACCCCGAGTTGACCAACTCGTTAAAACATGTAGCTTTTATGAGATGCTAAAATTAAAATACTATGACAGGGTGTACATCAAGTACGTATGTAGGGAGGAGAATAAATGAAGCTAACAATGTCATGACATTTATTCTCTTGGATTCATTGTATGAAAAAAAAAAGTTATATTATGTTATTTTACTGATATGATACAACATATTGACATTTGATTGTAATAATGATGAAAGCATCCAACATAAATTTAATTATTAAATTAATGTCTCTCATTAGAGCTTAAATTAGTACATATCATCTATATACATACACATGGTGACTGATACAATCTTTCCCATGATTTACATGGCAGCAATAGAAGGCAACTCTGCCTCCCCCTCCGCCTCCATCTCTGCCTCGGCTCCACCATCTGCCGCCGTATCTGCGCTTGTCTGCAAAGAGAAAATCAACCGTAAATCTTTTTGTAGTAACATGAATTAATCAAAAACAGGATGTAGCCTTTTAAGTTACCTGTAAATGCTGTGATAGATAATGGGCAAGAGCACCTTGACCATGGAGGATTTTAGCACCACTCCCAACTGCCTCCTCATCAACAACCACACCATCTATTACATCTTTACCTGTTCTTTCATCAGGAATCTGCAATACATTCATAAATTATCATTCTATCATTTCATTACAAAAAATATTAATAATAATAATAATCTTTAGCTACAAACCTCATACATGGCATCCATCAATATGTTTTCCAATAAGGCCCTCAAACCACGGGCCCCAGTGTTCTTAGTTATTGCTTTCCTTGCAATTAATCTCAAAGCACTTTCTGTATAATGTAGGTTAACCTGCAAAAAATAATAAACAATTACAACTAACATATTTCATTAGTAAATGTGTTTGAGAGATGAAAGAAGACTTACTTGATTCATCTGAAATAACTTCTTGTACTGTTTCCCTAATGCATTCTTTGGCTCAGTTAGCACCTACAAAAACATTATTATTTACTGGGAATCCACTTTATTTTAACAAAAAGAAACACACCTACCAAAAAGTAGTTAATTAATGCCTACAAAGGTACCTGAACAAGTTGAGGCTCTGTAAGAGCTAACAAATTGACAAGAATTGGAAACCTTCCAACAAATTCAGGTATGAGGCCATATGCAATAAGATCACTACTTTCAACCTAACAAACATAATAAACACACAATTTATTCAGACACATACATACATACACTTACTTAATGGAAGAAAGAAAAAGGAGTAGGGATTTACAGTCTCCAATAAAGTTGAAGTCACTGAAGCAGATGTAACACCTCCAGTTCTCATGTTAGCACGAACAGGTGCACCAAAACCAATAGAAGAATCTTGGCGTCTGAAAATAAAACATTATAGTATATATTTATAATATCTATGAACACCAAAGAGTGATTAATAAGTAAATGATAGATACCTTTCTGAAATGGTTTTTTCAAGATCTATAAAGGCACCCCCACAAATAAACAGGATGTCTTTGGTATCAATCTGTAACAAATATTCTTATAGATAAGTACATAATTTGGTTTAGTAAATTAAAGACTAAAAAGAAGATTTATTTTATTTTATTTTATTTACCTGAATGTTGTCTCCTCTAGGATGTTTCCGTGCACCCTTTTCAGGGACATTGACTATCTGGATAAAGTGTCAACTCTAATAAAATTAACAAAATTTCCTTTTTTGCTGACATAATAAAACTAATATATAATTTCATATAAGGAATAACAAGAACATACAGTCCCTTCTAGCATCTTTAACAATGCCTGCTGGACACCCTCACCAGAAACATCTCTGCTAATGTTAACACTTTCAGCCTGTCAAAACAACCAATTAAGAAACAATATCATAAAATTCAATATTATGATAAGCTTGAAATTGAAAGGTGAAGAAACTAAACCTTCTTTGTAATCTTGTCAACTTCATCTATATACACAATGCCCTGTTGAGCTGCTGCAACATTATAATCAGCAACCTGAAATTAAATGTTATGATCAGATAAAAAAAAAGTGTTATACAAGTGTAGAAATTGCAGGTATTTGTATAAAATGGACATACAGTCAGGAGTTTGTATAAAATGGATTCCACATCTTCTCCAACATAACCTGCCTGCAAATTGCTATAAATTTGAGCATCCCAATTCCCAAAGATTATAACATATCAAAAAGCAAAATTAGAAACATGCCTGGGTGAGTGTAGTCGCATCTGCTATAACAAAAGGAACATTCACTAATCGTGCCAATGTTTTTGCAAGAAGTGTCTTCCCTGTTCTCAAAACAATCATAAATGCTTATATAATTGCAGATAATAACAGAAAAAGCCATATCCACGCAGCTTCAATCAATATTCAACCATGGTGGAGGATTAGAGAAGAAAAGGATTACCTGAACCGGTTGGCCCCATTAGAAGGATATTACTTTTCTCAAGCTCAACTGCATCATCATCATCCATGGCATTCGTCTTGTCATTTCTTGAATGTCCTGCAGCAGGCCTTCAATGAATCAAATACCATAAAAACAAGAACATGGAATAAGACAGAGGGAGTAAGGTGCTTACTTACGCGAACTGTCAATAGAGATTCTCTTGTAATGATTGTAAACAGCCACCGCAAGTACCTTTTTAGCTCGTTCTTGACCAATCACAAACTTATCAAGCCCTTTACAGATCTCTTTAGGTGTTGGGAAGCTATGCCCCAACGAAGATCCTCCCCAATTCCCATCTCCAGAACCCGAACCGAACCCACCGGTGCTTGCTTCACTGTCATCGCCGCTGGATACCGGAACCATCTTAAAACCTGGCTGAGGAACAATCCCATCTCCGGGAGGCTGCCAAACCTCTGGCGGATCACCGAAACCACCACTACCTTTACCACCGGACAAATTGACTAGTCTCCTTTTATTATTACTCTTGAAAAAACCGTAACCCTTATCGACAAGTTCACCGGAGAGGGAAAAAGGTTTGAAAGATTGATGTTGGTGGTGATGATGAGGGAAATATTCGTCTAATTTATTTGTTGTAGGTATTGAAGAAGTGACTTGGGAATTGGGTATACGACCACCGTGCATACGGTGAGTTGAAATAAAGTATCTGAATTGTGAGACTGATGATAAAGAAGATGTGGCTTTGGATGACTTCGATCTCAGAGCAGCAACAGCAGCCATGGCTGTTGACGAAAGCCTGTAAACAGGAAAAGTGATTGGAAATCTATCGGTGTTTTGGGAATTCTTCAAGAAATGGGTATATGAGAAAATACACCAAATGTCTAAAACGATATAACAAAGATCTGTATGGGTCGTTGTCGGATTCAAGATACAAACAGAGTGATGTCGCTTTTACTTCGTTTTTTTGTTCAAATAAACTTTAGATCTTTGTAGAAATAGCAAGAAAGGGTATTTGTTGGATCACCAACACAAAAAAAGGTATAATTATTCTGATAATATTTATATTTAGATAACCTATTAAATTAAGGGCCCTTAAATTAATTGTCAAGAGTTTCAAACATGTAAAACAAGTTTATAATGAAAACAAAGCTTAATTAAGAATCACAATCATTATTGTTAGTGACTTTTTATTCCTAACCATTACAAGTTTTAAAATACAATAATTCTACAAGATGTGGCCAACTCAAATTAAGTAAGAAACCAAGAGTTTAATTGGCACTAAACATGCATTACCAAACAAAACAAGTTCCCAATATTCAACCCAAAGTAGTAAACATAAAACAAAATAAATTAAACACTTTTAACCCAAAGTAGTAAACTAAAATGGGAAATAAGCATTAGATGCATGCATCTAATGCTAATAGTATTTCATTTGGCCGGAAATACTTACTTTTAATGGGATTGAGTCAACTAATTAACCATGGAAAAAGGATTTGTTTGTCGGAATAAACATTTCAATCATTCAACTACAAGAAAATAGTTTTTAACATCATCCAGGCCTGCACCATTTTACAAATGAGATTCTGTAATATAAATATTATAATTTGTTAAAGGATCTTTATGATAGTTTAAAGATAATGTTTTTTATTATCATCATGCATTTTAATATTTAAACCATCAACGATTCTCTGACTTTTTTATCTTCTAAACATGATTCATATGTGACGTTTTATTGTCATATAAATCAGATAAACTTCAAACCTTCTCAAAAAAAAACAAAAAACACTTGACAAGATTATCTATCTAAAAGAAAACTAATGCTACACTACCTCATAAATTAGAAATACAACATCGATACAGACCATAACTTTCTTGTATATGTTCCATTTTAGACTGTTTTTTTTTCTAACTACCTTCTCTTGACACGTCAGCTTCCATTGATTCCACACTTTGCTCCAAATTTTCTTTCACTTGCTCTATTGGAGGATCAGGTTGCGATTCAGAACTATAAAAATAAGTCAATGACAAAAGTCAAGAGATATTTAGTTTTAGACAAAAATTATCAAAGAAACTTTACTTGTTTTTCATCATCAATTTACTGGCTTCATCAATAACAAGACTCGCAGCATATAACCCCATCTTCTTCACCTGCAAAAACATTATTATAATCAAGATTCAAGACCAGTGTTTTTTAATTGTATCATATCACTAGAAACCCTAATTGATTGATTGATTGATTGATTATGTACCTCAAGTTTATCTTCCTTGGATCTATGTGTTTTTGGAAGTAATCTGAACTCTTCTGTTAACCGTATGCACTCTTGAACATTATCCGGTGACACAAAGTCAAGAGCCACTTTAATGCACGACTGTAATTATATAGAAAATGAGATTAAGTGCTTAATCCATTAAGTCAAAAAGAAGCAAACCCTAATTAGACTTGAGCATGATCTAACTAACCTGTCTATTTCTAACTTGATGTGGACAACCTGCAGGGATGAAAACAGCTTCACCAAGGTATTGTTCAAATGTCCATGGCTCCACACCTGAAAAAGTTAAATCATCCATCATTTTTTTTTTTTGAAGAATTTAATTTATATGCAATGTCAATCTTCATATTATCTCACCAAATTCTTCCTTGAGCTGTTTCTTGTGCTTTTCATCAAAATAAAAGGTTTGATCATGGAGAGGATGAACAACCTAAAGCATGAATAAAAAGTTCAATTGGATTTGTTATATTTATTGATGTTTAATTGTTTATCACCCGATTTTTTTATACTATACTCACAGAGCTGACAGGAGCATTGTTAATGCCACGAAATTCTTTTTGATGTTTGGTCAAATATTCGGTCAACTTTGGTACATCTTGCCTACGAAAAATATCCCATAAAGCACCTCCATATTCAATATTACAACCACCAATACCATCATCACTTTCTTGAAAATCTTGGCTGCTTCCATTCACATTTTGGTCAATGCTTGGATCTCTGACCACTGAAGCCTTGCTTTCATCAACATCTTCTTCTTCTTTTTCTTTTTTTATGCACAAAGAATCACCATTACATGAATCTTTTGATGGAGGTTCTGTTTTAAGTGGGCTCATACTTGACACAGGACCCGTATCTTCAGCTTTGTATTCCTTTCGTTTTTCATCAATTTTTTTAAGCTCTTTGGATGAAACTTTTACTTTAGTTGTGTGTAATAATATATTTACCTGATACAAAAACAACAGATTCATTTCATGAAAACCAACAATTGAATTGATAAATTAAAAAAAAAAATCATAAATTATGTTACTTACAGCATCAGAAATGTCACAGTGTAGTTTTGTAACCGAGTCGCCTCTACCGAGTTCTTCCGGAAACCCGTAAGCAATATAAGATTTAGGACCCAAATCCGGCCTTCTAGAACCATCCGGAAGCTTTGTAGCAAGATTTAAAAGACCAGATCTTGGATGTGTATAATCACTAAATGGAAGCATTGCAATAAATTCCTCACAATGCCTTGGTAAACACTCATCAAATGAATTTGTTGGTGGCCAATCTTTAAGCTTTAACATTTCTGGCCATTCATTTCCATGCCTACGCCCCTCTACATACCCTCTAAAAAACTGATTCAAATGAATCTCAACCTAAAAAAAAAAAGAAAACATTGTTTTTAAGTTAGTATAAACATTTGTTAAAACTTAAAAAGATAGGGATATAAAAGTTACCTCATTCCAGTCCAAACAGTCGATAGCTTTGACACATTGATTTTCCTCTTTTAACCTTTTTTTAGCATTCCTAAAAGCCCGCATCATCACCCTTGGTTCCCAGCTAAGTCCACATGTCTTTTTTAGGACATTTTTAACCACAACGGGTTCCCCTCTTCTCCAATGCATTTGAAAATGTTCAAAATCTTTGTCTTCTAAGTCAATAGCATCAGGGCAATACAGTAAATTGTTGTCATTACTACCCTCCCTAGAAGCCGATTTCCTTACACCATGTCCATGATGATGATGATTTTCCACATTACAACTTGAACAGTTTTCTCCAGTTTCAATATCAGCCAACTGGAAATTGACAGTTAAGCCCTCGGCCTTCTCAACCAGTTCCTGAACCCAATTGGCTTCAAAAACTCGTCTTAACTGTAACATTCCATTCCCACAGCCTCCACGGGCTTTTGGGGGGCAAGGGACAGAACCGTCATTTTCTGCTTTCCAAGCAGGGAAGTCTAATGAGTTGATAAAAGTGTGTGCTTTAAAGTCAGCTTTCCAACCGAAAAACTGTCCCTTTGAATCTGTACCCTGAAGCTGTGAATTCTCAATGAATTGCTGAAATGATGACTCAGCTTCACTTCCGCCAGGCTGGATTCCATCTCTAAGCTCACGACAGCAGTTGAGACAAATATCATAAGAGCAATCTGGACTTGGACAGCTTCTATGGAAGTTCACAATTGATGTGTTACAGTTGTCACAGTAGACTCTGTCATCTGCATCAAATGAAGCTTTTGGTACTTGTTCTTCTGTTAACTCAACACCCAGTATGCTAGCCTCCATTAAAAGCTCGGATCTTTGTTCTTCTGTAATATGTTTTAAAAGAGGTAGAGTTTTTTTAAGCAAGTAAAGTGATCTTTGTAATCGGATGTCTTCATTGGCTTCTTCATGACTAGCCTGATATATCATCAAACAGTTGGTGGGCATGAGAGTATGTGAGTGAGTCAAAAACATTTAGAAAAATGAATTAATGGAAGGAAGTATAAAGTATTTATTTACCTTTATGATTACATTTGCTTGAAGACAAGCTCTGCAATTGCAATTCCCTCGACAATATGGACATGCATCCTTGACTTCTTCTTTTGTTCTCTCTGGATACCAACTTACAATGCAGTTATTGCAGTAATGTTTTCTTTTGCAGTTTGAACAAAAGATGACGTTTTTTAAGTTCCTCAAGCACTGATGACACTTCAAATTCAAATTACCCTCGCACCCATCAATAGACTTCCTGGGCTTTCGTTTGGGCCTTATTGGACTACTAGGGTCCACCGCCTTGACGTTTTCAACATCAGAAGAATAAGCCATGATTTCACCTGCTACAATTAACCGTGGTTTCTTCGCTTGTAACTTATTTCTGAAACCTCCACATGAAGAAGAAGGTACTGATTCCATTGGATTACCATGTTCATCAACATTATCTCGAAAACGTTTTCGGCGCCTCTTCTTCTTGTCCTTTGAACCCTTTGGTCTACCTCGTCCATCAGTCTTAACTTTAATACCAAACTCCTTAATCGACATGTCATCATCAACTCCAAGTTTCTTCTTGTTTTTTGAACCCTTTGGTCGACCTACATGCTTGACTTTAACACCATGGTTTTCGCTCTCACCTCCCTCGCCTTCATCTATACTTTTAGAATGGTTTTCATCAAAATTTCCGTTCATAACTGGAATAATATCACCATTACCAATTTTCTTCTTCTTGTTCTTTGAACCCTTTGGTCGTCCTATTCGCCTGATTTTAACACCAACACCATTAGCACCAAGTATGAGCTTCCTCCTTTTCTTCTCCATTGAACCAAAGTCCATAACAGAAGAAAACTTTCTCTTATTGTGTTTTGAATCAGAAGGTGGACCTTTCTTGTTAAAAAAATCAAAACCAGCACTGGCGCAATGAAGACCAACAACTATCACCCTGTCCTCTGCCCCTGGTCGATCACCCTTCTTTGGCCGGTGCCTCTTTTTCTTAACACCAACCTCATCTTTCATCTCACTGTTAACACCATTTTCTTCACTTACCAATCCCCATTTCTCATCCTCTGCAAGGGTTTTATCCGTTTCAGCTTCCAGAATTGCATTTCCGTCATCGTTTTCGATCACCACAGCAACAGTCATGTCAACCTGATTTCCTTCTGTAACAATGCCGACAGCTTCTTCGCCAGTGACATTTCTTGAATTATCGTCTTCAATAGCAGCAAGCTCTTCCATTTCCATTTATAATTCTAGACGACCCACAAGAAAGAGCAACTTCGGAAAGAAAACCCCTAATCTCAAAAAACCCTAGAATTGCTCCTTCAATTCAATTAGAAACCACGAGAGGGTTAAAAGAAAACACCTTAACATTGGGTTGGGTATACGATTCTTGACATACCAAAAGAGATGGAATCTTTTAAAGAAATTATCTTTTTCGTTCTTTTGATGAAAATAACAAAGAGACTAGCAATTCAAATTCAAGAACAAATGGGTGTAGTACGGACTTACGGTGGTAGTGTCAGCATATAAAAACCTAATAAGTGGTTTTCTTGTTGATCTTTGAAATGTATGAAAACTTAGATGGATGGATGGATGGTTAGGATTTGATGTAACGTAAAATTCCCAACTTTAATGCCGCTGTTTAGCAATACCAGACCACCAGAAATAAGAATTATTTCAAAAAGTGAGTGACATGCACGCGCTGTTCAGTTACGTTTTCCCGCAGTCGACGGCTCGACGGGATTGGGCCATCGCCGGCAGGTGCGACACTTTTTCATAGGAAAGTTCGAGCTATCAGGAAACGTTAACGTATGTGGGGTTTAGTAGCATCTTGTAAGTTCAAATTTTGGTCAAAACGATTATTCTTAAATATTTAAGTTGATATCGATCTTGTGTAGCTTTTCTTATAAAATTGCAGTGATTTAAGGCTAATCACGGATAATCACAACGTATTTTACTCTATCTACCAATATAAAGAATGTATATTGAGAAATCATGTATATTTGTATATTCTTTGTACCTAATAATAAACTATACGGTATATGTTTTTTTAAGGATAATCGTAATGTATTTTATTTTTTGTTTAAAATAATAATAATAATAATGTATTTATACTTATCAATATGGGCATCATATTTTACTTGTTACGTATTGTTATTATTGGCAAAAGAATGTAATTATATTGTTTTGATGACTAAAGTATTATAAGTGCATTGCTATTATATGTAAAGTAAATGTAAGTATGTTGCTATTATGAGTTAAATATTACAATCATTGGTAAAGAAGTGTGGTTACAGTGTTATTAAGAGTAAATAATTACAAGTACTTTGTTATTATGGGTAAACAATTATTTTGCTTATATTAGTAAAAAAAAAACAGTAAAGTCTGTTGTTATTTCATGCAATTTGTGTAACATCCTAAAATTTAAGATTATGTTCTTAAATTAATAAAGTAAATAAATGAAAGGTGATTTATATAGCTAAAATCATCAATGAATAATCATATCATTAGTTGACATGAAGTTTAAAAAGACAGAAGTGAAAAATAATAACATTTTAAAAGTTAAAGGGCAAACGTGTCAATTTGGCAAGGTGAGGTGACCAAATGGTTGACTCAATAAATGGAATGGACTACCAAAATTATTAATATTACTAACGTCGAGGCGTCAATAACCGCTTCTTACCTTACAGTCGTTGGATATCTCAAACTTTGCATCATAGCCATTAAAACTCAGTATTTATACGTTTTTTTGCGGTTACGATCTGACCTACGCCACTTCGTCTTCAACCTCCCACTTGCCCATGTCTTCAACTCCACAACCGGCGATTAACTGCATAAGTCACGACTCAATTACGTGTCGATAAAGAGTATAAGAGTGACCCTTTGGATCTTGATCGTACCTTTTTCTTTCCTTTCGACTTCTCCTACTCCTAATTTGATTTCATTTATTGTTGCAGGTTTCTATTGATGTTCCTTCTTCCCCAAATCCTTATTGTGGGTTAACTTGGTGGTGTCAGGCGGGTGCGATAGCATGTTATTCATTGCTATGGTTGCTTTTGTCATTAGTGGGTTAGGGCTATCGGATTTCCCATTCAGCTTTTATCGGCTCATATTGGTGTAACGGGTAATTCTATTTGACTCCTAAAATCTATGGGATCATCACAGGATCAAGTCAGTTCATCACCAACAATGTCAAGTTAATTCATGATCAATATCGATTTCTTTATCAAACATGGAATTCGCGTCGTCTTTGGTTACATCGGTTTTGCTTGCTGATATTGATCCTCGAATTCCCACCGTCGGTATCTGCACACATTTGTACTACCTCTGTGCCTTTCTTTGGTTTCGGTTGGTCTCCTCGATCCACGAATTAGCTTTGTTTTGAGGGCAGGTAAGTTCTTGCATTTTTTAGATTTGTGATTGCAGTCTAAAAAATTATGGATTAAATGAAACTAACAATGATTGCATCCATGTAATTGTAAATTATAATCAAAGTTTGTGTTTTGTGTAAGGAAATCCAAAATATTTTCAATTCATTGATGTTCATTATTGTTATTATGGCTGGTGTAGGAAGATTGACATTCAACGATGATAATCCAGTCACAACAGAAGCACTAGTTGCTAACCTTTTGATTCTCTTTGATGAAAACATGGGTAGTGGAGGTTCTCTTGCAGAGCTTTATGTGACTTACTGAAAGATTTCTATCCTATGGTTCATGCAAATGAATATTCAAAGGTTCAGAGCTAATGATTCATATTTGGTGTTAATATTGTATATTTTCATCACTCCCTTCCATTTTCATCTTTTTATGTCGTAATTAAAAAAAACAACCTTCAATTGTTACTTATATTATGGATGTTTTTTTTTTTAAATTTATGCTTCCAATTAACAATGTAGGGCAAAGAGGTGGATCTTCAACATGTTTTGACACAAGGTGCACACATGTTTTATTATGTAGTGTAATAGGATGTGGATGTTTTAAATCGATGATATATGGAATAACAATAGTTTATTTTCATTGCAGAAATGTGGTCCCTACTTGGACATCTATTCTTAAGGGTCTATGCTTGTGTTATGTTTTCTCATGAATGTCATTTACCCAATTCTGATTATCACTCTTTTTTAACAAATATAACTTTGGTAAGTATTATAACTTTACTGTTACATCATAGGTGTTGATTGCTAAATTAACATTTGAAATCCATATTTATAAGGTATTTCCTCAAAACCTGATTATTACATCTTATGGTTTTCTTGCTAAATTATTGTTATTTATTACAGAACATTGATTGTTGTAGCATCTTATATATGGTACCATACATAGTGAGAACTGTGGAGTGGAGCTTTTACATAAAAACAGGTTTGGAGGTATGCAAAAATGTTGTACCTCTGCTTCACTGATTTGGTTCAAGACTAGGTTATTGAAGACATTGAAACCTCAATAAAAATTGAAAGGGTAAGGTATCTTCATCCTTTTGTTATAGGTTTTGAGAACTATCAATTTTTGTGAATTTTTATAGAAAGACCAACATAGATTTGAGGATGCTTTGTTCTCTGAGATACATTGTGTTGTTTCTGTACCATTTTATACATAGGATCCAAACTCTAGGCTGCCATATGCTTCGGGGATATTGGCATCAAACCAATTAACACTAACAACCTCACTCCCACTTAATGCAGACAAAATACCAAGTAGCTCACATTTGTCCCATTTTGCTATACATGTATTTGATAATCTATGGCATGGGGATGGGGTTGTGATGGCGGTATTGTAGATAATTTGGTAAGGTTTTTTCTGCATCATAACATTGATGTTCATAATTGTTTACACCTCAACTATCAACTATTCTTTTTTTTTTTTGTGCAGCCAATACCCTGAAAGGGTAATGATTTTTCATTAATTATCAAATATAAGGATGTGTCACTATTAAGAGGCTATGGTTAATGCCTCAAGTTTCCTTCTTTATTTGTTATTGATTCTATTTTTTTGTTAGGTTGCTAAAAATTTTATTACATTACACAAGGCATTCTTTCATGTATTTTGGGCAACTTCATTTCCAATGTTCCTTCGGTTGGCGGTAGAAACAAATGGGCTCTTTGAGGTCAACACATTGAACGATCCCAAAACTAGCCTTTCTCTTTACCATACGGTCAAACAGTTTGATCTTTGACGACCCCTTTCCATTGGGAAGAGGAATCTTTTCTAGACCACCATTGTCAATGTCCATGGAAACCTTGGAAATAGACCAATTAAGCATTTCTGCTTTAGATGTGCTCTTAAGCATTTCTGCTTCAACAACAATCAATATTGGGTCAAATCAATTAGGGTCACATCGAGATTCCTCATATGAAATTTTTTAACAAACTAACCATATGACTTAGGAAGCAAGGGAAAAAAATAAATCAATGGCTTTCTCCCTTGGGAAAACGACACCCAATCTATCCAACTTGTCAATGTACAATTTCTTTTTTAGAACATGCTTAAATACAAGGTTTTAATTGTGAAGTTTACATGCCAATAGGGACCGAGTAGTCTCGTATCTTTTAACTTGAGGAAAACGTGACATTGGGAGAGTCACATGAGGAGGAGGTGGAAGAAAGATGATGTGGCATCCCCAAATTCACGGTCATTTTAAAATTTTAATTTATGCTTATTTGAAAATTAGAAGAATTCATTTTAAAAGAATAATATTGCGGAATTTGTTCCTAGAAAAACATGATAAATATATTATCAAACCATTTCCGAAGAAATGTATTTTGTTTATATTAGAACTTTGGGATGTCATCGTCAATACAGAAACATAAGCATAAACAGACCTTACACTCATTTACACTAGTGATATACATCCCTTTAATCTCTCAGTGTAATGTAGCTTTGTATCGACACTTGTGATACAAATAAACTAAGTGGGTCAGGTTGGGAAAACTGGTGATATTCAACCCACTATAATAAAGTTATTATGTTTCATCATCAAACAATTAAACCCAATTACCCATCCCCATTATCTTCTCTATTCACTCATTCATCCTAAGGATTGTCCTAAGGAATATGCATGAATTCCATCGCTGCCAGGGTTCATCTAACAAGCACTAAGTCCACAGTTGTCGATGTTATCTGTTAGGCACTAAGTCCATAACTGTCAATATCCATATATAGGGCACTAAATCCATAATTGCCAATGTTCATTTGTAAGGCACTAAGTCCATAGCTGCCAATGTTTATTTGTAGGGCACTAAGTCCATAACTGTAAATGTTTGTTTGTAAGGCACTAAGTCCATAGCTGTCAGTGTTTATCTATTTGGCAGTAAGTCCATAGCTGCTAGGGTTTATCTATCAGACACTAAGTCCATAGCTGCCAATGTTCATCTATTTCATCTTTTATCTCTCATCATTCATCTACCCATCTTTACCCAATATTTTTATAGGTATATAAAATACATATACAGTTTAAATCAAATAAAACATGTATATTTTGTCCATCCAACATAGATATCAAGAACACAGATAATATGCACACATAGCACGTAATTTACATTAAATAACTCATATATATGTGTAAGATGAAAGTAACTATGCACTCACTTGTTAAGGTGATGATTCCAAACTCAGGTAGCGCTTCGCTTCTAATAAATTATTTTCCTTCGACGAAACATAGTATTATTACTATTAGATTTTAGTCTAATATTTATTGCGAGTAATTACAAGTGCTTTTATTTTATAAGTGTTAAACAATACTTTTCAACCACTATGTATAGACAGAGGCCAGACATGAAACACCGGAGGGCAGGACCATTTTGGCATTATAACACTTCTGAAATCCAACAACCATATGTGACCATTCAAACCAGATTCCTCGTACCACAAGTAGTTAAAAGATATTATAATAACACTTTGTATATTATATTTTATAATATATATTGTTTATAAGTTCATAATAATGATAATAAACTTAACCATAAGCTATACTTAAAGTAGGATAAGCATAACTCACTTAACGGGAGGTTTGGCTAGGAACCGGGCTCAGCGGGGGCAGAACTTCCGAGTCGAAAAGCTCTTCTTCTAGGATCCTTTTTCCGCTCCGGGATTTTCCTCATAGCACTTGGGAAGTACCAAGGCTTGGGAGGGGGTTTAGAGAGATGTTTGAGAGAGAAAGAATGGGAGAGGTGCTAAGGAAATAGATGATTTGCGCCTCTATTTATAGGTTGAGAAATGGCCCAACTCGGCGAGTTCTGAGCCTCCTACTCGTCGCGTTGAGTGCCAAGTGTCACCGTCTGGTGGCAAGGTGTGGGGTGGTAGCAATGGTCAAGATTGTGCCACGTGTCGCTCGCAAATTATTCCAAAAACTAATTATCTTCTAAAATCTGTAACTTTTGCATACGAGCTCCAATTTTGATGTTCTTTATATCCACGAGTAGGCGGAAACGTAATCTATAACTTTTGTTTAGACTCCGTCGGCTAATTTAGAATTTATTTTTAAATTTATATTTTAACAGCCTTAGACAGGTAAAATCCATTAAAAATTCATAACTTTGTCATTCGACGTCCGTTTTTGTCTGTCTTTATATTATTGAGCTCCTATTAACGAGATATTCAATTCTCATTTAGGTTGTGTCGGCTAAAAACGATCGATCTAAAATTCGATTTCCGGGTTGTGCACTGCTATGTTTAATCTTAGAAAAATCATAACTTCCTCATACGAAGTCAGATTTGGACGTTCTTTTTATGCACGCTCTCAGTTTAACGTATACTCTGACTTTCATTAAGATTTCTAAGGCTAAAAATTATTTTATCGTAAACTCACTTTTTACGATTACCGGTGTCGTGCAAGTTTTGCCGTAAAACTTCGATAGGCCATAACTTCTTCGTTATAAGTCGGATTTCAGCGTTCTTTATATGTACGGAACCCTTGTGACATATACTATAACTTGGTTTAAGATCACTTATTCTAAATATTATTCTATCAAAAAGTCATTTTTTGATGCTTATTGTCTCTAAATTGACTAGCCTGAATCTGCGGGCGTTACCATTATCTCCCCCTTAGGATGATTACGTCCCAGAATCATAAACAAAACAGGGCTTGTATAATAACTCCACAAGGTATCTCTTCATCCTAGGTAATAACTGTAACTTCTATGTTCCTTCGAATGAGTATCTAACTCTCCGACTTCTTGACTATAGGCGGTGCTCAATCTTGCACCCGCTCTCTATCCTGCGTTGGAATTTCAATCGTAACCTTTAAGTTACAAAATCAATCCTTATTGGAGATTCCTACGTCTTCTTAAATTAAGATAAGTTTTTTACTTTGACTGTCGTAACAAACTGATGGGTCGTGTTCTAATGACCTCTCATCGTATAATGCAACGCTTAGACTCAGGTCTTTTAGAGTCAAATTTCAAAATGGAATATACATTTCTGGATGTTCTAATGTGATATAACCACATTCTAGCATGCAGTAATTCTAACTACAAGCTTCATTACTTTAACGGTGATCGCGATACTTCTATTGATCGCTTCGACTATCTTTCACGTCAATCGTCTGACTTAAGTCAGACGCTACATCGAACTTGGTTCTCTAAACCACGTAAAATGCATATCTTAGTTGGACTCGATATGATATGACCACTAGGGTCAGAATAATAATCTTCTTAGTAATTACCAAAACGATGGTAACGACAGACATGAACAAAACGTAATCAATTACTAGCGCCTTGGTAACCTTGTGACTTTCCCTGATCCAAGTGTGAGTCCTGTGCTTCCTGTAGTATAGGCCTCTACTACCTTTCACAACTACTCATACGTGTCCCAAGAATTGCCTTACAGTCCCCAAGTTCTTATTTCCTAAAATAACAAAACGATTGAACACATACAAATGTGTGCAAATAATCCTAAAATTTTCCCTAAACTCTACTAGGACTTTTTCCATGCATATCTTCAACAATAATTCTACTTCAACCTGGTTGGTAGTGGAAACTCCAGACGATATGATAACTTCAGGAATTACACTAATCGTTCTATCATCCCGCTAATCAAATGTGTACATTTGGATGTACCGTACTCCTCTAGATGTATTGTTATTTTATGATTTTATCAGATGCATTCTAAAGGCAAGATACCACTATTACGTTATCTTTCGATAGGTGTCATTACTATCGTAAGCCTTCTCATTTCCTCCATTTACTCAGTTCACTATAAGTCTTCACTATGACGTTATGTTCAGGGAAGCATGCGTTCAGTGTATCGGGACGAGAATATAGATAGAGAAGGTTTGGACATGTAATCCTCCTTATTACTATGAAAAGTTACATGTCAGTTCTAATACCATAATTTAAAAGTTTAGAAATCTGAACACAAAAAGTTTTCAGATCCGGTCGGCAACAGACCATAGATCCGATCAAATGACAACATCATAAAGCATCACAAATCATTTAGCACATAAAAGCATTTTAGGCATTTTCCCTCAATAAGCTAGTGTTTGTGTATATTCAGGTGTACTACCTAAAATATATTAGACACACTCCTCACGATCATCGTTAGCATCCTAAGTTTAAGTCTATAAATAAATCCTTATTCCTATTTCGCTTAAACTAATGCTCTGATACCAACTGTGACATCCACAAATTCATGGTCATTTTAAAAATTTTATTTATGCTTATTTGAAAAATCAGAGTATTCATTTTCAAAGTATAATATTGCAGAAGATCATTTCTATCTTCATAAGATATTTCAAAATATGAAAAAGGAGAATTCAAGTTAGTTGATTTTAATCCTTAATTATAAACCCATAAATTTAAATTAAGGCTAGGATCCATATTTTCGATTCGAACTTTGAAGAGGGATGTCGTAATCAAATTCGAATATATTTTAGGTGGCTAAGGCTTTTACCAATTCCAATATTATGAAACTTCTAGACCTTTTGAGATTCATTGATTCTTAGCAATGGCATGTTTAATCTCAAGTTATGTTCTCACTTTTGTGACTGGGATGCCGAGGATCACAAACTAGATGTGAATAACCATCCAAAACCGCTTGACAACCTTGATGTCATTACCATATCACATTGATGTGCCGGTTAACCAGACACGCTCCATCAACAATGATAATTTTCAAGATGTCCATCATATCTCTTTATAGTCCCTATAAATGTGTCGGTTAACCACACACGTTCCACCAACAACATATAAATCATGATGTGCATTTTCATGGATTAACATACTTTTCACATTTTTCCTAAAGTAACTAAGAGTGAGATTTTTAAAAATAGTTTAGTTACTTTATATCAGTATACTTATTAATGAGATTATGTCCTATCAAATCCGTTCGGCTAACGACCATCCACCACACAGGAGAGCGGTGGGTGAGAGTGGACATCCATTCAACGACCATTTTATAGGTTGCTTCCTTATACCCTCTTTATAGCATGGTTTTGTAAATGATGCGTACTAGCGATTTGACTAACTTTTCTTATACATATAATATATTAAACCTTTATAGTATATATATAAGGTGTATTTTAAAAACTTTTCAAAATACATGATTTAAATATTACTTATATATCTAAATTAAATCTTTTAATTAATTAATATCAAACCAGTTATGATTTAGCCTTATCTTTCAATTAACCAATTAATTGAATTAATTAAATTATTTATGGATCAAATAATTATTTACTACTAACCAATTGATAAAATAATTCAAAATTAATCCTAATCCTAAGCCTTCTATCTTTCGAAAATAGGTTAGGGTTTATCAGGTTTTAATTGTTCAAATATTAAGGTTTTTAAAATAACAAATAAGGAAACAAGGTAAACCCTAAAAGGGATCCTTAAATTTCAAAAACTAGGCAAGGCTCTAGGGGTTCTAAAACCCTTGCAAATTTCGAAAAAACTAGGGTGGAGGCTAAGGTTTCAAGAACCCTATGAAGATTTTGAAATTTGCCTCCTTAAGGTTTAGTTTCTATAAACCCTAATTTTGATCTTTTCAACTTTGTGCAAGATCAATGAGAACAATCTCTCTGATACCACTGATGGGTTTTATAATTACAAAAAAATCTATTTTTGGCAGAAAAGCGTAAACCTTAAGTTCACATGCACCCTAAAAGGATATATGTTCTCACTATGATTTGCAAACAACTATTGAATATCAAGAACCCTAGAACTACATTGTTATTTTCGAAAATCGCTAAAAGGGTTATTAGAAAATACATACTTTAGTTTATTATTGCAAATAAACTAGTAATCCTTCCTTTATTGGTCTTTAGAAAGCAAGCACCAGAAGTCTCGTGCCTCTAATGGCTCAAACACAAACCCTAGCAAGTTGGATGTGACATCCCCATTTTCACGGCCAGAAAAGACCGATTTTGTTTATGCTTTGTAAAAATCAGAGTACTTCTTTTCATAAAAATGTTGTGGAATTTGTTCCCATAAAAACATGTTAAATACGTTATAAAAATATTTTCGAAGAAACGTATTTTATTCATTTTAAAACGGTTGGGATGTCATCGTCAATACAAAAACATAAGCATAAACAGAACTTACATTTATTTACACTAGTGATCTACATCTCTTTAATCTCTCAGTGTAATGTGACTTCATAACAATACCTGTGATATAAATAAACTGAGTGGGTCAGGTTGGGAAACCTGGTGAGTACATAGGGTTTTCAACCCACAATAATATAATTATTATGTTCAATCATCAAACAATCAACCCAATTACCCATCCCCATTATCTTCTTTATTCCTAAGTACCCTCCCTAAGGATTTATCCCAATGGTCGTCTCCTACATCATATTTTACCTCTCATCTTCTTACATCGCATCTCCTTATATGTTTGTTCCTAAGGACTTTCCCTAAGGATCATTGCCTACATCGCATAGACAGTATTGATTCAGGGATTAGTCCCTCAATACGTGCCCACCAAGGGTTAGGGTATCATCGCATGAATACGTAGTTACAACATCGCCTGAACTCGTAATTCATAATAAGGGGGTTAGAGTATCATTGCATGAATACGTAGTTACAACATCGCCTGAATTCGTAATTCATCACCTACAGGTTATGAGTCTGCTGGTGTTTCCACGGGGTTGTCTATAATAGTCCGTGGTCGCCATCTATACTCTGGTAGATGACTACATCTCCAAATTGTCGGACAAGGTTATAGTATCTTTCATCCTACATCACCGATTCATCATCACCTATCTATCCTCACCTAATTATCATCACCTATCTCTCATCATTTTATTTCACATCAACTATCTCATCTACCCATGTTATACCCAACACATTTTGTATATATAAAATACGTATACAGTTTAAATCATTTAAAACATGTATAAAAACGTTCATCCAGCATAGACAGCAAGTATTCAGATAATATGTACACATAACACGTAGTTTATATAAAACACTTCATATCTATGTGTAAGATGAAAGTAACTATGCACTCACTTGATAAGGTGGTGAGTCGGCACTCGGACAACACTTCGTTACTCTTAAAACAATTATCCCTTGATGAAACCTAGTATCATTACCACTGGAGTTTAGTCTAACGGTTGACGAGACTAATTTAATAGTCTAGCTATTATTACTATTATATAAGCGTTAAAAAATACTTATATAACCCAAAATAATAGCTCAAATACTCCTTATAAGGTCCTAATAACAATACTATATTGAAACATAAGCTATACTAAAGATAGGATAGGTATAACTCACTTACAGCGGGTTTTCTCGAAAACCGGGCTTCGCTGGAGCAACGTTTCTGAGCCGAAAGGCTCTTTTCTCGGGGCTTCCTTCGGGTGCTAGGGGGTTTACCTAGGCTTTAGGGGGCTTAGGGTAGGCTAGAGAGAGAGTGTAGAGAGAGAAAGAAGTGGGGAAAGGTGTGAGAAATGAGAGAAACCTAGCACTTCTATTTATAGGGTGAAATCCTGAAGAAATCACCGAGTAGGAGGACCTACTCGCCGAGTTGGTGCCACGTGTCATCATCTGATGGCTTTCCTTGGAGAGAAAGCAATGGCTGTGATCGCGCCACGTCACCCAATATCGCGTATCAGCCTTCAAACTTAGAAAAATCATAACTCTCGCATACGAGCTCCGTTTTCGACGTTCTTTTTTTCAATGCGTAGGTAAAATAAAGATCTACAACTTTCATTTAGACTCTGTCGGCTAATTCTTGACCGATCTCAAATTTAACAGTAGGAGGCATTCAGACTGTTAAATGACCGCGAAGAATTCGTAACTTCTTCATACGGACTCCGTTTTCGTCTATCTTTTTACCGTTGAGTTCCTATTAATGAGATCTTCAACTCTTATTTAGGTCGTGTAAGCCAAAAACCTCTCAAACTAAAATTCGAGTTTCGGGTCGTGCATTGCTAAGCCGAATCTTATAAATATCATAACTTCCTCATACGAAGTCAGATTTGGGCGTTCTTTTTATGGATGTTCTCGGTTTAACGTATACTACAACTTTGGTTTAGATCACTAAGACTAAAAAGTCCTCTATCTTAAATTCACTATTTACGTCTCCTGGTGTCGTGCCGGTTTTGCTGTAAAACTTTGACGGGCCATAACTTCTTCGTTATAACTCGGATTTCGGCGTTTTTTATATGTACGGAAACCTTGTGAAATATTCTTCAACTTGGTTAAGATTATTTATTCTAAATGATATTTTGTTGAAAAGTCGTTTTTGACCCCTATTGCCTCTAAATTGACTAGCCCAGATCTGCGGGCGTTACATTGGAGGCTAAAGGGGAGAGAGGAGGAGGAAGAGAATTTACGAAACTCACTTTGGAATGAGGTGCATTTCTAATTTCATAACCCAAGGGGTTTTATATAGGTGATAGGGAGGCTAAGGATAATGCATATTTCCTTAGATAAACCCTTATCACTTTTCTTGCTCCCTAATGATTCCTAGGCTTCCTTAATACCCAAGAAAAGCTCCTTAACCATCTAGAATTCGTCACCCCTCATGGGAGGTTCTATAATTGGTCAATGTCCAACTTTTAAACATTGTCACATTTAGTCCTTCACTTTTAATCAAATCCAATTAATCCCAAAACTAATTCCAATTAATTTTTAATTAAACAATATTATTTCTAATTAATATATTAATAAATCATTTTGTTTGATTTCTAATTAATTTATTAACTAAATAATAAATTAATAAACCAATCTCCCTCTCCAAAAAACAATATAGTCAATTATTAAGCTTGAGGGCAACCCAAAATGATTTTGCTAATAATTCAAGGTTATACTGATTTAGTTATTGGCATAGACGCTTAGTGGGTGTTTGGGATAACTTTTTAAAATTTCTTATTAGCTTATTAGCTTTCCAAATAGCTAATAAGCTAAAAATGTGTTTGGGTAAGGGAAAATAACTTTTCAAGCAACTTTTTGAAGCTTTTTCAACATGCAAAATGTGAAGGCTCCTGAAAGCTAAAGAATCGAAGCTTTTTTAGCTTTTTTACCTCCAAAATTAAAAGAATGCCCTCACCCACCACATTCAATTTGTGATAACCCGAAATTCCCGTTTGTTTTAACGTCGTAATTAAGCACGTCAAAAATTAGCCAAATTTATCCCAAAATATTTTTGACCGGATTTAAACCCGTTGGAATATTTTAAATAATATTCGTCAAGCGAACCAAAAATAAGGAGGTATAATTTAAAATTTTGTCGTGTTTAACGGAAGTCGCGAAAAAACCCCATTTGCGGTTGGTGTTGGGTGGATCCCCACCCAGGCTGTAAACTCAACCCTATATAGGGGTTGAGTGGGTTTCATCCCAACCTTTTTCACACCTTAGACACCTCCTCTCTCTACTTTCTCTCTCTATAAATCGGGTTTTGGTCAAAAATCACCCCTTCGAGCTTCAAAACGGTAAGTTAACCTTCCTAGCTTGTTGTTTAGCTTATCACACTTGCCAATTCGTGGCTTAAACATCCAAAACCCCCAAGAACAAGAGTTTACGGTTTGGGAACATCCCAAAGCCGTAAACCCCTTGAAAGAGGGTTTTGAATTTTTGATGCCCAAAAACCCTCCCAAAACCTTTCCAATGCTTAGTTATGACTTGGGGACTTGCACATATGAGCTTAGAACACCAAAACCTTGGCTTTTGTGGAGTAAACATGAGTTTACGGCCCAAGAACACTCTTGGACCGTAAACCCCTCTTCATGGGTCGTGAACACCTTTTGAGGTGTTAAATTTGCCCTTAAACACCTACCATGGCTTGGAATAATGTCTAGAACCAACCACCATTGCATTAGGGACCTTAAACTTGAAGGAAACCATGACTCTAGGAGTTTACGGCCGTAAACTCCCCAAGGATTGGTCCATGGGCCGTAAACTCCCTTAAAGTGGTCAAATGGTGCCCTAACTTCCTTCCATGGCTTGTACATTGGACTAGTGTAAGGTCCGATTCCGGATCTAAAACTGATAATCAAACAATTACGAAACAAGAATAGCACAAATAAGATGAATTAATTGAGCTTGCATACGATTAATCACTTGAAATCGTTAGATACAACTCAAATACCAGCAGTAAACTTCTAGAGCATCGAACCCCCAAAAAGACAAATACATAGACTATTTATACTAGATAAAGACCACAAACGTAGTTTGCTGCCGTAAACACGTTTACGACCGTAAACGTGTTTACGGTCGTAAACACCACAAAAACACAAAACTAACACAAATGCAGATACATACATAAACCAAAACAAATCACATGCTAAGCCTAGCCCAAACCATTTACATGACCCTTCAATCTCCCCCTTGGTTTGGAGCAGGCTTGGATTTAGTCTTTGTCGACGACCAGCACATCGGATCTCCCCATAGCTCCATTCCATATTCTCTTGTCGATAATTGTAGCCACCATCCTTGTATATTCATTTGCAGCAGATTCAAAAAAACTCATCAACAACAATAATCTGATGATTGGCAAGCTGATGAATGTCCCGCTCACCAAACTGGAGTAGATCCCTTTTGTCATACAAGCGAATGCAATCTTCTTTGAGCTTGATAACTGCAACATCTGATGTTTCATCATACACCCAATAAAGCATAGAGTGTAGAGATCCATCAGGACAATTTTGAGGAACAGGGATGTGTTTGACTTGAGCAAGTGGCAGGCCACATCACTGCTCGAATAGGCTCGCTGGTTTCTTGATCCAAAACATGCTTGTGAACTGCAAAAAAGGACTCCGCAGTTTTCATTGATGGAAAACCCTTAGCCACTTGATCTTTCAAGAAAGATTTGAATTGGCTAGCCTTTGAATTCTTTGACGGATTTGAGAAAGGAGCTTTAGATAGCTCAATAAGATCAACCTTGGTAAAGGAGTTGAAATCATGAGCATCCTTATACAATTCTTTATTCCCACTCTTCCTTCGTACCATAAACATATCCAATGTATCATGAAATCCCCACGATATAATTCCTGACCTATCACCATATACGTCTCTGAAAGTTTGAGTGCTTAGGTCAGTGAAAGTTACTCGAGGCCTATCCCAAGGAGCTTTATGATCCACACTTCTCTTAAATAGCCATTTGTTCTTGTCGGTCGACTTCTCAACAACTTTCTTTCTTTTGGTTCCTTTAGCCTTTGCAGCTCTGGAGGCCTGCTCTGGATCCACTTCAAAACGATCTACAACAATCGTGGATCTGATTGGTTGAGAAGAGATTGGAGCATCAACATGATGAGTTTCTGGAACAGGGGAATCGACATGAGATTCATCAACAATTATACTGAAATCATCACCAAACCTGCTTTCAAGCTTTTTCTGCAGCTCTAGGAAACTTGCAGCCAGACGACCATATTGAGTTTGAAGATCTGAAATTTGCTTGGACTTCAAAGTATTTTCTTCTTTAAGTTCTGCCATTTGAATATTGAGCTTGGTATTCTCTGATTGGAGATCTGCGACCTTTATAACAAGCTCAATATTTCTTTGATCAAGTTCTACATTTTTCTGTTTGATGGTGTCGAGCTGGTTTTGAAGTCCATGGAGAGAGGGGGAGTCATTTCTTGTGTTATCATATCCAATAAAGATTCCCTTGCCACGAGAAGGTGGAGTCAAAAATTGATCTTCAACTAATAGATGAGCTAGCTTGACTAAGGCATCATCATCGTTTGGTCTAGGAGACGAAGGATCTGCTTGAAAGGAGGGACCACCAGCTTCAAATACAACATTAGGGCCCTCACTGATGGGTTCGGTTGAGATAATAGCTGGTGTGATTGTTGGTGGAGCTGTAGCACTTTGTGTCGTTGTACTCTGAGTTGCTAACCTCAGTACAAGTCTACGTCGTTTGTTAGGGGGAGGAGTGGCATGAGAGGTGGTAAGATCTTCTTCCATTGGCAATGATGTGGGTAGGCCAGTGTCAAGGGGAGGAATCCCTGACACTGTCACCGTGGGAATTACTTTATCTGCCGCTGGATTTGACGCAGGAGGAGAGACTACAAAAACATCTTCTTTAATCCTTGTCTCAGTGGTCACAGGAGCCACTTCATTGACATTTTCAAGCAAGCTGTCGAGGTTCAACTCAGACAGAAAGTCGTCATTTCCACCAAAGTTCTGTGGAATATCATCTTGATCAAATCCCGATAAATCAACGTTCTCATCTTCTTTGTCATCTTTTCTTGATTCCTCATTATAGTCACTCTGAACCTAAATAGATTGCAATTCAGGTTCATCATCAACTTGAATCACTTGAGCAGGAGTCTCAACATCTTCATGTTCGGAAGCAGTGATAATAAACTCAGAGGACACCTTTTCTGATGAAGTCGATTCTGATAGAGTCTTTCCAGAAGTTTCATGGGATTCGGAAGACTCATTTATCTCGGCAAATTGTCCGAACTTCACCAAGGGATGAAGACCTAGAAATACCACTTTACCCTTTATGTTTTGTTTAATAAGACCAACGGTGTGAGGGCCTAGGGACTTAGTATCCATCTTTTCACCAGACTTGATCATGTTCGGAAATTGATCGTCAATAAAAGCTTGAATGAATCGGGGATACATCAGAAAGAAGTCTCTGTTTCCCCGAGTCATGGCACTGATGTTTACTAAGAACTCATCAAAGATATACTTTGAAAAGTTGAATTTGTTCCTGGATGCCAAGGACACAATCGCTCCTGTGTTTCTGATTGAGATCTCATCTGCTCCCGATCTCCGTCCTGACACGCAACTAATAAAACGTGAGCCAATAAGCGCCAATAAGGAGGCAAAAGCTTTTTCACGGTAGGAGGATAAGAGCCCTCATATCCCATTCTTTCAAGAATCTTTGGAATTTCCACAGCATCGGCTTCAGTTGGATAGTCAGAATCATCAAGAATCATCAATGTGTCTCTGATATATTGTTCCGAGATTCTGATATTGCAGTTCTGCACTACCGCTTCAATACTCATTTCTTTGTTCTTCTCGATCACCTTGGCTGTCCTCCAAAATTCTTGAATCAGACTTTCGTATATGACAGGATTTACTGAGATAGCATAGGCCAAGCAGCATTCACAAGGCGATACATTATGGATATGAAGTCTTTGTGAGCCTCTGGTGGGTCATCCAATACTATTGCAAGGTTGTGCATCTCAGCTGTCTTGAGAAATGCCATTATCTGCACTAAACAGGCCAAGTGAGCAAACATGATATTCAAATTTGAAATTCATAAACAAGGGTTTACGGTCAACACTGGTCAAACAGATGTTTACTGTCAAACTAGGTCAACGGACCGTAAACAGGGTTTACGACCGTAAGGCCAGATCTAGTTTACGGTCGTAAGACCGAGGGACCGTTTACGGTCGCAAAGGTAAAAACAGGTTGACGGTCTATGAAGCTAAGGCAGTTCACAGTCTATGAATTTACATTAGAAAAGAGGGGTTTACGGTGTATGAGTTTACGTTAAAAGGGTTTACGATGTATGAATATTCAAACACCGTAAACTCCGACAGTCTTCAATCGCAAAATTCGCCTATGATCCTAAGTCGAATCGAACAAAAAACTACAAGTTCAGGGTCGGAATTAATGTACCTTTGACGAGGACTAAACAATTTTGAGAAATCTCACAGTTGATTTTCGAAGATTAGACAGAAAAGGGAGGGCAGTTTACGGCAAGGGAGGCAGTAAAAAAGGTTTGTTGGGGTAAACTCTCCCTTTAATACCTCATTGACTTTTCAAAAACCGCATACACTGAAGGGTTTCCAGTCCAATTTCCAAAAAAATAATTTAAAAAATAAAGCCTTTTGAGGATAAAAAATAAAAATAAAAATCAAAATCAAAATAAAAAATTAAATTATTCTAATTTCAACGATTAAAAGAAAATTTGCCTTTTAACAAAAAATAAAAATAAAAATAAAAAATAAAAATTTAAAACCTAAAGAAAATAAGATAAAAATTTAACTAAATAATACACGTAAGTAACCTTTAAGTAACTTTTTTTTAAATAGAGATACTAGGATCAAAGTTATTAGACAATCTTTATCCACTTGTCGGTACCTTTCATATTCACATCTTTGTCTGGTCGATCTTCGGTATTGTGGTCCACTTAAACACGAAAAATTATGACAAATTTACGACATGCTATTTGTTACAAGACAGGTGAACTTAAGTTCCTAGATATTATATCTGATCCTAAGTTCCTAGATACTATATCTTAAGGACCATTCAACTGACGACGACCAGGGATATTGTTGTCCACCTAAATTGAGCAGCGAGATCTATAGACAATCTGTATGAGTTCAATTTTAAGTATACTGGAACGTGTTTCCCGCTTCCTGATATGCCCCAGCCATCAAGAACTTCTAGAGTACTCCTTACACCGGGTGAGCAGACAACCATTCAGAGAGAGGATAGATTCAGAATTCTATTACTTATTACTTCAGAGGGGTTGAGAAGTAGAAGGTTGCATATGTTGTGTACCAGGTCGGATTAGAAGTCACGCAAAGGAGACAGCATATGGCTAACAGATAAGAAGTATTTCACATATATAACCTGCAGAGAACCAGAGTTGCATATGTTGTGTACCAGGTCGGATTGGAAGTCACGCAAAGGAGACAACATATGACTAACAGATGGAAATAAAGAAAATGATATTCTACAGACCTAATTTATCGGAATTTACCAGTCGCCCCATCCAACCGGAATTAAGGACAGAATCCGCACATCGAGGAAAAGTTAAACCACGGTTCTGTTGGGGTGCAAAGTTATTCATTCATGACTTTGTAAATGTTTGACTTTTGTAAAACCCACTTGCATGTGGTGCTTTAGCCTTTAGACCCATTTGTTACTTAGAGTGAGAGAGAGACATGTAAACACCTCTATAAATAGTGGGTTTGTCCACTTGTAGAGGTGTGCTTGAGAGATGTAAAAGTGAGTGTGTAAGTGTGTGTTATTTATGTAGTCTAGATCTAGATCCTTTTTGTGTAACACCATATACATTCAATATATCTCTTAAACACCCAAATCACCATGTTCAATTGTGCAAGCTTTAATTCCGCATGCCAAACCATGTTCTTTGTCACTACAATTGGTATCAGAGCGGGTCTTCAAGATCAAGGTGATTTTTGAAGAATGATTCTCGGTTTGGCAATTATTGTCGCAACTTGAACAATTTTGGTGAGTCTCTATCTATGATCTCTCGTAATATTTGGATTTGTGCTTTACGTTCTTGATTTTTGATCGTTTTGATTTATTGGATCTAATCCGTTTTTACCCCATTGGTGATTCAATAAATTTTTTGTTTAGATCAAGCCCAAACAAAATAAAAAATCAAATTCATATTATCATAAATTTTTTTAATTCACTGTTCATCCAAAAGTTACTGTTCGTAAGCCCAAATTGAAATCCAATTTTCAATAAATCGTTGTTCATTATATCAAACTCAGCCCATTCAATATTCTTTACTGTTCATAATCGATTAATTCAAAGCCAAATAACAAATCAAAGTGATCTGTTACTGTTCATAATTCTCTACATTTTGATCACAATTGTTCATTATAAGCCCAAAATCTATTGATATGTTACTGTTCATCCGTGAATTAATAAGCCCAAAGTCATTTGAAGTGCTTGATTCATTCAATTCGTCGCCGTTCTCAATTTATTTTCTCGTCAATGACACCCGCATATCTTGTTCTTAATCCATTGATCTTGATGTTTGATTTCGCTGAAATCTTACTAAAAAATTCGATTAGAAGCTTGTGTTAATCAATACTTGTGAATCGGTTGTCTATGGATTTGTATATTAACTAACCGATGATGATCAAGTGATTGTCGATCACTGTTTTTGATTTTGATAATCTTGATCAAAAACTTTGAAATATGTGTGACGAACATGTGAACAAAAGTTGATCTATCATGGTTTTGATTTAAAATCAGACATTTGAATCATCAATTTCGTGTTTATGTTCTTTGACTTTAAAAAGTCAAACTGTAAAAAGATTGGAATTCAAGAGATGAATCGGTGAAATCATATGATGAAATTGATAGTTACAAGTTGTTTTGAGGCTGTAAGTATCGAAATCTAGCTTAATTTGGGTTTAATTTCGAATCTGGAAGAGAAAGGGTGTATGTTCATCATGAACGAACACTGTGTTCGTTCGTATTTGTTCTTGAACAAGATATGTTGGGATTTGATTTCAATGTTCAAGGATGAAGCAATTGAAAAGGATCAGTTTAGAAATTGATTTGGAAATCAAACTTGATTTGAGATTTCGATTTTGATTGTCAATGGTTTGGATGGATTTGGATGAACAAACTGAATGATGTTGATGGTTTGGTTTCGCACGTTTGGAGTCCAAGATCTGTATCAAGTTCGCATCTGATCTCAAGAATAATGTTCGCATTTGGATCTTCATTGGATTCGCATTTGATCTTGTTTGAGTTCGCATCTGAAATGTTTGTTCAATTCGCATTTGTGTGAATGGAGTTTGAATTTGGTAATTTTGAGTTCGCATTTGGTTACAGAGATCACGTGAGTTCGCATTTTGTTCAATTTTGGAGTTAAGATGCGAAGTATTTTCTTATCCATGGTTCGCATATCTGGAAGTTGTTCATTCACATTTGGTTCATTTGATTAATTGGGTGAAAGATGCGAAGGGTGAGTGAAAGATGCGAAGGGTGTGCGAAGCATTCCCTGTTAATCGTTCAATGAAGAAGAAAACAAATATGTTCGCATTTGGTCCCTGCTCTTTTCAAGAAATAATATAAGTGGTCCAACTTCGCAAATGGGGTCATAAAATGATGAAATTGCAGAATTTTCAAATCTAGTCCCTGCAGTTTGTGCGAATTTACACATTTTACCCAGTTCGCAAATGGGAGTGTGTTTCGCATATTTGGTTGTTTTTGGCGCAACGGGTCACTGCAGAATTTTGGAATTGACAATTTCTACCCATTTTTGAGAAAATTTGTCAAAGGCGATCCGTAAACGAAGATAAAAATTCATTATTTTTTGGGTTTTCCGGATTGAAGCACAAATTTTATGCCACATGTTAAGGGGGAGTTTTGACACGAAAAATTCCGAATAGAGCACGTTCTTTTTCCTTTGGAGTTTTATAATCAAATTTCGATTATAAAAAGGGGGAGAAGTTTTATATGGAAATTCGAACTTAAATTTTTCATATTATGTGGATTTGAAGACCGAAGTGATCTTGAAGTTTTGAATCCACGAGATGATGCAATTGGAAGTTTGGAAGTGATGTATTCGAAATGGGTTTGGAATTATTGAATATTTTTGGGGTGTGTTTTTATGCGCAACTTTTGGGTGATTATTTGGAGTTTGGAATACTCTTAAGCATTCGTTGCTGCTCGAATTGTATGGTCTCATATCCTAGAGCCTAAATTGAAGAATCATGGAAGAATTGAAGATTGAAGTTCGTTTCGACATGTGTCACCTTTGAGGCTCGAACCGCGTAGTGCTTGATTTTGGAAGATTTGAAGTGGGTCATTCATTCCTAACTTTGAGGGGGAGAATGTTGAGGTGCAAAGTTATTCATTCATGACTTTGTAAATGTTTGACTTTTGTAAAACCCACTTGCATGTGGTGCTTTAGCCTTTAGACCCATTTGTTACTTAGAGTGAGAGAGAGACATGTAAACACCTTTATAAATAGTGGGTTTGTCCACTTGTAGAGGTGTGCTTGAGAGATGTAAAAGTGAGTGTGTAAGTGTGTGTTATTTATGTAGTCTAGATCTAGATCCTTTTTGTGTAATACCATATACATTCAATATATCTCTTAAACACCCAAATCACCATGTTCAATTGTGCAAGCTTTAATTCCGAATGCCAAACCATGTTCTTTGTCACTACAGGTTCCAAGTACGGGTTTAATTAATGTGACGAGTAGATTCCCATATATATCTCCCTGCTCAACCTATCCTAGCGTCGTATTGTCAGGCTGAACGTATCTAACTAGGTCAAGATTTGTCAAGTCTATAAATTTCCTAAGTTCAACTCTGCCTAGTCAAGTCCATTTAGAATCTTTCGTGCCTACCGACGCATCAAACCAGAGCATAGACCCTTCAACTTTGGGTACGTTACGCAGACTCAGGTTGCCTTTTATCACATGACCATATCACTTCCCAGAACATCTCCCTCAAGCAGCACATTTCATAACCAATATATTTTTTATTTTCTGATTTTCTGATGTTTTTGGATTTTTGAAATTTTCTAATTTTTGTTTTGTTTTTTTTTTAATTTCTCCCTTTAAATTTGTGCATGGGAAAGAATGAAATGACTTAAAATGCACAAATTTAAACTAAGAAAAACCTAAAATTTATTAAAAAAATTTAATCCTCAAAACGAATCATTTTTAATAATCCCACAAGCACATCGAATCGAGTTTTATTAAAAGGCTTTGTGAACAAGTCCGCCACATTATTGCCAGTGTGAACATGTTCTAGCCTGATGAGCGAACGCTCATAGCAATCTCGGATAAAATGAATTTTGATGTTGGATCCATATAACTTGAGAGCAACAGGCAGACGCAGCTACATACTTCGTTTCTACTGTTGAGGTTGAGACTGTATGCTGCTTCTTGCACTGCCATGAGACCAATCTATCTCCAAGAAATTGGCATCCTACTGAAGTCGATTTTATATCAAGCTCACACCCGCCATAGTTGCTATCTGTAAAAGCATAAAGGTCAAATTCTGGATTTTTCAGATACCAAAGGCCCAGTTTTGGGCAACCTTTGAGATACAGAAAAATCCGTTTAACAGCAATAAGATGAGAAAGTTTAGGATTGGCCTGGAAGCGTGCGCATTGACAGACTGCAAACCTTATGTCTGGACGACTAGCAGTCAGATACATGAGCGAACCGATCATCGATCGATAATAAGTCTGATCTACGGATTCACCTTCAAGATCAGGAGCCAGTAGTGGTCTCTCCGCCATGGGTGTAAGAGCAGTTTTCGCATCTCTGAACCCGAACTTCTCCGGTATATCATCCACATACTTTGCTTGATGAACAAGGATTCCGGTAGAAGATTGTTTTACCTGAAGCCCCAGAAACATGGTCATCTCCCCAAGAGAACTTATCTCGAACCTTTTCTTCATAATGCCTTCAAACTCCTTGCAAAGTTGTGGACACGTTGACCCGAAGATAATGTCGTCAACATAGATCTGAACAAGTATCTGATCATTACTCACATGCTTGATGAACAAAGTTTGATCAATTGTGCCACGAGAGTATCCATGCTCGAGCAAATGCTTTGTGATAGTTGCATACCATGCTCGAGGAGCTTGATGTAAACCATATAGAGCTTTGTCCAACTTGTAGACCCGATTAGGAAATTTTGAGTCAACAAACCCAGAGGGTTGATCAACATAAATTTCTTCCTTCACCTTGCCGTACAAGAAGGCAGTCTTGACATCCATTTGGTAAACTGTGAAATTCATATAAGAAGCATATGCAAGAAATATGTGAATAGCCTCCAAACGAGCGACGAGAGCAAATACCTCAGTATAGTCAAGACCCTCAATCTCACGAAACCCACGAACCACTAACCTTGCTTTTATTTCTGACAATCACTCCCGAATCATCTTGTTTATTACGATAGACCCAACGTGTGTCAAGAGCCCTTTTTCCCTTTGGTAAGTCAACCAGCTTCCAAACCCCGAGCTTTTCAAACTGATTAAGCTCCTCATGCATCGCATCCACCCAGCTGGGATCATTCAGAGCCATGTCAACATTCTTCGGCTCTATTTGAGATATAAAGCAAGAGTAGAGACATGTAAGAGTAGAGACATGCATTAACATCTCCATTAGGGCAAATTGTAGTTCCGTCATCTCTGCTTCAGGATCAGCATCAGCATTCTTTGAAGAAGTATCATCAATTTGAGCTAGATGAGTGTTTTCTGGCCCTAAGATGTTCAAAGCTTGTATCTGGTCCTCCCAGTCAAATGATTGTGCAACCATAGCTGTTTCTCCGCTAGCTGTAGCTCCTAAACGGTTGTTTCCTACCGCGACCATCTGCCTGTTGTTGTTGATCCTGCGATCTGGTTTCGGACAATCACGAGCAAAATGACCTTGCTCATGGCTGTTGAAACACCTCAACATGCTTTTGTTGAAACCCACCTTCTTGTCTGCATTCATGGCCCAGTTATTCTTCCCGGTTTTCTTGGCGAACTGCTTGGCTCTAAAAACAGCCATGGCAATTTGCCATGTAATGTCCATCTCTTCTACATCTTCAGGGTGTATCTGGTCCAAATCAGCAAATGATAGTTGAGGTGGAAGATCTCCAGCCACCAAGGCATTATAGCAGTTGACTAGCCTAGCAGCCAGAACCAGATTTTCATCAATTTCTTTGGAGTTCGAGGTAGAGGCTTTAACTGACACATTTGGAGCAGAGTTTGGTTGAGATATGGGTTGAGGGTTTGCGAGTGACACATTCTGAATTTGATGGTGAGCGATGGGAGGAACAACATTGAAAGCTTGAATCTGAGGTTGTTGAACTGCGAAGGCTTGACCTGAGGGGGTCAAGTGAGATGATAATGCATTGTTAGATGAGATTCCAAGATTTGCACTAGAATATGAGTTCACATGATTGATTTCTCTTTGTTTGTCATCAATGTCACAAGCTTTAATGACCGCCATGATTTCTGCAAGAGTGAGACGATTCAAGTCCTTGGTTTTCTTAATCACAACAACATTCATATCCCATGATCTAGGAAGAGCATTTAGAAGTTTCTTGTTGATCTCTGACTTGGTCAGGTAAATCCCTGAAATATTCATGTCAGTTGTGAGAGCAGTAAACCTTTGCAACTGAGCTTCAAGAGATTCTCCAGGAATATAGTTGAAAAGGTTGAATCTTTGTCTTAGTGTTGATGTAAAATTCTAAAAGTCGAATTTTGTGTTTTGTATAGTTTCGCATTTTATGTTATTTTACTAAGTCATCTTTATGCGAAGTTAAATGTCTAGACTTAGTATATTTTTTTTGTATACTCATGTTCCCTATAAATAAGGACTGAGGTTAGAAGTAGAAAGAGACTTTTCGTAACAGATATCTCTTTTCTGCTTATTTTGTAATCAGTCTTTATCAATATGAGATCTGATTAATATTTACTCTTCGTGTTCTAAATCTTCGATCACTCAAATCAAACTTTGCTTTCTCAAATCTCAATAACAATTCTCATCAATTGGTATCAGAGCAGGATTCAAACTGCTTCGATCTGATTTTCGTGTTAGAATCATTTGCTTTTTGAGTTGCAACTTTACTCAAAATTTTCCACGCATTTTGGTTTTGAAAATCACATTTGATCTTCAGATTTGAATTGATTCTGTCTTTGAATTGTTAAGTCGAGTAATCGATTAGTGATTTGTGATCAATTCGATTGATCAAATTCTCTATTTCATCAAGTTTTTCAAGCTTTCTGAAAATTTCTGTGTTCATCAATGGCGAACTTCAACATGAATACAATGACTTCCTTCTCTCACTTGCTTGGTTCCTCAACCAAAATTCCGATGTTAATTCCAGAATACTATGATCAGTGGGCTGATAGAATGGAAGATTACTTAAATGGAATTGATGAAGAACTTTGGAATTGTATCGATGGAACAGTGCAAGCTCCTGTTAATGTTCAACCAATTGGTTCATCTACTACATCTACTGAAGTTGCTGATCAAGAAAAACGGTTGAAGAATAATGAAAAGAGATGCATGAGGGAACTAAGAGGTGCTCTTCCTCCTGTGGTTTATAATTACATTCGTTGTTGTAAAACAGCAAAGGACATCTGGAATACTCTAAAAGAGAAGTATCAAGTTAGCGAAAAGACGAAGATCAACTCTGTGAAGCAATGTCTAGTTGAACTGAAGGAATTCAAACAAAAGGATGCATAAACTCTTGAAAATTACTATGATCGTCTGAATGAGCTTATGTTTCACTGCAATAGGTATGGAATCACTAGGTCTCTCATGGAGTTCAATTTAACTTTCATTATGGGTCTTCGCAAGGAATGGCGAAGTGTGAGCATGATGATTAAGAATCAACAGAGTTTTGATACAACTAAATTGAATGATCTCTACAATCAATTGAAAACACATGAATGTGAAGTTTCAGAAATGTATGAAGAATCAAAACAAAGTATTGGAGGTCCTTTGGCTCTTGTTTCAAAGGTATCAGAAGTTGATGTTAATGAAAAAGATGGTTTAGATAATGAAGGATTTTTTATGAACTCTGATGATGAAGCTGTGGCATTCTACTCAAACAACCGAGTTAAAAAGTTTTTCAAAAAGCCTTTTAATCCAAAAGGAAAGGCTAATGATGCGAAAAGTGGAGTCACAAAAATTGGAGGAGAGGAGAGGAAGATAATGGAGAAAGCTGAAGAGAAACAAAAAGATGCGAAAAAAGTGAAAAAGCTGAAAGGTGACTCAGGAATTTGCTGTCACTACTGCAATGGTGCGAATCACTTCGCAGCTGATTGCATGTTGCGAAAGAAAGAAGAGAAGAAGGAAAAAGTTAAATATGAAGCATACTACTCTGAAAAGATTGAAGAGATACGGGCTAAAACCAAAGGAGTGTCTTTGGTTGCGAAGGGTGAATCTGTTGATGAAAAGAGTGGAATGTATCAGATCTGGTCATCAGGATCTGATGATGAAGAAATGAGGCATCCCACACATGGAGTAATGTTCGCAAGTTTTGAAGATTGCGAAGAGGAAATTTCAGGAAGGTGCTTCGTATCCAAATCCACGGACAAATGACCCTTGACAACACTGGTACGTGCAATACTGTAACGCCCGTAGATCAGGGCTAGTCAATTTAGAGACAATAAGCGTCAAAAATGACTTTTTGATAGAAGATTATTTAGGATGAATAATCCTAAATAAGTTGTAGTATATGTTACAAGGTTTTCGTGCATATAAAGAACGCCAAAATCCGAGTTATAACAAAGAAGTTATGACCTGTCGAAGTTTCGCGACAGAACCGGCACGACACAGCGCGCCGTAAAATGTGAATTTACGTTAGAGCGATATTTAGCCTTAGCAATCTAAACGAGAATCAAAGATCTCGTTGTTGGTATCGAAGCGATAAAAAGTTAGGCGAAAACGGACGTTAGACGAAGAAGTTATGAATTTATAACGAAATTTTCTGTCCCGACCTATTAAAAATAAATAATAAAAATAAAATCAAAATTAGTCGACGGAGTCTAAACGAAAGTCGTAGAGCGTAGTCTCACCTACGCGTGGATATAAATAACGTCGAAAACAGAGTTCGTATGAAGAAGATATGAATTTCCGAAGTTTATTAAATATTTTGTAATTAAATTTAATTGAAAATTCGGAAGCATTATCCGAAGGAGTCACCGGTCTGATCCGAGGTACGCCCCGCGTACTCCGAAGGTGTCGACACTCGCAGCAAGTGGCTCGGATGACGCATACAGTGACGATTTCGGAAGCAGTATGCCCCGCGTACTGCAGTACGCCCTGCGTACTCCGAGGCTCCAGCCTCCTATAAATAGGATCCGAAGGCAGCCGATTCTTTTGTTCATTTCCTCTCTTCTCTCTCCCGTTTTGCATCGTTTTGCATGCCAGAAATATCCCGAAGCCCTGGTATCATACTCGAGCCCCGAGGCAAGTCCCGAGATCCCGAAGATCCCGAGAAGTAGGGATGAGCATATGGACCGGGGAACCGGCCGGAACCGGTACCGGAACCGGAACCGGCACCGGAACCGGAACCCGATGGAACCGGTCGGGCCGGGACCGGTACGTTATTTTTGTGGATTTTTGGAACCGGTGGGAACCGGAACCGATTTAACCGGAACCGGTAGAACCGGCAAAAATCGGTAGAACCGGCAAAAACCGGAACCGTATGATGCTATTTTTCAAGGAGCGGTTCCAACATTTGAAGACATGACAAGAACCGGTAGGAACCGGGAACCGATAGAACCGGAACCGGTAGAACCGCCGGGCCGGTTCGGTTCTTGATTTTGGCCGAAGCCGGTTCCCCGGTCTGGTGCGGTTCGGGCCGGTTCCGGCCGGTTCGGTCCTTTTGCTCATCCCTACCGAGAAGTGCGGTTTCCGAGCCGAAGCTCTACTCGCGAGAAGTTCGATTTTGTGGAGATCTTCCAGATCTACCAAAGAATACTACTTCTGCAAGTTGTAGTGCTGTCCGATCATCTTCCGATCAAGTGAGTGTATACTACCTTTCATAAACACGATAATAATACAAGTATGGTTTGAGTGTATTAAGAATATTGTTGTTTATATGTGTGGGTGTGTAGTTACTTTCTTCTAACACATAAATATGAAGTATTTGCTATGAAATACGTGCTATGTGTTTATATGTTATTTGTCTATTTGAGATGGGCATGGAAATTGGAATTTTATACAGGTGTTAAACGATTTAAACTGTGTAAGTATTTATATCTACAAAATTGTTGGGTAGAACATAGGTAGATGGAAATTGTTGGTGACTATGGAGTTAGCGCCTATTGTATAAACCTTGGCGACGATGTGACTTCGTGCCTATTTGATGAACCTTGGCGACTATGGAGTTAGCGCACGTTGAGTAAACTTTGGCGACTATGGAGTTAGCGCTTGTTGAGTAAACCTTGGCGACTATGGAGTTAGCGCTTGTTAAGTGAACCTTGGTGACTATGGAGTTAGCACCAGATAACTATGGATTTAGTACTTGATAAGTAAGCTTTGGCAGCAATGGAATTCATGCCAAATTTCTTACGAATAAATGAATGAAGGATAGTTGGTTCTTAGGGTAAAACCTTAAGAAGATAATGGGGATGGGTAATTGGGTTGATTGTTTGCTGATTAAATATAATGATTATATTATTGTGGGTTGAAAACCCTATATGCTCACCAGGCTCCCAAGCCCGACCCACTCAGTTTTCTTTTCATTACAGGTAATGGCACAAGGGTATAAGTTGGTGGACTTGACGAGAGATTTTGGATTATAGGTCAGTAGTTAAATAACTATTGTAAGATCTACTTTATATTGTTTATGCTTTTGGTCTGTAACGAACATGACATCCCGAGTTTTTATTATTTAATGAAAATACATTCTTTTCGAGAAATGTTTTGATAAATGGTTATCATATTTTATTTTGGGAACAAATTCCGCAACCGTTTTCTTTAAATGATCACTCTGATTTATAAAATAAAGCATAAACAAATCGGTCTTTTCTGGCCGTGAAATTGGGGATGTCACAAATACTTGAATCTTTTAATATTCCTTTATCTGCTTATGATGCTGAAATTGTTTCATTTGATGATATCGTGGCTTATTTTGATTATGTTATTGTGTCTGCTAGTACTGAAGCTCAAAAATTAAATTTGCAACTAGGTGAGACACGGAGAGAATTAGAAATAAAGAGGAGCAGAGTATAAAAACTTGAAATGCAGATCAAAAATATAGATTGTGATATGAATAATCTTACAAATGATGTTAGGTTGTTACTAGCACAAAGGAACATATATTGTAATTCTGCCAAACGATTGTATGCAAAATTAACCGCTTTACATCATTCTTCTGACATTAGCAAAGAACAACATAGGAAACTTTTACCTTTTCTTGAGTATGAACGTGAAAAAGTTGATGTTGTTTCTTATGATTGCGAAAGTACAATTGCTCAATTTGACAAAATACCTGATGATAGATATTCATACGGTATTGTCAAAATTGATGAATTTCTGAATGCTGATGATTTGGTTAACATTGTCAATGAAAGTTTGACAAAGAGTGAACAAGTGAAAATCTTAAAGAAAACAGAAAATTCAACTCTTGCCTCACAATTCAATTATGCTGATATTGATGAAAATTCAGATAATGTGAGTGAAATCAGTGAGATAGAAAAGGAAGAAGAGGTTGATTATTCTCAATTGTCAATCATTAATATCACATATAAGATCAAAGGTAAAGAAATAATAGTTGATTCGATAGTAGATGATGAAATTGATAAACCTTCCACTTCGCAACATTGTAAGTTTGATAATGTGGAAGTTGAAAGCTGGAAATCTGATGATCCTGATGAGAACAAAGAAGAAAAGAAAGATTCAAATGAAACACCTCAACGAGTTGTGGTTGATCAAGTGTTTGAGAATACAAAAGAATTTGACAAAATTTTAAATAACAAAGGCGCACATTATTTGGAAACCAACACTGTGGTATATCCAAATTTTGTATGCACTGATAAAACTATTTTTCCAAATCAAGTTTCTGTCACTACTGGAAATGCTGAGAAAGTTCATCCTGAATTCAACAAAATGATTGAAAAAGATAATCTAAGGTCAACCACAGAAGGTTTTTTCGCAAATCAAAACACAGAAGCAAACAATTTAACTCAAAATTCTTATGTGTTTCAAAAACAAAAATCATTACAAAAATGGGTGGTTAAAGGTTACAAACCAAACAAAATTTTTGAAAAAGTTGAAAAATCAAAGGCTGAAGTGAAATTAAATTCTCATGAATTCAAATTGATGGTTGGAAATTATTCAACAGAAAATAATGTTTCAAAAAGAAAAGCAAGAAAAGCAATTTTCTGGCAAGTTGTGTCTAATGACAAACCAATAGCTGAAAAAGAACAAATTTCAAAAACAACATCATCAAAATTTCAAAGCAAAAATAAACAAACAGATTCAAGTTTTCATAAACCAATAAATTCTGTTGACAAAATTCCATATATTCGCAAATATGACAACAATCGAAAATTTGAGAATTCGCAAAAATTTGCAAATAATCAAAAGTTTCAAAATGTTGGCAAATTCACGAATAATTCATCAAGTTTGAAAAATTCAACTCAAGCAAAAGTGAAATTTTCACCAAAACAACCAAATTTTCCAAATCCTTTAGTCTCAAAACCGACCAAAGTTTCATATACAAAAGGAAAATCTGATGTAAGTATGATCAATCGTTGGTTTGAAGGGAAAGGAAGAAAATATCAAAGTGGGATGTTTTCAGAGCAACAAATCAAGAATGCATTTGATAAGTTCGCAAATAACTCTTCCACTGCTAGTTCAACATCTCATAATTCGCAAATTCTAGTTCAAAAATGGAAACCAGTTATCAAAAATGCGAATGTTGTGAAGGATGAGATTACAATCAATGGAAATCCAAAACTATTGAACGATTATATCTCAATATCTAGATCTGATGATGTTGATATAATGGATTCTGTCACAAACAAAGTGAAAACATGGTTTTTAAATTCAAAGAATTTGTTTCATTCTACTAATGATGGACCCAACAAGTCTTGGGTTCCTAAATTCTTTCAATAAATGCAGGTGATGTGTGACGAGCAATATAATACGAAATGGTATATTGATAGTGGTTGCTCTCGTCATATGACTGGAAGAAAGGAAAACTTGCGAGATTATAGAAGTTTGGAAAATGCTGGAGTAGTCAAATTTGGGAATAATCACAAGTGTCAAGTGAAAGGCTATGGGAAAGTCACAAATGGAAAATTCACTGTGAACAGAGTTGCTTATGTTGAAAAACATAATTCGATAAGCGTGTCACAACTTGTTGTTGGTACTGGAAATCAAGTTATATTTAATGAAGAAGGAAGTATCATTTCAAATGCGAAGTCAAATGAAATACTTCTCAAATCCAAAAGATACTGTGATATGTTTACACTGGACATTAAACCAATTATAGGAAAACCTGATGTGTGTTTACTATCAAAAGCATCTAATGATCTCAGTTGGCTTTGGCATAGAAGATTGTCACACTTGAACTTTCGAAATATTAATAAACTTGTCACTGAAGATTTAGTTCGAGGGTTACCAGTACTAAAATTTGACAATGATTCTTTGTGTGCAGCTTGTGAACAAGGAAAACAACATCGAAAAGGTCATCCAATTGTGATAAATTCAAAAATCGTAGAACCATTGGAACTTTTTCACATTGACTTATGTGGACCGTCGACTGTTGCAACAATCAATAAAAAGCGGTATATTTTAGTTGTTGTAGATGATTTCTCTCGATTCACATGGGTGTTTTTTCTCAAGTTGAAATATGAAGTTGCTCAGACGATGATTGATTTTATCAAAAAGATTGAACTTAGTCTGAAGAAGAATGTACGAAAAATTAAAAGTGATAATGGTTCTGAGTTTAAAAATCAAACTCTTGATATTTTTTCACAAGCAAATGCATTTCGCATAATTTCTCATCACCTTATACTCCACAACAAAATGGTGTTGTTGAAAGAAGAAATCGATCTCTATGCGAAGCAGCCAGGACCATGTTAACATATGCGAATCTACCTCAATATCTTTGGGCAGAAGCAGTGTCCACTGCATGTTTTACTCATAATCGATCATTCATTCATCGAAGATTGAATGTTACTCCATATGAAATAATCAATAATCGGAAACCTAATGTAAAATTCTTTCATGTTTTTGGTTGCAGGTGCTTTATCACGAATCTCAAAGATAATTTGTCCAAGTTCCAAGCTAAAGCTGATGAAGGCATATTCTTAGGATATTCACATAATTCAGTTGCATACAGAGTGCTTAATAAAAGAACCAGAAAAGTTGAAGAAACTTTCAATTTAATGTTTGATGATTACTATCTTAAACAAATGGATAGTAAATTTGAAAATAAATCAATACTTGTGGATTCAAATACTCAAATTGATAATTCTGAAATCAATGATTTTGATTATGACTTAATTTTTGGAATTCCTGACAGGGCAATTGACGCAAAAAATAATGCTCCTGATAATCAAACATCAGAATCCTCAAAACATACTGATGATTCAACAATAAATACAACATCGATAACTTGTGAAAGTACGACTGATATTCGTATGGAGGAGGAAAATACGAGTATTCATGAAGATAGTCAGCCAACTTTCGAGGGGGAGAATGAAATTATAAATCATCAAGTTGAGGGGGAGCATTCGCAGAATCAACAGGAACATCATTTTGAGGAGGAGCATCAAGATGAAGATCATGTTGATGGGGAGCATGATGAAACAGAGACAATGAATCTTGATGAAAATGATGAGTTTCATGAACTAAATGATAACTTTTCTGTTGCAGGATTTGAAAATAAAGATATGTATGAAGATGCACCATTAGAATTTGATCCTAATTTTCCACCACTTGAAAAATGGACAAGAAATCATCCAAAAGAACAAGTAATTGGTAATCCACAAGATGGTGTGTTGACTAGAGCTCAAATTCGTGCGAAAAATGAGGTACTGAATGCGAACCAAGAACTATGTATGTTTAATGTTTTTATTTCGAAAATAGAGCCAAAGACAGTAAAGGATGCTATGGAACACTCAGATTGGGTTGTTGCTATGCAATCTGAACTGGCTGAATTTGAACGAAACAAGGTTTGGAGATTAGTTACTAAACCTTCTGATCAAGGTTGTCAAAATCGCGATCCTGATCGTAGGATCGCACGATCCTACGATCCTAGGTATTGAAAACGATCCAGATCGTATAGGGATCGTATTTAAGGTAGGATCGGGACTGGGATCGTAAGATCGCATATGGGATCGTAGGATCGGGATCCGATCCGATCCTACTCTCCATTGAAAATTGGATTTTCTCTTTACCGCTTACTCGCTTAGGCTTATTCTCCTTTCTCGATTACACGATCAGATATCATTCAAACAGAAACGAGAAGTCGAGAAGTGTAACATTTTAACCCTAGAATTGTTTCCCACTTTCCCTTCTTCTTCTTATTTTGACGAACTGATGAATCATTGACGGACGCCGACTCTGAACAAATCGGACTCAAAGAACACGCAAAAGGTTAGTAACTTAGTGTCGACTGTTCAACTTCAACAATTGTGTGAGTTCCGATTTTGCTTCTACATAAACTTTATGGGTATGAGATTTCTTTTTTTTTCTGTCAATTTTGATCGCACATGATAATATGATTTTGCTTAAATATAAATTGAACTCGGTAGTCAGTACTCAGTACATTGCTCAGAATTCTACCTTATTCTTTACAAGTTAGTTGACTGTGGGACACAAGCTATTACAACAGAGAACAGAGCATGATATTTGCGACTTTCTTCCCCTTTTTTGTTCCAAGAATTGTCACGAAAGCATGATATTCGGTTTTTTTACTTCAATTTCATGTCACAGTAAAAGAGAAGTAGTTTTGGTAGGTTCGTGTCTTTGTTTGCATGTGCTTGATACATTTATTTATAGCCACATGGGTTTAGTGCTTCAGGACTTGTACTGTACAACCAGCTTCATGACTTGATACATTTCTTTGTTTGCATGGAACTTGCTTCATGACAGGTGTTCTTCAAAAAAAGAAGTAATTAGTCATTTACTTTATAACCAAAAAATGTCTCTTTCCATTCGATATGTCAAAAAAAGCTTATCAGGTTTTTTACATGATATCTGTTTCTTTTCTTCACTTTAATGTCATGGTAGCATAAAGCCATTTACTAAATTATTTGTTTCAACTTTCCAACTTTGATTCAATTTTTGTATAACAATTATGTTTTTTTTTTATTTCAGACATCATGGAGAGTAGTTATGGATCAGCTCCAACAACTACTTCTGCACCTTCAACAACTAGTAAAATGAGAAAAAATGCTAGTGGGGCCAGAACTGATCCTGGTTGGAAGCATGGTTTAGATATGCATGATCGGAAAGTCAAGTGTAAATTTTGTAACTCTGTATGCTCTGGTGGGATTTTCAGATTCAAACATCACTTAGCTCGCACACGTAATAATGTCGCGCCTTGTGATAAAGTTCCCGAAAATGTTAGGCTCGAATTTTGTCGGTTATTAGAAGAGAATGATATGGTAACAAAGAAAAAGAGAGGTGCCTTTTCAACCAGTGAAGATGATGAGGTCTATGAGAGGCAAGCTAGAGGAAGTAACTTGGAAAACAATGTAACGAAAAAAGGAAAGGTTCAAAGCACAATGAATTCTATTTTCAAGAAGGAAGAACGTGAAAGAGTTTGCCAACAAATTGCAAGGTTTTTCTACACAAGTGCCATCCCTTTTAACTGTGTAAAAAATCCCGAGTTTCGAAAAATGATTGAAATGATTGGTGAATTTGGGAGAGGCCTTAATCCTCCTTCTTACCATGAAATACGAGTCACAATGTTGAAAAAGGAAGTTGATTACACCAAATCATTAATGGAAGATTACAAAAAGGAGTGGAAGAAGACCGGTTGCACACTTATGAGTGATGGATGGAGTGATCGAAAAAACCGGTCAATATGTAATTTTCTTGTAAATAGTCCTAGAGGAACTATATTTTTAGCATCAATCGACACATCTGACATTATCAAGACGAAGGAGAAAGTATTTGCAATGTTAGATGACTTTGTTGAAAAAATAGGTGAAGAAAATGTGGTTCAGGTGGTCACGGATAATGCTGCTAACTATAAGGCTGCTGGGGAGATGTTGATGCAAAAGAGAAAGAAGCTGTTTTGGACACCATGTGCAGCTCATTGTATAGATCTAATGTTGGAGGATTTTGAGAAAAAGATTGAAGAACATAAGGTGACAATTACAAAGGGAAGAAAGATAACAAGTTTCATCTATAATAGGTGACAATTGGTTCTTAACTTATTTATTTTTTATATACGTTATTTTATTAATTATAAGTTATAATCTATAACAAGTTTAATTTATTATAGGTCACGACTAATTTGCTTGTTGAAAGAGTTTACAAAAGGGAAAGAGCTCCTTAGGCCTGGAGCAACTAGATTTGCCACATCTTATCTTACACTTGGTCGCTTGTTTGAGCTGAAAAGTGCATTGATCTCATTTTTTGCATCTGAAAAATGGTTGTCTACTAACTATGCAAGTACTGACACCGGAAAAGATGTTGAGGATATAGTTATGGACACTGCAGGATTTTGGTCATCAGTTATCACATGCCTTAGGGCTGCAAAACCCTTAATGAAGGTTCTTCGATTGGTTGATTCAGATTCTAAACCAGCTATGGGCTTCATTTACCAAGCCATGGTAAATGCAAAGAAAGAAATTAAAGCAAACTTCAAAGATATCCAAACAAGGTAATTTTTTTTTGCTTATTTGTTTATATTTTTCAGAATTATTTTTAGACCAACAACTCATATATTTTACATATATTTTCAGGTATGTACCTATTTATGATATCATTGATGATAGATGGTATAATCAGATGAATAGGGCACAACATGTGGCGGGTTATTACTTGAACCCACAGATGCAATATAGTGATGATTTTGAGAATAATGGTTGGATCAAAAGTGGATTGTACATGTGCCTAGAAAGAATATGTGGTGCTGATGAGAACCTAGCGAAGACGATTGATTGTCAGTTTGATCAATTCACTAATGCAAGAGGTCACTTTGGTCTTAATGTAGCTAAGCTAACAAGGAAAGAAAAATCACCGGTTGATTGGTGGGATTCCTATGGAGATGACACGCCCGAGTTGAAAAATTTTGCAATGAGAATTTTGAGCTTGACATGTTCTTCATCTGGTTGTGAAAGGAATTGGAGTGCCTTTGAGATGGTAACTTATAAGTAACAAGTAACGACATTATGTTTTATTGTTACTTTATTTATATCATTATCTAATTTTTTGGGTTTTCTTTATGTCGTATATAGGTACATTCTAAGAGAAGAAACCGACTACAACAACAAAAGATGAATGATCTTGTGTATGTTATGTACAATTTGAAGCTGAATGGAAGAGATGAAAATAAAGGAAAGGGGCATGATGGACTTGAGACATTAAATCTTGATGATGTTAGTTCTGACGATGAATGGATTACTGAAGAACCGTCTTCTATTCATGATGTAAATGATGATGATGATTTTCTTGAAAGGGCTATAAGAGATCAATTGTGTGAGTTATTCTTTTATTCTATTATTTTAAAACTAGAAATGATAGTTTTTACTTTTTGTTAAATATGTCATGTTTACATTTAATTGCAGGTGCGGGTGATCGAAGAGATTTAGGAGAAGATATTTTGGATTTAGAAGAGGAAGATGATTTGGATGCACAATTTGTTATGTTAGACTAGATTAAATGGTATTTGTGTTGACTAATATTTTGAATTTAGAGGAGGATGATGATCTGGATGTAGTACTTTTTGTTATCTTATACTAGATTAAATGGTAGTTGTGTTGTGACCAATGTTTTGAACTTTTTATAGTTTTAGAATGGAAAACTTGGTGTTGGAGATATTTTTTATTTAAAATTATGTTTTTTTGTGGGATCTTAGGATCTCGATCCCGATCTTACGATCCCGATCTTGTAAACCCAAAAACGATCCTACGTAGGATCCCGATCCTGACAACCTTGCTTCTGATGTTTCAATTGTCGGATTAAAATGGATTTTTAAAAACAAAACCGACAAAGATGGCAATATTATTCGAAATAAAGCTAGGCTAGTGGTTAAAGGTTATTCGCAACAAGAAGGGATAGACTATGAAGAAACATTTGCACCTGTTGCAAGACTTGAAACGGTTCGCATATTTTTAGCCTATGCAGCTCACAAAGACTTTGATGTTTATCAAATGGATGTTAAATGTGCATTCTTAAATGGAGAACGAGAAGAAACAGTGTATGTTGAACAACCACCAGGATTTATAAGCAATGAACATCCTAATCATGTATACATCCTAGATAAGGTTGTATATGGATTAAAACAAGCACCAAGAGCCTGGTACGCAACACTTACAAATTTCTTGAAACAATCCAAATTTAAACAAGGATTAGTTGACCCCACATTATTTCGCAAGAAAGTTGGGTGTCATCTAATGCTTGTTCAAATTTATGTTGATGATATTATCTTTGGCTCAACTGATCCAACATTGTCAATTGAATTTGAAAATCTAATGAAAAGTCAGTTTGAAATGAGCATGATGGGAAAAATTCATAATTTTCTTGGCTTAAACATAAGACAAAACAAGGATGGAATCTTAATCAATCAAGAAAAATATACGAAGAATTTGCTTGAAAAGTTTGGAATGTCTAATAGCACGAAACTCAGAGTACCAATGGCAGTATGTCACACCCCCAAACCAAGGATGGCGGAAACGTCCAGGGGTGGAGGACTTCATGTACAGTATCACAACAACGTGTATAATAGTGCCCAAAGTAAATACAACCATCATAAATATAATTGAAAAAGTTACACCAAGTATATGTTTACATGTTTCAAAATCAATTACATTATGATGACAAAAATAAATTGCTGACGGTTTAACGTCCCATCCTCAAAGCGCTGAAGTTTTCCTGTTTCACTGATTTCCTGAGAATACAAGTAGTTTTGAAAGAGTGTCAACAATTAAGTTGGTGAGTTCATAAGAGTTTTGTTTGGAGTAGAAACCGTTTTCCTTATAAAATCGATAGAGTTGATTTCCAGAAAATCCAATATTTTCTTAGCTAAGTGTAAATAGAATATTCCTATATGATGTATTAATGAACCCTAGATTGACCCGTAGATTTCCCCTATAATCGTCCAGCGTATATATGTTATAGAAGATTTAAGTTAGATAAAACGTTGAATATAGTGGGTCTGCCCTAGGTCCACAACCCAACGAGGAACAGGAGATGAGGCGGGCACCACCAATTCTAAGCCAATCCAGACTAAATTCTTGTATGACTCAAGCATATACGCTCAACGATTATAGTTGAAGTCTAACAATGCGAAAGTTTAATGTGGACTTAAATCCAAAAACCGGAACCAATCCTAGTGTAGTGAACGAAATAGTAATAGTGACTGTGAACATAAACTATACATATCATAGTTCATCGGATAGTGATAGTGACTAGTGAACATGAACTATGCATAATATAGTTTACCAAAAGTGGTGGTGATGGTGAATATAACCTATACATATCATAGTTCATCGGATAGTAATAGTGATTAGTGAACATGAACTATGCATATTATAGCTTATCAAAAGTGGTGGTGAATTCCTTTCTTGTAATTAAGTTCATTGGGTAGATGAAACCTAAACTATACCTATTATAGTTTATCACTTTGTTTGTAATATATATATATATATATATATGCCATAACTATACCGGTTATAACTAGCGTGTTCGTTTGTGGGGGTATAATGGCTTATCTATGCTTATTATAGTTTATCATAATTATTCATAGTGGTAATAACTCTTTTGTATGTGTAAAACCTTTAATAATGTGTTTGTATTGTAAAATAACCCTAAACTATACCTATTATAGTTTATTAATTATTTGTGTGGGTAGTGAGCATAAGCCTTACTTGTCATAGTTTACTAATGTTTATATTTTAATGGATATAGCCTTGTACTATCATTTATATATTTACCATACTTGTGGAGGTATAAATCCATTTGTTTTCTGATGTATGTCTATATAAGAATACAAAATTGCCATATATTGCAACAACACATAATCAAATAATGATGTATACCTTGCTCAACATGTTACAAGGTGAAATGAAATTTATAGTGTTTTTCTGTTAATAACCTTTTCTGTAACTGTTATTGGTAAATTTGTAGAAAAATCATAAAATGTCCAAATCAAGTTCTGCAACTTCTGAGAGTTTGGAAAATGAGTCTAGTTTGTTCATAATTTTTATTATAATTTTTAATGACCTCTTACTTGTGTGAAAAAGTCCATAATCACAGACTGGTCCGGATTGATGTTTGAAATGATAGGCAGTTTTGTAAAAATCACCATAAATTGTAGAAAAATCGTATGGAGATGTGCAAGTAGTCATTTTAAAGCTAAGAAGTGGAACTACATGCACCTAAAACAGTTTTGAAAACAAAAATGTTTAATATGTCCAAAACAGTCCGTGAATGGAGTTGAACTTTTCTGATGAAGGCTGTTAGAAAAGTGAAGTTATGTTCTTAGTGTTTTAACTTGTATTCCCCCCCTAAAAACTTGAGAAAACATGAAAATATGGGGGTATGAACTCACCTTAAGTGTTTTCAGTAGATGATTGTTGTGGAATGGAGGTATTTAACTCAAGAACACTTGGAGATGCCTTGAAGATTTTTTAGAATCTAGCATCATAGTTATGGAGTTTGTATAAGCTATCAATGTTTTGAGTAGAATGAAGTGTAAAAATCACAAGGAGGATGAATTACACTTACCAAGAGTGGAAGAACACTTGATGATCAGCCTTGGGATCTTGAATTAGAGAGAAAAGTTGGAGAGAAAAGTTGGAGTTGGATCTTTGGTGGAATGAGAGTGATTGAAAGAAAATGAGGAGAGAGGTTGAGTATTCAGCTCTCAAAAACGTGGGAAAGAGTGATGATTGAGTGGAAAGGACATTGATGTGACCTAGGTAAGGTGGGGAGGGGCTGGTCATAGAGTGGGTGTGAGAGTGGTTGCTTGAGTCATAAAGTAAAGCAAAGTCAACACTCCACCTCTTTGTACTTTACCCACTTGCTTTTATTATTTAAATAAAGATTTTTATGAAAATATGATTAAATTGTGAATATTTAGGGTTTATTATGTTAAAATATGATTTTGGGTGAAAACCTCGCGTTAAAATAATTAAAAACGGACCTTAAACGCAAAACTACGCGAAAACCGGGAGAAAATGAGTTCCCAGCGAGACCTCTCGGTCCTAGGCCGAGGTTCGGTCAGGATGGTGCTGATTCGGAAGCGAGAGGCTGAGCCAGAAGAAGGAACGAGGGCGATGGGCTCGGTCCGAAGGTCAGAAGCGAGGGTCAGAAGCGAATGAACTGTAGTGAACAGTACCTTCGGTTCGGTTAGTGAACAGTACCTTCGGTTCGGTTAGTGAACAGTAACTTCGGTTCGGTTCCTCTTCATCAGAAGGTTCGGTTCCTAAGAGGGGTTTCGGTTCCTTAAGTCCGTTTTTCGCTTAGACTTCCGTTTTTGGGCTGTTTTCGCCAAATTCGAGGGTCGGGATGCCCCGAGTGATTATAGAAAGTTGGGAGAGATTTCGAGAGAGATTTGAGAGAGATTCCACATACTTAGAGAGATTTGGGAGAGATTTGACATTCTTGGAGAGATTTCTCATACAAAGAGAGATTTGGGAGAGATTTCACATACTTAGAGAGATTTGGGAGAGATTTGACATTCTTGGGAGAGATTTCACATACTTAGAGAGATTTGGAAGAGATTTGACATTCTTGGAGAGATTTCTCATACAAAGAGAGATTTGGGAGAGATTTCACATACTTAGAGAGATTTGGGAGAGATTTGACATTCTTGGAGAGATTTCTCATACAAAGAGAGATTTGGGAGAGATTTCACATACTTAGAGAGATTTGGGAGAGATTTGACATTCTTGGAGAGATTTCTCATACAAAAAGAGATTTGGGAGAGATTTCACATACTTAGAGAGATTTGGGAGAGATTTCACATACTTAGAGAGATTTGGGAGAGATTTGACATTCTTGGGGAGATTTCTCATACAAAGAGAGATTTGGGAGAGATTTCACATACTTAGAGAGATTTGACATTCTTGGGGAGATTTCTCATACAAAGAGAGATTTGGGAGAGATTTCACATACTTAGAGAGATTTGGGAGAGATTTCTGATAAGAAGAGATGGAGTGAACACGATTGAGAGAGGTTTCATTGGTGACCTTTTTGAGTGTCCGGCTTCGCACTGCAAGGTCCGTAAACCCCGTTAAGCCTTGTTTGAGGATCTTGCATACTCCCGATGAGTATGTAACATTGTTTTATCGGTTTGGCTCTCCACGTACCACCGTTTTAGGTTAAGGAGATCTAGATGTACGCACTTTTTGATTTATGATCTCTCATTAGAATAGAGAGTTGTTTAGAAATTACTTAACGTAAACTCTAGTACTCACGGCAAATTGAGTTGACCGGTTTGACTTGTTGACTTTAGTTGACTTTGACTTGACTGAAAATTGACGGTTGTCACATCATCCCCCCGTTAGAGGGAATTTCGTCCCGAAATTTGAAATCAGGCAAGGAGTTTGTGAATGACTAAGGTCGGCTCTACATTATTTTGATTCTGACTAAGAGATGAGTTATTATACATGAAAACTTAGCTTATACACATTATGATATAACCAATACTGGGCGGATAGTAAAATGTGTGATTCTACTTTAGTTTCACATCCCAACGAGGAAAAGAAACTAAGTCAGAATTCTCACATTCTATTATCTACCAGGTATTCGTTATATATAACTGGGGAATGTATAAGTGAGGAAATCATAACAAATAACATTCTTAGTAATCCTTCTTAATGAATTAGAGTTCCTAGTCAGGGCTATCATTGAACCTAGATGTATTTCAACCGTTCACCTATAGAGTAGAAGTATGTTCTCGAAGGTTTGACCTACATCCCTATGATGCAGTCCCATTACGGAGTCGAAGTAAATTCATAGAATGGTCTCATGACGGCCTTGGAATTTCTTATTGATTATGCTCTCAGTTTAATCCTTGGCATTACTACTATGCATGCTTTAATTGATGCTAGACTTAATCAAATAAAGAAATTTGGAATTTAGTCGTCGATGTCAGAAACACATACTGATGTTTGCAGGCAGTTCCGGGGTGGTCTCTCCTTCGGTGATCGCAAGCACCCTTCCACCACCACTGGCATCTCTTGCTCTTGGGCAGTTCCTTTTAAAGTGGCCTGTTTCTCCACATTTGTAACAGGCTGGGCTTACTCCAGAGCCGGGGAACTGGTTGATGGGTCGTACCGGTGCCCTACAGAAACGGGTAGTGTGCTCTTTCCTATTACAGTTCATGCAATGCAATTCTCTACAAGCCCCAGTGTGATGGAAGCTACACTTGTTACATTTCGGAAGGGTTCCAGCGTATTGTTTCATGGGAGTTGGCGTGGTGAGGGTTGTGGCAGCATGAACATCAAAAATTGGCGTGGTTGTCGTAGTGTCATGGCTGGCACGATGGTCGATGAGTTGTTGTGCCAACTCCTTGGCGCTGTCGAAGGTAGTTGGTCTGGAGGCCAATACACTATCATGAATCTGGGATGATAGCCCCCAAAGGTATCGTTCTACCTTTTTCTCCTCTGGGGTGACCATTATAGGACAGAGGAGTGCTAGGTCATTGAATCGGGCAGTATAAGCTTCGAGATCCGTCCCTGACATCTTGAGATTCCAGAGTTCTTCTTCGAGTTTTTGTATTTCTCCCCTCGGGCAATACTCCTTTAACATCAACGCTTTTAAGTTTTCCCAGCCTATGGAGTTAGCCACTGCAGGAGTAAGTGACTTAACTCGGCCATTCCACCAAGTAAGAGCTTTTCTTGTGAAAGTGAATGCCGCATACTTGACTTTGCTCGCTTCGGGACAAGCACAGATTTCGAAGACTGCTTCGGTCCTTTCAAACCATTGCATCAGCGCGATGACGCCCCCGCTTCCGTCGAAAGGATCGGGTTTGCCATTCGTGAAGTCTTTGTAAGAACACTCCTTAGTACGCCCTGTGTTGTCCCCCTGATTCGAGTTAGTATTCCCAGATCCGAAGCCGCCGGAACCATTTGTACCCATTTGCGACATTGCTGCCGCCACGGCTGCTGTTACGGCAGCTTGAAACATTATGGGATCAAACTGCGGAGGGGGCGGTGCTGTGCTTCCGGAGGGTCTGGACTTTTTCTTTGACGGCATAGTCCTGTCATAAGTTGGTAGAGACGAACAAACAATAAGTTTTTTTTTTATTTTTTTTATTTTTTTATTTTTTTTTATAGTAGTGACAAGTCGGATGTTATCAAGCCAGACTTGTCTGTTCTGACTAAAAAGTATTTTGCATGTGATTCATAACAGAGCCCCTATGAATGAATTTTAGTGGTAGTGACTCAAATGCAACTTGTGATTTGTTTCGCCTGGTCCCTTCCTAGAATCACTTGGTATATATTAAGAATTTCTTGGAGTTACCATATGTAAATTGTTTGTAATATAGGGTTCGAGGAAAATAGGTCTACATCTCATTAACGTAAGGAGAATTTTGGGCAATGCTACGGTTCTCTTGAATAGTGTAGTCTCCGGATTCTGAAGGATTCGAATGTCTCCATTTAACAGCCTAGGTTGGTCGTGTTCTTTGCTCCAGGTTTCCAAGCACTCTACCCAAGGAGGCGTCGGGCCTTAAAAAACCGGACGAGTGATAGGATTTGGAACAAGAGCCATCAGGGTAGGTTCTCCATTTCAGGGTCGGAGTCAGAACCATCAGCAAAGCCTTCAGCTTAGTGACCATCCAAAGGGATCTGGTAATCATTCACTGGCTCCTCTCCGAGCCATTCAGTATTGCAGTGGTTAGGGTAGTATGGGTCGTCGTGGGGATGGAATTCAGCCATGATATCTTCGCGAGAAATGGGGATATAAGAAATAACTAAGTAGACATACTAATTAGATAATTATAAGATGATCTTTATCAGGTACATCAATATATTGTTTAGTGCATACTGGTCATATGTATTTGGGACAGGATAGACCTTCGAATAAGCGATCCTAACTCTAAATCCCCAATCCAAAGAGAACAGGAAGTAAAGCAAAGATCCACAGATTCTAAGTCTATGACGTCCTGGATACATATAATTTTAATGTATCCACTAGGCAATTATTGACCTATTGATAAAAATCTATTTAGTTCTCAAATAAGTAATTATAATAACACCAAATACCCCTATGGTATTTCATTGTGGTAGTTTTGGTAAGTTTTAGACTTGTTGCAACACCTACGACCATTCCTGGGCATATGCTAATCACTTCTGGGTGAGACATAGTTGATCAGGCTATGTCATTCCCAGACCTGACTATACATCCCCAAGCCTACTCGTATTGTTCAACAATCACCACTTTTGTCCCATCCCACCATCCCTAGTGTGTGTGCACATGCTCCTACTTTTACCGAGAAATTATTTGTTTCTAAAAGTATAGTTGCTTTGAAAACTTTAAATCAGAGACTTTCAGTCCCAATGTATTTATAGTTTGTATATCTTATGTGGTTCGATATACTGAGTTCACTATAAACAATGCTCTGATACCAATCTGTCACACCCCCAAACCAAGGATGGCGGAAACGTCCAGGGGTGGAGGACTTCATGTACAGTATCACAACAACGTGTATAATATTGCCCAAAGTAAATACAACCATCATAAATATAATTGAAAAAGTTACACCAAGTATATGTTTACATGTTTCAAAATCAATTACATTATGATGACAAAAATAAATTGCTATCTTAAGGGAACAGTTTCTTTAGGACTTTGGTATCCTACGAAAACGGGGTTTTTCATTCAAGCTTTTTCAGATTCTGATCTAGGAGGATGTACTTTGGATAGGAAAAGTACGAGTGGTGGATGTCAACTATTGGATGGGAAGTTGGTGAGTTGGCAATCAAAGAAACAAACTTGTGTGGCTATATCAACCACTGAGGCAGAATACATTGCTGCTGCTGCTTGCACTTCGCAAATTATTTGGATTCAGAGTCAACTTCGTGACTATGCAATAAACATGAAAAAGATTCCTTTGTATTGTGATTCGCAAAGTGCAATTCGCATTTTTCATAATCCAGTACAACATTCAAAGACAAAACACATTGCTCTTCGATATCATTTTATCACAGATCATGTGGAAGATGGGAATATTGAAATTCATTTTGTTAAAACAACTGAACAACTTGCTGATATTTTTACAAAACCTCTTGATGAAAAATAATTTGTTAGAATTTTAGCAGGTTTGGGGATGATTAATGCGAATTCAATTTCAAACACACATGCCTAAAAGTCTTGTTCAACAGTTATGAGTCAAATTTGTTCAGAAGTTACTGTTCATTCAGAGGGTTCGCATCCACATCTTTTCGCATCTGAGATCATAACAACTAAGAGGCTTCGCATGGCTTCGCATTCACATCTTTTCGCATCTGAGATCATAACAACTAAGGTAAGGTTTACGACTAATTTTGAATGTTCTTAATTTTGAAAAATTAAAAATCCAAAAAGATTTTATTTTGTTATGTTCTTAATTTTGAAAAATTAAAAATCCAAAAAGATTTTATTTTGTTATGTTCTTAATTTTGAAAAATTAAAAATCCAAAAAGATTTTATTTTGTTATGTTCTTAATTTTGAAAAATTAAAAATCCAAAAAGATTTTATTTTGTTATGTTTTTAATTTTGAAAAATTCAAAAATCACAAAAATATTTTTGTTTTCTTTGTTCTTTAAACTTTGTGTGCTGAGAATTTAATACAGGGCTAAAATGCGAAGATGTCATACTTATGTGTTTCTACGGGAATGTATAAAATTTCTTTTAAAAACTAGTTAGCATGTCCCTAGAAGCATGCTGCTGTATGTAGACCAAAAGCCTCAACAAGACTCTATGTGTGAAAAGAAATCCTTAATGAAATTATCACATGAAAATTTCTTCCCGAAAAGGCTTATATTCGCATAAGTCAACAGAGCTACCTTACTCTTCTCAAATGAGTTAAGAGTTTTCTGTTTTGTCCATTATAACAGAGGTACACTTCGATTCTTATCCAATCTTTTTATACCAAACAATTCTTACACTCCAAATTTTTGAAGAAATTTGTCCTTGAGGTCTTTGATAAAACCAATCAAAACCTAGACAAATCACAAGTCTGTGTTTATGATCTAACATCATGAGTCCGTGATGGATGTGAAACCCAAAAATCATAAACCTTAAGGAATTGACGGGGAACTTTGTTCCAGATTTTTACGAAACCTTTGTTTCAGTATCAAAAATTTCGAAACTTCAAATCATATTCAATTCGCATGAGTGGTGTTGATCAAATATTCACAACCAACAATATTTGTTACCCAACAAGATCCAGAACAAATTTTCTTTTGAATATGATTTCTGTGTAAGTTTCATTCGCAAATCCTAGTCATGATAAATATTTTCACAAGCCAACTTGTCACTGACTACACTGGTCAAACAAGTAATTTCATTTATAATTTCTCACCTTATGTTAAGGCTGATATGTAATGAAATTTAAAACCAATCCAAAATGTCTTTTAAAAGAAGTCATTCGATACTTCTCTACAAGTATTCGATTGTAATTCACGGGAAACTACACAAGCTGTTGATTATCTCTCTTGATGATTAACGAAGCAACCTTTGCCTGGGGTTTAACTGCATTCATGTCAAATTAAATTTTTTGACATCACAAAATTCCAATTTTTTTTTGTTTCTCATCTTATTCTGTTGACACAATGCACACACGAAATCCTTGAGGTTCTGAGAAAAACCAACTCAGACTGATGATTTCGCAAATCTGGCATATGACTTCACTTTATATCCCAAAAGTGAAAGAGCCTTGCCTCCATGCGAAGGGTTTTAAACGGTTCAGATTCTATAACGGGAAACTTGACAGGCTGTGTACTCAAGATGGTTGGTATTCTATCCGGTTTTCAAAGAGAAGTGACAGTTACTTTTTGAAGCATGGTTATCTTTTGCAGTCATGATCCGATTTTCAAGGTGCCATATCGGATAACATTAAATGCATCCCGCTTTAATTTCAAATCAATTTGAGTAACCTATAAAAGGGGGATCAAGAACACTATGTACGGTTATGCAAACAGAACTCTCACAAACCTTCAAAGCTTCAACCTTGATCAAAACTCATCTTTTTCAAACCCTAAAAATGGCAGCCACTCAATCCAACACTGATGAAGTTCTTTCTCAATCCCTGATGAAAATCCAAAGCACAAACTATCAAGTTGATCCAAATGTATCTTCTTATCCTGAAGGCTTGAAGACGCTTATCGTTTCCCTGAAACGATCTGTCAACTGCCATGTTTAGTTCATTCTCTGTTCCGATGACATGGTTATCCTTGGCAGCTTCAACGACATCATACAATCATACAGCGGATGTGATAACATTCAACTTAATCAACAACAAACGGGTCAAACTGTCCAAGAAGATGTTTGTTGAATTCTTGCAGATTCCAAACAACCCTTCGTTTGTCAAACCTGTTAACTCTCAAATCATTCACATGTTCAACGAGATGGGTCATCAACCAGAGCTTGAGAAGATCAGTGACTTTCGAAAGTCTGGGTTGCCGTGCATATGGAATTTCTTATTTGGAATTTTTATCAGATGTATTACAGGAAGATCAGTTGGACTGGATAGAGGATGAATAGAAGTATATGCCATGGTTATGGGCATATACTATGATATAAACGTTGATTATGCCACCCAATTATGGAAGGAATTTGTTAAGAGTCTCGAAAACACAAATTCGGAGAAGGGGATTTCGTGTGCAAGATATTGGAGCTTGATTCTGGAGAAGGTCTATGAAAAAGAAGCAATTCCAGTAATGGAGGGTGTTGAAGTTGCAGAATTTTCTTTGTATCAGTTTCCAAAGGCAGTCGAAGATGATGAAGCAATCTTTTCTCATGTGGCTCGCATTCCAGATGCGATGCTTCGTAAGGTATCTCAAACTCACAAAGTCTTGGTGAGATATTTGCGAACAGTTGATCAATCAGAGCAGACTGGAGTACTATTGGATGTTGCTGCTCCGTCAAAGAAGAAGAAGCTCATAAAGAAGGATGCGAAAGGTTCATCTTCACAACAAGTTCAAGATGAAGATATTCAGATTGAAGAAACTTCATCGAAATCAAAGAAAGAAATAATACCTTCTAAGTCAGGGGTATTGAAGAAAACTTCGCAAGGCTGAGGTGAGTAGTAAAGGTGTTACAATTCGCAGTATTCCAGCTCTGGTTTCTCCAGGAAAGAAAAGACAAAGAGCTGAAGATGTTGCCAAGAACATGCAACGTACTCTCGTCAAAAGAAGGAAGATGGTGATTCGCAATGAATCATCTGATGAAGAAATAGTACCAGAAACACCACCAGTGACATCTACGGTAAATGTTTCATTACCTATCATCCAGACTTCGCAAATCTCTACCACCTTACCACTCACCAAACCACTCGAAATAGTCACTACCAAATCAGTTTCTGAGGAGGTACCTATTTCTGATACGGTTGTCAACGTATCTGATACGGGGGCACCTATCCTGAGTGTTGAAACCACAATCCCAATCTCCTTATCCATTTCTTTACCAATTGTTTCAATTCAAGTTACAACTTTATCCAACACCTCATCAATTTTTGATCATGCTCTTCAAAACCCATTTACAACACTTTTTCCATCTCAATCACCTGAAAATCCTCAACCTTCGCAACCTTTATCTGATAATGAAGCTGAAGGAGGTGCCTTTGGAGGGATAATTGAAGACATTCATTTTGATTCAGAGGAGGAGGATATTCCTGATCATATGCTTATGACAGGAAAACAATTTAAAATCCTGAATCAGAAATTGAATGCTATTATTCAGTCGCAAGCTGATTCTGGCAGGATGTCTTCTATTTCAGCTATGGAGGTTGATGTAATGATCAAAGGGGCTAAGAAGCGTATTATGGAGAAGGTTGATCAATCTGACAAGAATAATGAGCTTCGCATTCAAACACAAGGGAGCAATTTTTCTTCAGTGGTCAAGGATTTGAAAGTTGCTGCAAAAGAACATCATGTTCTTTTTGTACAAGATGTGAAAAAAGTGCAGGAAGATGTCAACTATAAGCTTTAAGAGTTGAAATCTGAACTTGCGAAGGAGCTTCAGGATATTCATACTCAAAATGCTGAAGTTCAAAAGCAAATTGCGGAGGTTTCTTCAAGAGTACAAAAGTTTGTTGATGTTCCTATTCTTGAAGCCCATAACGAAGAAACAAAGGATAAGCTTGATCAGCTAACCAAGTTGGTGTCTGAGCTTAAAATGGTGGTTTCGCAATCTTCAACAACACAAATTCTCACTCCTGAGTTCTTGTCTCTAAAGATTAATACTTTAGAACAAGCAATTCAGAAAGCTCTTGCTCCACTTGCCAATTTTACTTCTTTACTACCAAGGAGTGCCCCACCTGCTTTCACAGGGGTGCAAGGGGGAGAGAAAAGTTTAAGTAAAGAAGAGGATGTGAAGACAGTTGGAAAAGTTATATCTACTCAGCTTATAACTAGTCTTCCCATACTTACGAAGCCAATTTCCTCAACCACAATAATCACAAAACGATTGCCAAAGGAATCGTTATTGGAGAAAAAGAAGGAGGTTCAAGTTCAAAACCTCAAACAGATATGGTGGGAAAAGGAAAAGGGGTTTTATATGAAAAATCAAAGGAGGAGAGGAAAGCTGAGGCTGAAGCAGAGTTGGAAAGGATGAGGCAAGTACAAAGCATCATGAGGCAGAGGGCAAGTGATCCTCCCACGATGAACAAAGGAGATCCTACGAAGCTTTACTCTTACAAAACTATAGAGTCAAAAGTTGTCGGAAGGGAAATGTACGGATTCGAGAAGAAGCCAAAGAGAAGTTATGATATTGCAAATTCAGACAATTGTCACCTGGATTTTCCAATCAATGAAATGCTATTCATCACTGCTCAGTACAAGATTAGTGAGAAATTTGATAATCCTGATGATTATACACACATGAAAATCAGATTTCATGCTGTCTTGGGGAAGAATCCAGATGAAGTTTGGTCTTTAATGAAGATCAAAAAGGTGCTGACAATCAAGAAAGATGTGTTGTTTGAAGACATGCTTCAAAATTTTCGTTATTTTGTTATCCGAGCAGACAACAAGCAGTATGACTTCACGGTAGCTGATTTTCCTTTGATGAACTGCAATGATTTAATTCAAGTGGCTCTAATTTTGAAGCATATGGAAGAAAATAATCTCAAAGGCTCTGAGACTGAAGTGTTCAAGATAGGTTTCGCACATGTGAAGACATACATTGACAACTACTTCGATTGTTTGGCCCTTACAGATGAAGAACTGGCTAATGTGTTGGGAAGAGAAGTGAACGTTCCTTGGGAAGAAACTTTATCTCAATCAGCTTTATCTAAATATGTTGTTGGGGAAATATGCCTGAAACCGTTCGGCATGGTGTTTTCTGGAAGAGATACAAAAGGGAAACCTAAGAAGTTCTTGTTTAAAGTCTCAGAGATTGAAAGATATACTTCTTCGCAATATACGCACTTTATTGTTCGTATGAACAATTGCAAGAAGAACAATGAAGGAGACAAGAAAGAACTCAAGAAGGTGATCTCGTGGTATGGAGAAGTGCGAAAGACAATCCACTCAACTGTTCAAAAGCTTATGGGATGAATAGCTTCGACTGTTTACAAAGGGGGAGAATGTTGATGTAAAATTGTAAAAGTCGAATTTTGTGTTTTGTATAGTTTCGCATTTTATGTTATTTTACTAAGTCATCTTTATGCGAAGTTGAATGTCTAGACTTAGTATATTTTTTTGTGTACTCATGTTCCCTATAAATAGGGACTGAGGTTAGAAGTAGAAAGAGACTTTTCGTAACAGATATCTCTTTTCTGTTTATTTTGTAATCAGTCTTTATCAATATGAGATCTGATTAATATTTACTCTTCGTGTTCTAAATCTTCGATCACTCAAATCAAACTTTGCTTTCTCAAATCTCAATAACAATTCTCATCACCTAGCATGTCTTGTCGGCTTTCTTTCATATCTTCATTGCCCTCATAGACCTCAATAAGTGCTTCCCATAGTGCTTTAGCTGAATTGTATTCACGGAAACCTTGAGCAATCTCAGGAGATAACATGGTTAAAGTGGCTAGTGCTCTTTCCTGTTCCTCAATTAATTCAAAATCCTCATCAGTGTAGTTTTCAATATCCTTGTCAATCAATTGTCCTCCAACTGACACAGTGACTCTGACAGGATCTCTATGAATGCTTCTCCAGATCTTGAAATCTTTCATCTTAATATATTTCTCAATTCTGTACTTCCACTCGGGAAAACCTTCTACAAACATCAACCTTGGAATGCGTGTATTGGTGCCCATAATAGCATCAAGTTCTTGAAAGTTGGTTTGACTTTGAGAATCCATATGAAATAGGAGTTAAAAAAAATTTATGAGAAAATTTACGATTAAAGTAAATGTTTACGGCCGTAAAGAGAGTTTACGGTCGTAAAGGGAGTTTACGGTATAAGTTCACTGTTTTTGGAGTTTACGGATTATGGTAGGGATGAGCAAAAGGACCGAACCGGCCGGAACCGGCCCGAACCGGACCGGACCGGGGAACCGGCTTCGGCCAAAATCAAGAACCGAACCGGCGCGGCGGTTCTACCGGTTCCGGTTCTATCGGTTCCCGGTTCCTACCGGTTCTTGTCATGTCTTCAAATGTTGGAACCGCTCCTTGAAAAATAGCATCATACGGTTCCGGTTTTTGCCGGTTCTACCGATTTTTGCCGGTTCTACCGGTTCCGGTTAAATCGGTTCCGGTTCCCGGTTCCAAAAATCCACAAAAATAACGTACCGGTCCCGGCCCGACCGGTTCCATCAGGTTCCGGTTCCGGTGCCGGTTCCGGTTCCGGTACCGGTTCCGGCCGGTTCCCCGGTCCATATGCTCATCCCTAGATTATGGGTTTGCTGTTCTTCAATCCTATTTACGGTACTTGAATATTAAGTGTTTACGGTTTTTGAATATGTTCTTTTACGAGAGTAAACAGAGTTTACGGTTGGCATTAAACTCAAATATCCTTCAAACTCGAATTTTTTAGATGAAATCAGTTTCTTCAATGCCTAGAATGTAACCTCTGAAGATCAAACTGCGAGAATAGCAGCTTGAACACACACAAAATCTCGATCGAAGGGGTTTGATACCAGTTTCTGCTCTGATACCGATTTTAAGGTCCGATTCCGGATCTAAAACTGATAATCAAACAATTAAGAAACAAGAATAGCACAAATAAGATGAATGAATTGAGCTTGCATACGATTAATCACTTGAAATCGTCAGATACAACTCAAATACCAGCAGTAAACTTCTAGAGCATCGAACCCCCAAAAAGACAAATACATAGACTATATATACTAGACAAAGACCGCAAACGTAGTTTGCTGCCGTAAACACGTTTACGGCCGTTTACGGCAGTAAACACCACAAAAGCACAAAACTAACACAAATGCAGATACATACATAAACCAAAACAAATCACACGCTAAGCCAAGCCCAAACCATTTACATGACCCTTCAACTAGAATTACTTGTCCTTAACCTAGAACCACCAAAGCACAAAAGAAATGGACTAACATGAGTTTACAGACTCTAAACTCATGTGTTTACGGCTGTGAACTCCCAAGGAGCGATTCAGAAACCGTAAACTCCCTAAAGTGTCCATTTTTGAGCCTTAATCACTGCCATAGCCCTTGAATCAACTCTAGAACCCTTATTTGTCAAGCATGAAGCCTTAAAGCACCCAAATTCACCATTCCCATGAGTTTACGGCCGTAAACTCATGGGGGATATGGTTCCAAAACCGTAAACACCCCTAGACACTACTATTTGAGGAGTAAACTCCAATGTGAGTCCATACACACCTTATATGCAACCCTTGGTACTCCTAGCACTTGTAGCAAAGTGTTTTCATGTAGGAGGACATCCTTACTTGCTTAATTAGTTATTAAATGACTAATTAGATACATAAATGTATCATTACATTTTAAATAGGATTCGCGTGTGTGGTCAAGTCCTCACTTGACACTTAGCATCCTACACCGTCCATTCATCCGAATCGCCAACGTCAGGTGAGTTCGTACCCCTTAATTAACCTTTTAAATGATTTTAACTACTTTTATAGGGGGGGGGGGGGGGAATACAAGTTGAACTGTACAGTTATTAGATAAATCACGTGTGATCAATAACTGTATAGCAAAATAGATTTTGCATGTTAAACTGTTTATCCAGATTAAAGGTTTCCAAATCATGTTTTCGAATCTTATTAAAGTATGAATATCCCTTTTTAGATCATTAAAGGTTATCCAAAGTTTTTCAAAGTTTGTTTACTTAAGAGACATCCAGTCGTAATTTCTTAGCAAAGGTTTTCTTCACTTAAACCGTTTTATACAAATCATTTTCAAAGCTGTTTATGAAAGGTTTTTCAAAGGATTTCCAAAGGTTTTCAAAGCTTGTTTTACATAATGAAATCAAGTCGTAAATTCTTATTTTTAAAGGTTTTCCAAAGGTTTTACCAAAGTTTTCTTCTATGCTTCTATGCTTCTATTTCGTTAAATGCATGCCTATATTTGTATAGTTATATAAATAATGTTTAAAGGACTTAGGAAGGCTAGTTCGCCCTATTTCCTTTTCCTCGTTGGGATGTGGTCTGGTGGGTATCGGATATCCGTCCAAGGGTCGTTTAAACATTAGTTATATATCATGTATACATGTATATACATAAAGGTTTACATCGACCAGTTCATTTCCATTGGGTAGCAAGGGCATCCTTCCATTCATCATTCATAGAAAAAGAAACACTAGTAACTATTATAGGAATTGTTAGGAGATTCTATTTACTCTTTCTAGTACGGAGAATTCCAAAGGAGTCAGTTCTTTCGTGAGTCTATATCATTATTCCAGTACTTATAATAGAATTCAAAATACGAGATGCATCTTCAGGACACGGATCTCCCCGTTGTCAAGTTGGTAACCAGAGTCTCCTGGAGGGAGAGCGGGCATTGTGTGTATAGATCTATACGGGACTAACACTCCCACACCCTGACTGCTAGCTACAGTCCCCGGCCGACCAAGCCAAGGGGTGACAAATGTCACATTCATTCTGACGCTTGCAGGGCGTCAAGTACTCTATTGTCGATCAGTATGGTTACGAGTATCTCTATGTTTACCTTATAATTCATGGCCTTAAGGTAACTCGGTATTTTTGAAACAGCACACTTAGGATTACCAGATGTTTTAGACTTTGCTAGCTGTGTCGTTCATTCGATACTGTCTGGAGTCTGTATTTCCTTGTTTTAGACTTTGCTAACTGTGTCGTTCATTCGATACTGTCTGGAGTCTGTATTTCCTTGTTTTAGACTTTGCTAGTTGTGTCATTCATTCGACACTTTCTGGAGTCTGTATTTCCTTGTTTTAGACTTTGCTAGCTGTGTCGTTCATTCGATATTGTCTGGAGTCTGTATTTCCTTGTTTTAGACTTTGCTAGTTGTGTCGTTCATTCGATACTTTCTGGAGTCTGTATTTCCTTGTTTTAGACTGTGCTAGCTGTGTCATTCATAAGACACTGTCTGGAGTCTGTATTTCCTTGTTTTAGACTTTGCTAGCTGTGTCATTCATTCGACACTATCTGGAGTCTGTATTTCCTTGTTTTAGACTTTGCTAGCTGTATCGTTCATTCGATACTGTCTGAAGTCTGTGATTCCTTTTGTTAGACTGAGCCAGGCGTATCATTCATTCGATACTCTCCTGGAGTCTATGATTTCTTTTCCCTTAGTCAGCAGTATTACTGTTGTGGCATATATTATTTTTCCCCTAGTATTTTTACTAGTGATATTCTCATAATTTTCTTTATATTCAATACCGTATTTTGGTAATGACAGTATTTTGGGGAAAATTACTCCTTAAAACATAAGTCTGTCGGGTCTTGGTAGAAGACTGCTTGTATTTAGAAAATATAGGATTTTCTGGAAAGGACGCTAATACACCGTAGATTCTAAACTACTATCTTTCATAAAGTTATTTTGAATAAGAATGCGTACTTATACAAATGACACAAAATACTTATGGACTCACCAGTATTATAAAAATGCTGATACTCGCTTTCAAAATAACTTGTATTCTTAGGTCAGCGATAGACAGGTACATCCCGTGTGCTTTTGTGGAGACAGCCTAGTACCGAGCTGCATCTATGTTATGTTCTGTAATTACTTTGATATTACTATAACATGTAACCGATGTAAAATTATTACTATTAATGCAATGGTTGTTGTACCTTGATTACTATACTGCATATGTTGTGATAGTTGACATGACGTCATCCACCCAGAACGTTTCCGCCGTTTTGGTTTTGGGGTGTGACAGATTGGTATCAGAGCATTGTTTCTAGTGAGCTCAGTATATCAATTCATAAAAGATATACAACCTATATATACATAGGGATAAAACACTCTGACCAAGAATTATACTTTAAAATATAACCATATTTTACAAAAGTATAAGAACATCCAGAATCTAAACACCCGAACAAAGTATCACAAGAAGAGCAATAATAAAAGTCTTTGGATGTTGACCATTACCGTCAAACCTGGGCAGTTATGTAATCGTAAGCTGGAATAAATGTAACCTGATCAACTACATTTATTCGAGATGCGACCAACGTGTGCTTGGGAGTGATGGTGGTGTTGCAACGAATCTGAAACTTACCAAATAGGAATGCTAGAGCCAAACATAAAGTTTAAAATACTATGGGAGTATTTTGGTATACTAAAAGACTCACATTAATCCCATAATAATATTCAGAAGTTAAGAATCAAACAAGTAATTAAAATACCATAGGGGTATTTTAGGATCCATAGATAACCTTGTGTGAAAAACTAAAAAATCCTTATTGATATACCTATGATTACAGAGGGTATACTTCCAAGGTTATATATGATAAGGATCCCATAGACTAAGAATGTGTGGTTTCGCTCTACTTCCTTTTCCTCGTTGCGATGTGGATATAGAGTAGTATCACATATTCGAAGGCCTATCGGATCTAAGTTATATATAATTTGTGTACCCTATGTAATTGTAGCAGGACTCGATACGGATCATCCAGTGGAATGTTTTAATAATCTCTTAGGATTCTTTAGACATTTCCATTCTCGCACGAACCCTGTAGAAAACCTTATCCACTTCAGTGTTCGACCGAAGAGTTGATTCAGACTCAGAAGAAGTTCATTGAGAAGATTTCCAGTTCGGAAATAAATGAACTAGGATGAGACTATTGAAACCACCAAGTGCCTATACCTTTTAGGGACACCGGTGGGAAATCCGACTGAACTTCCGAGATTTCCAGTCATCCATCATGAAGCAATGTCACTCAGGGGTAGGATCAGAAGTAAGACCGCGATGAAACTCAGAGTCAGGATTAGAAGTAAGACTGTAACGCCAGTAGATCCGGGCTAGTCAATTTAGAGACGATAAGCATCAAAAAATGACTTTTTGATGGAAGATTATTTAGAAGGATTAATCTTAACTAAGTTATGACATGTCGAAGTTTCGTGAAAGAACCGGCACGACACAACGCGATGTAAATAGTGAATTTACGTTAGAGCGATATTTGGACTTAGCGATCTAAATAAAAGTCGTATAATACGTTAAACCGAGAGCGTGCATAAAAAGAACGTCTAAATCTGACTTCGGATGAGGAAGTTATGATTTTTCGAAGTTTCAGCATTAGCAGTATGCAGACCGAAACTCGAGATTGAGGTCGAGTGATATTTAGCCGAAACTTTCTAAATGAGAATTTAAGATCTCATCAATAGTATTCCAACGATAAAAAGACAAATGAAAACGGAGTTCAGATGAAGGAGCTATGAATTTCAAACGGAGTTTTCCTGTCCCGGCCTACTAAAAATAATATATAAGTAATATATTTATAATATATTAAAAATGAAGTCTAAATTAGCCAATGGAGTCTAAATGAGAGTTGTAGAGAATAATCTCACCTTCACGTCGATATAAAGAACGTCAAAAACGAAGTTCGTATGCGAAAGTTATGAATTTCTGAAGTTCGGGGCGTGAACCCTAAAGTTGTGTCAGAGACCACGACGTGGCAAGCAGTCCCACGACGTGGCAGGTCTTCTGACACCTCCAGGAGTTCCCCAGACGCAACTTGCGATGATGCATGCAGTGACGATCAAGCCCACGATGTGGAAAAAGGTGCCACGACGTGGCAAGGGCAGATTTTGCCCTATAAATAGATTTGAAGGGCCAGCCGTTTTAGGGTTGCTATTTTCTCTCCTCTCTCTCCCGTTTTACCTCGATTTGCATGCAAGAAATATCCCGAAGCCTGAAGATCCCGAGAAGAAAAGAGTTTCCGAGCCGAAGCTCTGCCCGCGAGGAGTCCGGTTTTTGTGAAGATCTTCCAGATCTACCGAAGAATACTACTTCTACAAGCCGTAGTGCTGTCTGATCATCTTTTGATCAAGTGAGTGTATAGTCCCTTTCATAAACACGATTTTAATACAAGTATTGTTTGAATGTATTAAGTATATGTTTGGTGTGAGTGTGTAGTTACTTTCTCCTAACGCATAATTATGAAGTATTAGAATACGAAATACGTGTTATGTGTATATTTTGTTGATTATATGTGAGAATGTATATTCACTTTCTTCTATCTCATAGATCTGATTTATTCTCTATGAAATACGTGTTATGTGTATGTGCCTCATCTGTTATGTGGAATATGTATTGAATTAACATGTTATACAGATTTTAAACTATGTATAAAAATATATATTTTTATCTACTAATATGTTGGGTAGAACATGGGTAGATAATTGATGTGTGATAAACAGATGAGAGGCCTCGATGTCATTGTGATCCAGTCATCTAGCGAAATTTAGATGACGACCACGGACTCTTTCTAGACAGTCCCGTGGAACACCAGCAGGCTCGTAACCTGTAGGTGTTAATGAACTTGGGTGTTCATTCGTAATATTCCATCCCCCTCATGGTTTCCTTATTTGACTTATATTGCTGAGGAACCCCCGAAGCATGTGTTGTCGCCCCGATGAAATATTCTTAAACTAGGTCCCTTGTGTTAGTTGTCTTAGGGATGCAAAGTGAGAATAACGGGAATGGGTAATTGGGTTATTATTGGTTGATGAAATTAAATTAATTATTTATTGTGGGTTGAAAACCCTATATGCTCCCCAGGCTCCCAAGCCTGACCCACTCAGTTTTCTTTGCATTACAGGTAATGGCACAAGAGTATAAGTTGGTGCACTTGACGAGAGGTTTTGGATTATAGATCAGTAGTTATAAATAACTGTTGTAAGGTCTATTTTGTTCTGTTTATGCTTTTGGTCTGTATTGAACATGACATCCCAAGATTTTGTTATATAATGAAAATACATTTCTTTAAAGAAATGCTTTGATAAACTCTTATCATATTTTGTGTTGGGAACAAATTTCGCAACCGTTTTCTTTAAACAATCACTCTGATTTATAAAACAAAGCATAAACAAATCGGTCTTTTCTGGCCGTGAAATTGGGGATGTCACAAAGACGGAGTAGAAATTCAATATGTCTTCACAAGAAGAGAACCCTACGTAACTACCCGAAGAAAACCAACGCCGGTCCCAACCAAGGATATGAGGTAGACAGAGGGAGCCAATACATGGAACCCAAGAAGTGTCTTTTCCTCGTATTCGTTGCGCTAATACACCCATAAAATAATACAATTTAGTGAGTTAGTGATTACACTACCCACGCTATGTGTTTGGTAAATCGCCTTTTCCCGTTGCAAGTAATACGATTAGATCGGATTTCAAAACCTCAATTGAGGGTGTTTAGCCATAAGTTTCATGAGCCCTTTTCTTCCATGATCCTCGTTCCGAACTTCCCTTGAATCTTCCCAAGCCGGAGAGTGAACCTTTCCAGCATAAAGATAACTTAGTAGGAACGACTCCCATCTTATGGCTTTCCGATACTCTTACTCCTACCTTGATACCCGGACTACATCATAGGGATGTAGGTCGACACTCAGATAACCGATATCCAAGGCGCAGGAAAAATTATTGCCTATTACAGTAAGGTTAGATACGTCCAGCGTTAACCATCGTCCCTCATCAGCTTGTGTTCCTTTTCTTGTAGGAAAAACCATGCCTCCGAAGAAACGTAACCAATCCGCTGTCAAGAAACCGACTCTCCTATTCGATGAAGCTACGTTCCAAGCTGCAGTCTCAGCAACCGTAGCAGCTGTCATGGCTCATATGAATGCTAACAACGCCAATGTTAGCAGGAGCCCTATCAGGATTCCCGATCAAAGCAATGGAGAGTAGCAACCAACACCTGCGTACCCAGCCACCCAAGAACCTCAACCAAATCCACTGAAGAGAAAGCTCAAGAACGAGGAGGGAAGCACCTCGGCTCAAGGACCTTCCGAGGGGCAACGAGCTGAGACGTTCAATACCCCTGTCAACCCTTCCCTCGCGACTGCAAGAAGGCCATACCTAGGAAACCTCCCCCACTACAGCAAGTGTAGCTACCATCATCATGGTATATGTCGAGAATTCTTTTGCGCTAGGTGCAACAAGAAGGGGCATACCGCTCGTACCTGCAGAGCCCCGGTTGAGTTCATTACATCAACCACCAATGTGGCGACCAGTCCAGTATGCCACCTATGTGGTGAAATTGGACACTTCAAGCGGGACTGCCCAATTGAAAGGAATGGCAATGGCATAGGAGTCTAACTCTAATGCCTAGGAATAAGCATCAAGGAACCCGGTAGAATTTTGGTACGTCTCTCAATCCTAGATAACTAACCGAAAACATTAAAAGGCTAATTCTAAATGTAATTACTCTCCCGATAAGGCGAAAGTCGCAACACTGTTGTAAGAATTCAAAATTTCATCAGGTAGAGATATAATGGATCGGTATATACGTTAAAGCCATGTATAATTAAGATGGATATACCTCGAGTGAGTGATGCTGCCTCATTTCCTGTTCCTCATTTGGTTGTGGATTTAGGGCGGAGTCGCTCAGTCAACAGTCATTTCCACCTTAATTATACATGACTAGTGTATACTAGGCGATTATAGAGAGGCCTCGTGAGAATCCATTCATGAAAAGTACATTATTTCGAAATCCCAGGACCCTCTATAGTTCCGCGTCGACTCTATCGGTCCAAGTATCCGAGACAATGATACCATGGAAGAAACCCGAGACGCCAAGAACTTATGTGCATGTTCAGCACATGGCTCTATCGACCCTCATTTTATATCATGTCGATGTATCCCAGCTTCAACGCCTCTATCAATCATGGTTCGACTTAGTGCACCCATGTGTATATTCCTAGTGTTGTGTAAAAAGAACTTTCACCATAGCCATTTCGACGAATAAAAGTTCTTCCTAACCAAATAATAATAAAACCTAATGCGATCCGTCAGTCATCGCTCTTATCTAAAACCTTCCGAAATACTCCTGAGTAGGGTATCGCGCGCTGTTAACCAACCCCTTCTTAGACAGATAGAAACCGAAGCGAAAGACATTGCAGGCCTTCCAGAAGACGATAACCACCTGAAACCTACTCTGTAGATCCCCCAGAAAGACCCTCCGCACCTCACAATCAGGTTCGTGAATCAAAAGGATAGAACTCATGGGAACGACTACTATAACTGAGTATATGCATAAGGGTGGTATATAATTGAGATAAAAAAGATTTAAGATGTGTGCTTCCTCCCTACTCCCTGTTCCTCGTTGGGTTGCGGGTCTGGGGTGGAGTCGCACAACTGAACATCCTGTCGACCTCAATTATATACGGCTTGCATACACCAAGTACTAGTGGTTAAGCCAAGTATGAGCTCTGCCACGAACCTCATAGTAAAACCCTTCATCATATCCCATAGAATAGGAACTAGAGTCAAGAGAACCACTGCGGGTTGAGCTACTAAAATGACCACAAATCCGAAATTTGTTGTCACCCCGGTTAATCCAATATAGTAGCTAACACCCTAAGTTGGTAAAGAAATCTGAGTCGTAAGAGTCAAGGACATTGACTACGACCATCCATTCATGCTTAATCCCACAAATTAAGCATCTCAGCAGATATCCCGGAAACCTGGAAGCTGCAATAAGTTAAACTCTGAGAAGAGTGGATGAGGAAATTAGAAGCTCCGGGTGACGGAACCCTATATTTCTAGACTTAACCTAAATCAAGAAAACTCAGAACCACCGGAAGAGTAGTTACAGAAGATGCTCGCACTACTCAGGCACTTTGTCCACCCTGTTATTGACAAGTAGTGCCTAGGACACTCCACCTCCTCACGTGGAAGAAGTCACCGTCGCCATGTAGACGATAGACTGCATTCTCCGAAGTGAATACTAGAATGCCAAGAACCACAGGATAACCCCCGCAGCCAAGAATACTTGTATACAGTAGGAAAGTAGGTGGCGTTAAGCCTTATAACCTTGATCCCGAAGATATTATTGACATGACACCAGTCTAGGTGTTAGTCGATGGGTTATACAAGAGCACGCACTTTCTGCAACTGAAATAAACCGACGCCTTAGAGAATAGGGCATGTCTTAGAGATTCGTTAGACTACTAGGTGTTCCAAGAATACTATCTCACACAGAAATAGTAGAACCACCTCCCGAGATAGTCCAACACTTTAGAAAATCTCTAAGGACTGAGTTAGCCCTGAGCAGAGATTGCTATTCATGAAACAGCAAAGCAGGTAAGAGCGTGATTCTTTCCGGTTAGGAATCATATTAGGAAAGCGTCAACTAGACGATGATGAGAAGTTTAAAAAATTTCTAAATAATCGTCTGGTAAAAACCCTAACCCACCGACCACTAAGAGTTTCCGTTAGAAACACCTCAAGAATCAGAAGTACAGGTCCATTTTGCACTAGGTCGAGATAGATGCCACGAAACCAATATCTGCCAGTGTGTAGCCAATACATCCAATGATCCAGAAAACCTCCAAGAGCCAATCAATAGGAAATGTGAATCCGAGGATAACCCGAGTCCCCTAAGAACCAACCTGAAGAACTACACCCCCGGTATGAGAGAACGTTTGGAACTTCAAAATGGCGATCATGCCAGTAATGGTCCCACCATAGAAGTACTTTATGTTCTAAGTACTAAAAATCTCTATCCTTCCGAGAGCTTAGGACCATCCGAGATTCTTTATAAGAATTAATCCAACCCTCGTCATATCTCGACTACTTTTGGAATTCCATAAATTCCACCGTAGTCTATTCGTGTCTCCAGCATGGACAAAGTATTTGTCCGACGTGACTTGTATAAACCCACTCGTCGTGATAGCAATAATTAGGAACCCTAACTTCGTAGAAGAACCTGTAGGAAATCATGAGCCGAGAGATCATGCGAGCGAAATGAATCCGCATCCCACTAGTGAAGGTTCGCTGGAACGCCAAGCGAAGACCGGAGTTCACTTGAGAGTGTGAGGACCAGCCGAATAGGAAGTACCCTCATCTCATTACTCAATTGTTCATGCCTACTTCCTTTCCTAAGCTCTAATTTTGGGACGAAATTCCCTCTAACGGGGGGATAATGTGACAACCCGAAATTCCCGTTTGTTTTAACGTCGTAATTAAGCACGTAAAAAATTAGCCAAATTTATCCCAAAATATTTTTGACTGGATTTAAACCCACTGGAATATTTTAAATAATATTCGTCAAGCGAACCAAAAATAAGGAGGTATAATTTAAAATTTTGCCGTGTTTAACGGAAGTCGCGAAAAACCCCGTTTGCGGTTGGTGTTGGGTGGACCCCCACCCAGGCTGTAAACTCAAACCTATATAAGGGTTGAGTGGGTTTCATCCCAACCTTTTTCACACCTTATACACCTCCTCTCTCTACTTTCTCTCTCTACAAATCGGGTTTTGGTCAAAAATCGCCCCTTCGAGCTTCAAAACGGTAAGTTAACCTTCCTAGCTTGTTGTTTAGCTTATAACACTTGAAAATTCGTGGCTTAAACATCCAAAAACCCCAAGAACAAGATTTTACAGTTTGGGAACATCCCAAAACCGTAAACCCCTTGAAAGAGGGTTTTGATGCCCAAAAACTCTTCCAAAACTTTTCCAATGCTTAGTTATGACTTGGGGACTTGCACATATGAGCTTAGAACACCAAAACCTTGGCTTTTGAGGAGTAAACATGATTTTATGGCCCAAGAACACTCTTGGACCATAAACCCCTCTTCATGGGCCGTGAACACCTTTTAAGGTGTTAAATTTGCCCTTAAACACCTCCCATGGCTTGGAATAATGTCTAGAACCAACCACCATTGCATTAGGGACCTTAAACTTGAAGGAAACCATGACTCTAGGAGTTTACGGCCGTAAACCCCCCAAGGATTGGTCCATGGGCCGTAAACTCCCTTAAAGTGGTCAAATGGTGCCCTAACTTCCTTCCATGGCTTGTACATTGGACTAGAATCACTTGTGCTTAACCTAGAACCACCAAAGCACAAAAGAAATGGACTAACATGAGTTTATGACTATAAAATCATGTGTTTACGGCCGTAAACTCCCCAAGGAGTGGTTCAGAAACTGTAAACTCCCTAAAGTGTCCATTTTTGAGCCTTAATCACTGCCATAGCCCTTGAATCAACTATAGAACCCTTATTTGTCAAGCATGAAGCCTTAAAGCACCCAAATTCACCATTCCCATGAGTTTACGGCCGTAAAATCATGGGGGATATGGTTCCAAAACCGTAAACACCCCTAGACACTACTATTTGAGGAGTAAACTCCAATGTGAGTCCATACACACCTTATATGCAACCCTTGGTACTCCTAGCACTTGTAGCAAAGTGTTTTCATGTAGGAGGACATCCTTACTTGATTAATTAGTTATTAAATGACTAATTAGATACTTAAATGTATCATTACATGTTAAATAGGATTCACGTGTGTGGTCAAGTCCTCACTTGACACTTAGCATCCTATACCGTCCATTCATCCGAATCGCCAATGTCAGGTGAGTTCATACCCCTTAATTAACCTTTTAAATGATTTTAACTACTTTTATAGGGGGGGGGGGGGGGGGAATACAAGTTGAACTGTACAGTTATTAGATAAATCACGTGTGATCAATAACTATATAGCAAAATAGATTTTGCATGTTAAACTGTTTATCCAGATTAAAGGTTTCCAAATCATGTTTTCGAATCTTATTAAAGTATGAATATCCCTTTTTAGATCATTAAAGGTTATCTAAAGTTTTTCAAATTTGTTTACTTAAGAGACACCCAGTCGTAATTTCTTAGCAAAGGTTTTCTTCACTTAAACCATTTTATACAAATCATTTTCAAAGCTGTTTATGAAAGGTTTTTCAAAGGATTTCCAAAGGTTTTCAAAGCTTGTTTTACATAATGAAATCAAGTCTTAAATTCTTATTTTTAAAGGTTTTACCAAAGTTTTCTTCTATGCTTCTATGCTTCTATTTCGTTAAATGCATGCCTATATTTGTATAGTTATATAAATAATGTTTAAAGGACTTAGGAAGGCTAGTTCGCCCTATTTCCTTTTCCTCATTGGGATGTGGTCTGGTGGGTATCGGATATCCGTCCAATGGTCGTTTAAACATTAGTTATATATCATGTATACATGTATATACATAAAGGTTTACATCGACCAGTTCATTTCCATTGGGTAGCAAGGGCATCCTTCCATTCATCATTCATAGAAAAAGAAACACTAGTAACTATTATAGGAATAGTTAGGAGATTCTATTTACTCTTTCTAGTACGGAGAATTCCAAAGGAGTCAGTTCTTTCATGAGTCTATATCATTATTCCAGTACTTATAATAGAATTCAAAATACGAGATGCATCTTCAGGACACGGATCTCCCCGTTGTCAAGTTGGTAACCAGAGTCTCCTGGAGGGAGAGCGGGCATTGTGTGTATAGATCTATACGGGACTGACACTCCTACACCCTGACTACTAGCTACAGTCCCCGGCCGACCAAGCCAAGGGGTGACAAATGTCACATTCATTCCGACGCTTGCAGGGCGTCAAGTACTCTATTGTCGATCAGTATGGTTACGAGTATCTCTATGTTTACCTTATAATTCATGGCCTTAAGGTAACTCGGTATTTTTGAAACAGCACACTTAGGATTACCAGATGTTTTAGACTTTGCTAGCTTTGTCGTTCATTCGATACTGTCTGGAGTCTGTATTTCCTTGTTTTAGACTTTGCTAACTGTGTCGTTCATTCGATACTGTCTGGAGTCTGTATTTCCTTGTTTTAGACTTTGCTAGTTGTGTCATTCATTCGACACTTTCTGGAGTCTGTATTTCCTTGTTTTAGACTTTGCTAGTTGTGTCGTTCATTCGATATTGTCTGGAGTCTGTATTTCCTTGTTTTAGACTTTGCTAGTTGTGTCGTTCATTCGATACTTTCTGGAGTCTGTATTTCCTTGTTTTAGACTGTGCTAGCTGTGTCATTCATAAGACACTGTCTGGAGTCTGTATTTCCTTGTTTTAGACTTTGCTAGCTGTGTCATTCATTCGACACTATCTGGAGTCTGTATTTCCTTGTTTTAGACTTTGCTAGCTGTATCGTTCATTCGATACTGTCTGAAGTCTGTGATTCCTTTTGTTAGACTGAGCCAGGCGTATCATTCATTCGATACTCTCCTGGAGTCTATGATTTCTTTTCCCTTAGTCAGCAGTATTACTGTTGTGGCATATATTATTTTTCCCCTAGTATTTTTACTAGTGATATTCTCATAATTTTCTTTATATTCAATACCGTATTTTGGTAATGACAGTATTTTGGGGAAAATTACTCCTTAAAACATAAGTCTGTCGGGTCTTGGTAGAAGACTGCTTGTATTTAGAAAATATAGGATTTTCTGGAAAGGACGCTAATACACCGTAGATTCTAAACTACTATCTTTCATAAAGTTATTTTGAATAAGAATGCGTACTTATACAAATGACACAAAATACTTATGGACTCACCAGCATTATAAAAATGTTGATACTCGCTTTCAAAATAACTTGTATTCTCAGGTCAGCGATAGACAGGTACATCCCGGGAGCTTTTGTGGAGACAGCCTAGTACCGAGCTGCATCTATGTTATGTTCTGTAATTACTTTGATATTACTATAACATGTAACCGATGTAAAATTATTACTATTAATGCAATGGTTGTTGTACTTTGATTACTATACTGCATATGTTGTGATACTTGACATGACGTCATCCACCCCAGAACGTTTCCGCCATTCCGGTTTTGGGGTGTGACACAATTTTACAAGTGAAATCAATTAACATTCACATTCGTTCATCCCCAATATCTCGTTCTCATCAGTACCTCCGATTTTTGCTCCATCCTCCTTTGATTTCTACTCCTCTTCAGCGTAATCGGCTTGGGCTTCGACCTCTACTTCTGATATGGTAACAACTACCATTCCATCTCTGATTTTTTTTCAGTTTCTATTGAATCTCAGATTTGATGCATATGGACATGCATCTTTGATTTTTTTATTCTGTTCATCAGTCCTTCTCCGATTTTTTTCTGTTTATTGCATCTCAGATTTTATGTATAAGACATCGATTTTTTTTGTATTCATGAATTCACTGTTGTGTTTTTTGGGTTTGGTATCCACAGTGGGTATTCCATCCACCATTTTTTTTGGAATCAATGAAACTGAGAAATTATAACTATAAAACTAGAAATTGATGAAATTGGAGAGGGATTATTGATGTTAACAAGTGAAATTGATGAACCTGTTAGTTGTGTTAAATGTGAAACTATTATGTTAACAGTGAAATTGATGAATTGCCTTGGTTTGATGTTAACTGTTACTTTCTTTCCTGTTAGTTGTGTTAACTGTGAAATTGGATATATGTGTGTGAATTGCCTTGGTTTGTTAACTGTTAGTTGTGTTAACTGTTAGTCTATTTACATCTTTTTCTTATGTAGTTCTCTGATAATGGACGAAAACTACACTAATGTTGTTGATTGTGAACCATCTAAAAAAAGAATAGAACAAAATTTGTATGGGATAATCAAAGCTTCAAGGATTTCGTTGATGCATGTGTGATTGAATTTAATAAAGGGAATAGAAACGGCGGTCACTTCAATAAGATTGGGTGGGAGAATTTAATAAAACACATGAAAGAAAAAACAGGGAGAACCTTTGACAGAATACAACTTAAAAACAAATGGGACGACATGAAAAAAGATTGGAAGGTTTATGACCAGTTAATGAGGCTTGAAACCGGAATCAGTGGAACGAGAAGCTTAATAGATGCGTCACTTAAGTGGTGGGAGGAAAAAATAAAGGTATGCTTTACTATTCTTTTTAGTTATTTTATGTTATGATGCCATAGTGAAATCGATGAGTTAAACATTATTAGCTTATCTTGTAGACGAATAAAGAGTATGCCAAATTTAGGGATGCATATTTGAGCATGTTCGACACTCAATATGCTCTTTTGTTTCGGGATTCCGTTGCCACTGGAAATCGGACTATGACTTTGTTATGGTTTCAAAATGAAGAAAATAAGGAGGGAAAAGGAGATAGTAATGAAATCAATTTAGACGATGATGAGCCTTTTTTTTACGAGTTTCCTTGAAAGTAGTTCGGGTAAAAGGAAGAAGTCTAAGAATGTTGGAAATAGCCGATCAACCAAGAGTAAAACTTCAATTTACGAGGAAAAAGTAGATGCTTTATTGGATGTCATATCAACAAGAATCACACAAACTTTTCCACAAAATAATCCCTCTCCTACAATATCTGATTGCATGGTGGTTGTCATAAAGTTTCTTGGTTTCAATGAAGGTTCCAAAGACTATTCACAAGCATTGTTTGTCTTCAGCAAATCCCATAATCATGAAGCTTTTATGTTTCTAACGACTGATGAAGCAAAGATAGAGTTCTTGAAGTTACTAATAAAATAATGAGTTGTGTTACGACTTTATGTGTTATGACTAATAAAATAAAGATGAAGTCCTCTGACATTATGTGCTTTCATTTTTCCTTTGACGTAATGTAATCAACATTTTATTTTATGGGTTATTATTTTTCCCTAATGTAATCAATATTTTTTTTACTTATGTAGGATGGATAGTGATGACTCTAATTCATCTGATGATAATGAAGTGTATTTGGTGGAAGAGGATATAGAATTCAAAAATTTATGTGGATTAGCTATAAAAGGGATATTGTTATCTCGTAAAATACGTACGCCATGTCACACTTCAAACTGCATAGGGCAAATGTTTATTAATGAAGTTTTAAATGGACATCCTAGACGATGTTATGAGATGTTTAGATTGCACGTACCTGTTTTTAGACAATTATGCACACATCTTGTTACAAATTACAGATTGGAACATACACGAAATAAGTCTATTGAGGAATCAGTAGGCATGTTCTTGATGACATTAGCTCATGGATGTAGTAATAGATTTGTTCAAGAATTTTTTTAATCATTTTATAGAAACGATTCATAGGCATTTCCATTTAGTTTTGGCGTCCGTGTTGAAGATGAGTGCCAACATCATCAAACTAACCGAAAATTATAATGATGATGTTCCCAAATATATACTAAACAATCGTCGATATCATCCATTCAAGGATTGCATTGGCGCTATAGATGGGACACATATAAAGTCATCCATTCCACAAAAGGAGGAAGCGAAGTATATTGGTCTAAAGGGATACGCTACACAAAATGTAATGGTTGTTTATGATTTTAACATGTTCTTTACATTTGTGTGGGCCGGATGGGAGGGGACTGCACATGATACAAGAATATTCAATGAAGCCTTACAAAGGCCGAATCTTCATTTTCCACATCCAAGGGGTGGTTAGTATAACTTTTTTATACACACAAGTTTTTTGTTTTTAATACTTTTTGGAAACGAATGACATATCTATGTTTTATTTATAGATAAATATTATGTTGTTGATGTCGGATACCTAAATACTAAAGGGTATCTTGCTCCATACAAAGGAACTAATATTCGATATCAGATATCGGATTTTCAACAAGGACAGACTTTTGCTATGCGTGCTCCTCGTGGAGCGAAAGAGGCGTTTAACTTTCACCACTCATCAATATGAAATATCATTGAACGAACTTTTGGAGTGTGGAAAGCTAGGTGGGCGTTATTAAGAGACATGCATGTTAACTACAAGTACAAAAACCAAGTGCATATTGTGATAGCATCGATGACTATTCATAACTATATTAGAAAGGCTGGTAGGTTTGATGAAGCGTTTAACAGGGCACAACAAGAATCTTACAATCCCAGAGGATTGCTGGGTTTTAGTTCAAAAATAGTTTCATAAACTAAAAAAATTATGGCAACGGAAGACTTTAATTTTGAAATAACATAAACATTTTATACCCACCAAGGATCTCCTTGCAAGATAAAGAAAGATTAAACACCAACCATAAAAAGGATGAAGAAATAACAACCTTTGTTGTTTTTTGGGTCCTCTTAGGAGGCTTGGAAGTTGATGAAGAATATGGAACCTTTGAGACACCAACAACAACTCAACTTGATGTAGATGCTAGTCCATAAGCTTTTAATCCCTTAAGCTTTAAGTTCATAACCAATATGAACTTAAAGAGAGCATGTAAAAGCAAGTAATCTTCAAAGCTCTTAACTAATTAAGAGAGAATGAGAGGAAGAAAACAATTTTCAGCCATTTGCATCAAATATAAAGAATGAGTGCAAGCCTCATCTTTTATATGCATAAAGTGATTTTATGGACCATAAGTCCTTAACACTTTAAGACAATTATGTCTCCTAAAGCCTACTTGTCTCCCTTGCCTTTAAAGCATGGTTTCTTTTGAATAAATTAACATGAAAGCCATACTCTTGTCTTTTGGCTCTTATTTTATAAAAATAATAAAAGGAAGAAGACAAAAGTTTTATATTTTATAAACCAAGTTTATCAAATATAAACTTTAACTTTTTGGTAAAAGACAAAACAATTTATCTAATCCGAAATGTTGTGCATGACTTATTAATTCATACCATATGAATTATATATAATGTTACTTACTAATGAAAATTATTATTTCCTAGAAATAAATAATTTCCAATTTAATTATGAGAGTTTTATTGAATATTTATTAAAATCAATTTCTAATAAATAATCAATTATATCAAGTTGTTGTTAGTGTGACCCATTAGTATCATCTGTTAATTAGCAATATCACTTTAATATGACTCTTGAGCATACTAGACCTTTCAATCTCTCACTTGCGCAAGACTCATATTAGACTGATATAGACAGTGGTGAACGTCAAGCAACATTTCATTGCTCCCAACAACATATGACATTTTTGTCATTCTATCAACGCCCAATTCCCAAAAAGCATAAAGCTACAATTGGTGTATAAGGTAAGTATATCAGTTATCCCCTTGCTATTGACATCATGTTGAATATGAGATACGGATTGCGATCAATCTCATTAGTTGTTAAACTTTTTTCAAGGCGCCTTAGATGTCTAACTCTCAACACATAAGAGGAACAAATCTCATATTGACTACATAAGCCTCTTGCATAGTTCACACCATACCTGAAAATGGATTTTATAACTGCCCAGTTAAGGAACAACATTTGACCATATCAAAGCATATTACTCCCTACACTTAAGTCTCACTATGTATCTCAGGTGTTAAGGATACAAAGATTATACCTTTTAATCAAGTATCATTCATGATAACGATCCATGAGATGATCTTGATGCAGGTCAGTTCAATACTAGTTCTCTGACAAGTACCTATGAAACTTGGTTACAACCACTTGCATACTTTCATCTAGTGAGAGTCAACCAATCCAATTCATATTAGTCTTACTTCATAATTGCTCCCACAATTATAACCGAATATGAACTTTTAGAATAATAACATTATTCATGGATTAAACATGTTAATATAGAACACAACAAGTACTAATGTGATGACTATATCCCAATATATCATAACATTATCTAATACTTTTTGTTATAATGTTCCAATATCCAAATACTAAATCCAAATAAAAAACGCATTTCTATAATAATAAAGTCTTATAGCTGAAGTGTGATAATTCATACTTAGTTCAAAAGAATGACTTTATCAATGGATCTGATAATATTTATTTGTGTGAATTCTGTGAATACTATCATCTCCATACTTAACTTTACTCTACGTATAGTTAAATATCTTGGAGAATATTATTGGTGTTCTTTCGTGACATAGAGTTTCTTAGCTTGATTAAGTATACTCTCGAAGTCACATAGATTTCTATGTGATCCTTGAATGGCAGAAATCAACATAGTTTTTCAATGATCTCATTTATCCAATCATATTTGAATTCAACTTCTAAAGTAGTGTATTCTTATTTTGTAGTAGATTGTGTCATTATGTTTTGCTTGGACCTCATTCCAACAAGACTTACCCTTCATTCCATAATGAAGTCAAAATCCAATTATAATTCATAATTATTTATATATGTTTAGAAATTAACATATTGTGTAGCTCTTCCCATAAAGATCCTTTCTAAACTGATTGTCTCATATACATTCTCTTAGTTCTTCTAAATTACTCTTAGAATTCTCTCTTAGTCATCCAATGACCTAACCATGTATTCAATTAGTATCCTATAACATGCTTACAGCATGATCAAATACCATGTCCTTTGTATAATATGTTGTAAATGATGAATTCATTTGTCAAGCAAATAGAATATAAATCATTTCATCTAGTTCAAACCTATGAGTTATGTACTTTTGAGGCTAGCTCAAAATGGTGACATATGACAATGCCAAGAAATCTCCAAAAGAATCTCGTGTCTTGATCCCTTTCAAGATATTACCAATATATGTATAAGGACGTGAAACTTTTAACATTTAATTTATTTATCCCTTATAGATTTTATATTCCAAGAATGTATCTTCACCTTCCTAAGTCTTTCATTTTAGAAAGACTTTCCGAGTAAAGGTGAAAACGACATTGCTTAGTCAGAATGTGATTTCAAATGATTAAGTATGTCTCATTCATACAAGATTAGGAATTTCACTATGCTCCTACTAGTTCTTAGTAAACACACATGTTCTATTCATTTTGGTATAAAAACATAAGTTGTGGTTTATATAAAATGATGATTGTAACATTGATATGTTTGCTTTATATCCACAAGTGGATCTCAAGCTCTACACATTTTGTTAGGATAACATGGATTAAGAAAACCTCCAGGCTAATCTATATAGATATCTTCTAGTAGATGTCTATTAAGAAAAGCGGTCTTTCTTGAAACCTATTTACTATATCTCATATTAAGAATATGAATTTATAGTAAATAATATCCTTGTTGATCGAATCATGGCTACTTGTGAAAAAGGTTTGATCACAGTCAATGTTATGAGTATGAGAAAATCTTTTTACTACAAGTCTTTCTTTAAATGTATATGGTTATCTATGTAATTTATTATTTCCAGAAGAATTATTTACTCATTCTAGCCTTACTATAGGGAGAAATTTTAATCAAAGCTCATTACATCTCATGTTCATGACTTTAAGTCATTTATCAGATTCAATATCTGACATTGCATCTTGGTACTTGATGGATTTTCTAGAAACCATTAATAAAAGCTCATTAATGAGAGGTTCCACATTTCTCAAGTCATAGATGAATTCTACCATTAATGCAAACAATATGTGTTTGTGAATATCTATTATTCAAGTTTAACAATCCTTGTTAAAACTAGTGCTAACTATTACTATATAAGGTTATGGTTCTTGATCTACTTCAAGTTCCATGTATCTCCCACTTGCTTTGTCATTAGAAGCTTGCTTTCTACTAACATAGTTTTCACAAGAATAAAAGAACCTATTCCTGGTGGGTTTGCATATAACAATTTAAGGCACATTTAGAGAATTATATATACAAATATGTATTTAGTAGATTTTGGGTTTTAAACCTTTAGTCCAACATCGACTTCAAATCCATAAAACATTAAGTAAGATGACGATGGGGCCGTTCCATACTAAATCTTATAAATTGTTTAATCTACTTATTAGTTGGTATTTGTATTCAAGATACAATTTAATAGTGATTAAAGTATTATCCCAAAAAGATAGGAGGATATATATTTCTACCATTTAGAAAGTAAATCAAACCTAGTAAGATTTAATTCATCATTTATTATCATTAAAGACTTAGATGGTTCTTACGGGTTTGTATCTCAACTTTTGAAATCTTCAACAAATATTTCACAATTATGCTTTACCACGTAAAATATAATTAAAACTACTATAGTTTTTAATAAATTTGATTTGGTATCTTGTGCTTAACCTCAGACATTCATCAGAAAGGAAGTCATACACCAAGGTGTATAGTTCCTTAATTATTTTCTCTACACTTTAGTAAAAATATCATTCGGAATCCTTTACATATAAATAAGGTTCACATATGTCAAATAAACTATATTGTTTGCCTTCACATATCCATTTCTTGAAGTTGGAATATGTGAATGTCATTTATATAATAAAGATAACAATGTCAAAGATGAGTTTGACTTAAAACAAGTTTAAGTCAAAAAGTGCTTGCATATAGAACTTAATTTTATTTATAATAATGTTGATATTTACTCTACAATTCTATTAAGAGATCTAGTCTCATAAATAGAAGTTAATCATTTCAGAATATGAATATTATCGTTATGAAAAACGATTGAGTAAATTATCAAACATTTGAATAAAATAACTAATACATAAATTTAGACATGCTAAATTAAAACATACATTGTTCCAAAACAAATATTGTTTTACATTACAAGTAATTTATGTTCTGAGCATAAATAATAAACTAAACTCCGAGAGTGTAGTTCCAACTTGATTGTGCTCAACTGGTACTCTTCAGTAAATATCTGCAAGCCATTTACAAATATTAGATTAACATTTAAGTACGAAGTGCCTAAGTGTTACATGAAAAGTATGAGTTCTATCTAGTAGATCATAGAAGCACTAGTCTCTTCCAGACTTTCTTTCCAAATAAGAGGAGTAAGTCCTCTTACAGTGTCCAATTTCTTCACAAAAGAAACAAGATCCATCTATTTGGGCTTTAGTAGATTTCTTGGGCTTAAAGGTGTTCAATCCATAAAACATAGGCCTCTTAGATCACATTAGGTGACTCTTTTAGCATTGCATTATTCCAATGTTTAAACTAGCTTTAAATAAAATATCATTGTATTTATTGGAATATTGCTTGACCTGTTATATCATCATATATATGTTTAAATTATCCAAGACTTCCTAGAAGTCATGAATAACTATTCATAGCTTGATGTTAGAAGCATCTTTAGCATCACAGTGATGCCTTTACTAGGTATCATGTTTAGGTTTATTGCTCAAAACAAATAGTTTAGGACTAGGACCTTTAAGTGTATACAATTCCATATCTCTCACGAGATTGTCTCTTAAGATATGAACCCATTCATTGAAGTTATATCTATTGCATGTTATTATTCCATTAAGTCATTAAAGAAAATGACAATTCATGATAATGAGAACGAATTATTTAACTACAAAATTTTAACAAAATTCATTTAGTATTTTCAATATTTAATCTTTAATAATTAATACTTTTTTTAGTTTCCAAAAATATTAATTATCAAAGTCTAGGATCCAAGTTGCAAAACAAATAAATGGTTAGGTATCCTTTATCCCATCCATTTGAATTCAACTCGGTAGATATCGATTATCAATTATATTTTGTTATATAATTTCTATATTTATGGGATCTCTAATAACAAATTTAACTAGACATGTTTGAACCCATCTATGCCTCAGATTTCTCTTGTTTAGGTATCCTTTATCACAAAAGATTTCTGATCAAATCGTCCAAATAGAAAAACATGTGTAATCAGTCTATAACTTGTTTATAGAAATCGCAAAGACACCCCGACCATCAAAAGACAACACTAAGCGGTTAGGTATCCTTTATCCCACTAGTGCATACAAGAGATGTGCGGGTGTTTTTCAAAAGGATTGCATAGATTTGAGGTTTGTTAAATAAGGGTCTTTATATGTTTTATAATTCTAATTTAAAAACATATGATATCATGGTTATTACATACATATAATAAACCATGATATCAATTTTCAAAAGAAAATCATTTTTAAAGGTTCTATATAAAAAACTAGTTTTTATATAATTTGACGCAATTCAATTTTAATACCAATATTAATTTTCAGTGCATTTGAATCTTTTAAATCTTTAATAAAACTTCATTTTATTACTTATATACTGGAGTTTTTATAAGTTACAAAAATCATCATTTTAAACTTATAATGATGTATTTCAAAATTTGCCGTTATTAACGATTTTATAAAACTGAGTTTTATTTTTAAAATAATAACTTGTTACATCTTATGTCTAATTTTGAAAACCTAAATTCCATGTGATTTTTATTTTGTTTAGCATGTGAAAAACTAATTTATCAACCACATATAATAATTGCATAAAATAAACAACACAAAAATGCATAAAAAGATATGTACATAAACATAACCAACTAATGACATTTTTGTGAGCCAACACAAAAAATGTCAAGTCCATTCCTAAAGGGACATTTAAGGGGACCAAACAAAACTTCTTGTAATGTTGTTGTAGAAGCTCCCACTTGAGTAAACATCAATTACTCGCAAAAGATTGGAAAGACTTCTTAAAGGCTAAAATCCAGCAACTATCGCTAAAAGTCCAACATCTCTTTGTAAACAGCATTAGTGACACTTTTCAGAAAATGTCACTGAAAATCTTGCACACCTTTTAGACTCAAAAATTGCTCTTTTGTCTTCAAAAAATTGGTTTCAACTTCATCTATTGTTACATTTTTGTACAAATAAATTAAATCTAAAAACTAATCTATTACTTACAAAAAAAATAAGAAAACTAATTTATTACATACCATATGAATAAATAAATTATTACGACCATTTTTATAAAACAACCAACACAACAAACACAATGATCATTGGCTAGTTTATGCACATCATATACATCAACATACACATAAAACAACCTTTGTTTTTATAGGATAACTTTAAATGACAAAAGATGCATGAAACTTTTGTCACATAAAATAACAAATATAAAGTTGCCATAAAAAATATGTATGGACTTATTTTTATACAAAAACAAGTTATCCATATTATCAAAAAACTAAGATTTCCAAACATAAAAAAAATATATATCCAACCAAACTTACAAGGTGGCTCTGATACCAATTGCTAGGTTTTAGTTCAAAAATAGTTTCATAAACTAGAAAAATTATGGCAACAGAAGACTTTAATGTTGAAATAACATAAACATTTTATACCCACCTAGGATCTCCTAGCAAGTTATAGAAAGATTAAACACCAACCATAAAAATGATGAAGAAATAACAACCTTTGTTGTTTTTTGGGTCCTCTTGGGAGGTTTGGAAGTTGATGAAGAATGTGGAACCTTTGAGACACCAACAACGACTCAACTTGATGTAGATTCTAGTCTATAAACTCTTAATCCCTTAAGCTTTAAGTTCATAACCAATATGAACTTAAAGAGAGCATGTGAAAGCAAGTAATCTTCAAAGCTCTTAACTAATTAAAAGAGAATGAGAGGAAGAAGATAATTTTCGGCCATTTGTATCAAGTATGAAGAATGAGTGCAAGCCTCATCTTTTATATGCATAAAGTGATTTTATGGACCATAAGTCCTTAACACTTTAAAACAATAATGTTTCCTAAAGCCTACTTGTCTCCCTTGCCTTTAAAGCATGATTTTTTTTAATAAATTAACATGAAAGTCATACTCTTGTCTTTTGGCTCTTATATTATAAAAATATTAAAAGGAAGAAGACAAAAGCTTTATTTTTTATAAACCAAGTTTATAAAATGTTATGCATGATTTATTAATTCATACCATATGAATTATATATAATGTTACTTGCTAATGAAAATTATTATTTCCTAGAAATAAATAATTTCCAATTTAATTATAAGAGTTTTATTGAATATTTATTAAAATCGGTTTCTAATAAATAATCAATTATATCAAGTTGTTGTTAGTATGACTCATTAGTATCATATGTTAATTAACATTATCACTTTAATATGACTCTTGAGCATAATAGACCTTTCAAGGAGGTGACACTCATAGTAAAGGTCATGAAGAAGGTGTTGGAATAGTGTCTAAGACTGCAACTATATTAGGCAAGTATTTGATCCGGTTGTGCATGGTCCTTTTGGGTTGCCTTCACCATAGCAACTTGATAGGATGATTTATTAAGAGAGAGTAAATATTATTAATATATTATGTGAATAATATATTGTTATTTGATTAATATAAGTCATAGAATTAATTAGAATTAATTTGGTGACTTAAAGAGATTAATTAAATAAAGGGGTATAAACTGTCAATTGTTTGATAGTTAAGCTTTAGACTGTAAATCCATTAGGATATGGTATGGACGAATTCTAAGAGGTTTAGGATAGCTTAAATCGTCCATATACTTATCTATGGAATGGATTTGGATAGCCTTAAGAGAAGATTATCCAATTAGGGTTTAGGTTGTAACCCTTAAGGAGTCTACAAGTATAAATAGACCCTATGGCATAGGGAATTCGACACATCTCCTAAAGCAAGGAACCTCTGGTCGAATTCCTCCCCTCTCCTCTCTCCTAAATCATTCTTATTGCTATTGGTGTTTGTAAGCCATTAGAGGAGTGACACTTGTGACTCTAGAAGCTCCAAGACCTCAAGATCAACAAGGAACTCAAAGGTATGATTCTAGATCTGTTTCAATGTTGTTATTTAACCTAATTAGTCATTAGAAGACTTGGATTCAATGCATGTTTATTAGAAAGCCTAGATCCAAGCATTAGGGTTTTGCATGCGCACATAGGAAAGTTCTTATGGCTAAAACCCAACAGTGGTATCAGAGCCTGGCTTGGTTTTCTTTAAATTGTTGCTTGATTAACTGAAACAAACCTGCAAAATTCGATTTTTTTTTGGTTTCTGTGTCACTGACTCGGCGAGTCCCAAGGTGGACTCGGCGAGTAGGCCTGACTCGGCGAGTCCCCTTGTGCACTCGACGAGTCAAAGCGTCAGGAATGGCCAGATTCGGGATTTCTTTGTGTTTATCTTATGGAAACTTACCTTAATCATAATAGATCAACCTAAATCCGATTTTATGATATGTATGACTATTATCTTGATCTAGAAAAGGATATTTATCAACTAATTAAATATTTAATTTCCTTATATGGTAATTAATTAATTATTTAACTATTTTGGTAATTATCTTTCAAAGAAATCTTGAATAAATCAAATATAGATAATTAGGATATTAATTGTTAATTGGAATTATTTGTTATTTGATCCTCCATGTTTTAAATGTTTAAAACCTACCCTCTTGTTTTGAAATTTACTTTTGTGATTAAAAGTTTTAATTTAGACAACTTAAATTTCAAACCCTAGATTTTAAAAGTTTTAAAATACAACACTATACAAATATGATATTACTAGAATAATATATATATATATATATATATATATATATATATATATATATATGTATAACTAAATGCTAGTCTTACCGTTAGTAGGCCTCATTCACGAAGCCGATCTATAAGGTGGGTATAAGGTTGCGTCCTATAAAATGGCGCTTAATGGGTGTACACTCACACCCACCGCTTGCTTGATTGGTGGAGGGTCGTTAGCCGAACGGGTAGGATGGGGCAACCTCATTCTCTCATTAAAAGTATAATAAGAAATATAAAGTAACTACATATATTTTTTTTTAAAATTTCCCAATCCTAGTTACTTTAGGAAAAGTGAATTGATGCAATCCCATGAAATTACACTTTGCACCTTGCTAAGATGTTAGTGGAGCGTGTGTGGTTTACCGGCACACTAATTGGTTCTAAGCGAAGGTGGCAAAGGGTGATTCATTGTTTATCATAGTTCGATGGAGCGTGTGTGGTTTACCGGCACATCGAATAGGTGATTGTTACAATGAAGGCACCATGTGAATTTGCATGGTAATTCACACCCGCTTTGTGATCCTCGGCATCCCAGTCACAAACGAGAGGGGCATATCGAGATTTAAACATGCCATTGAATAGTTTCAATGAATCTCATCCGAACCTAGGAATTCTCAAAAACACTTAGGACTAATAGTGTAAGTTTTATGATGGAGAATTAGTGAATCGTCATTCACTTACCTTCAATTTATTTGCATATTAGATTACGGCATCCCTTTTCTAGTATGTAGATGTTATTGTTGGATCCTAGCCCTAATTTTCTTATTGGGTGATAATTAGGGATTCTTATTCTAATCTATCTTTGTCCTTTTCTAATTGTAGATGTCGAACGCAAACAACGCTGCTGCTAGTTCTTTCACGTTGATGAGCCTTTGCCAAAAGGTCACCTTCGATGGAACGAACTTTAGCGAATGGATAAGATACATTCGCACCATTGCTCGCTATGAGGATAAGGAGTATGTCCTCGATGAGAAGCTCGAGAAAATCAACCCCGAAATTGCTACTCCCGCCGAAATCACCGCCTTTGAAACTCATGAGCGAGATGCAACGAAGGTACATTGCATCATGATTGCCACCATGAACACCGAATTCCAAAAGTCCTACGAGGACATGTACCCGTACGAGATGCATCAAGACTTATTGGAGAGGTACCACCAAAACGCGAGACAAGAGAGGTACGAGATTTTCACTAACATGATTTCCGCAAAGATGGGTCATGGAGAATCTCTTACCGTGCACTTGCAAAAGATGCAAAGGTATGTTGACCGCCTCCGCAAGTTAAATGTTGACTTCGGTGAAGACTTGGCGATCGACATGGTGCTTCACTCTTTGCCTCCAATGTACAACCAATTTAGGATGACCTACCACATGAACAAAGAAGAGGTCACCCTAAGCAAGCTCCAAGGTCTCTTGAGGGTTGCTGAGAGCAACTTCAGGGACAAGTCTGTTGCACCCACTCCCAATCCGCCCGCTGCTCCTGTCTTGGCTATTGGACAAGGGAAGGGAAAGAAGAGGAAAGCTTCATCGAAGAACTATCGCAAGGTGAAAGCCCGAGATGGTGCCTCTTCCAGTGGGACCAAAGATCCCGCCAAGCCCTGCTCTAACCCGAAGGAGGCAGAGTGCCACCACTGCCACAAGATAGGACATTGGAAGAGAAGCTGCCCGGATTACCTGCAAGCAATCAAAGAAGGAAAGATCAAGCCATCTTTCGCAGGTATATATACAATCAAATCTAACGATTCTAATCATGCTATTTCTTGGGTTCTTGATACCGGTTGTGGTTATCACATTTGTTCTAATGTGCAGGGACTAAGAAGAAGTAGGGATGTGGAGCAAGGAAGGATCAATCTAATCATGGGGAACAGAAGATCGTCGCCTGTGACCAAGATTGGAGTCTATTCCTTAGTGCTTAGGAATAGTTTAGTTTTAGATTTGAACAATTGTTGCTATTCGCCAGAAATGGCAAGAAACATCATTTCATTTCATGGTTTATATAGACAAGGATTTAGATTTTCTTTTAATAATGAGAATGGTTCTATTTTGGCTTATCTAAATGGTGTCTTTTACTTTGAAGCTATACCATGTAATGGAATATATGAAACCGTTATGATTGTTGATAACTTAGGAAATGATGTTTTGAATATTGATTCTTCCACTAGTATGGATAAAGCATCCTTGTGGCATTGTCGTCTTGGACATGTCAACAAGAAACGCATAGCCCAACTCAAAAGGATGGAGTGTTGGACTCATTCGACCTTAGGGAAGATGACACATGCGAGTCTTGTTTGCTTGGAAAGATGACTAAGTCACCCTTCACGAATACATGTGAAAGGGGGGAGGGTCTATTGGACCTAATACATACCGATGTGTGTGGACCGTTTAGATCAACCACGAAGGATGGGAACCGCTTCTATGTGACTTTTACCGATGACTATAGTAGATATGGGTATATCTACTTAATCAAGCAAAAGTCAGACACCTTTGAAAAGTTCAAAGAGTTCAAGAATGAAGTGGAGAATCAATTGGGCAGGAAAATCAAGATGCTTCGATCCGATCGAGGAGGAGAGTACCTAAGTCTTGAATTCCACGATTATCTCAAGGAGTGTGGAATAGTTTCACAATTGACGCCTCCTAGGACACCGCAGTTGAATGATGTGGCAGAAAGGCGTAATCGAACCTTATTGGATATGGTTCGCTCTATGATGAGTCGTGCTTCGCTACCAATCTCTTTTTGGGGGTATGCCTTAGAGACTGCCGCCCATATCCTTAACCGAGTCCCTACTAAGAAGGTTGCCAAAACACCTCACGAGATGTGGACAGGGAAAGCTCCCTCGTTGGCACATATCAAGGTTTGGGGTTGCGAGGCTTTCGTAAGACGAGATACTCACGACAAGCTTGAACCTCGAAGTGAGCGATGTATTTTCATCGGCTACCCGCAGACATCCTTTGGATATCTCTTCTATAGACCGAAGGACAATGTTGTCTTCGTTGCAAGGAGAGGAGTTTTCCGAGAGCGAGAACTCATAAGCCAAGGAGACAGTGGGAGGCAAATCGAGCTTGAAGAGATTCAAGAGTCGATAGATGAAGGAACCTCTACCGCTGGCACTCAACCCGAGGAGGAAACTCCGGTTGAACCAATTGACGAATCCTTACCTCTTAGACGTTCCGATAGAGTTAGAGTTCTACCCCAGTTTTATGGTTTTCATATTACTACCGAAGGGGACACGTATATTAGTGATGGTACACTAGTAAACCTTGATGAACCTAATAGCTATAGGGAAGCCATGGCAGGCCCGGAGTCTGCAAAATGGAAAGAGGCAATGGATAGCGAGATCCAATCCATGTATGATAACCAAGTTTGGAATTTGGTTGATTATGTGCCCGGACGTAAGACCGTTGGGTGCAAATGGATCTTCAAGAAGAAGACCGACGTGGATGGAAACGTACACACATATAAAGCGCGATTGGTTGCGAAGGGCTTTACTCAAACTCCTGGAGTTGACTATGATGAGACCTTCTCACCAGTTGCGAAGATTAAATCTATTAGAGTGATGCTAGCTATTGCCGCATTTCATGATTATGAGATTTGGCAAATGGATGTCAAGACCGCTTTTCTTAATGGGAAGTTGGCTGAGGATGTTTACATGGCTCAGCCCGAGGGGTTTGTGGATCCGAAGCATCCGAATAGAGTGTGTAAGCTTGAGAAGTCCATTTATGAACTTAAGCAAGCGTCTCGCAGATGGAATCTTTGCTTCGATGAGAAAGTCAAAGAGTTTGGATTTATACGAAGCGAAGACGAGTCTTGTGTATATGTCAAAGCCAGTGGGAGTATAGTAAGCTTTCTCGTCCTATATGTCGATGACATATTGCTCATAGGAAACGACATCCCGACTCTGCAGGAAGTTAAGTCCTGGCTCGGGAAGTGCTTCGCTATGAAGGACCTCGGAGAAGCTTCTTACATTTTGGGAATAAGGATAGTGAGAGAAAGAAGTAAGAGACTAATTGGACTTAGTCAGAACACTTACTTGGAGAAGGTACTGAAACGTTTTAGTATGGAAAACTCAAAGAAGGGAGAATTACCAATACAAAGTAATGCCAGATTGAGTAAGACTCAAAGTCCGAGTACCGAAGCTGAGATAGCAGAAATGAGCCGAATACCATATGCTTCCGCAGTTGGCTCAATCATGTACGCTATGACTTGTACTCGCCCTGATGTAGCCTTCGCTTTGAGCATGGTTAGCAGATATCAAGGGAATCCTGGCAAAGCACATTGGATTGCGGTGAAGAATATCCTTAAGTACCTTCAGAGGACAAAGGAATGGTTCTTAGTCCTCGGAGGGAGTGATGACTTGAAGGTGCGAGGGTATAGTGACGCCAGTTTTCAGACAGACAGGGACAACTACCGTTCGCAGTCGGGCTGGGTCTTTACCCTAAATGGAGGAGCAGTGACCTGGAAGAGTTCCAAGCAAGAAACCGTAGCTGATTCAACGTGCGAATCAGAGTACATTGCAGCGAGCGAAGCGTCGAAGGAGGCAATATGGCTAAAGAACTTCATCGGTGATCTTGGAGTCGTACCTGCCATAAAGGAGCCCATGGAGATTTTCTGTGATAACGAAGGTGCGGTTGCCTTAACCAAGGAACCGAGGGATCATGGTAGATCAAGACATATCGACAGAAAATATCACTTCATCAGACATCGTGTAGAAGAAGGACAACTCGTAGTGAAGAGGATATCATCAGAAGATAACCCAGCAGATCCGCTTACGAAGGGACTGAGTAGGGTTAAGCACTTACAGCATGCTAGGAGTATTGGGCTGAAGGATGATATTAGCATAGATTAGATAGTATTAGAAACGTGTAATAGATAAATGTAAATTGACATTTGATGATTAAATAAAGGAGTTTTATTTATGAGTAATGATACTATCTTATGTTAATTGTTTAGCTATTGTTTCACTTTGCATGTTTTGACTTCCAGAATAATTGAGTTTATTAGGAATAATCGAATTATTCAAATGGTCCACAATCGTTCATATGTTGGGAGTAGATATGAAAGAAGATTGTCATGAATTGGTTTGTAGAGTGTCTAAATGGTGTTAGACATAGCAAAGGATTGCTGCAACGTTCATGAGTGCTTATGAACTAGTTTTGAGCATTGGAATAAACCCACGCTTGCTGGAATCACCTTGTGGAATACGATATAAAAGGTGATCGCAAGACGATAATATCATATAGTCTTAAAACCTAGATATATGGTTTATTATTTGTTAATTGATTGTACATTGATAATATGAAAACGCATCAGTAACTTGGTGTTATAAAACGTATTGTTGTGTATAGTTGGTTGATGAATAAGTAAATACATATAAGTCGAAGTTTATCTGTAACTTTTATCTAAGAAGGTAAAAGCGATATCTCGGCTGCTCGATGATTTGATTTGACTTATGTGCCGGGCCCGGTCAGAACTGAATTGATGTGTTCGATTAAGTTCTATGTCAAATAAATCAGAGATCGAGAAACCTAAATGCTTGACTAACCATTCCATAGGATTGTCAGCATGATATCTAACAGAGGACTGTACGTTCCCTTATCTAAAGGACAAGATTGATTAGATCAGAGTTGACAGCGTCTTTGAGAGCTATGATTGCAAAACCGAATTGTACTTGTATAGTTACTAGACTTATCCAAGTGGGAGACTGTTGGAATAGTGTCTAAGGCTGCAACTATATTAGGCAAGTATTTGATCCGGTTGTGCATGGTCCTTTTGGGTTGCCTTCACCATAGCAACTTGATAGGATGATTTATTAAGAGAGAGTAAATATTATTAATATATTATGTGAATAATATATTGTTATTTGATTAATATAAGTCATAGAATTAATTAGAATTAATTTGGTGACTTAAAGAGATTAATTAAATAAAGGGGTATAAACTGTCAATTGTTTGATAGTTAAGCTTTAGACTGTAAATCCATTAGGATATGGTATGGACGAATTCTAAGAGGTTTAGGATAGCTTAAATCGTCCATATACTTATCTATGGAATGGATTTGGATAGCCTTAAGAGAAGATTATCCAATTAGGGTTTAGGTTGTAACCCTTAAGGAGTCTACAAGTATAAATAGACCCTATGGCATAGGGAATTCGACACATCTCCTAAAGCAAGGAACCTCTGGTCGAATTCCTCCCCTCTCCTCTCTCCTAAATCATTCTTATTGCTGTTGGTGTTTGTAAGCCATTAGAGGAGTGACACTTGTGACTCTAGAAGCTCCAAGATCTCAAGATCAACAAGGAACTCAAAGGTATGATTCTAGATCTGTTTCAATGTTGTTATTTAACCTAATTAGTCATTAGAAGACTTGGATTCAATGCATGTTTATTAGAAAGCCTAGATCCAAGCATTAGGGTTTTGCATGCGCACATAGGAAAGTTCTTATGGCTAAAACCCAACAGAAGGTCCAGTTACACATCGCACAGATAATGATGATTCGTATATGACAGCGATACAAGATATTATTGTGCAAGATATAATGGAATTGTAGGGAAAAATGTAATATTACATTACTTATGATATTTTTATGAATTTTTTACAATTTGTATTCAACTTTTATATGAACTCAATTTTAATATTATCATGGTCTAATCAAAAAATTATTTTACTTTGTAAAAGAAATTAATATTATATATTTTGTAAAAGAAAAAGTTTAAGAAAATATCAATTTTGTATATAAAAATTATTAACTATGAAATATTATATGGTAAATGGTTCTAAATATATAACTATGTCATTTTTGGTCATTTTACATCTAAAAAGCTAAGCTAAACATTTCTTAAAATAAACTTATTAACTTTTCAGTTTTTCCTACCACAAAAGCAAACTCAAACACTTTTTAAAAATTGTTTTTCCAAAAAACTATAAGATAATAAACACTTTTCCTAAAATTACTTTTATGATAAAAAAAAAAAAACTAACCCAAACACATCCTTAATCCAACACTCATCGTTCTGTTCTTCCCTCTGTTTTTTTTTTTTTGGATTAATCAGGGTCATTTGTGGTATATGGTTTTTCGTGTGTGCGTTTTTTTATTTGAGGTATGCGTATGTATATGTGAAACGTTTGTTTATAAGTTTCAATGTGTTTGTTTGACTGACCATGGAAGAAGACAATAACGGACGAGTGCGAGTGTATCTGTATCAGAGAGAAAGAAAAGATGTACTATTTGGTTGGAGTGGATAGTTCTTTTGTTTTTTTTTTATTGTTGAATTAACAAAGTAGTAAAATAATACAAAAATGCATAAAAGAAATTAAAAGGAAAAAGTTATCATTTCAAGTTATTAGGAATTAAAACCATAAAAAAATCATGATTTTGAACATTTTATATAAGTAGAATGCCACTTTTAATGTTTTGTCTAAAAACTATAACCAAATGAAAATAAAATAAAATAAATAATTAACAATCTAGAAGATCCACCATCCACAAGTAAATAAATAAATAAATATAAGTACATATAATAGCTTTTTGTAAAAAAATAAAAATAAAATAAAATAAATAATTAAACGAAAGTAGTTATAAAAATAGTAAAACAGTATAAATACTTTCTTCAATTTCCATTAACAATCTAGAAGATCCACCATCCACAAGAAAAACACAAGAGAGAACCCCTTTTATCTCAAAACCCTAGAATTTTACCTTCAATTTCATCCACCAGAAGAAATAAGAAAACACAACAGGAAGAAAAGGAAAAAAAAAAAAAAAACATGGTTAAGGAAGCAACATTGGGTTGGGTATACGATTCTTGACAACACAAAAGACAGAACCTTCTAAAGAAATTGTCTGTTTCATTGTCGTTGTGGTGAAAAAAGCAATGAGCTTGCAGCTCAAATTCAACAACAAATGGACATACGGTGGTAGTGTCAGTACACAAAAACATAATAAGTGGTTTTTTCTTGATCTTTTAAAAATTAAAGGAATGTATGAAAACTTAGATGGATGGTTACGATTTGATTTGGTGTGATGTAAATTGCCAACTTTAATGCCGATGAGAGTAACATGCACGCGCTGTTCAGTTACATCTGCCCGGAGCTGACAGACAGTCGACCGGATTGGGCCGTCGCCGGCAGGCGTGACACTTTCTCATCGAAAAGCTCGAGCTATCACGACACGTATGTGGGTTTAGTAGAATCGTGTGACCCAACTTCAAATCTTGGTCAAACTTTTGGTTTCTTATTATAATATTTTTTCAATTGTAACTTGTAATTGTGAAAATTCAAATGGTTATTATTATATATGTATGTTGATATTGAAATATCTTGTGCAGCTTTTTTTTATATAAAATTATATGATTTAAGACAAATTATAGAGAATCACGATGTATTTTACCTTATCTACCAATATGAAGAATGAATTTTGCCTTATCTAACAATATGAAGAATGTATTTTGCATGTTCTTTGCACAAAAGAATAAACTATATATGTTTTTTTATTGATAACTATGATGTATTTTATTTTACCTATAATAATAATAATAATGTATTTATATTTTATTATCAATGTGTGCATCATACTTTATTTGTTATATGTTGTTATCGATAAATGAATGTAAGGATGTTGCTTTGATGAATAAAGAAATATAAGTATGTTGCCATCATGTGTTAAGTAAATGCATTTATGTTGCTATTTATGAGTTAATTATTGTTATCATTAGTAAAGAAATACAAGTATGTTGTTGAATGAGTAAATATTTACAAGTAAATTGATACTATGGGTAAATAATAAATTATATTGCCTATATTGGTAAAAAAAAGAGTAAAATACACGGGGTTATTTCCAACAATTTTTCTTATAAATGTTTATTTTGGTAATAATCTCAATGAGGGTTGAGCATTAGTCGGTTTTACGCAGGGCCGGTCCTGAGGATTCAACTGCCCAGGACGAGTCGGAAAAAAAAGCCTTTAGGCCTTAACGTGTAACGAATTTAAATTAAGTTTTTTTTTAAACGACGATAAAATTTATAGCAATAAACATAGCAAAATCATAGTATTTTAATCAGTAATGGCATATTGTAACAACTAACCGACAACATTTGCTTTATGTCGTCACCATTCAAAGTTCCAAGATCAAAATTCACAGGTTTATATGGGTCTCCAAAAAAATTCATGATTTTGTCATTAGTAGTGGAGTGACTACATTTATATATTTTTTTTTATGATGGAAAGGAACACTAGAAATAATGTTTCTGAAAAGATAGCAGAAATAGTTATGTCGTCACCCATTCAAAAGTAGGAATAACGATTGATTAAGTGGCGAATCCATGATTTAAACATACGAGATTCCAACCTGAATTAGGTATAAAATAAACGAGTCAAAAAATATAGTTTCTTATGTTTTAATAATACTATCTAAGACAAATATAATATAAAATTATTAACTTTAGCAATGAGAAATAAAAAAAATAAACATCATAAAAAGACAAAAAACAAATGAAGATATAAAAATTAATAAAACAAATAAATTATTAAGACTATTTTACGATTCTATGATTCAAGCTATAGTATATAACTATAACCTAAAGATTATCAATAATTAAAAAAATTAGGAAAAGATCGAAAACAAAAAAGAATACTGAGCTAAAATGACTAAAATTGATTACATTATATATACTCAATATATAAAAAATACTTTGTTCCCTGTAATATCCAAAAAGATCAAAACTAATTACCAAAAGACCAAAACTAATGCTCATTACATCTATTCTACTTTATAGCTTCTAGACTAGACTACTAGACATTGACCTATTTCTTTATATTTACTTGGTTATCTTTGCATACAAAATAACTTCATCCGTCGGTCTAGAAGACAAAGTAGAAAGTTAAACCTGATAACCTTGGAGTTAAAGGAGACTAGTCACCGGAGAAAGTGGAGAAGCAGGCCTCCAGTTGATCACAAATCGGCAGAGTTGGACAAAGAATCGACGGAGATGGGTGAAGGTAGACGGAACCGCGCATTGAAGCAACAGGAGACAACAAAGAATCGGTGGAAATAGGCGGAGATGGGCTACCTAAGTGAGCCTACCAGAGACAAAGATTAGCACCGAGATACAGAAGTTGATGACAACGAATGTCTTCGTGTCCTAAAGTTTTTTGTAAATTTTGATTTTGGGGATTTTTCACTTTTCAGTCTCTTCTATTCTTCCCTATATGTGATATTATTTTGTTTTATGTTTAGTAATTTTGAAGATTAACAATATCGGTATGATTTTTATAGAAAAGATTTTTTGTTATCCACTGTCTCCTCCTAAAATTTTGGTAACCATATAGAATTTTCGTTAGCAAAATAGGATCATTAAAACTGGAGTAAAGACTTTTTTAAGAAACCTAAAAATGAGAATTGAGAACAAAGATCGATAATCTTATCAAATAATTAAGAAAAAAAAGGCCCCTAAAAGAATTGGGCCCTGTTCACGTGCCCTGCCTGCCCCTGCTTCAATCCGGCCATGGTTTTACGACTATTCTATTTATATGATATTTTGGTTCAAGTTATTTACGTGTAAATAAAGAAGAAAAAGTTCAATCGTGCGCATGAACAATCAGGAAATGCTAGTGAATGTGCTTATGGATGTCATGAAAGCAAGATTTTCAATCTCTAAACAAATAGATCTTTATCCATTTACAATACAAAGAAATATGGTAATTGCTTGCTTTGCAATACATAATTTCATAAGAAAATATAACATTGGCGGAAAATTATTCATGGAGTGCAATAAAGACATTACATTCAACATTTTTTCCAAAAAAAAAAAAAGATATTATATTCAGCAATGAAGAATAATTGGAAGAAAAACTAAATTGAACACAATGGGGGCACTCTAAGGCTATACAGAGTGCTTTGGAGATTATTACACATAATTCTCACCAAAGAGATAGATGGTCACATCATTCAAACACCCTCCCACACCAAGATTAAGAAATGGCGGTGAATAATATATTCTCATCAGTTGGAAGAGATAGATAACGAGGGAGGGGGAAGGAGAGAGATTGTGAAGGGCGTAGCCACAATCACAAGAGCTCACAATTCACAATACAAGAGGTTGGGGGTAGTGTTTGGATGCAACTCACGCGTAACAAATTGAACTACTCCTTATAGCAGCCTAACTGCACAATATATGTTTAGTCTGCAGGCATGATGAAACTGCTAATATGATGTAACATATATTTTTATTTACTTTATTTATTTGAACATATTTTAAAATTATGTTTAATTTAAGTTGTTTATCATGTTATTTTGAAATTATTTAATGTGATAACGTACACTTTAAGATTTATAACGATTATCAAATATATGGTCATTTTGTTATTTGTCAGTGTTTAAGGGTAATATAGAGGCGATACATTAAGTAGAAAATTTAGCACTATTTATATCATCAACACTTTATCCGCTCATATATCATCATCCATTGGGTGCACTTTATGACTTATATGGTCATTTTGTTATTTGTCATTGTTTGTTGATTTACCTAATCATATCAAATTATATACGGAGTACAACATATTTTTAAAAATAACAAAGCTTATCCCGGGTTTCAGGGTTTAAACCACAGACCCGATTAAGGTGGGGTATCAAATTATATAAACACATTAAGTAATAGAAATCTCAAGAACTAAGGTTCTTAATTCTAAAAATGAAAGCCAATAATATATATATATATATATATATATATATATATATATATATATATATATATATATATATATATATAATTCAAAAGTCAAAAGTCAAAAGTCAAAAGGAGGTGTTTATCTAGGAGTCGATCTTCCTGGAGGTGCTTGCATTGGGGGGTACTGCATCATAATATTCACAAAAATATATTGTTACTGTTACTGATACTGATACTGATAATGTTGGATCAAACAAAAACTATAGTTACCTGCATTGTATAAGGCGAGCTTTGTGCCATAAAACCAAGAAATTCTTGCTTCTTGAATTCAAAATTGAACTTCACATGAGCCAACATCGCTTCTTCCCTTTGTATATCTTCCATCATCCTTTCCCTTTTCCATTTAAACTCCTTCATCTCCTTTTCAACTTCAATATACTCCTCAGGTAAATAAGAAACCCCTGAACTTATCGCAAATCTCACTTTCACCTCTTCTTCCCTACAACAATTACAAAATCAAAAACACATTCATATATTTAAAAAAAAAAAATGTTTAATTCTGGCTTACCGAGTTGTGCCAAGAGAAAAAACACTACAACTTCTTATAATTCCTCCATCCAATGAAACGGCTCCATCATGTATGCAAGGTAGGGCTTGTAACATTTCTGCCCTGCTTTTATAAACTTGTAATCGCGAAAACAGAGTATAAAAAAGAGTCTCTCTTAAACCATTCCCTTTGTTTGTAAGATAAAACAGATGTTCACTATTGATATGAATCATGTTCACAGCAAACCCCATAAATCCAGCTGGCGTTTCACCATTTGGTAATGTTGGTTTTGAAAGAGCAAGCCTCCTTTGCGCATCATTAGCTAGAAACTCACCATAATATGGACTAAAAGCCATAAAAAGAAAATACTGTTTGTTAAACTAACAACTAAAGATTTGATTTGAAAAAAGGGGAAAAGAATTTACACATACATACATACATACCTCATATTTTCAAGACAAATGACATTATATCGCCCTTCCAAGATTTGTCCTATAGCAGTTCCAAGCCCTAAGAGACCTGAACTTTTATTAATACAACCTTCTTTGTCATAAGATTCAAGAGCTTTAACACCATCATATGTCATGCAAACTAAAGCCAACATGTTATCTTGCCCAAGATACTCTGATAGAATCCTGTTTGTTCTCCATCATAAACATTTAAAACCAATACTTAATGATGATGATTTCTAGAAACATGAATCATGACCTAAAACAAGACTGAAAAAGTCAAACTTACCTGCTAAGACTATCATCGTTGACTTTTCCTAAAGTAGCTACAACACCAAGAACATCTTTGATATGAGTAGCTTGATTGCGGTGTCGTTTAAGCTGGCACACAATAGCAGCAGCTGATTTTTCATTTTTCATGATATTTTCAATTGTGGCCTCTTCAGTCTGCATTTGTGAAAGGTCCCCATCTTCTATCTTAGGTGCAGATGAGGAATGATACTTTCCCAGAGTAACTAAAGGAGAAAGAAAATAACTCATGATTCGCATTTTGAAAATTACAAGAAAACGCATCAAGGGTATTAATGTATATACCTTGCATATCTGTAATCACATCATCTAGACTGTTCTTATGAGTCCTTAAATACTTGATGTTTTCTTCATGTTGTTTAATCTTTTTTCCTAGCAAGAGCATGTCGTTCTCAAGTTTCTGAAAAGATTAACAAAACGATAGTTTTGTGTAACAGGAAAAATAAGAACAGAGATTGACAGATCTGAAATGTCATTAATAACCTTAGACGGGTTGACAAGGGATTCTGCTCCATTCTCTGATCCATCCCTTGCAGCATTAGATGTGTCATTTTGACCAGTGTAGTTCATTGCTGATGGAACTTGTACACTTAACACATTTGGACGTATTGGCATCTACAAAGTTTGACAAGTCAATGTCATAAAGAGAGGTATAGACGTATAGTATACTCAATAATGTGAATGAGATATTATGGTTGAAGATGGAACTTGGCAGATTATATATCATTATCAATTGAGAAATCAAACAAATGAACTGAAATCTTAAAAGGGTAAGCTAGATTTATTCATCAACCATGAATCTGACAACCACAGTCCCCACCCTCTCAAGCACTTCAACCATGATTAACCCTTTTTGTTCGTTCATAATCATGATTCATTACCAAAACCATGCTTCCATCAAGAATTCATTCATGGAAAAGTTGGTGATACCCTTAACTCTGAAGCCGAAAGCCGAAACTTCCCCTTTAGATACTCAAACATTACAATGTACTAACATCAAACCACATATACTTGGTATGTTCTCCTTACGAAAACTTAAATTTAAAGAAAATTGGTAGAAATAGGTTTACACGAGTATGCAAGTCAACAGATTGAAACGTTTGTATACAAATGCGCACATACACTTCAATTGAAGTCCAATAAACTTGACAAAAATACAAAAGGATTTTGCCCTTTTTTTTCTCAATTTCAGAATGCGAAACTAGAACACGAAATGCGAAACCCTAACGGAAATCGATACCTGTTGGCCAGACGAATACATGGTGTTCGGAGCAAATTGGGGTTCCGGGCAGGTAGATTCCCGTGTGCAATGTGGGAGACAACCCCAAATGATCTCGGTTCGGACAAGTGAGAGTTATGGTATGCTGTGTAAGCTTTACAATTTTTGAGTACTACTAATTCATAATTGAAACAAGAGCGAAGAAAGACAAGGCAACTTAACTTTTTTATTACAGCTCCAAACTCTGAAAACCAACCTAAAGTGGGTATTTGGCTGAGCTTAAAAAAAAAAAAAAAAAAAAAAAAAAAAAAAAAAAAAAAAAAAAAAACTTATTATCCATTTCACACCTATATAATTTAAAATAAATGTTTGGAAGCACTGCTGTTTTTTAAATAGTTTATTGCGGTGAATCGAAGATAAATTATTTTTAATAAGTTATTAACTTATCAAAATTCTTTATAACCTATAGTTATCCAACATCTTTAGAAAGTATTATTTTGATCATTTTGAAAAAAACTAAAACAGGATTATCAGGTTTTGACACCGTATAAGCAAATCTAAACATTTTTTTAAAATTTCGTTTTGGCACCTTTATAAGTTGATAAGCTATAAATTAAAAAAAAAATTATCATTTTAAATAAGCTTAACCAAACACCCTCTAAATATGAATGAGGCCACCGTAAATATTTGGGCAAAACACTAAAATCATCATATTGGTAGGTGTTATTATGGGGAATCATTTTTTTACGTTTATTTATTTATTTATTTTATTTCTTTTACGTTTATTACAAAAGAGTACATATTTTGCATAGAAATTAAAAAAAAACACCCTAATATCACTTTAATTTGTGAGTACAAAAGTAATATGTGATGTATGTTTAGATTTTATCTATATAAAAAACCAAAGTACTTGGATTACATATTGTAGTTCATAGATTGGTTGTTTCCAAACAATGTCTGCAAGTTGCAAACTCCTATGGTAAGAGAAATGTCATGTATTGTAAGCTCCTACTTGATAAGAATAAGGACGTGTTTGTTTCACATGATTCCTAAGGAATTAAAAGGAATTGGAAACAAAAATCAAAAGCAAAACGTGTTTGTGTGATCAAATGAATGGAATTAGATTTCCTTAATAACAATTTCATTCCTTATTTGAAAGATTTCAAATTCTTCCATCGTCCAAAAAGATTCTAAATTCAATTCCTTATCTTTTGTTTTAAATTACACAATTGTCCTCCTATTATCTATGCGTGAAATCAAAAAAATAAAAAAAATCATATATTTGATTTTCATATCTTCTCTGCGATTACATCCTTATCTATTGTATATTTCTTCATTCGACATTTTCCAAGAGATTACATCTATTGATCAGTGCTGCTATGCTCCCGTATTTTCTGTGGTTCATCATTGTTCTTGTTCTTTGCTGTATCATCTCCATTTACAAGTAAGCATTCCAAATCCTTCTATTTTTCTACAATCAATTGTGTCTTACTATTGATTTATACATTTTTCATTTGTTTTTTCATCTTTGCTTGATAGAAAATTAACATAATATATTTATATCTATGTTATTGTACTTCATCTATCGTTTCTTTGGAAAAAGTGTCAAATTTGTCTATTCAAGTATACGACTTGTAAATTTTTTTGTTTGGATTTATTGTTGGGTTGTGCAATTACTCTTTTTATAAATATGCATACCAACTGTATGTTTTTTTTGCCTGTTTGGTAATTTTTTTAGTTGTCCACATTAACTTTTGGTGTTCATTCCTTTAACGATTTATGCTTTTTTACTTTGAAAAAATGAGACAACATCACATTTGAAGACATTTATTAGTGTTATTTGATGTTTTTTTATTGATTTAATTTTGTTTATTGTTGCTATTACCGTTTGATGTTTTCAAGTCAATTATATTTGGCTTTTACAAAGTTTATGTGAAGAAGAAGCTTTGTTTTTATAATGGTTGGGAGTTATTTCATTGGTTAAAATGGATTTTTAGACAAAATTTGTAACTAGTTTTATTGTAGAACTCAAAAACGCAAAATTGCAAACATTGTAATAATTTATTGAAGGTTTCTTTCAATAAAACTTTTATTTACAGTTTTCTTTCACTTTTGTTTTTTCGTTAAAAGGCAAAGGTGTATACACACTTTTATTTAAAGTTTTTTGACACCTTTATTTTTCTTTCTGTCTAAATTCTCATCATGAGTTAAATAAACCATAATTTATTAAAGCATATTTTCTTTGTTCTAATTAGTTCCACAAATAAGCTCCAAATCCAATTTCAACCAAAATGAGCTTATTTATGTAATGATATTTTACTTTTTTACTACAATAATTTTACTTCTAAGATGAATGATCTATTTATTAACTATAATATTTTCATAGGATTTTCTTTGTGTAAAAAGATTAAACTTGGTTTTGTGTGGATGCTGAAAAATGGATTTGACATTTATTTTTTTATGTTTGAGCAACTTGTAGTAATGAACACCATTTTTTTTGTCAAATGCGACCATTAATTGATGAGTAAAGTAATGATATTACGTATTTTGAAGTGAATAATTTTCTTTTTGTGGGAGATGAGCAGGAAAAGGCACGACTTAGTCTAACTAGAAGCAAACAAAGAAAAAAATAAGTCAAATAGTCGTTACATTTTGGAATGAAGTTATGACAACCACTACATGGTTTTTTATCACGGTGTGCAAGTTACTACAAATATATATGGGGGATAAACCACATATCAAAAACATATCGTCGAATGTGGATCGACAAGCAATATTGCATAAATACGCTTATAAAAGCGACACTACATGCGTATCACACCTTAGGATGACCCGAAGATGTTTCACAAAGTTGTGTGGCATGCTTCACACATTAAGTGGGTTAAGAACAAGTAGACAAATGGATATTGATGAGCAAGTGGCCATATTTCTTCACATTATTGCACATAATGTGAAGAATCGGGTCATGATAGGTCGTTTCCAGCGTTCTGGTGAAACAATTAGCAAAATTGTTACACGAGTTTGCAATGCGATGATAAGGTTGCATCTATATTTGCTTAAGAAACTCGAACCTGTTACAGAAAACTCTACAAATCAAAGATGGAAGTGGTTCAAGGTATAAGCACTATTTATAAAATTTCAATAAGTACACAAATTGCTTGATATGACATATGGCCATTTCATTTTATATATCGTGTAGAACTGTCTAGGAGCTTTAGATGGAACAAGCATAAAGTGCTTAGTGCCACTTAAAGACAAACCTAAATACAGGACAAGAAAAAATGATATTGCCACAAATGTTTTAGGGGTATGTTCACAAGATATGCAATTTATCTATGTTTTACCCGGATGGGAGGGATCAGCTGCGGATGGTAGAGTGCTTCGAGATGCCCTACTTAGGCCACATGGATTGAAGGTCCCGAGACCGGGTATGTACAATAATTGGTATTGTAGATATGTATTAGTTATTAATTATTAGTTATACTAACTATATTACATATATAGGTTATTATTTGGTAGGTGTGATGGAAAAAAGCAGAAACTATCACAACTGGACAATAACTGAAGATGCGAAGCTCGTGGAAGCATTGGTAAATATGGTGAACATGGGAGGATTTAAAGCCGATAATGGTTTTAAATCTGGATATTCACAACATCTAGAAAACGCATTGAAGTAAAAAATACCTAGCTCTGGCATATTGGGTAAACCCCACATTGAGTCAAGGATCAAAACCATGAAAAAGGATTGGCAGGTTGTTTATGATATGGTGAATGGTACAAACACAAGTGGTTTTGGTTATGATACCTCCACTCATTCTGTAACAGCTGAACCAGCGGTTTGGGATTCTTACATACAGGTACAATATTAAAACTTTTATATATTTTGTTACTTCTTAATTATTTATATTATATTTTTATGTGCTAACCTTTTATGATACAAAATAGGATCATAAAGAGGCAGGAAAATGGAGAAATAAGATATTTCCTCATTACGAGGATTTATGTATCATTTTTGGAAATGATAGAGCTCAAGGGAATAAAGCCAAGGATTTTGCCCAAATGGAAGAAGATGCAAATAATGAAGAACAATCTGAACAAATAGAAATGGTTTTGAAGAACAAACCACAGAAAATGAAGAATCTCCAAACATAGGCTCAAAGAAGAGAAAAAGAGTTAATGCCCTTATTAAGGGAATAACTATTGCAGCTAATGTCCTTGGAGAAAACTTGAAAACGCAATTAATAGTATGAATCAAACAATACTGGGAGAAACTGAAGTACAAAAAAAGCTTCAATGGTGATTCCTGAAATTTCAAAAATGCAATCATTGAGTGCCTTGGATAGGTTCAAAGCAAGTAGGAAAATAATGCGTGATCCGGAAATCGTTTTAAGTTTTTGGAATTTGGAAGGAAAATATCGGGAGGGTTTCGTGAGGTTCATGTTGGAAGAGTGATATGATTATGAACTATGTATTTAGACATTATTTTACATAGTGTGTGGTTAACTTTTTTTTTATTCCTTTTTTTTTAATTTTAGGTTGAAATAACGAATGACATTTGTTGCTTTATATTAATATATATAATCGTTTTATATCAATTTTAAAAAAAAATGTTTTTATGATATTGTGTTCGACGAAATACATGTTAGTTATTTTTTTTAATTTATATTTTATAGAAGAGTTTAATAAAAAAATGTTGTAGTTATATAAAACTTTGTTATGTTTATTACAAAGTATAATTAAGTTACAAAAAATCAATAAAAGGGCATTTTTGTCGTATTACAAAATTTATTTCCAATTCCTTTGGGAAATCAACAAACCAAACAGAAAACAGATTTCATTCCATGTCAACCAAAAATATTTAAATTTCTAGTACATTCAGATTCCAATTCCTCCAAACTCCAATTCCTATGACAAATTCCATTCCTTTTTAAAACATTCTACAAAACAAACGCCCCCTAAATGTCATGTAAGTTCCTCTTATAATAAGATAAGGTCATTTACATATCCCAAAACTTGGTTCCATACGCTAGTTAGGTTCCTCGTGATTAATAGTTCTCATTGATGACAACCTATAAGATGGTATCAACAAATGTGAAGCACACAATCTACACAAATAGTTAATGGGCATTCTTATATGTAGGGACCATATCATAAAGAACTAAAGATAATATAAGGGATTAAAAAGCTTAAAAATAAATTAAAGCTTGTGGAAAATGGATTAAAGACTTTGTTGAAACATATTGAGTTATATAATCAAGCTAGACAAATATTCATGTTGGTGATTCTAGTGTCATGTGAGATTTAAATTGTAATCTAATACAAGTTTAGTGGTGTAAAGTGCATATTTGTACATAAAGCGAGTTTGATCCTAAACACAATGAAATGCAAGGGTCATGGGGTGACGCCCCTCGTGGGTCCAAGTGGCAGTGGTCTCGCTAACTGATCAATGAGTAGCGAGGTCAAAGGGCAAATTCCACACCAGGTTTAGGGAAACGAAGCAAAATCTCTATGTTTAGACCTACAATCCAACAAAAAAATAATCATCTTGAAGGAATTAGAGAAACATATAAGTTTTAGGTTTTCCCAAAGACAACTAACAACCTGCTTGTGACAATTTTGTTTGTAACAGTCTGACAACCATATTGTATGGTTTATCGATTCTTCCAAACAACTTAAGCTATCTGACAATTATATATCATAAATTGTTTTCTAACTACTAAAACTCAATTTTCATATATTTATCTAACTTTCAGGTGTATAGTATATAATTGTATTTCGTATACTCTTAAATAGTATATAATTGTATTTCGTATACTCTTAATTCTTCAATAATATTGTATATTTTTAATTTTTTTTTTATCTAAAACTGAAAATGTCCTTGAGGATGATTATCCAATATTGGATTTCTTGATACTCATGCATAAAGTAGAAAGAATAATTCAAAAAATAAACTTACATAATTGTCAAGAGATATTCAAGCATTCTTCGATTATCAAATCCCCTATTTTTTTATCCACATAATCTTTCTATGAATTTCTTAATGAAAACAAAATATTATATTCATATCAATATTTGGGATTGTCGGGAAAAATAAGTAGAAAAAATAATTATTAATACAAGGTTAGTGGTGTAAAGTGCATATTTGTACATAAAGCGAGTTTGATCCTAAACACAATGAAAGGCAAGGATCACGGGGTGACGCCCCTCGTGGGTCCAAGGGGCAATGGTCTCGCTAACTGATCAATGAGTAGCGAGGTCAAAGGGAAAAGTCCACACAAGGTTTAGGGAAACGAACCAAAGTCTCTATGTTTAGACCTAGAATCCAACAAAAAAAAATATAATCATCTTGAAGGAATTGGAGAAACATATAACTTTTAGGTTTTCCCAAAGACAACTAACAACCTGCTTATGACAGTCTTGTTTGTAACAGTCTTGCAGCCATATTGTATGGTTTATCGATTCTTCCAAACAGCTCAAGCTATCTGACAATTATATATCATAAATTGTTTTCTAACTACTAAAACTCAATTTTCATATATTTATCTAACTTTCAGGTGTATAGTATATAATTGTATTTCGTATACTTTTCATTCTTCAATAATATTGTACTTTATTTTTAATTTTTTATCTAAAACTAAAAATGTCCTTGAGGATGATTATCCAATAATGGATTTCTTGATAATCATACATAAAGTAGAAATATCAATTCAAAAAATAAACTTACATAATTCTCAAGAGATATCCGAGCATTCTTCGATTATCAAATCCCCTATTTTTGTATCCACATAATCTTTCTATGAATTGCTTAATGAAAACAAAATATTATATTCATATGAATATGTGGGATTGTCAGGAAAAAATAGGTAGAAAAATAGTTATTTTGGTCATCTTTTTTGGGTATTTATACTTTTTTATAATTTTTTTTTGAAACGGCAAACTAACTAATCTACTCCTAAATAACCACCTATATCTCCACCGAGACTTGAACCCCAGACCTCTCATATGAGATGGTCACTCCATACCGCTAGGCCATTGACCCTTTGGTACTCTTTTATAATTATCTCTTTATTTACTTAAAATAAAATGTAATTATCTCTTTTATAATTGACACTTAAATCCCTCAAGAATAATAATTTCTTGACAATCACCAAAAGGCGGTTAAATCACAGTTTGTGGAACAATACTTCACTTTGGATGGGCCCATGATTATAAACGAAATATGTAGTTGGGCGAAACATTCTAAAAGAGGAACCTTTCTTTTTAAAGTAGATTTTCATAAAGCATTTGATTCCATAAATTGGAATTATTTGGATTCGGTGATGTATCAAATGGGCTTTGGAAATAGATGGAGGTTTTGGATTCAAGGTTCCCTTGCTTCTTCTAGGGCGTCTGTTCTAATCAACGGTGTTCCTACAAAAGAATTCCCCATCACTAAAGGAGTTCGTCAAGGTGATCCACTATCACCTTTTTTCTTCATCATTGCTATGGAAGGCCTTAATGTTGCTATGAGATCGGCGATCCAAAATTCCTTGTATTCGGGTATTTCTCTTCCAAACAATGGTCCCTCCATCTATCATTTGTTTTACGCGGATGATGTTTTATTTGTCGGTGACTGGTCCATCTCAAACTTCAAGAACCTTTCTAGAACCCTTAAATGTTTTCATGTGGTGTCTGGTTTAAATGTTAACTTTCACAAGTCAAAGGTTTATGGGATAGGTATTGACAATTATGATGTTGTAAGTTGCGCAAATATTATGGGATGCGAGGTTGCCAACCTCCCATTCGTTTATCTCAGTGTTCCCGTTGGGGCTAACATGAACCTTAAAAGAAATTGGAAACCAGTTATTGATAAGGTGCAAGGTAAGCTTTCGGGTTGGAAATCCAAGACCCTCTCTTTTGGAGGCAAATTGACTTTGGTTAAGTCGGTTCTTGGAAGCATGCCCCTGTTTTATGTTTCGATCTTTAAGGCCCCTAATTTCGTTATTGATTTGTTGGAGAAGATTCGCAGAAGATTCCTTTGGGGTGGGACGGATGAGAAAAACAAAGTATGTTGGGTTGCATGGAAGCATGTTCTTGCGGATAAGGAGTTAGGTGGTCTAGGTGTTAGCTCTCTTAAGAGCCTTAATATTGCTTTATTATGTAAATGGATATGGAGGTTAAAATCGGAGAACTCTTCTCTATGGAAGCAAGTTATTTGTGGGATTCATAATCTTTCTCGCAAACCAATTTATAATCTGTCCAAGAGATCTATCCTTGGTGTTTGGAATAATCTGGTATCTATTTCGAGAATTTTGGGAGAGATGGGCCTCGACTTTTATCATTTCGTATCTACCAAAATTGGGTCGGGGCGGAATACCCTGTTTTGGCTTGATAATTGGATTGGTGACGGAAATCTGACTTTAAGGTTTCCTAATTTATATGCCTTGGATAAACGTAAGTCTTGTTTTCTGGCAGAAAGATTTTCTTCGAATGGTTTTTTATGGGCTTGGAGGAAAAATCCCAGCCTTCCCGTGGAGATGGCAGAACTGGCCCAACTCTGTCGGCTCCTCGATGGGGTTACCTTTTCCTCAGATCCTGACTCTTGGAAATCCAAGCTTTCTAGTGATGGGCAGTTCTATGTTAGAGACATTTGTAAGCTCATTGACTCCAAAGTCACTGTTGAGACTAATAGTACAACCGTTTGGGTGAATCTTGTCCCCTTAAAAATAATCTGTTTTGTTTAGAGGGCTAGTTTGGATGGTATTCCTTCCTCCATGGCTCTTTCAAGGAGGGGTGTGGGTGTTGCTTCTACCAGGTGTCTCTTTTGCATTAATGGTGTGGATGATACGGATCACTTGCTTATTGCTTGTGATCTCGCTAAGGAGGTGTTCAAGTGGATTTTTAAGTGGTGTGATGTCCCTTTCGTCTCCTTCTCTTCAGTCTCTGAAGCTTTGAATTTTGCTGCTAAGTGGGGGAACTGCCCAAAAAAAAAGGTCTTTCTTACCATATTGTACGGAGGTCTGTGGTGTATTTGGAAGGGCCGGAATGATAGGCTTTTTAATCAGGTGCCTACAACCATTTCTAAAGTTGTGAACAACATTATAACTATGGTCTTTGGGTGGGTTAAGCATAAGGGTAATTTTGACAATTATAATTGGGCGAATTGGTGTTGTTCCCCGTTTAGTGTCTTGTAGCTTTGCCCTGGGCGGGGTGTGTGGAGGTTTGTGTTGCTTTGGGGTTGTGATTTAGCTTGGTTGTTTGCCAAGTCTTTTTCCTTGTAAGGCTTCGGCCCTTATTTCTTTTTTATAAAATTTCGCCGTTTCAAAAAAATATATAATAATATTATCTGCTCATCAATTAATTCTCAAACTATTATATACTATGTATTCTATAATATTTATTTATAATTATTAATATATTTGTAATGATTTTGATATTTTCCAAAAAATCAAAAGGCCGTTAATCTCATTCTATAGTTTTGACATTAATTGAACTTTGTGTAATGCAAAAATAAAAATGTTATAAATGCGACAACCTTAAAGCCTATATTATTAGTAGATATTTGTATATTTTAATTTTAATAATTAACTATGTTATACATTAGTAAAACTGATAAAGTTTATAGATAATTTTAAAAATATGCTATTTTATTATTAAAATATTGGATGTATATATGTTTTGGTGTTAAAAAATCATGTTTTTTTTTGGTGTTGTCGTTGAAGTTGCTCTAAGAGTCTATAATTTAAAACAAGCCAATCCATTTTAATATATATCCAAAGTATAATGTCATCCAAAAGTGCTAATCTAAAATAAGTTTATTTACATACCTAGACATATAATGCTATCCAAAAGATAAAAAGGTTCCATAATCAGGCCCTATGTTAGCTAGCTAAGGAAACTTTATAACTAGGAGAAGGGGGTATACGACCCTGGTACGACAACAACCGGCTTCTCCTCTAAACAAGAAGATATAGGAGACACATCTGTGGTGGTGGTGATAATCGGTTGGTTGCGTGTGAAATAATTAGCATAAACATCGCGTCTCTTTTTGTACTTTTTCTTAAGCTTTTCAAGACTTTTATTTTCAGTAACCAACTCCTCAACTGTCCTTTTCAGTTTCAACTTCAGTTCATTATACCTCTTCATCACACGTGGAGACGCCGCTTCATTTCTCATCGCACCCACCGCCACCGGGAATATAATATCACCTTTCCCTTCCCCTTCCCTAAACATATAGTATAATAATAATCTCAAATTACACACAAATTTATATTTATATTTATATTTATCAAAATAAAAACCAACCATGCTTGCTTACCAGCCTCCGAGAGACATAACGCCGTTTCCTCTGAGTATCCCTCCATCCAAAGAAACCGCACCGTCTTTAATTGACGAAATTGCCCTTCTCATGTCCTCTCTCGTTTCGTAAACTTGTGTTTCACCAAAAAGACGATAAAACAACGTCTCTCGAAGACCATAACCAGATTCGGTCCTTGTGTTTAAATAATCAACGTCTATGTCTATCATATTCACCGCATAACCTAAAAACCCTTTTGGAGTTGTCCCATCAGGAAGGGTAGGATCCGGTAACAGAAGCTTTCCTTCAACATCTTTCTCTGCCTCGCATGCCCTGCCAGATCACAATAATTTACAGTCATGCCACTGCCCATTCAGATTTTTAAACTTCTGAGATTCACTTATGGCACCTTATATCTTCGATGCATATAACACCGTAACGACCGTTTATAGATTGTCCAAGTTCTGATGCAAACATGTGAAGGGCATGTGCACGATTCACCTTCCCATTCTCTTCATATGTCTCCAGTAATATCACATGTTCATAAGATTTGCATACCACTGCAAGCATTTCATCACCGAGATACTCTGCAAATATCCTGAGAGAAGGTCCAAGGTAATAAAATGGTGTTATCATGTAGGCTTAAATGCAGAAGAAGATTCACCTGCTAAGGTTTAACGTTGGAGCTGTTCCAACAAGTGCTACAACACCAATAATTCGTCCCATTAAAGTTCCAAAACAATCTTCTTCATCTTGCATCTCTGACATCATTTTGAAGAGTTTGATGACAACAGCAGCAGCAGTCTCGGTCTTACATTCAATCTTTTCTGTGATCTCATCTTTCCCTGGTGAACCGTATTTGTATTTGCGGGTAGAAGAACAACTTTGGTAATGGTATCTGGAAACTGCATTTCAAAATCCAACATTACATTTACATTATTTCATTTCCAATTGTCTGTTAACAAGATTAATTAAATAGTCATTAGTTACCATTCAATTCTAATAGTTGGGACTCAATCCCTCTTTGTTGATATTCTAGTAGCTTTATATTCTCTTCGTGTTTACCAATCCTCATGCCAAAATCAATAAGCTCATTTTCAAGGTCCTGAAAGAAATAAAATGGTGTCGTTTGTCATAGTAGATATGAACAATTTTTTACATAGAATATGGCAAGACTTGGCAGTGTTAATAAGTGTACGTATATACCCTTTGGAAAACAAGAATGGATTCTAATTCGGTTTCTATTCCATCTGCATAAATGTGTTGGACACTTGTACAATCGGTTGGGGTGGGGGTGGGGTTATTTGAGTCCATTAGAGGAAAGATAGTTTCATCTGGGGACAGATGTTTCGCATTAAGAGGCTCTATCAGCGGAGGCATCTCAACGTGAACCTACATGTAAGAAATAACACTTAAATTAGTCTCCTCAAAAGTTGTGACATGATTTTTATTTTTCTGAAAATGACGATTTTAACCTTGATGGTCAACTTGAGATCCGGGTGGCAGGCATGAGCAACAACGAAACTAAAATCACCTACTATTTCAGAAGGAACAGGAACTGCACGAACTATGCAACGCCCCTCACGGAAGCCATATTTCACAGATTCATCAACATTGTGTGATTGTGATTTTATTACAAGGGTATGGGATTGTCCACTTGTATCTTCATCATGGAAGTTTACATCCACATCACCTTTCGAATCCACAACTTCAAATTCCAGGTTTTCTAGGTAGGAACCAGCAAAACAGGTTTCAGGTATCTGCAATCATCAAGAACATTATTATTATTTAGTTAAAATAATTTGCTGCTAATGAAATTTAGGAGAAATTAGATCAAGGGTTTCAAACCATTGATACAGTTCTCAGCTGCCTTTCCTCAATCTGCCACTCCTTCATGATAACGGGTTGTCCATCCGATCCAACAGATAGTGATACTGATGACAGTTGACTTTTCAAATGAGAATGAAAATCATGAGGAGACTAATTAGGGGTTGTTTCTTTTTCTTTTTTCCCATCAAGTCATGTATGCATTGCATACAGTGACTGAATGGATGATGATGTTAGTTTCTTTTCTGGACAAAGTAAACCGTTTGGATGAGACTAAATGACCATTTTACCCTTACATACGAAAAAACAAATTCACAATGTTCATTAATTTTTAAAGTGAGGCCAGAAAAAAAGAAAGTTAATTAACACGTGAACCCATTTTCTCCATATTAAGTCAAAAAGAAACAGTCCCTAAGTTTAATGTAACAAAAGCCATTAAACAAATTACAAGTATCATAATACAAACTAAATGGATAGAAATTTAAAGTAGCATGCATACCTTTTTTTCCATAGCCTGCTGTAACCTTTAAAAGGCCACCAAGATCAACGCATCCATCAGCATCCACCTATTGAATTATATATTATAATGACAATTTGCTAAATATCAACAACTTATTAAAAATCTTGCAAGAGGCACATACCTTCTTAGAAGAAAATGATTTTTCCAGTGAGGTAAATCCATTCATACTTAACTGCACCTTTTCTTTTTCTCGTAGATGATTTCCAAACGCGTCAAATAACTGAAAAAGGGTGTAAAGAAAGTTTAATACTACGATAATTAACTATAACTAATAACCAAAAAAGGTTGCAGTTGTTGTATGGAATTAAACTGGGTAAATAATAATATACCTCTAAAGTCAACTCTTTAATTGTATGGCCTGGAATCAATTGCTTCTCAAAGTTTTCTGGTTGCACTGTCACACGTGTCAAGGATCCAGGAAAAACTAATGCAAAGAGAAGATTAAAAAAGAATAAGCAAACCAATGGATTTCTTCCAATGAATGATAAATGGCAAACATAAGCACGCACACCTTTGATAGGGATTTCTAGCATGTGGGACCCATCAGGCCGACATAACATCAGAGTGGCATCATAACTTGGTCGAATATTGTCCAAATTAGAGCTCCCAATAACCAAATCCTTGAGTATGAGAGGTGACATGTCAGATGATATAGATGGGCTCCATTTGTGAACTTTAAGGTTAACACCCTTGTTACATTCGACCTTGACCACTACTTCAGGAACTTTTAAAAATGGAATTTGATTGGAATATGCATCAAACATCGCAACAAAAATAGGCTGGAAACAACGACCCACCCTAAATAACAAATAAGAAACACATATATGAGTTATTAGATTTTATAAAAATGCACACATAAATTATATTTTTCTTACGTGACATTATAATCAGGAAGCTTCTTTGCAAGTGCCCATTTGTGGACCTCACGTGATGCTTCAACTTTGACCTTCACCACACGTTTCTCACAGCTTGAATCTCTCTGATGATAAATGCTAATCATTAACAAAATCATATGATTGTAAAGCCATGTGGTTATATATACATAGAAGCAATTCAATGTTACTCACAATGGAAAACGTGAATTTATAAATTCCAGCTTTTTGAAACAGAGGATGGGAGTTGCATTTTGGTTGAAATATATATAATCCATGCAAGTCCTTTCGTGATGAAGGTGTCACGCGTCCTGAATAGATATTGCTTTCATTTCCATTTCCATTTTCAGAAAATGTAACTGATAGTGACATCTCAAAGTTATCTTTCATCACATATTTTTGATCTAATTCTTCACATGCAATCCCAGATTTATAAGTAGCAGGACGAATGACAGCAACAATGTCACATGGTGATACATGTGAAGCATGAACTTTATCCGCATCTGGTAATGACTGTAAGAAGAAAGTGAGGAAAAAACATCATCATCAATCAAATTCAAACATACATTTTTTTCACAAAGAGGATAAATGACAGTTGATTGGAGGAAGTGGAACTAACCGAATCTATTCCCAATTTGAGAGATTGTCTTCTATTTAGTATCTGAATCGATGATGGACATTTCTGATATTGCTTCTTAAGTTGGTTATCCCATTCAGAACCATCAACAGCCAAACACTAGTGAATAAATCATTGTTCAAAAAGTTTTCATTTTTCTCAGAATTTTTGAACAGAAAACATAACTGCAAGTAGACTAAGGGTTGTTTCTTTCTTTTTTCCAACTAAGTCCTGAATGGGTGATAACATTTGTCTGGATGAGACTAAATGATCATTTTATCCTTACATTCCAAAAAGCAGATTCACAATATTCATCAATTTTAAAGTGAGAGGAGTAGGGAGAAAAAATGACAACAAGGTTAAGAGCTAGTGTCTTAACACATTAAGCCATGTTTTTTTTTTGGCTTAACCCATAAAGCCAATCTATCAAGATTAAGTCAAAAAAGCAGCAATGTATAGTTGTCCAGATTAAGTGCTTAACCCATCAAGCCCATTAAGTTGAAAATAAAGAAACAGCCCCTAGGGTTATAACAAAAAGTCCTAACCTTTCCAGAATCAATGACATTTATAGGTACTAATTCAGATTTCCGCAAATCAAAAGTGGGATTTCCATTAGCAGATTCAAGGAGACACCCATCTTCTTCTGACACTTCAATCCGCCTTCCAATTTCCAAATAAGAGTATTGTAATTGTAAATGTCAACCAAAGAAAAACTGTCAGATACTAAAAAGATAAAATAAAATAAAGATGGTATTAATAATAAGATATTCCACCTGCAAATTATCCATGCTTCTCCTGCATCCCCTTGAAATCCTTCAAGAATAATGTATTCCAATGTAGCATAGATATTAGTTTTGTGGAATCCAGCACATGCTCCTTTTAGAATCTTGATTTTCTGCCCTGAATCCCAAGATTTTCCTTTCCGCATTACAGCTTTGTGAACCCTGACAACTGCAACCAAAACTAACATGAGTAGCAGAAATCAAAGCCATGGAGTCAATTTTTTAAAATTCTCACCATTGTTTGCTATGTTAAGCTCCTTGTTTGAAAATTTTACTATGAAGACAGGCTCATCAATTCCACAGTCAACTTCCTCATCATATTTTTCATGCATTTGGACAAGCCACTGTTGGTACTGCTTATCTAACTGCAAAAGGGTCAACGGTTTTCCATCTCTTCTTATATCAATGTGTACACCTGTTAATGAACCTTTTTAGGTTTTTTTTGTAATTTAATGTTGGCATCATGTTTATACTCAACTAGAATTAAATTCAATTACCAATCTCTTTCTCTGGAGGTTGCTTAGTGCCCAAAGTTTTCAAGGCATTGGCAAAAGGGTTCTGATGTGCAAAATCCGTCTAGAAAAAGAAAAAGACAAAAATGGACGTAAGGTACGATTGTGTACATTTAAAAGTGAGCAGAAATGGAAGCAGAAAACACTTACCTTAGAAGGTGTTGGATTGAAGCCAGCATCCGTCTCTAGAAATCACAAAATAAAGATCTCAAAAGTCAAAACATAATGATAATGAAAAGAAGTGCAAATTATAAAAGAGATAAAGAGAAGATTGGATATACCAATAAAACATTTAACTCTCATGCAACTTCTCTTCAAAACTTGTGTTCTGTGCCCTGGTCTTTGTCTGAAATCCATGAATGGCAACCATGCCTAATTCAAAGGTAGATTCATTAATTATTTAAATGTTATTCTTAAAGGTATCATAAGTTATCATTCCTCTCAACTCACCCAACGAGCATCTGGAAGTAAACGACCAAGTCGTCTACAAGAAACATGACTAAAACTTCCAAAATCTTCTGTGTACCCATATCCCTCTTCTTTTAAAGTTTCCAGAATGTTCTGAATGCTTTCCTTTCCCTGTTATTTAAAATTTCAAGGGACAAAAGTCACAAAGTAGTAGAAAGTAACTATATTGCTTCAAAAAATATCATGTGAACTTGTATGAAGTACATATATACATCCAAGATTCTAAACAGTACCTCTTTAACTGGAAGATAATAACATTTAAGACGTGCATTTGCTTCCTCGGATGATCTTGCTCCTGAATAAATTCAAAGTGAAAAATAAAGTTCATGGCTAAAATTGAGTTACCAAATTTAGTAATTTCAACAAAAAAAGCAAACCTGGACTACTTGTAATAGTATCATTGTCATGATTCAATTGAAAACGAAGTTGCAACACAAATTCTGGACCATTGCATGTATTCAGATTTGTAATTGCCACCTCTCCACCTGGAATTTCTGCTAGATTGTCGCCATTAACCTACAAATACAATTCTCATTATATATAGGTAAATATTATATGGTAATAGTGCACATAAACCTCATAAACTTGAATTAATAACAAATGTAGTTCGCTATTAGGTAAAGTACATGCAACAAAAGGAAAGAACAACCAACTAGAGTACATGCAACAAAATCAAACCTGAAATTCAATTGGCATTATTGTTCTTCCTTTCTTGGACAATTCATCACACTGTAAACAGGAATGGTGTTATTTTTGTAATCCAAGAATACAAATTATATCATCCATGTGTTATGTATAAGCCAAGAAACCTGGATATACGGAAAGTAGATATCCTTCAATTTGCATTTGAGTTGCCTTATGTCTATATTTTTCTTCTTGGGCTCAAAAATATCAATCTGTTCAATTATAATCAGATAAGTTCAAATTGGGATCGTATTCTTTGAGAAGAGATGATAGTTACCTTTGTGAAACTACCACCTGGAGCTAACTGAAGTTCATCCTTCATAGGGTCTCGAAGGCTACCATAAGTCTAGATTACAATGTAGAATGAGGAAACAAACATCAGATAATATATAACAGATAAACAGATAACAAATAGCAACAAAGAGTTTGATTACCCTCCATGTTCGCTTTGAACCTGAACCACTAACAAGAGCTTCTCTCTCAAGGCGTAACATATAAACCTTTTTGGAATCCTTTGTCTTAGAGGAAACCTCTGTGTGCCTACAATAAGATAGCAACAGAATGACTATCAAAAGTTAACAAACAAAATACCAAATTTGATCAATTATACAGACATACCTTCCTAAATGCATCGAAGCAACAAAGCCACCATATCCAAACATGCCAAATGCAGGCTGTACTCACCAGAAATAAGTCTAAAAGTTAGAAACAAGAATAGGGTAATATTCAAGACAACAAAATTTTGCTATTTACTTTTAAATATGGAGGTTTTCCTCCTATAGCTTGGCCTTTGGAAGCCCGATGAAGGGAGGCTCCCATCTTCCCCCTACAGAGAGAAACAGATAGCATAAAACATGTGCATGAAAGTAAGAAACAAAGAAATGAAACAGTTTGAGGATTAACATCTTACCACTTCTCTATTGACAAAGAATCCATGCCTGGTCCTGTATCAATAATAGATATCCTATCATCTGAAACCTCCACACTGACAAGAAATCAAAGTTATATGAAACAGTAGAAACCAAAATCCTATGAACAATTCTTGTCCAAAAAGTACCACACAGGACTCCTTGTACCTTATTAACCTCTTCTCCTGTTCACCATTAGACCACACAGCTTGCAATGAATTATCCTGTAGTAAAAAGTATGACATGAGAGTCTTGAAGATGGGGTTTTAAGGAAAATGAATAAACAAATGTCATTTATTACAATTATATCAGCCAATGCAGTTTCAAAAGTGTACTCTTCAGGGAGCTCCTTAAGTAACTCGGTGTCTGGTGTCAAATCCCACATGTTCTAAAGACAAAAACAAAGAACGAAGGCATTACAGTTCGGGAAATATTGTGAAGCAACAGAATACAAACCACAGGCAATCAGGTTATATATAATCATTCCCAAACAAACCTCATAAATTTTTGCTGGCTGAGACCCATCCTGTTACAGGATCATTATAGAGGAATTACAAACAAGTTTAACAGATAAAACATGAAACGAAATAAAGCTATTTCAGAATGAAAACATGGACTCACATGAAGTCTCAAATTGTAGACACGATTGGGCTCTAATTTCGTCAACGTAAGACTGTTCCTAAAAACATGATCGGAATCGTCAAGAAAACATAACTGTGTATTCCAGTTAACTTGTTTCTTAGGGCTAGATGTCTTTTGCACAGCTTTAGCATACTCATTCCTTACTCTACCAGCCAATTCTTCGACACTAATACGCTCAGTGCCTTCAGGAATCTTCAACAAGACAGTTATCCCATTCGGCAAAAGAATTTTCAGCTTGTAAACTCTCCTTGGACCTGATACATCTTGACTAATTACTCCCAAGGAATCCGGCGTCCTTCTCTTGAATCGCTCAACGTCGGAAGTCTCATTTAATCTCTTTTGTGGCGTTAGAAGATGACGATCACCGTCCATCTTGAAACGTAACGCAGAAGGAAAGTTTTCTCTTCGGAAACTCAAACAATATCAACTCTTGTGTTTCCGTGACAATGTGACTATGAGCTAGAAACTGCGGATGGTTGTGATTTTGATCTTAAATGTTTAATTGCAAGAAATCGATTATCGTTTGATTATTAGAAGCAACGAAAATCCTGAATTGTGTATGCAAGGAAACGTGGTGGACAAGGGTTTTACAGGGGAAACGGAAACGACCATGAGAGAGTAGAGTGTAGGAGTGTACGACTTTCAGAATACACCTGAACGCGGCTAAAATAAGCCGGGTGTAATCATTCCGCAGCCTGTTTCATATTCCAAATCCTTCCAATATATTTTCTTTACCATATTAAATGAAGAGTTTTTGTTATTTTATTTTTTTAATTAAATATAGCATTTTATCATACTTTTGCTCAATTAATAAAAGTTGAGTTACATTTACAACAAAAAAAAAAACCTTTAAAATTTGAAACTTTTTTCTATATAATATTTTTCAAAAAAATATCTAAAATATCCTTATAAACTGTCATATTGATTTTTTTTAAATGAAAAAAAACACATTTCTTCTTTTGAAAATATCTAATATATATATATATATATATATATATATATATATATATATATATATATATATATATATAATTGTTTATATATTTTGTATTAGTTGTTAAAGATATGAATTTAGTTTGTGATTTTGTCATACAAATGTTACGACGGGGCATGCATTCCATGGGTTGTAGTACCATACAATCATGCTTTTCATCGAACTCTTGAAATTCATATATTTGATTAACCTTTGAGAATTTGATGATCCATCCACGTAGTTTAAAGAAATTACACCCATGGTCCTTGGTCTAGAGATAGTCACCGTTGGAAGGGAAGGCTTTCTGGCAGTACAGAGAGAGAAAGATAGGTATTAATTGATGGACGTGGACTATGTTATTTTTAAAATTCAAAAGTGAAGTTTATACAACAGGGGTGTTTGGCTTAGCTTTTCAAGTCCAAAAGTCCTTTTTGAAAAAGAAAAAAAAAATAAAAAATGTTTGGCAAAACTTGTTTTAAAAGTTATTTTTAGAGTTTTTATACAAAAAAATTAACTTTTTGAAAAAGTCGGAAAATCTTGACTTTTTGTAATTTTTTCAAAAAGAACTTTTGGATTTTTAAAAGCTAAGCCAAACACCTAGGAGAAAAAAATGAGATCCTTTTAAAACAAAAACTATAAGTTAGTTTGGCTACAATTAGAGTAACCCTTGTATTTTTAATCCTTTGAGAAAAACTACAACGTAAGTCATCAATGACTGATCCAAAAGCAAGGAATAATTCTCGACAACAATCGGAGATTTTGCAAATCGTCTCTCAATTAGCTACAAGCATTCATATTCATATGGTTCCAAAAGCAAGGAATAATACGACATGTATGGATGTAGCATATGGTTCAGTCTATCGTTCTTTGTTTGTTGTGTAATTATCTAGACCAACTCAATTTGAAATATGAGTTGGAACCCTAATTTAATCTTCTACGCTTGCATTGCAAAAGACACTACAATCCTAGCTGAATTCAATTCAAAAGATGCAGATCTTGGCGATTTAGCTAAGAAGTGCCTAGAGAAGACGCCGCCCTTCCATTCCATCTTCTCCCATACTGTTCATGGTGAAACATACATGTTTTTCATCCTTGATCCTTTCGTATATTTTGGAATATTTGATGAATCGCTCGAGAAACCTGAGTGCTTGTTGTTTCTCAAGAGCGTAAAAAACGCGTTTACCAGTATGATAGATAATCGCAATTCTGGCACGATGAAGCAGCGGTTGTATTCCCCAAATTGGCATTGTTTCCAAGGAGAATTTAGTCCGGTGTTTCAGCAGCTTCTGGCTTCAAATTTGGAATTCGATGCGACGTCATCGCCGGCGGATTCGAAAGACGATCACAGAGAGAGTTTAAATTCCGTGAGAAGGAAGAACAAAGGGTCTACGGATTCTTCCTCGATGAAGAAAAGGTTTTTTGGAGATGTTGACAAAGACGTAGCAGAAGAAGGCAAATTGGATTTGGATAATGACGATGGGTCTGTTTCAAGTGGGAGTAGGATGCAAAGGACGAGGTACATCTGGAAGAAACAAGAATCGATGGTGGTATTGTCTATGGACTTGATCAGAGTTTGTGGTGTCTTGTTGTTCGTGATATGGCTTTGGGTTAACTGTTAAAAGCCCCTCATTTCATCTACTACTGTATGAATAGATTGATTACTCCATGATAAGGAAATAATTTCTTCTACTGTAGAACGTGTTATATGTATATTACTCCAGTTTATCATATTGGCTTAATAAGTTGATGATTGTTTGGGGGAATGATTATGATTTATGAGATGAGGGCAATAATGATATTCATGCATGGTTAGTATTCATAAAATTGGGTGTTTTAGTTTTAGTTTTAGTTTTAGGAATTAGGCATATTCCCTTATTCCCAACATATAATGCCGTTTAAAAGATGCTGTTAGGACTTAGGAGCAGAAAATATTTACCTTGAAATTGTAAACAACTTTAATTAATAGTATCTTATTCTTATACATTGTTAATTTGTTATTCTATCGGCTTGTAGCAAGCAACGTGTAGTGTTATAAATGCATGACTACAAGTGGGTGTAAGGGCAATTTTGTGATTTCCACTAGGCCTGCAATAACAAATTAACAATCTAGTTACTACTTCTACCCTTTTGTTTTCAGGTGAAGAATCAATCAATCAACAGTAGGACTTGGAAGATGGGGTTTGAAGAGGAACCAAAACTATTACTCTTTTCACAGCGTTTCAGTAGACTGGAGCTGGAGGGTGGCTTTACTCCGCCACCAGACACCTACACCGGAGCTGGAGCCACCATCCCGTTTCAATGGGAGGAGGCACCCGGAAAACCAAGATGCACCACTACCAGTGATCCGGCACCACAAGGTGTGAGGTGTTTGAATCTCCCTCCGAGACTGTTGATGAATACCAAAGAAGAGAGTATACAGACAGAGTCACCAACAAGTGTGCTGGATGAACCTTATTCCGGCATGTCTTCACCTGGTAGAAGCAAGTGGAAGATGATGATGGGATTGAGGAAGATGATGATGTGTAAGAGGACATCATCGCATCAGCTCCGTTCATGGAGTTTGGATAGTTTCACGTATATCAGCAGCAGAGATGGTGATTCCTCTTCATCATTAAATGACGTCTTTTCAGATTCTCTTGATTCCAACGTTAAAAACAACAAAGTTTCAACGACACGTGGCATCATCTTCTTCAACAAAACCGCTTTTAGCATCTTGGTAATTAACTTCCAAACTATGTGAATCTTTAGTTTAGGGCCCTTTGTTAAAATAGAAAGTTTGACCTAATTAAGTAAAATGTTGGTGTAAAATTTACAGGAAAACATGAATCAAAGCATTAATCAAGTCGTCCCATGGAGACGATAGATCGTCTAGCTAGCTGTGTTGTGTAAATACTGCAACTACCATGGAATGGAGTTTAGTAGTTTCTGGAACATTTGCTCATTAAATGGATCTTTCTTATTTTATGATTCCCATTTTGCGTCATGGATCTTGCTAAATTACTTCAATCCAAAACTCGTTTACTATTTGCAAACTACCAACCAAAACATTTTGCTAAAATTAAACCCAAATGAATCAATGGATCTATCAAATGGGCTTCGGTTCACGTCCACAATCCAGCCCAACATATTTGGACTTTTGAAATAATCATTCAAAGAAATTTTGATTACCTTATTCCCCCTGGGATTATAGTCTTTCGTGCTTTTGCATAAAATGAGAAAAAAAAAAAATTAACTTATGTAGCTGACTTTTTGGAAACGGAAAACAAATTGACTGGAAGCTCTCTCGCAATATTTCAGCTAGCACCTTGGATTCAATTTCTTTTACAGGATAAACTCAATCTCCATAGAGATTTACAAGAAAAAATTCCCCACATGTGACACCACAAAAAATAATTTAAGGAAATCGAATTCTCGCCTCACGTCCCCCAAATTTAACAAGATACCCACATCTATCACAAAATATTTGACTACAAACTCATGAGAATTATTATTATTACTTTATATATATATATATATATATATATATATATATATATATATATATATATATATATATATATATATATATATATATCTCACCACACATAAACATTCGTGAGAATACAAGTTATGCTTCACGATATATATTTATGATATTTTTAACGGTCCCTATCAAATAAAATCCGTTAAAAATTGATAGTCACAATTTTTCCTTGCAAATAGTAAAATTTTGTATGTTTGAATGAATCATTCCACCATACACTATAATTATCATCGCTGCATAGTGGCTTTGCAATGTGTTTTTTTAGACAAAACTTCAAAAATGGTCCCTGTGGTTTTCAAAAATATTAAGTTTAGTCCTTAAGTTCAAAAAACCTCACAGATGGTCCCTGTGGTTTCAAAACTTTTAACAAATGGTCCTTCCGTCTAACTCCGTCAGCTTTTTACCGTTAAGTGAGGGGCATTTTCGTCATTTCAACAGACAGGGACCATTTATGAAGTTTTCTATTACTTTTAACAAAAAAAAAAGAAAAAATAAATAAAACTTAATATGCAAGGGGTCCCACCCCACCCCATCTCTCTCTCTCTCTCTCTCTCTCTCTCTCTCTCTCTCTCTCTCTCTCTCAACCAAAAAACATCTTCTGACCTTCTACTTTCCGAGAATCTCCCTTTTCCCACAAGCCTATTGATGAAACTTCCTCACAAAAACTAGAAATTCTGATCTTCATGACCAAATATCTCTGCAGAGAAGCCTCGATCTTTGAACTGGGAGTTTAGGTAGCGAAACTGGCAGCAACACGAGCGGGGATGACCCCATTTTCGCCTTCCCATCATCGACTTTATTAGTCAAAAGGAGTCGGAGAGATTAGGTGGAGTCCAAGATGGTGCTTTCACGAAGATTTCCACCTCCATTAACGACGATGAGTGAGTCTAAATCGAATTGCTTAATTACTCAATTAAGTTCACTCAATTCTAGGGTTTCTTTATCGGTAAATTTCTTCAATCGAATTGGTCAATTACTGTGTATTGATCAATTAGACGATTACAGTTGAATTCTGTTGCAATTCTTAGCATATCCAGAGATAATCTCTAGATGATTACTTGATTAGTTACCATTTTTTGTGGCTACTTCTCTTTAGAGCTCAATTTGCATCAAAATTAGTTTCTGCGTTGATTTATCTTCATTATCTGTGTTTCTAGGGTTTATAGGTTACAAATCGGAAGCAATGGATGACGGAGAACTCGATTTCTCCAACCACGAGATATTTGTGGGTGATATCCCGAGCAGTGGTTCCATGAACAGCTTCTTCGATGAAATCTTCAACGACACACACACGTGTACTCATAAGCACACATGTAACCCTCCAGGACCTGATTACCATGTCCACACCAAAATCCTACTTACTACGAGCGATGACGACAAAACCCCTATAGAAGACACCGCTGAATCCTCCGACAAAAAAGGTAAGAATCGTCCATCAGGAAACCGGGAAGCTGTGAGAAAGTATCGTGAAAAGAAGGCGGCGTGTGCTGCTTCATTAGAAGACGAAGTAGTTAGATTGACAGCATTGAATCAACAATTGATGAGAAGAGTTTAGAGTCAAGTAGGATTAGAAGCAGAAGTAGCGAGGCAAAAAAGTTTGCTTGTGGACATTAGAGGGAGAATCGATGGAGAAATCAGATCTTTTCCTTATCAAAAACGCCACCATCCGGTGGGTAATCAGAATTGGTAATGGCAAGATGGAGGCAAAAACCTGAAGAGAGAGAGAGAGAGAGAGAGAGAGAGAGAGGACCCCTTGCATATTATATTTTATTTATTTATTATTTATTTAAAAAAAAAGAATACAAAACCTCATAAATGGTCCCTGAGAAGTGAAATGACAAAAATGTTCCTGACTTAACGGCTAAATGGTAACGGAGTTAGCCGGAAGGACCAAATGTTAAAAGTTTTGAAACCACAGGGACGATCCGTGAGGTTTTTTGAACTTAGGGACTAAACTTGATATTTTTGAAAACCACAGGGACCATTTTTGAAGTTTTGTCGTTTTTTTATTTCTTTTGAATTCTTGGTCATTCATAATTCATTAATCTATCATTTGTAGTCAACGAGAACTAGCAGATATGACTTTTTAAAAATATATTATAATACACTAACAAGAGTTATAATTACTTAAACAGATTATTTAGGGCATTGCTAAAAATTACTATAAGGAACATGCGTGTATATGTGGCCACAGACATGTCACTCAAATAATTACTCCGTATTAAATTAATTTAATTGACAAGTATAAATATTTTGAATATATATTAATAGTTTATAACCCATCATAATCATGGTTAGAAAATTAATTAAATTTTAATGTTAAAAAATTAAAATTATTAATCAATTATTTTAAATAATTTATTACTCTTTGAGATTTTTTTTAATTATATAAAATTATAATTGTTGATTTAAATAAATACGTGAAGTTATATCACCTTATAATCTGTATTAATTTTTTTTTATTTTTTTTATCTAATGATATTAATTTAATATAATCAGAGTGAAAATTTTAAAATTTTAAATTTAAAATGAAGAATCAATTACTAATTTAATGTAATTAGAGTGAAATTTTGAAATTTGAAATTTAAAATGGATAATTAATAGGTTGACAAGTGGCATGATATGTGACATATAATATTAATGTGGAGTTTTAATAGTAGACACTTGTCAATAAGATAATAAATCTATTATTTTTTTAGATGGAGAGATTTTACAAAAAGTTACATCCTTAATATTTTTTTTAATTATAGTTTCAATTTCTTCCTATTAGCTTAATTTATAATTTCAATTTCTTTGATGGTTGGTTTTTGATCCGTCTAAAATTATGTTTTTACCCTTTCTAATATATTTTATCATTTTCTTTCACCTATTCCTAATTTACATAAATAATATTTAATTATATTAATATCTTTTAAATGAAAACACCCCTAGCCCCTTTCCCATCTTATACCAAGGGTTGTGATAGAAAACCAAAACCGAATAACTAAACCGAACCAAATGATGTTTGGTTAATTTGGTTCGGGTTATTTTGTTTTCGGTTAATTCAGATTGATTAACCGAAAAGTAAATTACACAAATGGTCCTTATGGTTTGGGGTAATTTGCATGTTTGGTCCCTAACTTTTTTTTTTAACTCGAAATGTCTCTATTGTTTGTTTTTGTTGCGCGCCTGGTCTCTAGCTTACCTAAAAAGACTATTTTGTCATTGATTTTTTAATTTATTTAAATAAACACACCCCCAACCTCATTTCCACCTCGCCTTACCTTAGCTTACCTATCCCACTTTATTTAAATAAATTAAAAAATCTTAGGCAAAAATAGTGTTTTTAGGTAAGAGAGTGATCAAACGCGCAACAAAAACAAACTGTAGGGATCTTCCGAGTTAAAGATAAGTTAGAGACCAAACTTGTAAATTACTTCAAACCGTAGGGACCATCCATGTAATTTACTCTTAACCGAATAATGATACCTTATATGGGATTGGTTTTGTTTAAACCAAATAAACTATTTAATATATATATATATATATATATATATATATATATATATATATATATATATATATATATATATAACATTTTATATATAAATTTATAGATTAGTTAATAAGATTTTCATAACTTATTATTTAGTTATTAAACATTATAAATTTATAATTGTTATATTTTTTTTATTAAAAAACAAAAACAAACTAACCAAATGCCAATTAACCTCTAATCATTTCTCTCATCTTCGTATACGATTAAAGTTATATTAGCCTATATCTACAACTTGTATGTCTGCATCGGCTCTATAATAGGGATGAGATTTAAAACCGGAAAACCAGATTGAAACTGGAATTAGACTGGAACTGGAACTGTTAGAACTAAAATATATAGAATTGATTCCGGTTTTAGATTTACAGAATGGCTTTATCCAAGTTCCAGGTAATCCGGGTTTGGGTCAATGGATTCGGGTAAACCAGGTTTAAGAACTGGAACCGGTGTTTGAAACCGGAACCACGTTTAGGGGCCAAAACTAGTTTTAATGAAAAGTTTAAAATATGCATATTTCATTCGTTCCAAGTAGGATTGACATGTCGTTTTTGCTAACGTGTATTTTAGAGATTGTAAATGATTTTAGATTATAAATTTATCTGTTTTAGTTATATGTTCATTGACTTACAGTCCCCCAAAATCAAGATATCAGGGCTGGGAGTTTTTAGCTTTTTTGTATTTTATGAAAATTTTAAAACATGCATATCTAGTTCGTTCGAAGTCGGATTGACATGCGGTTTTTTCAACTTGTAGTTTAGAGTTTGTACATGATTTTAGACTATAATTTTATCGTTTTTGGTTTAATAGTCAATGAATTACAGTCCCCCGAAGTCAAGATATTAAAGCTGAAAATTTTCAACTTTTTAACTATTTGTTTTTGTACTTTGTATTCTGTGAAAATGTTAAACATGCATATTTCATTCATTTAAAGTTGGATTGACATATGGTTTTTTCAAAGTACAGTTTAGAGTTTGTACATGATTTTAGACTATAATTTTCTCAATTTTAGGTTCATATTCCATGAGTTACAGTCTCCCAAAGTCGGGATATCAAAGTTGGAAGTTTTTAGTTTTTCTGATTTTTGTACTCTGTGAAAATTTTAAAACATGCATATCTAAATCTTTTGTAGTCAGATTGACATGCGAGTTTTTCCAACTTGTAGTTTAGAGTTTATAGATGAGTTTAGACTATAATTGTGTCATTTTTGGTTTAGTATTCAATGAATTACAATCCCCTGAAATCTGGATATCAAAACCGGAAATTTTAACTTTTTAGCTATTTGCTTTTGTACTTTGTATTTTGTGAAAATGTTAAAATATGCATATCTCATTCGTTTTAAAGTCGGATTGGCATACGATTTTTTGCAAAGTGTATTTTAAAGTTTGTACATGATTTTAAACTATAATCTTCTCAATTTTGGGTTCATATTCAACAACTTACAGTCCTCCGAAATCGAGATATCAATATGAATATTTTCAAAGTTCAACCCACTAAGTAGCAAGTAATTACCAAAAATTATGGTTTTTCCAGATTTTCCGGTTCTAAACCCACTTTACCCGTTTCCACCTTACCCACGTTGATGTTTCCGAATTTTCTGGTTCTAGACCCACTTTACCCGGTATCGTATCCGGAACTGAAGCGGAGCCTATTTTTATATATCGATCCGGTTTTTGGTTTTACAAAATCTCGTCAACAGGTTCTGGGTTTTTTAGTTATGGGTCCATCCGGGCTGGGTTTGGACCCACTTTCATCCTTACTATACAATACAAAACATCATAATATAAATCAATAGTATTTATATAAATTAGGAATATGTAAAAGAAAAAGATAAAATATATTTTAAAGGGTAATATCATCGATTTAGATGGGTCAGAGACCAACCATGCAAAAAAAGGAAACAACAAAAACCATCTTTATAAAAAAATTAGAAACTGAAAATCCAAACTTTTGTAAAGCACAACGACCATTTATGTAATTTTGTCTAAAAATATGATGGGGAAATGACTTATATGGGTAAGAAAGTTTTAAAAACGTTTAAAAAAGACCGTCAAAGTATTGTTTGTTTAAAAAACACCATCTAACTATATATTTGTATAAAAACACCAACCAAGTTTACCATTTTGTCAAATCTAACAGGTTGGTAACCTGCATCTGTCGGTCAAAAAAAAAATTACCTGATCATTTTAAAAACTGAAATTATAAATGACATGGCATCCTTTTTTAGTCTTACGTGGATTAATTGCAAGGAAAGATCCATTTTCTCAGCGTTCTTTCTCAAAATCAGGAGGGAGTCAATACATAACCCTCTCTAGGATTCGTTTCTGTCCTTGTATACAGTTATTTTTGTTTAAATTGATTGATTTTAACAGTTGGCGAATCTACTCCTGCTTTGGGCTAATCACACATACATCTTTTTTATGACCAAATTGCCCCTGTATACAGTTTTTTTTGTTAGAATTGACTGATTTTACCAGTCAATTAAGGTGTTGTTTAGAAACTGTTAGTATCCAAGACCATTTACATGCTCGTGCACAAAGACGAATTTGTCCTTGATTGCGACAAAACTGCCCCTATATACATATTTTTTATTACTAAAAACACCCCCTGTCCTAGAAAAATATGACACTTCTATACAAAAGCTAATACCAATTTCTCGCTACAAATCAACTAATAAGAAAAGAAGTGGAGCAACTTTCTAAAATGACCAAAATTTGAATTGCAATGTCACAAATAACAATTTTTTAAAGCTATAATGAAATAATGCTTTGTTTTGTAAAATATACAAAATCCATTTGTTGTTGTGTGTAACTAATCCACAAACATTTACATAATTCTCGTTAGTGTACTTTGCAAAGTGGTGCTGAAGTAATTTGGGCAACAAAAGTACATATAACTATATTAATATTCTCTAAATAATCATATATAATGAAATAATGGTTTGTTTTGTAAAATATACAACCCATACTATATTTTTGATAAAAAAAAATAATGATTTTAAGAGATTTTGTTCAAAATGCCCCTATATACTCTTTTTTTTTTTTGGTAAAAAATTAATGATGTAATAGTTTTTTACTAAAATGTTCGTATATACTATTTAACAGGTTTGACCCCATCTGAATTGTGATTCAGCTTAAAATTGAATGTCATTTTGACAATTTTATTGCTTTTAAGACTATTTACTGTTGAAAATATGTCAAATTTGTTACATTTTGCTGCTATAAATAGTCAAAAAATAATTAAAAGTCTACAAAGATTCAAGGTAACAGTAAATAATACTGCCATTTCCAGCAGCAAATCTTCAATTGCATGGACTAAACTTTGTCATTTTTAGCAGCAAACTTTATCAACCAACAAAAAGAGGTTAACAAAGAATCTAAATGGCATTCCATTGTAACAGCATCAAAACATGACCTGCACTCAAAACCCTCCAAAACAGCCCCTACACTCAATTGTAACAGCCCCTCTGTTGTGATTCCTTTAACTGTGACCAAATTGCCCCTCTGTTGTGATTCCTTTAGATTCAAGGTAACATTGTTTTAAATGAAAAGATCATTTCATAACTTGTTTACATAAATTCTTTCTTAGCTTGTTTACATAAATTCATTTTCTATCAATTCCTTTCAAGACAAAAAGAAAGAAAGCAGGAACTTATAGCCATGCAAGTAATTTCATTATTTTTCTCATTAACGATTGTAGTTCCTTTGCTCTTTCTTGCATAATAATAAACAGGTTCAAAGAGGAGTGGAGCCATATGACCACCTGATGCCCCAAATCAATTTATTTGAGCTGGATTCGAACGATTTACAGGGAGAATAAGAAAATCAATTGTCAAGAGGAGAAGAGACGTATGACCACCCACCTGATGCCCTAAATCGATTTATAATATGTATTTTTCATTTAATGTTGAGTAGATGTGCAACACACTACCTAAATATGCCAACTAAGCATTACTTTTGCCAACTCAGCCGTTCACCTGGAGATCTGGTTATCACCGGGTCAGATTTGAACAAAAGATAAACTTCGTTGGTATTTTTTGTATGACGCCTATAGTTAAATGGTATTTTTTGTATGACGCCTATAGTTAAATGGTATTTTTTGAACAACTAAAACTTCATCGATTTATATGGGTTAGAGACCAACCATGCAAAAAAAGGAAACAACAAAAACCATCTTTATAAAAAAATTAGAAACTGAAAATCCAAACTTTTGTAAAGCACAACGACCATTTATGTAATTTTGTCTAAAAATATGATGTGTTTGACAATGAGTGTTTGGGAGCTTATAACGTATAACTTTTAACAAAAACAACTCAATTTAAACAAAAAGTTATGTTTGATTAATTTAAATAAATAACTTCAAATCTAAAAGTATTTCATGCAGCGTTTACAAAAAACTATCGAACATTTTTAAACTATTTCTATAATTGCTTATAAAAATATATTTATATATTTATCTTTTTAAATAATTATCATTCTTATGTAATTTACATATTTTAGAAGTTTCTTAGTAATTTTGTCAAATACTTCGGTAACAAAAGAAAAATACATTCCTCCTACTATTTTCACAAAATGTTAAAATAAAATATTAAAATGAAAAACCATATTTGAATTAGTTAATGCAAATTTTGGCGAGAATGACGGGCTTTAAGTTCGTGGGGTCGTGGGTATGCTTGGGGCCCCCTTACTTCCGAATTCCGATTAAATGAAACAACTACCCCTTCTAAAATCTTTATGTGTACGTTAATTATTACTATATAAAATTATAAACACTAAACCCATCCGCGTGGTCTCTTCTCCTAATCATTTCCTGCCCCACCTTACGCCTTTCATCATTCATTACCCCCATCTCACTCTCCCCATCAAATATATAAATGATCAACATCAAACACTTTATTTATTTACAAAACTAATTTAAAAACAGGATTTATATTTACGGTTATTACTGAATTTAAGAATAATTTTATCGAAAAAGTTTTAGTTGCCAACAAATATATTTATTTTTTAAAAAGATAAGTCATTATCTCAAGTTAAACAGGTTACTCACTTTTTCAATATGTAGAAAACATTAGTTAATTGTTATTTTAAAACAATACGTAAAAACATTCCAAATTTTATTTTTAAAAGCATTGAGTGTGGGCAACAAGGTGCAACACCAAGTTGTGTCACCTCACATGCCACATAAGCAAATGGTGTTATAACACCAAGTGAGGAAATGGACAACAAGATACAACAAGATGTAACACCAACATTTTGAAAATAAATATTTTTATTTTTGTATTTTTTTTACTATTTTGTTTTTTTTACCTTTTTTTTGTTTTCGTTTTTTTTTTCTTTTTGCGTTTTTTAATAACTAATATATTTTTTTTATAAAACATATAATTTTAAAAACAAAAAAAAGACATAATATTTAAAATCTAAAATCCGATTACAATTAAAAAAAACATAATTTTAAACCTAAATTAATAACTAAAATAACATTGAAATCACTACTAAATACCACACACAAATCCTAATCAACCCAAATATTTTTTCCTAATTTGTTCCTTCATTGCTTGTAGCACCGCTAGATCAGCAGGTGCTAAACCCTCCTCGCTTGTCCAAAGAATTGACAACTGTTGTGTCATTAGTTCCCTCTCTTTTTGCTCATGCTTCTCCCGTGCCTGCCTTTCCACAAATTCCAAATGACGTCGTTTCAACTCATTTTTTCTTTTATTAACAAATTATGATCGTCGAATTTCGCTCTCATTTCCGCCACATCTTTTGCTCTCGTCTCCACCTCCTCCGCATGTCTTGCAGCGCGTCTCGCATTGTCGCGTCTGGGCGGTCGTGGTGGTGGGGATATCTCTTGGATATCATCCGGGATCTCATCGTCATCGGCGTTTAGGTCGATGTTAGTCCGTGCGTCCGACACGTTGACCGAACTAGAATTGCGAGACCTTTTGGATTGAACCTCCGACGATGTAGGCGCATTATTCCACTTTGGATCCGCTCGCAACAATTCCCATGATTTTACAAAGTCGAAAACATGACCCATTTCGACCCGATATTGTTCCTTAGCAGCTTTGAACAAATCAAAGTCGTTGGTTCCACTTTGTTGTTGCGCCGCAATCCGGTTGTAAATACCGTTGAATTTGTTGCACTGCTTAGTTATCATACCCCATTGCTGCTCAACACGTCGTTGTTGCGATACAAATTTTTCTTTAAAATAGCGTGAAACTTGTCGAGCACCGCCCCCCAATAAGCTCCTTTTTTCATTCCCTTTCCACGAAGTTCGTCCTTTGAAGTAGCACACCAAGCCACCGTCAAAGCGTATTCCTCCTTCGGTGTCCACCATTGTGGAACGTCTGCATTTTCAGATTCCACCGCTATTGATTTCCCTTTTGATTTTCCTTTCCCTTTCCCTTTCCTACTACTTCCTGCTTCCATTTGAACTGTTGGTTGTGTTGTAGGTGACGGTTGATTGGTTGTTTGTTGCATCGAACCAAAAGTAGAGAAAAGATTTTGTTGTAAATTTGGGTTTTGACCAAATTGATTTTGTTGAACGTAAGGTGAGTTGGGAAATTGCAGTGGCGGTGAAGCGGTATTGAAAGCGGCACCTTGGTATGGTATTTGTGGTGAACCTTGAGACGACAAAAGGTTAAAATAATTTTCATACACCGCAAATCCGAGAGGCGAGGTTGTGTTTGGGTTTGATGATGGAGAAGGGGGGGGTGTTTGGGTTTTGCTACATTTTTTGAATTAAAGATATAGAGAGAATGAGAGAAAATGTGTATAAAGATATAGAGAGAATGAGAGAAAGGTATATAAAAATTGAAATAAAGTGTATGTATATATATAAATGGTAAAAAGGTAAGTTTTTTTTTTTTTGAAATTGACCGTTATTAAACAGTAAAATATGTGCAACGTCTACTTTTTTGGCGTTACAACTCGTTTCCAAAGCAACGAGTTCTGGGCGACGAGAAGCAATGGCTAGGGGGGGGGGGGGGTGTTCACCGCGTTATGACGGCGTCGCGGAATGTCACGTGGGTCTCGTCGCTTCTCATCGAGGTCCATACCGACTCGTCTTACAAATTTTGTGATAACTCTTACATTAACTATTAGGGAGTTGTGTCACACCAAAAGAGTTTGTGCCATAGTTCAATTTCTTATTATTATTTTTTAAATATATTTAATTTAGATTAAAAAAAACTTAAAATTTTATTAATGTAAGTTTAAACTACAAAACAATAAATTAAAATTTTAAAACAAAACAACAACCACACGTTAAAAATCACAATATAAATAAATAAACTTTTGGGAAAGTGACTTAAAAATGAAACACAGTTTCAAAGATATATAAAAAAATACTATTGTTTTTTTTAGTACACAAAATACCACTAAAGTATATTTTTTATATACAGAATATCAACGAAGTACACATGTGTTCAAATAAAACATTGTGATAACCGATTACCTCAGATAAACGGAACAAAATGACTTAAAAGGTAACTAAGTTTTCAAAACGTTAAAAAAATACAATTGTTTTTTTAGTACAAAAAATATCATTGAAGTATAGCGTTTGTACACGGAATACAAACGAAGTACACATTTTAGTACAAAAAAATAACTTTGAAGTTTCGAAAATATTCAACAAAAAAAATATCATTGTTGTTTTTTCAGAACATATTTTGTTAACTTCGTTGTTTCCGGATTATGTAGAACATGGTCATCGGAGATTATTTACCGTCGTACTAGTTCACACCAGTTGTGTACTCTCTTTCATTCCCTCACTCGATCAGTCTATATCTAAATACAATAATAGAAAAACACATAACTAAGAATCCATCAATTAGGATGCAAGTCGTTCAAGCACTCCAACACATATCTTTCTCTTTACTTTGACTACAAATCGTCATCAAATCAGCCACATGATGATGAGTGTTCCTGGCCATTCACCTCTCACTGGTCCCTGAGAATTAAATTAAACTCCTACTCTCTACATCAATATTTAGGAATTCTAATGACATAATGTCACACTCGTTTCTTCGTTGTGTCTCTCTTGCGTTGTAACACTAATGAAGGACTAACCTTGATGTATAATATGTGTATCTATATAACATATACATGTTTTAGGTTTTAGGTATATAATGTGATCGGGAAGCAAGAATGTTTAACTAAGGTTATTACCCACTTACTTCTCATGTTACCACAAGAACGATCGAGTGAAGGAATGAAAGAGATTGCACAACTGTCGCGAACTGATATGACGATGCATGATCTCCGGTAACTTTGTTCTACATAATCCGACAACAATGAAGTTAACAAAAATTATGGTGTTTTTTGAACATTTTTTAAAACTTCTTTATGCTTTTAAGTCATTTTTCCATTTACCTGAAGTACTTGGTTACCACAAGGTTTTATTTGAACACATGTGTACTTCGTTGGTATTCTGTATACAAATAGTATACTTTAATGGTATTTTTATACTAAAAAAACAATGGTATTTTTTGAACATTTTGGAAATCGAGTAACCTGATGGTTACATACAATAGCCGGTTCAATAATATTTTGTGTAGGTCTTTTTTGTATATTTTTTGAACTTCATTACCTTTTTGAGTAATTTTCCCTACATTCTTTCATAACGGACATCCCATTAAAATAGTCTGAGATAAGATGCTAGCAGGCAACTATATGATTTCTTAATATAGATTTTTGTGTCATCTGATGTGAACTTTCAAGCATAGTTTTGCTTAAAATATTGATTGGTCATTTCATAATTCTCGTAGCGAACATCCCTACCTTAATTAGATATTCATTTTCTGACGAAGAGTATAATGACATTTTAAAGGAATTTAAGAAGTGACATTATTGAATGATATAAAATGAATGGGATGACTAATATTTATATAGGATAAAAAATATAAATACAAGTTTTTTTTTCTAAAAAATGTTGTTAATGAGTAGCAAAGAAGATAGAGAAAATAGCAAAAGGGTGTGGAGTTCTACATATATTTGTCTATGTAACGTCCTAAATTTCAAACCAAAATTTTCATTTAAAAATAAAAGTAGTTATTCAAACTACAACTTCAAAGATCTAGATAAAACCATTTGATTCAAAAACATTTATCAGAGTATCGTCAAAAGTTATTATATGTGCAAATCTCCAATGGATGCGATGCAATTGAGTCGTGTCCCTCCTTTAATATAAAAAACATTTAAACATTTAAACCACAAACCATAAACACATAGCTTATTGAGTTCCCACCAAATACCTCACACAACAATATAAATACAATGTATCACACCATACCTACGCCACAGGGGTGGACCGCCTCCTAGGCCTACAACACAAAGTTGGACCGCTCCCGAGCCTGGAGTATATAGTTGGACAGCCCTCGGGTATGTTGGCCAACAACACAAAGCAATATTGTCTCAACCCAACCAAATTATCCTGAGCCTACAACATAAAGTTATGTGGGCCTACAACACAAAGCAATACTGATCACAAGTTCATAAGTCATATCCGACAAATAACAACAATTAATAAAATTAACCCTAACACCACTACCAAGAACAAGTTCATAAGTCCCAATCTTTGTAACATGTGAAGACTGACTATTCCCCATGATTAGATTCAGCCTTCCATGCTCCACTTTTTCACTTTCTCTTATTCCCCGCAAATCAGAATCAATATGGAAACCACATCCTGTATCAAGGACCCAAGAAAGAGAAAGTTGTGTGTTATTAACTTGAATAATGTAAATACATGAATATGAGTCCTTGATTTTACCATCCTTCAAGACCTACAAGTATTTCATACAACTTCTTCTCCAATGACCCTTTTCGTCAAAATAGAAGTAAGTGGTCTCTTTTGGATCACTGATCGCAGGGACGTCAAAGTTGGTCTTCGACTTGGACCTACTACTAGACCCTCTAACATGAGCCTTCCCTTTCCTGTTGGATTGGGAATGAGCCTTCCTCTTTTTCCCTTTTCCGAATCCAATGGCCGGGACATGAGCACTTACTACAGAATGGGCATGATTTTTCTATCCCAGACTTAACAATTTGCAACAAGTTCTGGACTTTGGTCAATGTCATCTTCGTGTTGTTCAAATGATAAGTCAAAAGAACTGATCATAACTAAGAGGTAAGGAGTTAAGGACCATGTTAACGACCAACTCCACAATAAATGATATATTGAGCCTTTGTAGTTGCTCCACGTACCTTTGCATTTTTGGTATGTGAGGGCAAACAGATTCTCCTTCCTTGAGTTCGCATGCCATATGAAATTTGACCACTTCGAAGCGCTCTTGTCTCGCCTTATTGTGGGACTTTCTAGCAAGGTCGAGAGTCATCTCATATGGTCAGTAGTCCTTATATAACTTGGGCAAATCAGGTGCTATATTGGCCACCATGATACAAGCGACCTTTATGGCATCATCATAGTGTTTGTTGAATGAGGCGATTTCCTCACGAGTAGCGGTGGAATGATCGATTTCAACAAGAAACTTTACGAGGACATATTGTTTTCCCTCGTATCGAAGATTCGTCTTCAAATTCCTCATCCAGTCCATGTAGTTGGGACCAATGAGCTTCTCTTTTGACATAATCGAGAGTGGTGAGAAGTTTGAGTTGGAGAGGTGGATTGAGTAGTAGTGAGATCACCGTTTACAAACACCCATATAAAGAGACATAATGTAACACTATGTTATGAATAGTTTCCTAAGATGGGGTGGTGACTTGAAGATTAGGTATCATCAGGATTATGGCCTTTAAGGAAAAGAGATTTAGACCCAATTGTGTGTGGATAATGTAATTCAGATGATTTGGGCGTTCAGTTTGTGTTTTAGAACCAAGGGGTATATCTGTAAAGTGGCAGTTCGGGCTTTTATGGAAATTGGATTTTTGTTCGGGAAGTTTTAAGGTATGTATGAGTTGGTAGAAGTGTAGGGCTTCTCGTTACCCTTCTGTAGATATAAGGATCGTCGGAAACGGACTTATAATAAAGAAGTTATGGCATTCAGAACTTTGGTGGTTTTGGGGTTAAACCGAGTACGCGGTGCGTACACAAGTGTATGCATAGCATACTAGTGTTAAGGATAGTACGCGGGGCGTACATTGGAGTATGTTAGGCGTACTAGGGAGAAGGATCGCAACACTTAAGGGGAGTACGTTAAGCGTAATGGGAGTATGCATGGCGTACTCCAGTTACATGCAAACCCCTAAATGAGGGTGTTGGACCCTATTTAAGCTCCTTATCTTTTCACCTAACCTTAATACCTTCAGCCTCCTTCCCTTTTTAACCCTAGATCTGAACCCTAAGTGCATTTTGGTGATTTTGAGCTTGGAAAGTGATATGTAGGTGTTTTGTGGTGAAGAAGAAGAAGAGGAATACTTAAAGGAGTGGCTTGAGCTTGTAGATCCAGGAGTATCTTCCCATTTGCAAGCTTTCTAAGGTAAAAAGCTTATAACTTGATGATCATTTTGGTTGGATCTACTTTATGGTGTTTCTTTGGCATTTTTGAGTCCATTGGAGTAAAAGTGAGCTTTTGATCTACTCCAAAAGTAGTAGATGTTAGATTTTAGCTCCAATAAGGTCCATTCTTCATAAAAATGGAAACTTTATGGAAGATATTGGTCCATTCAAGTATTAAGACCCTTATTAAGATCCTTTTTAAGTGTTCAGCCCTATTAAGGCATGTATGTGAGTATAGTTGGCAAATTTATTGGTTAAGACCTTGTCTAGGGATTAGATCTATGTTTTGGACATCTTGTCCTAACCCATTAAGGACTTAAAAGTTGGTATTGGGCTCCTGACGAGTACGATGGGCGTACGTGGAGGTACGTTCATTTTAAATGCTGGTTTATGCATCAAACGTTTGTACTTCGTGCTTCAAGGTTGAGTACGCGGACGTACGTCTCGAGTACGTAGGCCGTATTCCTCGGTTCAGCTAGAACAGGCCTTTTTGAGTTTGGGCCTTGTTGGGACATTGGGCTTCTGATTTTGGGTCATGGCTAGGTTATGGGTTTTCTTGGTTTTGGTCCCATTAGGCCAAATTAGGAAGTTTGTGTTGGATATAGTGTCTAAGTCCATAACTATATTTGGTATGTACTTGACCCGACCCGACATGGTCCATCTGGGTTGCACTTCACCCGAACAATTTATGGAGAATCTTTTGAGAATAGTATAAGTTATGATTTATTAATATATTATAAGTTCTAATATATTAATATAAAATCATGTCATTTAATTAGTATTGATCTATAATTAATCTAGAACTAATTTAGAGATCAAAAGTATGACTAATTAAATATGGGCTCTTGTATTTATATAATGTGGGCTAATGCTTATTTAGAATGGGCTAGGCTTGCATGGAAAGTCCATGGAGCCTTAACCCATGGATCACATGGAAATTAAAAGACATGGGTATTAGGGTTTACATGGATGTAACCCTAATCCACCACACTATATAAAGGAGGCTTTGGTTCTTGAAATCACACTAGTTGTAGTGAGTATACTAAGAGGGCCGATTTCAAGAAGTTGTCACTATTCTCTCAAAGTTCCAAAGTTTGTGGTGATTTGTGATTTCCATTTGAGGCATCCACACTATTGGTGCTAGGCTCTAAAACTCTAAGAAATCAACTACAACTACAACTACAAGGTAAGTAATTCTACTAGCTTTATGTGATTCAAGTTCCCCATGCCATGCTAGATAGGATAAGAACCTTGGAAAAATAATTATTTGCATGTATCTTAGTCAAACATAGATCCAAGGTTTCTAGGGTTGCATGTACACCATAGGAGTGTTAGAATGCTCAAAACCCATCAGTGGTATCAGAGCCTAGGCTTGTTTACTTGATACTTGATGCAAATAGCTTGAAAATCGTTTTTTTTGTTCACTACACGTATGAAATCGGCGATTCCATGGGGGGACTCAACGAGTCCATGAAGAAATGCATGCTACTCGTCGAGTCTGTTCATGCACTTGACGAGTAGAGGCTGCAGTGTCCAGTTTTTCGAGTTTTGCTGCTCGAAATGGACTAGAAACATTACCCTGAATTGTTTTGGTGTTATAAAACTTGTTTTAGATGGTGTAATGTTTATGCTAATCCATTTACAATGGCTATTATCAAAATTACAAGTTTATGAGTAATTTATGATTCTTGAAATGTTCATATTCATGTTCTTGAACTTATAAAGATTAGATGATCATAGGTATTGCTTGTAACCTACTTGGTAGTTTAATTCATGGTCATTATGTGTTTTAATGGAGTCCATAACTTGTCTTCAAGTTATAGAAAACCAAAGGTCACACTTTAATAAAAACCATTAAAAGAACACAAGAGTTAGAAAAATGAAGAGTCTTCATTTTTAATACTCAATTAAATTCATAAGTTATAAGAAATGAAAAGTTTTGAAAGTTTACAAAATTGGCCCTCAAGTTTTGGAACAAGTAAAGTCATGATTAAAACTTTAGTTCCAACCCTTAGAATTTTAAAAGTTAAAATTCAACCCTTATACTTTATAATATTATAAGTTAATAATATATATGTATAAGATCAAGTTGTCTTACCGCTAGTACGACTCATTCACGAAGCTGGTCTATAAGGGGGGTATAAGGTTGTTGCCTATAAAATGGAAACTTAATGGGTGTCCACTCTCACCCACCGCTTCCTTGATCGGTGGAGGGTCGTTAGTCGGACGGGTAGGACAAGGAATTATAAATTCTCATTAAAAGTATAATGATGATTATAAATTAACTAAATGCTTAAATTAAATTCCTTACTTTAGGAAAACGTGAATAAGGTGCTAATCCATGAAATTACACTTTACCCTTTGTTTAAGTCGTTAGTGGAGCGTGTGTGTCACACCCCAAAACCGAAACGGCGGAAACGTTCTGGGGTGGATGACGTCATGTCAAGTATCACAACATATGCAGTATAGTAATCAAAGTACAACAATCATTACATTAATAGTAATAGTTTTACATCGGTTTACATTGTATAGAATCATCAAAGTAATACAAGTAATAATGTAGATGCAGCTTGGTACTAAATGGTCTTCACCAAAAGCGCCTAAGATGTACCTGTTTATTGCTGACCTGAGAATACAAGTTATTTAAAAGCGAGTATCAGCATTTTTACAAATGCTGGTGAGTTCATAAGTATTTAGTGTCATTTTATCCAAATAACTTTATATAAGTAGTAGTTTTAAAGTATACAGTAAATTAGAGTCCTTTCCAGAAAATCCTATATTTTCTAATTAAAAGCAGTCTTCTACCAAGACTGGTCAGAGTCATGTGGTAAAAAGTAATTTTTCCTTAACACTATCATTATCAAAATGTGGTATTGATTTTGAAATAAAGAAGGAGAATATCAGGGAAAATAACATATGCCTCAGCAGTCAAGACTGATGACTAAGGCAGAAAGAAATCATAGACTCCATGAGAGTATCGAATGAACGGTACGCCTGGCTCAGTCTAACAAAAGGTGACACAGACCCCAGACGGTATCAAATGAAAGATACATCTAGTAAGGTCCAAAAACAGTGAACACAGACCCCAGACAGTATCAACTGAATGATACGTCTAGCAAGGTCTAAAAACAGTGAATACAGACCCCAGACAGTATCAAATGAATGATACGTCTAACAAGGTCTAAAAACAGTGAATACAGACCCCCGACAGTATCAAATGAATGATACATCTAGCAAGGTCTAAAAATAGTGAATACAGTGAATACAGTGTTAAAACCCGTTACCTTAAGGCCATGAATTATAAGGTAACCCCGAGATACTCGTAACCATACTGATAGACACTAGAGAACTTGACGCCCTACAAGCGTCAGTGTAAGTGTGACATTTGTCACCCCTTGGCTTGGTAGGCCGTGGACTGTAGCTAGCAGTCAGGGTGTGGGGGTGTTAATCCCGTATAGATCTATACACACAATGTCCGCTCTCCCTACAAGAGACTCTGGTTACCAACTTGACAACGGAGAAGACCGTGTACTGAAGATGTATCTTGTGTAGTGAGATCTGATGTAAAATACTGGACTAATGATAGAGACTCACAACTGAACTGACTAATGTAAACCTATATGTCTATGCTTGTATACATAATATATAACTAATGATCAAATGACCTTCGGACGGACATCCGATCCCACCAGACTACATCTCAATGAAGAAAAGGAAATAGGGCGAACAAGCCTTCCTAAGTCCTTTAAACATTATATATATATATATATATATATATATATATATATATATATATATATATATATATATATATATACATACAAGCACAGGCATACATTTAACAATTAGGAACATTTAACGAAGTTTAAGTGTTTAACGAAGTAGAAGTGTTTCACAAAGTATAAGTGTTAACAAGTAGGAGCTTATCGTGAAGTAAAAGCGTATCGTGAAGTATAAGCATATCGTGAAGTAGAAGCGTATCGTGAAGTATAAGCATATCGTGAAGTAGAAGCGTATCGTGAAGTATAAGCGTATCGTGAAGTAGAAGCGTATCGTGAAGTATAAGCGTATCATGAAGTATAAGCGTATCGTGAAGTATAAGCGTATCATGAAGTAGAAGCGTTTCTCGAAGTAAAAGTGTCAATAAAGTATAAGCGTTTACGAAGTAGTAGCATTAATCAAGTAGGAACGCTTATGAAGTAGTAGTATTTCTCGAAGTAGAAGTGTTTAACAAGTATAAGCGTATCACGAAGTAAAATCATTAACAAAGTAGAAGCATTTAACTAAGTAGGAGTATTAACTATGTAGAAGTATAACGAAGCAGTAGTATCTAACAAGTAGGAGTATAAAAACATGGAAGAAACCTTGATGAAAACTTTGGAAAACCTTTATACTTAAGAAAATAACAACTTGGTATTCTTTTGTAAAATAAGTTTAAAAACCTTTAGAAATCCTTTGGGAATCTTTCATAAACAAGTTTTAAATGAAACTTTGATAAAACAATATAAGTGAAAGTTGAACAAGTAACAACGTTTTAGAAAACCAATTACAATATCATTCGTGGTAAAACAGTTAACAGTGTAATAATTCCTTGTGCATGCGGGTTATCAATCACATGTAATTGATATGATAAATGGCATGTTTAACTTGTATTCCCCCCCCCCCCCCCCATAAAAGCATGTAAAAACATTTAAAAGGTTAATTCAGGGGTATGAACTCACCTGATGTAAGTGGATCCGACGAAGGTGCCAGTGAGGTGCTCGGTGTCAAGTAAAGACTTGAACACACTTAGAGACCTATTAACATATGATAACATATGTTTACATACAATTAGTATATATATTACTAATTAAACACGTATACGCATCCTAAAGTGCGGAAAACACTTTGGTTAAGTGCTTGGAGTGTCCCGGGTAACATCTATGGGTATGTATGGCTTAGATAGGGAGTTTACTCTTCAAGAGTAAACTCTTTATAGAGTTCACGGCCCTGGGACTAACTCCACATGAGTTTACGGCCGTAAACTCATGGTGAGGGTGTTCTAGGATGCCAAAAAGTCTTATATCAATTGTGGAATTTTGCTAGGTCCAAATATAAAGTGTATGAATGGATTTAAGGCATCTAAATGGACCAAATAGGAGTTTACGGCCCTAAACAAGGAGTTTACAGCCGTAAGCTCCTATGTACATATTCTTTTGGTGTTTTAAGGGCTTAAATGATAGAGAATAAAATCCTATGTATTTTTCCAAGTCAAATGGGGAGTTTAGGGCATCATTTGGGCATCTTTTAGGAGTTTACGGCCCATGGACCTTTCCTAGGGGGTTTACGGCCGTAAACTCCTATTTCCTTGGATTTATTGAAGTTTAAAGCATTTACACTAATGGGTTTGCTTCTAGACATTTTTCCAAGGCCATAGGAGGTGTTTGAGGGCATTTCTAACACTTGAAATTGAGTTTACTCCCCATGAAGAGGGGTTTGCGGCCCAAGCATGTTCTTGGGCAGTAAACTTAAGTTTACTCCCCAAAATGCAAGGTTTTAATGTTCTAAGCTCAAAGGTGTAAGTCCACAAGTCATAACTAAGCCTTAGGGGTAATTTGGAGGGGTTTTGGGGATTAAAAACCCCATTTAGGGGTGTCCACGGTCCAAGAGTGTTCTTGGGCCGTAAACACCTACTATTTCCCCTATTTGATTCCTTAAACACAAATTTGCATGTTAGTTAAGCTATACAACAAGTTAGGGTAGATTGCTTACTCGTTTGGGGCTCGAAACGGACGATTTTTGGCTCGAAAACTAAGTTGTAGAGAGAGAGTGGAGAGAGGGTGAAAAAGTCTCTAATGGAATCCACTCCCCCTTATATAGGGGTTTGAGTTGGGGATCAGTGGAAATCTACTCGATACTGCCGCTAAACGGTGCTTTTGGTCGCACCCGATTTAGTGGTCGTATTTCGACTTTGTTGAAACTAAACATTTTTAAGGGCATTTTGTGGGTGTTTCTAATTTTATTTCAACCCTTACCAAGTCATTATAAAAGTCCCAAATTAATTAACCTCTTCTAAAAGGTTAACGGACAATTAAATAAAACGAGGCTTATTAACGGAAAAGGGGTTAAAAATGACGGAATAAATTTCGAGTTGTCACATCATCCCCCCGTTAGAGGGAATTTCGTCCCGAAATTCAGGTTTAGGCAAGGAAGTAGGTATAAATGACCGTGTAATGAGGTGAGGGTACTTTCGATTCGGTTTGTCCTCGCACTCCCAAGTGATCTCTGGCCTGTGTCTGTCATTCCAACAAACCTTCACCTATGGGATGCGGATTCCGTCTTGTGCAGTTAGTGATTTCCTACAGGTATGTCTACGAAGCTAGGGTTCTCAATGGTTTCTATCAAGGTGAGTGGGATACGAAGAGTGACGTCAGGAAAACACTTATCAAGTCTAAGGAGTGGATCGATCCATGGTGAAACTTGAGGAATTTCCGAAAGTAGTAGTGGTCTGACGAGGGTTTGACTAATCTCCGTAAAGAATCTCGGATGGTCCTAAGCTCTCGGAAGGGTAGAGCTTTTCAGTACTTAGAACATAGTGTACTTCTATGGCAAGATCATCACTGGCGTGATCACCATTCCGAAGTTCTAAACGTTCTCCCTCATACTGGAAGTGTAGTCCTTCAGGTTGTTTCTAGATCATCGGATGGATTGCGTGTCTACGGGTATCTGTTTGCTGTAGAGTGGCTACCTCAATCTTGTGCAAAATGGATCTGCACTTCTGATTCTTGAGATATTTCTAACGGAAACCCTCAGGGTCGGGGAGATAGGGTTTCACCAGCCGAGTGTTGGACTATCTCAGGTTGTGGTTCTACTATTTCTGCGTGAGATAGTATTCGTGGAACACTTGATAGTCCAATGAATCTTGTAAGACATGCCCTAATTTCCAAGGCGTTGGTTTATTTTAGTGTGGAACGCGCGTGCTCTTGTATAACCCTTCGACTAACATCTAGACCGGTGTCAAGTCTATAGTCTCTTTTGGATCTGGGTTATAAGGCTTAACACAACTACGATCGCATTTTGGTCAAGCATTCTGGGCTGCGAAGGTTATTCTATGGTTCTCGGTATTCTAGTGTTCACTTCGGAGAATGTAGTCTATCGTCTACAAGGCGACGGTGACTTCCTCCATGTGATGGGGCGGAGGATCCTAGGCACTACTCGTCTGTACGGGGTGGACGAAGTTCCTGAGTAGTGCGAACACCTTCTGCAACTACTCTTCTGAAGGTTCTGATTTTTCTCAGTCTAGGTCAAATCTAGTGAGTATAGGGTTCCATCACTCGGAACTCTAATCTTCTCATCCACTCTTCTCAGAATTTAATTATCGTAGCTTTCAGATTTCCGGGATATCCGCTGAGATGCTTAATTCGTGGGATTAAGCATGAATGGATGGTCGTAGTCAATGTCCTTGACTCTTACGACTCAGATTTCCTTATCAACTGAGGGTGTTAGCTACTATGTTGGCTTAACCAGGATGACAACAAATTTCGGATTTGTGGTCATTATAGTAGCTCAACCCGCAGTGGTTCCCTTGACTCCAGCTCCTATTCTATGGAACATGATGAAGGGTCTTTCTGGGGAATCTACGAGGTATGCTTCAGGTGGTTAACGTCTTCTAGAATGCCTGCAGTGTCTTTCGCTTCGGTTCCTATCTGTCTAAGAGGGGTTGGGTAACAGCGCGTGGTACCCTTCTCCTGGGTACTTTGGAAAGTCTGAAATACGAGTGACGACTGACGGATCGGATTAGTCTTTATTATTTTTATTTTGTTTAGGTTCGGAAGAACCTTTAATTGCCGAATGGCTATGGATAAAGTTCTTTTTACACAGCACTAAGGATTTACACATGGTTGCACGAAGTCGAACCATGATTAATAGGGGCGTCGAAGTTGGCATACTTCGACATGATATAGAATGAGGATCGATAGGGTCATGTTCTGAACAGGCACACAAGTTCTAGGCGTCTCGGGTTTTGTCCTGTGTATCACTGCCGCGGATACTTGGACCGATAGAGTTGACGCGGAACTATAGAGAGTCCTAAGTGTTTCTGAGTAAAGTACCTTTTCATGAATGGATTTTCACGAGGCATTTCTATAATCGCCAAACATATACTAGTCATGTATAATTAAGGTGGGGACGACTGTTGAGTGAGCGACTCCGCCTTAAATCCACAACCAAATGAGGAACAGGAAATGAGGCGGCCTTCACTCACTCTAGGTCTATCCATCTCAATTATACATGGTCGTAACGTATATATTTAGCCATTATAGTTTTACCTGATGAAATTTTAAATTTTATAACAGTGCTGCGACTTTCGCCTTAACGGGGAAGTAATTACATTTAGAATTAGCCTTTTAATGTTCTCGGTTAGTTATCTGAGATTGAGAGGCGTACCAAAAATCTACCGGTTTCCTTGATGCTTCTCCCTAAGCATTAGGGTTAGACTCCTCCTGAGTCTTTGTTGTTTCCTTCAGTTTGGATGGTTCTTCTTGAAGTGTCCCATTTCACCACATAGGTGGCAAACTGTATTGGTCGCCGCATTGGTGGTTGATGTAATGAACTCAACCGGGGATCTACAGGGTACGAGAGGTGTGCCCCTTCCTATTGCACCTAGCACAGAAGAGTTCTCGACAGATACCATGATGATGGTAGCTGCACTTGCTGTAGTGGGGAAGGTTTCCTAGGTATGGTCTTGTAGGTGTCGGGATGGAAGGGTTGGCAGGGGTATTGATTGTCTCAGCTCGTTGCCTTACGAAAGGTCCTTGAGCCAAGGTACTTCCTTCCTTGTTCTTAAACTTTCTCTTCGGTGGAGTTGGTTGAGGTTCTTGGGTGGCTGGGTATGCAGGTGTTGGTTGCTGCTGTCCATTACTAGGATCGGAATTTCCGATAGGGCTCTTGCTAACATTTGCGTTGTTAGAATTCAGTTGAGCCATGGCAGCTGCAATGACTGCCGAGACTGTAGTCTGGAAGGTAGCTGCATCGAGTAGGAGAGGAGGTTTCTTGCTAGTGGATTGGTTATGCTTGCTCGGAAGCATGGTTTTTCCTTATACGGAAAGGAACTCAAGCGGATGAGAGACGATGGTTAACCCTGGACATATCTATCCTTATTGTATTAGGCATAAATTTTCCCCGTGCCTCGGATATTGGTTGTCTGAGTGTCGACCTACATCCCTATGATGTAGTCCTGGTATTCAAGGTAAAAGTATGAGTATCGGAAAAAGCCATAAGATGGGAATCGTTCCTACTAAGTTACCTTTATACTGGGAAAGGTTCACTCTCCGGCTTGGAAAGATTTGAGAACAGTTCGGAACGAAGACCGCGGGAAGAAAGGCTCAGAAAGACTTATGGCTAAACACTCTCAATACAGGTGTTGGGATCCGCTCTAAATGTGTTACTAGCAACGGGAAAAAGGCGATTTACCTAACACATAGCGTGAGTAGTGTAACCACTAACTCACTAAATTGTATTATTTTATGGGTGTATTAGCATGATGAACATGAGGAAAAGACACTTCTCGGATTCCATGTACTGGCTCCCTCTGTCTACCTCGTATCTCTGACCGGGACCGGCGTTGGTTTCCTTCGGGTAGTTACCTAGGGTTCTCTTCTCGTATGGACATATTGAATCTCTGCTCCGCCTTCCTTTTGATTCCGACTCTGAGTGTCATCACTTCAGGATGGATGACTGGAAATCTCGGAAGTTTAGGCGAATTTCCCACCATGTCCCTAAAAGATATAGGCACTTGGTGATTTCAATAGTCTAGACCCAGTTCATTTATTTCCGACTGGAAATCTTCTCAATGAACCTCTTCGAGGTCTTAATTCAACTCTTCTGCTGAATACTGAAGTGGATAGGGTTTTCTACAGGGTTCGTGCGAGAATGGAAATGTCTACAGAATCCTAAGAGATTATTAACATTTCACTGGGTGATCCATATCGAGTCCTGCTATGATTACATAGGGTATACGGATCATATATAGCTTAGATCCGATAGGCCTTCGAATATGTGATACTACTCGATATCCACATCCCAACGAGGAAAAGGAAGTAGACCGAAACCACACATTCTCAGCCTATGGGATTCTTATTATATATAACCTTGGGAGTATACCCTCTGTAATTGTAGGAGTTTACGGCATCTAAATGGACCAAATAGGAGTTTACGGCCCTAAACAAGGAGTTTACAGCCGTAAGCTCCTATGTACATATTCTTTTGGTGTTTTAAGGGCTTAAATGATAGAGAATAAAATCCTATGTATTTTTCCAAGTCAAATGGGGAGTTTAGGGCATCATTTGGGCATCTTTTAGGAGTTTACGGCCCATGGACCTTTCCTAGGGGGTTTACGGCCGTAAACTCCTATTTCCTTGGATTTATTGAAGTTTAAAGCATTTACACTAATGGGTTTGCTTCTAGACATTTTTCCAAGGCCATAGGAGGTGTTTGAGGGCATTTCTAACACTTGAAATTGAGTTTACTCCCCATGAAGAGGGGTTTGCGGCCCAAGCATGTTCTTGGGCAGTAAACTTAAGTTTACTCCCCAAAATGCAAGGTTTTAATGTTCTAAGCTCGAAGGTGTAAGTCCACAAGTCATAACTAAGCCTTAGGGGTAATTTGGAGGGGTTTTGGGGATTAAAAACCCCATTTAGGGGTGTCCACGGTCCAAGAGTGTTCTTGGGCCGTAAACACCTAATCTTGCCCCTATTTGATTCCTTAAACATGAATTTGCATGTTAGTTAAGCTATACAACAAGTTAGGGTAGATTGCTTACTCGTTTGGGGCTCGAAACGGACGATTTTTGGCTCGAAAACTAAGTTGTAGAGAGAGAGTGGAGAGAGGGTGAAAAAGTCTCTAATGGACTCCACTCCCCATTATATAGGGTTTTGAGTTGGGGCTCAGTGGAAATCTACCCGATACTGCCGCTAAACGGGGCTTTTGGTCGCACCCGATTTAGTGGTCGTATTTCGACTTGGTTGAAACTAAACATTTTTAAGGGCATTTTGTGGGTGTTTCTAATTTTATTTCAACCCTTACCAAGTCATTATAAAATTCCCAAATTAATTAACCTCTTCCAAAAGGTTAACGGACAATTAAATAAAACGAGGCTTATTAACAGAAAATGGGTTAAAAATGACGGAATAAATTTCGGGTTGTCACAGTGTGTGGTTAACCGGCACACTAACTTGAACTTAACAAGGTAGGTAAAGGGTGACTTAATGTTTATCATAGTATCGATGGAGCGTGTGTGGTTAACCAGCACATCGATTGAGGGGTAATACATTAAGGGTACCAAGTAATTTGCATGGTTACTTCACACCTTGTTTTGTGATCCTCGGCATCCCAGTCACAAAACTTGAAGGGCACACTCAAGATTGAAACATGCCATTGAAGAAAGTTCAATGAATCTCAAAGAATCTAGGAGTTTCTAAAACCAACTAAAACCTAATTAAAAATTTTCGTTTTTCATGGTTGAAATTGGTGAATCGTCATTCACCTATCTTCAAATATCTTATAGCTTAGATTACGACATCGCTCTTCTAAGTTATAAAATATTGTGTTGGGTCGTAGCCTTAATATTACATTTGAGTGTTTTATTAAGGACTATCTCTATATCTAATCTAATCTATTCCCTCTTCTTTTCAGATATCTTCCAATAACAATGCTTCTGGCTCAAACCCTACTAGCTCCTTCTCTCTCATGAATCTTTGTGGGAGAGTCATCTTTGATGGGTCCAACTTTACAGATTGGATCAGAAACATTAGGATGGTCACTCGGTATTAGAACAAAGAATATGTTCTCGACAAGGAGCTGAAGGTACCCGAGCAAACTGCTACTCCTGAAGAGCTTGCTGAATATGAGGTACATGAACGAGATGCTACAAAAGTGGCATGCATCATGATGGCTACCATGACAGTCGAGCTCCAAAAGTCCTATGAGGACTATTATCCTTTTGAGATGCAACAGGACTTGATGGACCGCTACCATCAAAGTGCTCGTCAAGAGCGATATGAAATAATCTCCTCCATGATAACAACCCGAATGAAGGATGGTGAACCCATCACGGGCCACATGCAGAAAATACAAAGGTATGTAGACCGTTTACTGAAGCTGAATGTGAACTTCCCCGAGGAGTTAGCAATAGACATCATTTTGCACTCCTTACCATCATGTTATGATCAATTCCGCATGACATATCACATGAACAAGGAAGAAGTCACCCTCAGCAAACTTCAAGGACTCTTGAAGACCGCCGAAAGTGGTCTAAAGGGTAAGTCGGTTGTTACTACTCCTACTCCTACTTCAACTGTGGCTAATGTCTTGGCAATCGGGCATGGCAAAGGGAAGAAGAGAAAGAACCCTTCTAACGCTACCACGGGTAAGACCCTTGAAGGCACCTCTTCAAGCAAAACCAGGAAAGGTTTTGTCACTCCTTCTGCTAACCCAAATGACGCTGAATGCTTCTATTGCCATGAAAAGTCGCACTGGAAGCGAAACTGCCCAAAGTACCAACAAGATTTGAAGGATGGGAAAGTAAAACCCAACCATGAAGGTATATACACTATATTGTCTAATAACTAACCTCATTCTAAGTCTTGGGTCCTTGATACAGGTTGTGTGTTGGATTAGTGTCTAAGTCCATAACTATTTTGGTATGTACTTGACCCGGTTATGAGCATGGTCCTTTTGGGTTGCCTTCACCATAGCATTGGCTACAGGTAGAGTTAGGGATTTGACTCGGCCGTTCCACCAAGTCATGGCTTTATCGATAAAGGTATAGGCTGCAAAATTTACTTTGTCAGATTCCGAACAGGCACAGATTTCAAAGATAGATTCGATTTTCTCGAACCATCTAGTGAGGGAAATGACACCTCCAGTGCCATCAAAGGACGTGGGTTTCGCGTTCATGAAATCTTTATAGGAACCCTCTTTTCGGTGTCCCTGGCTATCTTCTTGGTTTTGAGGCTGGGGACCACCTCCTGAACCACCGGGGTTCATTTGAGACATAGCAGCTGCTACTGCGGCAGTAACAGCTGCCTGGAACATTACAGGATCAAACTGAGGAGGCGGTGGCGGAGGAGGATTGTTGTTCTTTGAACTGGGTCTTTTTTCTTAGAGGCATCTTGATCTATAAAGATCAGGAAAGAGAGGATGGTAAGTCCTCTGAATTGAATCAAGAGATATGACAGATATTGAATCCTATTAAGCGATAAAGCAGGTATAAGTTATCAAAGCAGATAAATTATCGCTAAAAGAATGATCGAGGAGCAACGTTGGAATGAGGATTTCTCTAACGAAGCTAGCACTAGAAATACTCTTATAGTATTTCGTGATTCGCTGCGACGACGACTCATTGTTTGGGTATTGGGTAAGTTTCAGGCATGCTGAACACTACAGTCACTCCCAAGCACATGTTGGCCGTGTCTCGAATGAATATAGTTGGCCAGGCTATATTGATCCTAGACACGACTACATAACTGCTCAGGTTTAACCGCAGCGTACAACACCCATTTACTTATGTTTTGTTCTACTTGTAGTTACGGATTTCGACGGTTGGGTATACTTATATACTTTTTGAAAATACTTATATTTAGAGTATACTTTTAGTTCAGAGCACTTAGGCCGCTTAGTGTTTATAGTCTTATACCATGTAAGGTTTGGTATACTTAGTTCACTATAAACATGGGCTCTGGTACCAATCTGTCACACCCCAAAACCCAAGGCGGAAACGTTTCCGGGGTGGACTCCACGTTGAGTATCAAATCCAATGTACATAGTAATCAAAGTAAACAACCATTACATTACATATAAAGATTTTTACATTTGTTTTAAAGTAAAAAGTATTACAAGTGTGATACATATATAAATATATAGACTAAAGTAAGACGTGTCTTCAACGCACTCCGTCTTCGTCAAAAGGATCATCGGGTACCTGTCTAATGTGGACCTGAGACTACAAGCAGTTTGAAAATCAGCATAAAGCTGGTGAGTTCATAAGCGGTTTTGTTTTCTGAAAATGTATTTGTTTCCTTTCTGTTTTTGAAAAGTTACGCACCAAGAAAATCCCATATTTTCTTAAAAGTTGGTTACTAATCCGAAATGTAATGTAAAAGATGTACACTGAAAACATGGTTACTCTTGTGAATTGTAAGGTTTAGTTATCTGGTTTGTTACACGAATCTGGTTGTGTACAAATGTTACCCCAGGAAAATCCCATATTTTCCTGAAAGTTGGTTACCAATCTGTAATGTGAAAGATGTATACTGAAAACCTGGTTGTCCTTGTGAAATGTATTAGTTTTAACACGTATATAAAACTAATATGTACAAGTAAACTAGTTACTTTATTTATTATTACTATCAAGTAAATATCTGTTATCCAAATTGCGAGTTCCATATATAACCATACGATAAACTAGATATGGCAATAAGTAATCCACATCACCTTATGACTTTCGTCACCCTTGAACCTTTCGGTTCGGCTGTAGCTAGCAGCTAGGTGTGGGGTAGTCAGCCCCGTATAGATTTATACACTCAAGTCACGCTCCCTATCTAAGAGATTCTGGTTATGGGTGCGGTCCTTCACTCGCGTATCTCTGTGGAGTGTTCTCCGAGGGCGTGTCTCCGATTTATAGGAATAACGAATTTACTAGTGATAATACAGAAAGTTACTATTACAAACAATGATCCTCCACTCGCGTATCTCTGTGGAGTGTTACCGAGGACAAAACAGTGTACTAAGTTTCATGTTCAAAGATCAAATGTTATGCTTTTAACTGATAAAATGTGGAAAACCATTTGTGAAAATATAAAATACAACATTTTATAACGTTTTTCACAACTAATACTGTAATGTGTTCTGTAAGTTCAATCGGTATCTATTATGATTGTCAACGTTAAAAGCATATGAAATATGAAACACAACACATGTAAAACAAGTTTTTGAGTACAAGTATTCCTTTTACTTTGCTTGTATTCCCCCTGAAAACTGTGAAAAACATTGAAAAAGGGTAGGGGTATGAACTCACCAGGCGAGAAAACGTGACAGTTTGAATGCTAAGCGTCGGTTCGGGGCTTGATAACGCACGAGGTTCCTATGTAATATTAAATGGTATACAAACGTATCTAATTAGGCTTTAAATCATTAATTAGATATGATTATACACTCCAATACAAGAAAACACTTCAAATCAAGTGTTTGGAGTGACCCAGGTGGCATCTACGGACGTATAGGGCTCGGATAATGTGTTTGCTCTTCAAGAGTAAATTCCTTAGGGAGTTTACGGCCCTAGGACCAACTCCACATGAGTTCACAGCCGTGAACTCATGGATGAAGGGTTTTATGGTGCCAAATGGTCAAATAACACTTGGGAAAAGTTGTTATGATTTAATCTAAGGCTTAGGAATGGATCTAATCATCAAGAACATTATCAAATGGAGTTTACAGCTGTAAACTAGGAATTTACGGCTGTAAGCTCCTATGATACCATTCCTTACATGATTTTGTAGCCCTAGATCAATCACATGTGATTCAAACCAATTTTACAAGCCTTAGAATGAATTTTGGGCATCATTTGACTTGTGTTTGTGAGTTTACGGCCCAGGAACCCATTCTAGGGGGGTTTACGGACGTAAAATCTTAAAGGGATGATTTTCATCATGTTTATGGCCCCTAAATCGATTGTGGTTGATTCTAGGATTTAATCCAAGGCTATTGGTGTGTTTAAGTGACATTTAAACACTTGGATTTGAGTTTACTCCCCATGAATATGAGTTTACGGACCAAGCATGTTCTTGGGTAGTAAACTCATGTTTACTCCTCAAAAGTTGGATTCAAGGTGTTCTAAGTGCGAATCATTAAGCCATTTAGCCATATCTAAGCTCCAAAGGTGGATTGGAAGGGTTTTAAGGCTCAAAAACCCCTTTTATGTGTGTTTACGGCCCAAACATGTTCCAGGGCCGTAAACACATGAACATGGTCCTTTTCCATAGATTAAACACGAATTTGAAGGCTAAGGATGCTAATCTATGAGTTAGGGAGGTTACCTTAATGAATTGGAGCCTTAATTTGATGATTTTGGACCTTAAGTTTGGATTGAGGAGAGAGGTTGGAGAGAGAGTAGTTAGAGAGAGAAAAAGCTTCAAATTGAAGTCTTTTGAGCTTTAAATAAGTTCTAAGTTCGGGACACGGTGGAATTCTACCCGATACCGACGTTAGACGTGGCTTTTGGTCGCACCCGATTAAGTTGCCGTAACCCGATATGGTCGATTCTAAAAATATTCCGGTTACTAGAATGGGGTGTTAATATGAGTTCTAAATGCGTTTGGACACCCATTAAGTCATAATAGCAACCTCAAATTAAATGACTTAATTTAATAGCGTAAACGGAAATGAATTTGAAAACGACGAATTTATTAATGGAAAGGGTTACAATTTTGGAAACGAACTTCGGGTTGTCACACTAAACCTTTATTTCAGTTCTTATTTGATAGATCTAGGGTTTATAGCTTTGGATATTCAATTGCATGTTTATTAGACAAACTAGATCCAAAAGCTATTAGGGTTTGCATGTACACCATATGATTGATGTATTGCTCAAAACCCATCAGTGGTATCAGAGCCTAGGGTTGTTTGTTTGATGTATTTGATACTATTATGGTCTATTCTTGCTTAAAAATCGAAAATTAGGGTTTCTGGGGGCTGGACTCGCTGAGTCCATGGCTGAACTCGACGATTCCATGCCTGACTAGACGAGTCAGCTGGTCAGAAAGAGGTAATTTCGAGATTCTGTGCTTCTTTGGCTGTGGGATAGTTACCAAAACGTTTTTTATTGATATATATCAGATTTTTATGATATTGGGTGATTATCTTTGCCAAAGTAAAAGATAACTTCATATTAATTAAATAATTATTTCCTTATATGATTAGATTTAATTATTTGAATTATTTGGTGAATTATCTTGCAAGAGATTGGACTAGGTCAAATTAGATAACTACAAATTAGTTGTTAATTGCCTTATTTGAATTTTGTGATCTAGAATATTCTTGATAAAGTTTGGAAAAGTTTCAAATTTTCCCCTTTAGGTTTTATAGTTTAAATTTGAACTTAAAAGTTTTTGTTTTTGAAATTTAAATAAGTTAAACCCTAATGTTTTGAAAAGTGTCAAAACTTGCCCTCAAGTTTTGGATTTTAAAATTAATTAAAAGTCTTAATTTGAAATTTTAAATTCTAAAACCCTAGTAATTTGAAAAGTTCAAATCACACCCTTATGGTTTTATTAATTAATTAAAGTGTATAATTAAAAGAGATTTAATAAACCCATAAAGTTTTGGTTTACATTTAAATAAATTAAAAGTATAATTTGCTAAATTAGACCACTTAGTATTTTAAAAGTGTGAAATACACCCTATACTATATATAACATTAAAAGTCTAATATTATATATATGTATGAGTAAAAAGTCAGTCTTAACGTTAGTAGGCCTCATTCACGAAGCTGGTCTATAAGGAGTGTTTAAGGAAATTGCGTATAAAATGACGATTGAATGGGTATCCACTCTTACCCACCGCACTCTTGACTAGTGGCGGGTCGTTAGCCGAATGGGTAGGATAGGACAGAAACCTTCCATTATAAGTATAATGAAGTACAAAGTAACTAAATGCTTATACAAATTCCCAAATCATAGTTACTTTAGGCAAAATGTGAAATTGTATGCTAATCCATGGATTACACTCCGTACCCTTGTCAAAGGTTAGTGGAGCGTGTATGGTTAATTGGCACACTAATTTTGGGATGACATTGGTAGCGAAGGTTTTTCGGATGCTTATCATAGATCAATGGAGCGCGTGTAGCTAACCGTCACATTGATTAGGTGATAGTAGCATTGGGTGCACCACGTGATTCGTATGGTTATTCACACCTTATTTGTGATCCTCGACATCCCAATCACAAATAGTAGGGCATAATAGAGATTAAACATGCCATTAAAAAGTTTAATGAATCTCAAAAGATCTAGAAGTTTCAATTCATTTAAAATTTAAACTTCCTTTTCATTTTTCATGGTGGAAATTGGTAAATCGTCATTTACCTACCTTCAAATATTCTGCGACTAGATTACTGCACCCCTCTTCTAGGTTGTAGAATATTGTGTTAGATCTTAGCCTTAATAACTCATTTGGGTGTTTTATTAAGGACTTAATCAACTTAACTTGAATTTTCTCCCGTTTTGTAGACGTCAAGTTCTGACAATCATGGTCTTCCCAAATCCCTTGGAACAAGTTTTCCAAATGAAGATGATGTTCCACGATATGACCGAGGAACAAGAGATCATGCTTCACTTCCTCCACCTCCTCCAATTGTTCTCCCTAAACCACAAGTTCGAAGGCTTGAAAAGTTCAAGCTCACTCAAGCCCTTTTGGCAAGTAAACACGAAGATGGGAAACCTGTGTGTGAACACATATTAGAGATGAAGTCACACATTGATAGGTTAAGGATGTTGGGTGTCGATATCTCAAAGATGTTGGTTGTTGACTGGGTTCTTCAGTCACTTCCTGAATCATATAGTAAGTTCGTAAGAGAGTACTATATGATGGAACACGACGTGACCCTAATTGTTCTCACTTATTTGCTTATAGCTGCTGAATCAGCAATGATTTGGCGTGCTGGTCAAGCAAATTTATCTGGTGAATCAAACTCCCAAACTTCAATGGACACTGGAAATATTGGAAGTGCAGAAAGAACTAAGTCTGTGATTGTCCGATGTGTTGTGCCAAAGGAGTCCATTTGCTTTTATTGCCAAGAGAATGGGCATTGGAGACGAAGCTACCCAAACTACCTGAAAGATCTAAGAGATGGGAGAGTCAAGACGTATGGCTCTGCTTCAGGTAAAATCCATTAACTAACTCTTTTAAGTTCTTATTCTAGATTCTTAATACATGATGTGATAAGATTACATTTTGATGTTTTGTAGGATCGAAAAAAAGAGAGGAAGCTTAAGGGAAGAAGTGAGCTGAATCTAATCGTGAAGAAATGGATTTCGATTGCATTGCTTGAAGATTGGATTCTTGAGCTACTACCTGGAGTTAGAATAGATTTCTAAGAAATATGTAATAACATGGTTTTTCAATCGAATTGCATCGTAAGGACAATTTTTTCCGCAATAAAATGAATTTTGATTTTATCTTATTTATTTATCCTTGCAATGGCATGTATGAAAAATTGATGTTTGATGGTTTCTATTATTAGCAATAAAGGATTTGATTCTTAATTATGTTATTTGTGGAAATGTCCAAATAGGGAGAGCTTCTCATCACCCAAGTTTCAATTGGACAAAAACTTGGAATCATACAACTTGGTTACGTGATGAATGAGAGACTTCATACTTGGAAATTAGACTAATTCTTTGACAAAGTGTCAAGTGAAGGACTAGGAGATCAAGTACACTAGGTTGTGTGTTGATCAAGTCCACCACAAGAATAACAAAAATATTCATCATGATTTACTAAAGTTTAGTAAATATGATTATACTTATAAGATTAAGTGTAATTCTGAGTTGATTGAAAGAGTTTCAATGAATAGTAGAACGAATAAAGAAGGACCAATTAGGTAGAAAGTTAAAAGTTTCTCCATTCTAAGAAGAAGGGAGAGTACCTTTTATTGTGAGTCTTAGTACATTTGTATGTCTAAGAAGAGGAATTAGGAATACGGAAATGGTTAAATCAAGAAGTCAATCATACTTCGTTCCAATATCGAATCTTAGATTCATACTCCAAGATTGTGAATTGAGTGACAAGTCTTTAGTAGGTTTATAAAACTCGACAAATGTGGAATTGGAAAAATTCTTCTTATTCCTGCACATTTGAAATTGGTAAGTTGTATTGTCTTGGATAAGACAAAGACCAACTAGAACCAATTATGAGAAGTGTTTTGTCTTGATAAGAACTACACTAACTCTTGAATATTTGTTTTGTCTAGAAAAGTTTTCTGACAAGAAGATCATATATGTCAAGAGGTCAGTGAGAGTTTTAATGATATTGAAAAAGGTTTCAAGAACAAATCAAGAATAAACCTTATTAATCATCACTAGCACACGACTTGAGGTTTACAGCATATCGTGTTGACATTATTTTGTTTATGTGCCATTCCAATTGAGTTAATTATGTATGTGAGTTCTATGAGTTCTCATTTGAATGCATAAAGACAAAGCGCCTTAATCGATGGAAATTACAAAGGATAAGTTGCTAAACTACTTGGAAGACATGGTGGGCACTCGTGTTACCATAAGGCTAGAAATCAAGAAAGTTTAGTCCATATGAGTTTGGATTTGTTGCAAACTTGGTTTTGGCAAATTCACATGGATAGGAACACATACACCATAAAATCTAAGTGTCATAAGATTCCCTCCTTCATGAAAATGACTGTGAGGAAATGCTTTCACTAAGAGAGATTTTAAGAAGATAGCAATTGTAAAAATTGTATTCTCAAATTCGATTATGGTTACGACATCCCTTTCCATAGTTTGAATTGTGAGATTTGTCAATTAGTCTAACATTTGGGACTTATTGATATAAGTTCTTAATTGTTTAGACACACATATGTGTTATCTAAGGCAAAGGTGTTTAAGTTTAAGAAGCTTAGATAAAGGCTTATCGAACCATCTGGTATTAGAAATATGAACTTCATAAATTCAATAGGCACCGTTTTCTGGAAGTTCAGTTGTTTTCTGAATACATGTCAAAGCTAGTGGGAGCGGGAGCATAAGTGTTATGCTTATTTGATAGTAATCATCATGATAGTGGGAGCATGAGTGTTATGCTTGTATGATTATTATGGCAAGTATTGCAAGTTAGCAATATTAATTATAGAAAACAAAGATTCAATTTGCAAGGTTGCATGGGTTGAAAAGTTGTTTTGCTATAATTAAGGGAGAGAATATTATACTTCGTTTCAAAATCTAAAGCTTAGATTGAGAATTTTTAATATTTTAGTCAAAGGATACATAGCGTGTTCTTAAATTTCGATTATGATTACGGCATCCCTCTTCATAGTTCGAATTGTGAGAACGTGACACATAAAATATTATGGCAGAAGATTGATAAAGTATCATATCTTTATGTAAGACATTATGCATCGTGTCCCATACGCTTCAGGTATAGGATCGATTGCAAATGCTATAATATTTGACCATTCTAAAATTTTCCAAATGTCTAGCGCATTAAGAGGGAAAAAGGACTAGAATCGGTTTTGACTAAAATAATTAAACAACTATCAAAGGACGATCCAAAGTTCGCTGATGATTGGTCGCTTGTGAGTAATTGGAAGTAAGGTATTGGATGGACCATATCGACATTATTATGAATAGAAAAAGATTCTACTAAGAATGAGTTGTCTTATGGCAAATATGGAAATGTTTCCATATTGGGTGTTGGATATTGAGAGTCTTTGTCTAGATTAGAAAATTTTATGCAAGCAGGATGTTCAATGGAATGTACTTTGAATGTGAGACTTCACGTCTATGGAGTTGTCTTGTAACAATTTCCGATAGAGTACTTTGTAATTTCATTGGCCAAGTCTTGGTGACTTTTGTGCTATGACTTTGCGAAAGGATCGTTACATAAAATGTTAGAATCTAGCATATTCTAGTAGTGGCAAGAACCTTGTGTTCTAACACTAATGATAGGGATTGGGAATTGTGAAATGAGCATCATTAAAAAAGTTTTTCAATTGATCTATTTCACAAAGTAAGGACCATAGGAAACATAGTGTGCATGCTTTGTGCATGGGACAACTATTGTTGTAGTTTGAGTAATAAGTTGATTTTCTGAAACAGTAAACGATAAATAATGAGTAATCAATATGCTGGTTAAATAGAAGTGTTTTATTTACTCTCACAAGTTTGGGGCCATATAGGATTAAGTATTATTGTTGTGTTTCAGTTTGCATGTTTTGACTTCCAGAATAACTGGGTTATTTGAACCTCCATTGTCGATCATACGTTGGAAGTAGGTATGAAAGAAGACTGTCATGAATCTGTCTGTAGATTGTCTAAAGTGTTTAAACATAGCACAAGTTTGCTGCAGGGTTCATGAGTGCTTTGATAAGACTAGAGTATTGGATTAAACCCACGCTCATTTGGATCACTTCATGGATTTATCACGGGTGATTAGTGAGACGATAATATTGTATATTCTTGAAACCGAGACGTGTGAGTTGTTATTTCTTGGTCGGTTGCACATTGATAATAAGTAAACGCACCAGTAACTTGGTGTCATAAAACTTATTGTTGTGTGTGATTCGATCAGTAAATGCAAGCAAGCATTTGGTCCCCTCGATGATTTAGTGATGACACCTAAGCGCTTGGCCAAGCCGGGACTAAGTTGATATGTTCAATTATAGTTTGTTGTCAGTCGTCATAAATTGGATGTCGGGATACAATATAGAGAGAATGATTGAAATTCATGTCTTATGTCAATACGATATCTTGAGAATGGGGGAATATATGATCCCTTATCCAAAGGACACACTATCTGATAAGATCAAAGTTGACAACGGCTTTTGAAAGCTACGATTGTTGATCAGGTTCTGAAGTCATACAGAAAATAGTTATTAGACTTATCTAAGTGGGAGACTGTTGGATTAGTGTCTAAGTCCATAACTATTTTGGTATGTACTTGACCCGATTATGAGCATGGTCCTTTTGGGTTGCCTTCACCATAGCAATATGTAGGATGAATTAAGGAGAGAAAGGTTTAATTATCATCTATTAATATATTATGAGAATAATATATTAAAGGAGAAATCATATTGTTTAATTAATATTAGTCAAGAATTAATTGATAATTAATTATGTAGCTAAAAGAGATTAATTAAACTTAAGAGACTGGAATTGTAATTATAAGATAATTGCGAGAGTGGGCTAATGGACTCCATAGAGTGGAGTGGACGAAATTTATGGGGGGAAGCCTATAAGGTTTCATCCATGACTTTAAGGAAAGAGATCCATGGGCTACTTAGGGCCTAAGCAGTCAGATTAGGGTTTCCTAGTTGAAAACCCTAATAGCCTACATGTATATATAGATCCCTAAGGCCCCAAAAATGTGGTAAGGAGTTCCTCTAGGGTTTCTAGACGTTTTGGGCAGCCTCCTCTCTTCTCCTATTCATCCAAGTTGCTTAGTGGTGTTTGTGACTCCATTAGAGGTGCAACACTTGAGGCACTAAGCTTTCTAAAGCCAATCAAAGCAAGGAACAGGGCCGGTCCGTTGGGTTTCAATGCCCAGGGCAAAATAAATAAATCATGCCCCTATATTTTAAGATATATATAAAAAATAGTTATGAACAAAATAAATGAAATATAATAACTAAAGAACAAAATAGCTAGCAAATAATTAGCAATTAAATATGTTATTTTGTTTTAGACAATATTTATCAACATACCCACTTTGGTTCCAACCATTGTAAAACAACCTACCTCATGTACCTTTAAATAGATTGACAATTCCAAAATCTAATAGGTTGATGTATTAGATCAGAAAGAGAAGCAAATGTAACTGATAAAGAAGTAAACTTAATGTCGCACTTGACTTTGCCAACTTTGAAGAACATATGATTTAAAATATTCTCTTTAAGTGTAAAAGTAATATTGGTTTGTAAAACCTGGTTTCCATTTGGATACAAATATTGTCTCAAAGTTTAAACATGTAAATAAAAACACTGATATGATTTCCAGTCAATGAGTTAAGGGATCTTACCAAATATAACAACTGGAATAGTTTTATAAATGGAAAACACATATATTGTAATCTGATTAGGTACACTGTCTATAAGTGCATAGTTAGTTTAAGTTAGTTAGGTTATAAATATTAAAATTAGTGGGTACTTTTGTGCACATCAAGTTTTTGGCGCCGTTGCCGGGGAACGGCACGTTTATTAGTTTATTTAGTTGCATTAAATTAATCGACCCCTTTTTGTGGAATAAAATCTGCAAAAAAGGAGGTTAACTGGTTATTTATTTTTGCTTATTATCTTAGCTTAGTTGATGAGCATATAACAAAAAAAAATTGTTTTCTGTTTCTGTCACAGAATTCACGACGTGAGTTTTAATAAACTCACGACGTGAAAGCTGTGATTTCAGTTTTTTAGTATTTTCTTATTTTAGTTCAGTTTTACGTTTTTAGTTTAGCAAATTGCAGGAGTTCATGACCAGAGGCTCAAACACACCCTTGGTGCTACCACTTGAAGATCCCGAGTCTGCAATTCACAAGAAAAAGGCGCCCTTACAAGAATTGAAGTCAGCTTTTTCAAGGAAGTCAGGAAAGAAGACAAGAGAGTCAAGTTCATCCGCGAGGCACAAGAGCAAATTTGAGCACTTGGACCAAACACCCGTCCAAACCGAGTCCGAATACGATACTGAGCCGAAATTTGAAGAACACACGAGCGAACCCGAGAACGAGCCAAGGAACGAGATGGCAGCAATTGAAGAGATGTCCATGGGAGCTTACATGAAGCGGATCCAAGAAGATATGGGTATCGGCTTAGTCCAACCCGCAATACCTGCCACTGCCACATTCGAGTTGAAAGGGCACATCTTGACTGCACTGAAGGATATCCCATTTTTCGGGAAAAATCATGAGGATGCTTTTAAGCATCTAGATGAAGTCAACGACATTGTGGATTACTTCAATGTCCCAAATGTCAACAGAAACACAATCTTGCTTAGGATGCTTCCCATCACTTTCAAAGGAGCTGCTAAGGAGTGGTTAAAGTCACTTCCACCGGGTACAATTACCACTTGGGCTCAAATGCGTGAGCAATTCCTGGACCAGTTTTGCCCGCCATCCAAGATAGCCAAACTCAAGAAGGTGATAGCCAACTTTGAGCAACAGCCGGGGAAGTCATTATACGAAGCATGGGAGCGGTACAAGGGCTTGCTCAGAAATTGCCCTCAGCATGATCTAAATGTGCAACAAGAGATGTCAATCTTCTATGATGGGGTCAACGTTATGACAAGACAACTCCATGATTCTCAAGGACCTTTGACAAAGAAAAATCCAAGGGAGGTTAAGGAGCTGATTGAAGAATTCGTGAAGCACTCTCGCAAATACCACAACCCTAGGCAATATGGAATCAAAAGCAGTGGAGGGTCCCAAACTGAAGAAATAGCAGCTGTGATGTCTATGCTGAATAATTTGGACCGAAGGATAACACAAATGGACCAGTCAATACATGCCATAAGAGTGGGTTGCGATAGATGTAGTGGTCCACACTTGACCAAAGATTGCAATTTAGATGAGTTTGGGAACAGAAAAACTCAAGTGTGCTACTCAAGCAGGGATAAGTTTGATGAGGATTGGAGGAAACCGAAGAAGGAGTGGTTGCCATATGAAGAGTATAAGAAGCAAAAAGAAGAGAAGTATAGGCAGACAGGTCGAGGCTTTTATCAAAAGGAGCAGCCACCAGCCGAGAAGAAACCCGATCTAGAGACTATATTGATGAAGTTTATGGAAGCTTCGGAAAAAAGACACGATGCCACTGATTCTGCTATTAATGAACAACAAAATTTAATTAAGAATCAGCAAGCCTCCATCCATAACCTTGAAGTTCAAGTTGGTCAACTAGCCACTCTAGTTCATGAGAAGTTATCCCCGAAAAATACCGAAACAAAGACCCAATCTCATGTAATGGCCATAGACACCGAAGAAGAAGCCATCTTTGAGTTCCTGGAGGCATTGGAAGAAGAACCACAACAGCCCGATCCAAAGATGAAGAAGACTAAACTCGAAAATCATGAAGCTGCAGAGTTCCAGAATTCACGACGTGAACCTTGTATGTTCACGACGTGGGCCCGTCATGAACAGAAAAATTATGTAGTTGGTTCGGTTTATCAGCCGCCTTTGCCTTTTCCTTCCCAAGCGAACCTTAGTCCACTGGAGAGAGAGCATAGAGAGTTTGTCAAGCATGTGAAGGGGATTCCGATTAATACTCCCTTTGTCGAGTCCTTATCCAAAACTCCCGAGCATCAAAAATTACTGTAAGATTTGATAGACACTCACAAGCAATTAAAGAAGCAGTCTAAGGTGGTTCTAAGTGAAGAAAGCTCACAAGCTTTGTTGGGAGAGACACCAGAGAAGATGGGGGATCCTGGATGCCTCACTCTTCTGTGTGAGTTTGGTAATAAATTGAAGGTTAATGCTTTAGCCGATTCTGGGGCTAGCATTAATTTGATGCCTTTTTCATTTTATAAAAAATTGGAAATTCAGAAGATGAAGGCTACAAAAATGACGATTCACATGGCGAACCGTTCAGTGACACACCCCCGGGGCATAGTGGATGATATTTTGGTAAAAACTGGAAAATTTGTTTTTCCAATAGATTTTGTAGTAATGGATATGAAGGAAGATCCCGATGTTCCAATTATCCTTGGTTGTCCATTGCTTAACACTGCTGGAACTTTGGTTGATATCCGCGAGTCTAAGCTCACCTTGAGAGTTGGAGATGAAAAAGAAGATTTTGGGATAGAAGATGGATTCCCAAAGGAACATGTTCAAGAAGAGGTGTTCACAATTAACAAAGACAATGAACTAGAAGAACTTGAGAAGCTTATGGAAGAAGAGATCAAGGCAGTTCATCAAGTCAAAAGAACAAAACCTAAAGCATCTGTTCCATTTTTGGTTGAAGTCATAGCCTACAAAAGTCCACCTTCTTGGGTGAGCAAAGAGGACGAGGAGATGACAAGTGATGAAGAGGAGGTCACTTCAAGAGTGACAAAGCCGGTGGTGAAAGAGGAGGAGGATGCGATGGGGTGCAAGGAAGAAACTAAGGGCACAAAACGCAAGCTTGAAGAAGAGGTGAAAGTTAAAAAAGAAAATTCAAAGAAGGCATACGAAAGGCGAGTTCAAGCTTACAAGAGGAGATTTAAGGAACAAAAGATCCTAGTGGTGGATTCTTCCGAGGACTCAACGTAGGAGGCACGGAGTCCAGCTCAAGACTCCAAGAAAAAGAAGTGCTTCTTGGGAGGCAACCCGAGTTTGGTTTGCAAATTTTTTTTCTTTTTCTTTTTGCATTTTAGTTTTAAAAACTAAGATCAAGTCATCCAACTCTATTAGAACATAATGTAGGGACCTTAAAATGGAAGAAGTAATAATTGAGAACTTAGTTCAAAGTCAAAAATTGATTTTTCTCTTCCAGACTTAGTTCATGACGTGAATTGTGAATGAACCGGACACATAATCCATGATATGGCTTAGCCCATTAGACTAGTAAGCCTAAGATCAGTCCGTGAGTACATGGCCGAAACTTAAGCCCAGACACTATTCATGACGTGAATTTTCAAAAGTACGGGACCACAAAATAAACCAGTTAACCCTTCAATTGTTTATTCTTCACGAAGTGGAAGCAGAAATTGGTCCCCCCTTGGTCCCCATTGCTGCGATTTTAGCCGACAACTCCACTAATCTTCCTTGTGCTTACGTAATACTTCCAACAAAGGTAATAATTATTGGTTATTAAGTTCAATTTTTGCCCTAATAGATGAACTTAGGGTTAGGGTTTGTTAATTGAGTGAAATGACGAAATTTATTCGTTAAAATAACCTTTGAATGTTCATACTAAGTATTTGGAAGTAGTATAGGAGTAAAACCCATGGATATTTTGACTGGATTTTTCCCTGATTGTTACAATTCTGCCTTCTGGGATTGCGAATTCACGACGTGAATCTTACAGGATTCACGACGTGAATTCTGGGGCTGAACATAATTCATTTTCCTCTATGTTTAATTTGTGGATATTTGTTTTGGTTGTTTTTTCCTTGTTTTTGCAGGAATGGCTCCAAGAAGAGAGGTTCCAGCTGGGGTTGCGGGTTTGCACCCGTTTTACAATTTTCCCGCAACAACGCCCCGTGATGTTTTGACCCGTTTGAACAACAGATTGGGATGGATTCACAACAGGGAAATTGCAGTTGCTCCAATAGTCAATTGGACAAGATTGAGGGAAGTAGGGCTCGTAGACCGGGTGGGCCCGTTTACCTGATCTGGTTGGCAGAATTTGTTTCGGGTGCAAGAGCAGGTCTACAAGGAGTTTTGTGTCGAGTTTTTCGCAACGATGACATTTCAAGAAACGATTCAAGATCCACATTGGCCACAAGCGTTGGTATTTAGATTGGGGGGTGAGTACCGGGAGTGCAGCCTGGTTGAGTTTGCTTGGAGAGTAGGATTGTATGATCGACAGGAGGCTATGACTCCCGAGTTTGGCATGTTTTTGAGTGGGGCTGCTAGAGGATATGCGGAGGGTGTCACGGGGTATTCTTTTTGGCATAACATTGCCTCCGGGATGTTTAATTCCAGAGTATCTCCCGAGAGCAGTATTCGGTCCCCGATCCATCGTTTACTCCACCGGTTCATCACCTATTCCATCAACCATAAGAGGCATGGCGACAAAGTGACTAAGCAGAACTTATTTTTCTTATGGTGCATCTTACAGCCTGGTGTCTGTTGCAACATCCCGTATTTTCTAGCCGGTTTTCTGGCCGGGTCTGCCGCGAGTTCGCGCCCTGGGAGCCCTATTTGTGGGGGGCATTTTGTTACTTGTTTGGCCCGTTCTTATCATTTAGTTGTTCCCGATATTACTAGATCCATGACGTGTGTGGACGAGCATGACTTTGGTATGGGATATTTGGAAACTATGCGGGTGGTCAGAAATTTTGGATCGCATTGGGGCATAGTTCCATCAGATGTTAAGGGTGATGATGAGGATGATCAGCCAGCCGACCAACCTACGCTAGAGCCGAGACCGAGGCGCAGGAACGTGAGAGGAAGGGGAGACCGCGGGCAGCCGATACACCCACCTGCTTCCATGGTTGGTGCACCTTTTGGGAGGGATATGGTTGGTTACTTTGACCAGTTATCGTTGAGTGTGAATTGGATAGGCGGCACTATGGAGTGTAACATCCAAAATTTCAAAACAATTAAAACTTTTCAAAATCACCCATTTTTTTAACATTGTTGCAAAAAGGTTTTCAATAATTTATTAAACAGAGTAATTTCCCAGGTTCATATCATAAAACACCAACACGTGGAACGGTACGATCACGCCCTTGCCTTGTTACAGACTCTTGAGAACCTGAAACACAAAACCACAACTATAAGCCCGAAAGCTTAGTGAGATACCCCCAGAATACCAACCACATATACGCCTTCCGGCCCATAACATATCGCCTTCCGGCCCATAACATATCGCCTTCCGGCCCATAACATATTGCCTTCCGGCCCATAAGCATAAGATGCATATATAACATAACAAATAATCGTATAGCAGTTCATAGACAACAATCGATCAACAGATCACATATCATAGCATTACTCTAAACAAGATACCGGTCTAGCCGGTCACTAGCATAACATTACCCTATGAATCAGTCAACATACTAAATGCATACATACGCCTTTCCAGGCCATGACCTTCCGGTCCTCATAGCAATGCCTTCCGGCCCATAACATGTAATGCCTTCCGACCTATATCATAACAATGACAACTACCCGGATTTCCATCCGATAAAAAGGGTCGGCTTTGGTGCCATAAACCCTAGCGATATAGTGAGGATAACTCACCTCGAAACTGCCGACTGAACAGATAGCTCAAGCTGCTCCGATCACTGATACGATCTCCACCTCTGGACAGTCACCAATGCACTGAACTCAAACAATAACAAAAATTACCAAAATACCCCTGGAACCACTGGTAAATCCTTGGTCAAAGACAAGGTCAAGGTCAACCCCTGACTGACCCTACTCGCCGAGTCAACCCTATGACTCGCCGAGTCCCCATATTCAGAACTTCACTCAACCCGCGATCTAACTCGCCGAGTCACCCCAAGACTCGCCGAGTTCAACGACTCTGAGTCCACTCGCCCTTAACTCACCGATTCCTTAAGACACCCTTTCTACACGTCGAGTATCCCCTTTTACTCGACGAGTTCCTCCTGGAAGAATCGCGGGGCCACCCCGACTCAACTCGCTGAGTCTGAAGAACAACTCGACGAGTCCCAGTAAATCTTCAAGCTACTCGCCGAGTCTGTTCATCGGACTCGGCGAGTCCATGCCATGCAACCGCTCAAACTGCTTTCTAATGGCAGAACTGCTCCGACCATTCATAGGCCTGGCCTTCCTAGACTGGTCCATCACGTAAGGTCCTCATTTTGGTGCTTATGATACACCCCATGATTCATAACATACATATTGACCTAAGGCGTAAGGATTCCAATCCAAAACCTTCATTAATTCCCGAAATGTACAGGCATGGGACATTCTGGACCTCCAAAGGTCCCAATACAAAGTCACAATCGTTTGGGGGACTAGGGTAGCATTCAATCTAATCACAAAAGGGTTCCACAAACCCTAATTCCATAAACACATCAACATAGCAGAGCATAACTCGAATTCTTACCTGAATAATGTGCCCTCTGTGTCCCCAAATCCTCAGAACGTGACTCCCTTGCTGTTCCTTTAGCCAAGCCCTTCTCTTCCTTGCACAACAACACTTCCAAGATCAACAATGGCCCTTGAACTTTGCTCCAGATGCACCCAATCGATTTAGGGTTCTTCCCAGAAGGCTAAAATGAACAATGACGGCCAATAAGTGCCTCTTATACGTCCCAAACCTGAACGGTTAGGGTTTTCGCTAAACAGCGCAGACTCGCCGAGTCCATATCTGGACTCGTCGAGTCCAGTTGCGAACCCGCGACCCGGTCTGCGATCCTACTCGGCGAGTCTAGGCTCCAACTCGCCGAGTCCCCTCTTAAAACACCCCAGAAACATAATTATTACAATACTTGAAATTTCGGGCTGTTACATGGAGACTGTTGTCCGACATCTTGGGGTGGAGCAGCCGCCTCATTTAGGGTATCATTACCCGATTTGCCCACGATGGTCGGAGTATGGTGGACGCGGAGGTGATGGAGTTGGACCCAGTGGAGCACATGAGGAAGAGGAGGACGATTGATCGTTATTTATTTTTATTTTAGTTTGTTTTTAGTTTGTTTTTATGGGATTGTAAGAACTACTTTGAATATTATGTTACTTTTATTCTCCGTTGTTGGTTGTTTCTCAGAAATTGCTAGGAGCGCCTTGAGAGGATAGCGAGTTATGAATGCGTACGTTTTTAGCCGGGAGTGTTTAACGCCAAGAGTCGAGACCCATATTTTCAAAAAAAGTGTGGGGTGAGTCAAGAGAGTGGAGAGTCAGCAAAAAGAGTCATAACCTGATGAATTTAGAAGAGTCTTAATACATTAAGACATTAGAAGAAGAATTGGCAATGTTTTTCTGATTGCCCGGTTTTCACGACGTGAACTTTTATTATTCACGTCGTGATGCATTTATCAGGAGGTTCTCATAATACGCTTGGTTTCAATCTCACGTCGTGAATTGTCTCACACTCACGTCGTGAATATGAGATTTTTACAATTTCAAGGCCCTTGACATTTTCGTCTTTTATGGGTTGATGCTATTCTTCTTGTCGAAGATATTCAAGATTATTTTGGCTCATTTTTATCACCATACAATGTCGCGTATGCTTTCCCACATTGGTCATACTACTTTTGGAGATTTACACCACATTTGAAGACGATTGAAGGCTCGATTTCCTGTTTTGCCAGTATACTCCTTATTTCGCAAGTTCAAGATCCAAGTTTCTATTTTTGGAGTCCATATTCAAGATGCACGTTTTTCCACACTTTTGGAGATGTTCACACCACTATCCCAGGGGAGTCTGTTCCTTTTTCTCCCTTTTCTTTAATTTTGATTTATTTTTATGCATACAATGAGGGCATTGTATGAAATAAGTGTGGGGTAGGGGTAGAAAAAGTAAATAGCTAGATAATGATAGAATTTGATAGTAAAATTGAAATTTTGAAAATTGAAATTTTTAATAATTGAATCTAGTAATAATAATTTGAACTGTAGTTGCTAGTGTTATGTGGGATGATCCGATAAAAGTTCAAATGTTTAGTTGAGCCAATATACGTTATAGTGCATTTGTGGCCTCCCTTATTTTAGTGAAATCATGGAACAAAAAACATAACCCCGCTTGGTTTGAGGGATGCAATATGTTTAGCAGCCTAAACCTGAAATGTATCCAGGAAAATTATTATCGTTAGCCAATAAAGGTTGAGGTTGAGCGCCTCTGCTTAAGCATGTAGGTTTTGAGTGAAAAAAGTGAGGTACATGTAAAAAAAAGAGAATTACGAGTAAAGTTTGAAGAATTTTGGAGCAAATAAAGTGAAGATCAAAAGATCAAAATTCCAAGAAATTTCAAAAAGTTGAAGATACCAAAAATCAAACAACAAAGGTGGTGAATTCAAAGAAATCAAAGATCAAATTATCAAGGAAGTGAAGAATTCCAAAAGAGCTCCATAGTGGTATCGTAGATTGTAATTCTTGATTATGTATGCTTAGGTTGCTCAACTAAAAATACCTTGAGGATAAGGAGGTTTTCTGCGGATGGATTCGGAGGGTTGCATAAAATGAGCATTGTTCGGAAAAAGTGGGCGAGTGTTTATGAAGATTGTGACTATTTAAAGTATGGGGGGGTACTCTAGGAAAATTTTAGACACAAATGCATGCATTGAGGTCTTGGCATAATGGCTGAGTTGGAGTCGAATTGTTCTATGTGATGTTAGTAATCAAGGGTTAAGTTTAAATTTGCTTGAGGGCAAGCAAAGTCTAAGTGTGGGGTATTTTGATATTGCCATATTTATACTTAATTTTAGGCAATATTTAAGTACATTTTTATTAAAAAGTTGGTAATTTGTTTAGAATAATGGTACTTATGAGCTTAAATGTTATTTACAGCCAAAAAGAAGACATTTTGAAGAAATGGGACTAAAAACGTTAAAGAAAGAAACTTTGGGAATTAAAAGAGTAAAAGTGAAGTAAATCTGGAAAAAGATTATTCACGACGTGAGATTTAAAGGATTCACAATGTGAATTGTTGGTTCTAGAAGATATGTACGCGGGTGAAGGAATCCTTGACGGGCACGGTTATCTACAACTCACGACGTGAATTTATGGATATCAGCAACTATATAAATCCTTGACAATTACGAATAGAGAAAACTTTTGGCTGGAGAGAGGAGTTCCAGAAGACGATTTTAAGGAGAGGAAAACTATGGGAAAATACATTCAACATCAAAAATAGTGAAGGTCCATAATTTAGTTTATTTTGTTAATTAAGAACATGTTTTATTACACTTTGAATTGTGTTAGTTTGTTAGTTGCTATGATGAGCAGCTGAATCTAGCTACTCTTGTTTAGCTAGATGAAGCTTCCAACTTATGAATAGCTCAATTTTTATGGATTAAATTTAGTTGGTGAAAATTGCTCGTGTTTGATTGGTATTACCTAGCATGCTTATGTTAGTTTTTCTAATTGCTTGATTGCATGTTCTGTGTAGCTTAGTGACGATTAACTGCATGAACTTGTTCACCTAATGATTTAGTGAACATTGAATTGTTAGAGCTAGGATTGACCAATCTTAGTTAGTAATTAGAGAAAATAAGCTTAGTTGTGCTAGAGAACGTGTATTGTGACCATAATTGCATTTATATAACAAATCTTACATAGCATATTTACATTCATAATTAGTTCTGTGTTTAATTATGTGTGAACATACATGGTTTGACATGACACTAATAGAAAAACAGCCTTTTACGACGCTCATTGCACGTCGTAAAAGGCTCAGACGACGCGAAAATGCGCGTCAAGGAAGGCCCTATCATAAAGAGAGACGACGCGCATTTACGACGCTCATTTACGACGTGCAATTACGACACGCGTTTACGACATGCAACGCGTATCAAGGAAGGCTCTGTCATAAAGGAAGACGACACACATTCACGTGTCGTAACCTTACGACGTGCGTGTTAATGGCACACAATGCATATCAAGAAAGGTCATGTCATAAATGAAGATGACACACATTTTTGCGTATCATAATTTTAAATGTTTTTAAAAAATATTATTTATAGATTTACTTATTTTCAAATTAAATTTGTATTTAATGTTTCATAATAGAAAATAAAATATCATATACAAAAAAAATAGAATCCATTTACAAACGAATTAGATACAAAAAATACAATCCATTGCCCCTTTACTTATTCAAGATCAACCTACAAGTAGCTAACTAATCTATACAAATTAACCCTTGTTTCTAATCATTTTCTTAAATACTTTACAAACATAATTCATGCATAGTACCTGAACTATAGTTGCAGCCTTGTTTCTTCTTCTTCTAAACTCATCTCTTGCAACCATTGCTCTAAGCCTAGTCTGAATCGATACAACAGCTCCTTGCCAAGTATGTGAAAAATACAACCGGAGAGTGGCCTACCTTCATGATGATATTATTATAGAGATATAAAACCTTAAGCATTCCCTCAATATTATGTTCACCAAAATACAACCGACACAAGTTGTGCCTTCACATAAAACAAATAAAGTAAAGTTAAACTAAATAACACCAAATATAAACAGGACAGATAATCATACCAATCAATTATCAACCATATCTTATGTTACAACTTACAAAAGATAAGATTTATTCTTTACTTTGCCTCTGCTAAATTATATTATGTACAAAGAAAAACATAAATAACACCAAATATAAACAGGACAGATAATCATGCTTCTATACCTATACCTATACCAACGACTTTGAACAACCATTACCTAACATAGAATAAATCAATATATACAAATGATATTATCCTAAAACATATGCAACCTTCTACAAATTTTGCCATAACTTAAGAAGGTGTAAGTTGCATATGTTTTACTTTTACATTGAAAAGTAAATTAGATCAATCTATCATCAATGAAAGTTTACTGATGAAGGAAAGAAAAACAAAAAAAAGCACTAGAATGAATAGATAACAAAAGGCAACTTTTGTAATTACCTGTTGGTCAAAGATTTCAGCTCTGGCAAGTCAACAGGTAGCAGATGTGCATCTGAGGAAAATGAAAATCATCATGAGAAATGGAAAACATGACAACAATAAGGGACGGTGATATATAAAGCCCAACTCCAAAGAAGAAACATAAATCTAACATTAATATCAAAAGGTATCAAACTCTAGAAACTTCAGATTAAATAGAAGCACAGATAGAAATGCTACTTTTTGTCAAATCAGTGTAAGTAAAGAGTAAACAGAAGATAACAACACATACCAAGTGATGGAGGATTTGTAGCAAAGTGAATAGAACCTAATGTTAAACATTATGAGAAAGCAATAAGAATCATACGCCCATTAGGATCCCATGCTGCTCCCTATGTATATAGAAATTAGCACCAACTTCTGCAAAATATCATGTGGTATCTATATAAACAACTCAGAGATCAACAAGATAAACCCTAATGTTGTGTTTGTTACACATGAAAAATATACTACAACAATTTTACATGACATCTCTACATGCACCAGACCAATATTGCATATGCAAAAAAAAAAAAAACTAACCGTAACAAAGCCACTTGTTGAAGACCACAGTTCTGATGTCCATGTGTTTGTCTCCCACAGATAGAATGTTCCATCACTACATAACAAAATGATAATTACTTTAGTGCCAAAGATTTTTTTAATATGTGCTTGAATGAATATATATATTCATCCATTAAGCAAAATGACAAAATTTCCATTTGACCAAAAATGTTAAAAGACCAGACCTGGAAGGCTTCCGGTTGAAATCAATGTTCTTCAAGGCGAGAGAAAATTCTATCATTTATGATTTTTGGTTCATTTTGTTTCCTTACCTTTCTCAGTGATTTAAAGTACTCTGGTGGACTTGTTAATTCAGTCAAGGCAGCTTCTTGGAACGGTGCAGGGGCAAAATCCATACCACCTGGTGGTATGGATGGCAAGTGAGTGCTTCGAGCATAAGCTAGTTGTTATGCTATTCCGTGTGGGACTAAATAAAACAACCAATTCACCTTATTAATCAATTGATGTTACCTAATATAAAACAATTAATGAACTTACTATTAAGCAAAGAATGAAACTAACCTTATTGTACTTTATCAAGTGTTATTGTTGCATATTGAGGCCAAAATGATTCAAATCTTTCAAAATATGTAATACTTTAGCAATAATATAAAAAAAACACTAGATGAAAGTAAATCACACATGATAAAATGAAAGTCTTACTTCTTAGGCATGGCCTTCTCACTAGATTTATAACTTCATTATGTCCCTTTGATTGCAGCCTTCTAAAGAGGATCACCAACCTAAAAGCAATGGTATAAATATAAATATATATATGCCACACCTAGAAGCTAAAACAAGATATAATTTGATATTATAATTATAATAATTTATATACCAGTTAGTTTTGCCACAAAAACAAGTGCATGGCAAGAAGCAAGAATTTCCAAAGTTCGAGTCGGCATTTTTTAGTTTCTGTTTCAAGATCTTAATCGGCACTCAATCCACCGGCTCCAGAGAGAATTCCTGGAAGAAAAAAACATGAATTAGAGACTGCTAACGAAAATTTTACCATGAATGGCAGAATTATAAATACCATGTCATCAGATGTCAATGTTCCCATCTTGTCGAAAACAACATATATATACCTGCAACAGATTTACTATATGATGGAGGGCAAATTTGTCAATTAGCATCCATCAATTAACGATGTCAAAGTCGGACTAAAAGAAATGGAAGCACCTATTTATGGTGATATTAACAACTCTTTTATTAGCCTCAAAAGCTAAAATGTCAGATATTATTTCTGCAGTGACACCACCTAGTTCTGTTCCAAAATTCTTTTTTGAACTAAAAATCTAAAATGATATTTGTAATATCAGAAATAACAAGTACATGCTTACCTGGTAAAACTGGTAGACATCTTCAAGATATGCCTTGTAAAGGGTATTTATCATAATATCTCAATATGCATATCATCCAAATGCTCTGATGTAATGCACTCTGAAAAGTATGGAGCAAGTGGTGTATCCACATGTACCGGTCTATAGAGCTCATGCATATTCTGAGAAACTTCCAGGATGGCAATACTTAAGAAAAACAAAAAATAAAAATATTACAATAAGAAAAAAAATCAAGAAAATGAGTTTTAAGGATATGTTACCTATCAAACATCCCTAAAGGGTGAAATTTCTCCAATATTTCTTGAACATCTCTCTTATGTAGAGTTTCAGTAACAATGAGGACATCATTGTCAATCATGTGAACATATCTGAGGAGAAACGGAAAGATTAAGTCCCAAACAAAGATGAATATGCAAGAATGGTTGTAACATGTGGATTACAACAAAAAATAAAGTTAGAAGGTTAAATATATCTACTTACGTTATATACTATACGAAGGTTGACAAAGGCTTGGTGGCTTGTCATAACATGTGTTTATCAATCAATTTAAGAGTGCATTTTTTCTGAAATTGTGGTTGTATGCAGAGGTGAAGGTTCTACAAGAGATCAATATAAAATGATATTTTCATAAAAAAGAAAATAGGGGAAATAGACTACTTAATTTCATTTATTAAGAAGTGAAAAAAAATCCTTTAACCCGAAACATACAGACCAGAAGCAACCTGCAAGATAAGAAACGTACATTGACTTGACCAGGATCTTTGGAAGCTCATCCTAGTCAACTTAACGGTCAACTTTTCATCATCTTCAAGTTTACTTTACACAAATAAATAACCGAATAAAAACTGATCTAATTTATTTAGGAAATTATTTGAAAATTACATACTTTTTGTCCAGGTCGTTTTTAATCTGCATTCCGTAGTGTTCGTTTTTGGTTCCAAAGTTTACCATTCTGTAGGAATAAGCGCATCCAAGCTGTAATGGCATTTAGGATTTGGGAATGCAAAGGAGAAGATCTTTGAATTAAATGATCTACCGATGCATCCCAGAATCCTTGTAGAGCTTCATCAAGGTCAACATGTTTTTGCTAAATAGAAATTTAGAATATTATACAAAATGAAAAAGGGTTATGTATATAAGTAACATAATGACAAAAACAAACAAAATTCACCATTAATTTTGAATATTGAGACAGTCTAAAGGGTCATTTGTTCTATGGTGTTCTTTAATTTTGAGATTTTCTTCGATTAAAGGTTAAATGTTTGGTTGACCAGTCAAAATTGGGGTTACGGGATTTTCATTAAGATCTGTGAGCATATTCCATAGCAACGACAACATAAAACCTAACACGGACTTTGTGAGTCAACTGAATATACCTCTGAGACGTTCTTTATTTCCATAAGGTCACCGGAAAAGGATAAGAAGTGAGCCTGAGTTGCCGGCGACGGATCGATTGTAGAGATCACGTAACGAGTACCGGTGAGCGAGTGTTCTGAGTGTTCTTCAAAAGGATAATGAGCGACCATCAACTTACCTGATGGGAGGAACAACGAAGACAACTTGCACGTTGATTTTTGGAGGAGGAAAGGCTACCTATACCTTAAACGATGCTAGAATCGGACCTATATAGGGCTTCGCTAGTTCATAGATGGCGACATGGATAATTCGCAAAGCCCTTAATCTCCTTGTAAGTTTGACATAGGCATAATGTAACGATCCCTAAATCATATTCTTGTGAGTGTGACGAGACGTAAATGGTTGGCTCTTAAATGAAGGCTTGTAAAATTGATCAGCTCTTAAACTCGGTGAGGTGAGATGAGCTCGAGGTCGCCAGTGGAAAGAGTTGAGCGGAGGTCTCTGGATGTAAGAGGTGAGCGGAAGTGAGCAGATGTAATGAACTTTGCAGAGAGCATCCTTTTGTAAAACCCTAGATCCCTTATGATTTTTTTATAAGATGAACAGTACGTGCAGTCTGAGGCTAGAAGAGGCAACGATGATTGGAGGCGGTGAATGTGGGTGATGCTCGGGGTGGAGACAAGGGAGAAGAAGGCGGGGGTTTAAAAAATTTGGGGATTTCATTTTCCTCTAAGGAGACGCGCGTTTCTTAAAAAAAATATAAAAGGACATTCACAGACGATGCACATTTTAGATAAAGTGCCCTCCGTGTTTTTTTATTTTTTTACATGAGACACTAATTTAAGGGCATGCAATAATGGGCGACCTAAATACTTAAATTTTTTGAAGAGATGACACTTTTTTAATGTCACTCTCTTTTGTGTAACATAAATCAACGAGTGTCGTGGTTTGCGCGTCGTAAAAGGCTCTTTTTCTTGTAGTGTGAATTAGTTAATTATTGGTAAAGTTAGAACTAAATTACTAATACAACTAAAAACCAACTTAATAATCCGTAATCATTAGCTAGCTATAAGGAAGAAGTGGATTCAAACTAAACAAGAGTATGTTTTTACTTATTGAATTTGATTTAAGTTCATTTGATCTTGTAAAATCAAATAAAACCCCTTTTAAAATTGTTAATAATTAGGTTAATTTAATAGTAAATAGATTAATTAGTAACACCGTTCCCCGTGATCGACACCTGACTTACCCAAGCTATACTGTAATCTGATTAGGTACACTGCCTATAAGTGCATAGTTAGTTTAAGTTAGTTAGGTTATAAATATTAAAATTAGTGGGTACTTTTGTGCACATCAGTTTGCATGTACACCATAGGATTGATGTATTGCTCAAAACCCATCAGTATTCACATATGTTGTGATTTGCAGGGACTAAGAAGAAGTGAGAACGTGGAGCAGGGAAAGTTAAACTTGATCATGGGAAACAAGAAAGCTTCACCTATCACCAAGATAGGGGTTTATTCCTTATTGCTAAATAGTGGGTTTACATTAGATTTGAATAAATGTTATTATACGCTAGAAATGGCAAGAAATGTTATTTACTTTCATGCATTGTATAAACAAGGCTGTACCTTTTATTTTGATAATAATAATGGTAGTCGTAACACCCAAAATCAGGAAGGCCAAGAAAGGAAATGTAACATCCCAAGTCAGAATCAAGAGTTCAGGGGGTAAAGTGAAAATAAAGAATGGGACTCGACGAGTAGGTATTCCGACTCGCCGAGTCGGAGCGGGATTTGGTTGCAAGTTAAGTGACCAACTCGCCGAGTCAGTAGCTGGACTCAACGAGTTGGTGCTGAAGAGAGAAAAACCCTAATCCCGGGGTTGTTCCCTATATAAAGAATGTTATGTTCCTGCTTCAGCCTCTTTACCTTCCCTTTGAGTTCCAGAAACCCCAAAATTCGTGTGAGGGTTCATTATTGAGGAGATTGGGGGCTTAGAAGAGGAAATTGGTGGAAGGAGCTTGAGAAATTGGAAGTTAGCATCAAGGGCTTGTATAGATCTATGATCTACATCAATTTTGGGCACATCTCTGAGGTAAGGAGCCTTATCTTAAGCTATTTCCCTTTTTGGTTTATCCTTGGTGGTTGTTTTGGGAGTCCCTTAGCTTGTTTTGAGACCTATCTCGGATTTGGGAGTTAGATCTGGGGTTGCTGCTCCAGATCTAGACTCATGATGGCTTAAATTGTCATAAAGCTTCAGTTCTTGGGTTGTTGGTAAAGCCCCTTTTTCTAAAACCCAAGCCCTAGCATGTTTTGGGCTTATATCTCTTTGGTATCACGTAAAGTTTGCAACTTTACACGAGGGATAGCTTGTAGAAGGGTAGATCTATGGATTGGAGCCCCTGCATGGCTTGAAAAGCCTCTGAATGGATTGAGAACTGGAGATACTCGGCGAGTCACATGGGTGTACTCGAAAAGTTATATGAATTTGTGCATGAACTCGGCGAGTTGGAAGAACAACTTGGTGAGTCTGTTGAAGATGGCCTTGGACTCGGTGAGTCTGGTTATGGAACCCTAACCTTTCTGGTTAAGTTGTGAATCGGTGAGTCGGGGGACGACTCAGTGAGTGAGCAGGATGGGACTCGAAGATTCTTGGACTTGACGAGTCAGAGGGTTAACTCGGCGAGTTGAGTCGCGATAAGGGAGTTTTCAGAGCATAGGGACTCGACGAGTAGAGCCAGTCAGGAAGTTTGAATTTGAATAAGGACTTTGACTTTGACCAAGAGTTGACCAGTTGACTTCCAGGGGTATTTTGGTAACTATTGGTATTTATTGAGTTCACTTGTTTGGTGTTGACCAGTGGAAGAGTTTGTGTTGGTGGTTTGAGCAGCGTGATCTTATTTCTTCAGTCGACAGTTGCGGGTGAGTCTTCTCACCATACCAATGGGTCTAAGGCACCAAGGCCGGCCCATCTTATGTTGTTTGATATGATAGTTAGCTTCATGCTAGGTGGTATGCTAGTGATTATGTGAGATGTGATATGCTAGATGTCTTTGTGATACTTGCATGGAAGACCATTTGGGGTACCCCATGGCACAATGGTATAAGACCCTGGGGGTAGCCCACGGTATCCTTACAGGTTTATGTACGTGTTATGTGTAGACATCTATGTGATGCAGGAAATGCTATCTTGGTTATATATGGTACTTGCAGGGAAGACTCCGGGGGAAGCCCGTGGCATTGGATGTAAGACCATGTGGGGTAGCCCATGACAGTCCTAGGTGAAGACCATGTGGGGTAGCCCATGGCATTGGATGTAAGACCATGTGGGGTAGCCCATGACAGTCCTATGTAAAGACCATGTGGGGTAGCCCATGGCACTATTACAGGTTTTATGTATGCAAGGCTTATGTGATATATGGTAGCTTTTATAGCTAACAGTATATATGATATGTGTGTAGCTTTTATAGCTAACAGGATATGTGATATATGGTTTGTGTGAATGGTATGCTCTGGGAAACTCACTAAGCTTCGTGCTTACAGGTTTGTTTATGGTTTCAGGTATCATTGTTTTGGAAAGGAAGAGCTCGGGTTGATCGCAATGCACACACCTATGATTTCCGCAATGAATTATTTTGGTATAAACTCTGATAAATGATTTGATTGACTATGATTTGATTGTTTGAATTAAATGGTATCAATGTTTTAGTTATAATAAAAATGAAATTTTTACCCCTTATTTTTGGGACGTTTCAAGTTGGTATTAGAGCCTTGGTTTGAGGGATTCAGACATACTTTCAGGTGTGTCTGAACTCAGACCGAGGATCTAGAAGGTTTTTTTAAAGGAAAATGTTTTCAAGGAAAAGTTTTCTAAGAAAAGAAAGGGTGTGGTGCATGCAATCGGCCGAGCTCAAGTAAGTTTCCCCAGAATACCCAAATTTGTTATCTGTTATGATTTGGTTATGAATCTGAATATCGCATGCTAGTTAGGGCTAGGAAGGATGCCTTTGCATGCTATATGAGCTCTTAGACTTGCATGCTATTGCTGAGTAGACAACGATAGATTGGCCTGATATGTGATGTCTATAGCCTTGGGATGCTGGATGCCATGCTAGAATGAGAATGATTATTGATATTGGTAACTGCTACATGTATGTTTTAAAATTGCATACGGTTAGGATCTCATGGCCATAGAATAATTGGTGTGGCCCGTTTCCTGTTTTGTGTACAATTTGCATGCATAAGGCAACCGTTAGCGACGGTGGATGTGGACAACTTGGGTTGTGGTACGTGGGGCGGATATTCTATGATCGTTTGTGGGTCGGAGATTACTCTAGGATGAGCCTAGGATGAGATTAGTGTTAGGAGTGCGTCTGCACGAATGCTGATTGCTTTGTGCTTTGTGGAACTCTTTAGTGATGGGAGTCAGCTACTAAGTGGATGTGACGATATCAAGGAGGTAGATGACTGGCATCGTGAGGAGTTCCTCAGCAGCTGATGGCAGGGAGAGGTCGGGAACCTAGGAAAGCCTAGGATATGCTCCAGTGAGTAGTGAGGCGGTTCGGTGTGATTAGGAGCCTAGGGGAGACCTAGGAGGTGCTTAGGTGGATATTGTGCTGCTGTCTAGTAGACATTTAGTACATCAGGGAAGTAGGTGACTTAGAGGATTTGGGATGATTCCCGAGGAAAGTATGGATAGGTGTGGAAGGTAGTATTAGGCCCGTACTACTGAAAGCACAAGATCCATACTCAAATCGGGGAAACTCTCGAAGAATCCAAGAAACCTGGGAGAGGAATTCGTGGTTACGAATGGACTGTGGGGATAACTGCAGTGCAGAATGCGGATGAGCACTCAAGGGGAAGGACCAGGGTTTGGTCCTAGCTCCGGTAGAGAGCCAGTAAGCAGAAGGACTGCCAGGATTGGGAGTTCGCATTGGATCTCTTGCATCAGGCGGCAAAGATTGATGGTGCGATCTATTGCACTTACGGAGTTAAAGACTTTGTCTTAGTGATAATTGGTAACTGGTTGGGAGCATAGGTTGCTCCATCTATTGCAGATCGGACGTGGACGATTGAGCAGGTGAGTGTGCCAGGGTGCGAGACCCTGAATGTTATGATTTCTAGAGTTCGAGAGCAGGGTTTGATTAGGGTCACCTTTGGAAAAGGGGACCAGCCCGGGTGCATATAGTGGAGGATCTCAGGAGGGGGGATCCAGGAGTTTGGATAAGCTTTTGAGAGGCCAACAGGGCCGGATTCGGTGCAACACTTGCGAAAACTATGCGATGGAGCTCGTTACAAGGGATTGGATTGCCATTGGGATTGGGATGAAGTGTTTCATCATGTTTTCCGTATGGTCGAGGTAACTCAGGAGGAGATGATCAGGAGTCCTCCAGAGGTTTGCGAATATATTATTTTCGGTCATTTCCGGTGGTACCGGTAATTTATATTACTTGGGGAGTGTGATAGTTAGACCTCGGGTCGGATTTCTGCTATTGTTCGAGTTAGCAAGAGTATCAGGTGCCAGCCAGCGCACCGAGGAATCTTTAAGGATCTTTCAGATGGACGTACCTTGCGGAGTGGATTCCGCATATATTGTGATTGCTCCGAGTCATTGTCGGAGGTTGTCCGGTGATCTGGGTAGCTATAGGTGTAACAGGTTTGGCCACATCAGCAGGGAATCCCCATAGGGGGCAAGTCCGTCATATTGTCGTTGAAGGCAGATGGGGAACAAAGAAGTCAACCACTTGACGATCAGGGAGGAGCAGTGAGGGCATCGACTCCAGTTATCTCAGAATTTTCAGTATGCACGTGTCATTTTGGGTATGGCCTGGATTGGTTCCAAGGCTTATATGAGGGAAATGCACCTGAGCATTATTATGGTTTCCAAATTACTGCAGAAGGTGAAACACTTAGTTGTGATAACACACTGGTAAATCTAGATGAACCTAACAGCTACACGAAAGCCATAGCAGGCCCTGAGGCTGCTAAATGGAAAGAGGCTATGGACAGCGAGATACAGTCCATGAATGACAATCAAGTTTGGAACTTGGTTGACAATGTACCTGATCGTAAGATAGTTAGGTGCAAATGGATCTTCAAGAAGAAGACCGACATGGATGGTAATGTACACACATATAAGGCACGACTGGTTGCAAAGGGTTATTCTCAAAACCTGGGAATTGATTATGATGAGACCTTTTCACCAGTTTCCAAGATTAAGTCTATTAGGGTTTTGTTAGCCATTGTTGCATTTCATGACTATGAAATATGGCAAATGGATGTTAAAACCGCTTTCCTTAATGGAAAATTGGCTGAAGATGTTTACATGGTTCATCCAGAGAGTTTTGTCAGTACAAAGTACCCCAATAGAGTGTGTAAGATTAAGAAATCCATTTATGGATTGAAACAGGCACCTTGCAGATGGAATCTTTGCTTTGATGAGAAAGTCAAAGAATTTGGCTTTTCAAGGAGTGAAGATGAATCTCGTGTCTATATCAAGGCTAATGGGAGTATAGTCAGCTTTGTGGTACTGTATGTGGATGACATACTACTCATAGGAAATGACATCCCAACCCTGCAGGAAGTAAAGTCCTGGCTTGGGAAGTGTTTCGCTATGAAGGACCTTGGAGAAGCTGCCTATATCCTAGGGATAAGGATTTTGAGAAACAGGAGTAAAAGACTAATTGGACTTAGTCAAAGCACCTATGTGGACAAAGTGTTGAAAAGGTTCAACATGCATAACTCCAAGAAAGGTGAGTTACCTATCCAGTGTAATGCCAGACCGAGTGAAGCTCAAATTCCGAGTACAGAGGCTGAGATAGCTGAGATGAGTCAAGTACCATACGCTTCGGCTGTAGGCTCGATCATGTATGCTATGACTTGTACTCGCCCTGATGTTTCCTTTGCTTTGAGCATGGTCAGTAGATATTAGGGGAATCCTGGCAAGGCTCACTGGACAGCGGTAAAGAATATTCTCAAGTACATGCGAAGGACTAAGGACTGTGTCCTTACCCTTGGTGGGAGTGATGACTTGAGAGTTGTAGGGTATAGTGATGCTAGCTTTCAGACTAACATGGATAATTTCCGCTCTCAGTCGGGTTGGGTCTTTACCCTAAACGAAGGGTCAATTACTTGGAAAAGTTCCAAGCAGGACACAATAGTTGATTCCACTTGTGAATCAGAGTATATAGCAGCAAGCGAGGCAGAAAAGGAGGCTATATGGCAAAAGAACTTCATCGGAGACCTTGGAGTTGTACCAACTATAAAGGAACCAATGGAGATTTTCTGTGATAGCAATAGTGCGGTTGCCTTAGTCAAGGAACCAGGAGATCATGGGAGATCCATACACATTAACAGAAAATATCACTTCATCAGACATCGAATAGAAGAAGGAATCCCCGTGGCAAAGAGGGTATCATCGGATGAGAACCCAACAGATCCCCTAACGAAGGGACTGACTCGGTTTAATCATCACCAGCATGCTCGGAGCATAGGGTTGAAGGATGATATTAGTTTTAGTAGTTAGATAATCTTGAAATTTGTAAAATGTAGTTGACATTTGATGATAAATAAAAGCTGTTATTTATGAGTAAAGTGTTGCTATCTCTTGTCAATCGTTTACTATTATTTATTTTTGCATGTTTTGACTTCCAAAATAATTATGTTATGGTTTATATCATATTATTCAAACTCTCCACAGTCGGTCATATGTTGCAAGTAGATATGAATCAAGATTGTCATGGGTTGGCTTGTAGAGGTCTAAGATGTTAGACAAAGCGAGGCTACAACACTCATGAGTGCTCATAAGTTCTGAGTATTGGATTCAACCCACGCTCACTTGTATCACTTCATGTAATTTATCTTGAGTGATCGTGAGACAGTAATATCATATAAGTCTTCAAACCTAGAGATATGATTTGTTGCCTATGAGTTGGTTATGCATTGATTGCACAAAAACGCATTGGTAACTCGATGTTATAAACTGTGCTTTTGTGTGTAATTTAACAAGTAGTAGAGCAAACATATGAGTCGAAGTTTATCTGTTCCTTCTAGGATTAGAAGCAATATCTGGGGCCCTCGATGATTTTGTTTTGACCTATGTACCGGGCCCGGTCAGAACTAAATTGATTTGTTCAATTAAGTTCCATGTCAAACAAATCGGAAATAGGGCAACAAATGTTGGAAAATAAGCAAGACCATGTTCCATGTATTTGTCAGACTGATATCTAGAATAGAGGATTATATGATTACTTATCTAAAATGGTGCTTCATAGTTCAACAGAGTTTAAAGAGCTACAATTGCTGATCGGTTCCTGAAGTCATACTTGAAACTATAGTTATTAGACTTATCCAAGTGGGAGACTGTTGGATATAGTGTCTAAGTCCATAACTATATTTGGTATGTACTTGAACTGACCCGACATGGTACATTTGGGTTGCACTTCACCCGAACAATTTATGGATAATCTTTTGAGAATAGTATAAGTTATGATTTATTAATATATTATAAGTTCTAATATATTAATATAAAATCATATTATTTAATTAATATTGATCTTTAATTAATCTAGAACTAATTTAGAGATCAAAAGTATGACTAATTAAATATGGGCTCTTGTATCTATATAGTGTGGGCTAATGCTTATTTTGAATGGGCTAGGCTTGCATGGAAAGTCCATGGAGCTTTAACCCATGGATCTCATGGAAATGAAAAGACATGGGTATTAGGGTTTACATGGATGTGACTCTAATCCACCACACTATATAAAGGAGGCTTTGGTTCTTGAAATCACACTAGTTGTAGTGAGTATACTAAGAGGGCCGATTTCAAGAAGGTTGTCACTATTCTCTCAAGGTTCCAAAGTTTGTGGTGATTTGTGATTTCCATTTGAGGCATCAACACTATTGGTGCTAGGCTCTAAAACTCCAAGCAATCAACTACAACTACAATGTAAGTAATTCTACTAGCTTTATTTGATTCGAGTTCCTCATGCCATGCTAGATAGGATAAGAACCTTGGAAAAATAATTATTTGCATGTATCTTAGTCAAACATAGATCCAAGGTTTCTAGGGTTGCATGTACACCATAGGAGTGTTAGAATACTCAAAACCCATCAGTTTGGGCCATAATGGGCTTTAGGTTTCCATTTGGGCTTTTTGTGCAATTGGGTTGGGCCTTGGTTTTGGGCCAAGTAAGAAAAGGGTAAAATGATATTTTATCCTTTAGGATGTTGGTTTATGGAGTGGGCCTCTGAATTTGGGTTTTGGGTTAATTTGATTAAGTCTTGTATTTATTGTTAGTTGACGCGAGATTATCCGGTTCAGCAACTCGAGCACTCATTTGATTATCAATGGATTGAGGTGAGTTTCTTTATTGTGTTTAGTGGGTCGAAGGCACCAACGTCTCCCCAGGGTTTACTATGTTAGGATGCTAGAGTATGTGTGACTCTTGCATGTGTATGTATTGGTATGTATACCGAACGAGGCTCGATGTCGGGCGAGGCCCGATGACTATATTGTATGTTATTATCTTTGTGATTATCACATGTATAGTATGATTATATGTTTATATGTGTATCATGCAAGGTCCGATGTCAGGAGGGGCCTGGTGATTGACATATCTGTAAACCGAGTGGGGTTCAATGTCAGGCGGGGCCCAAGGCCGAGTGGGACTCGATGTCGGGCGGGGTCCGAGGCCGGGTGGTACACATCGTCGCCGACACTCCAACTGCCACCTTGGGTGGTTGTGTGCGTATGTGTCTATTAGATGGATGTTTTGTGTGTACCGGATTGCTTTGAAAATGTTTTGGGTTAGATTATAAATTACCACCATTAAAAATGGTGGATACCGCCTCCTGCTGCCATAGACCACCGCCGACCACCACTGCCCGAGGTGGCAGTGGGTGGTCCCCGACCTACTAAGCATTGAATTATCTAAACAGTTAACTTTAATCCGAGTGACACTAGTTTGTGGTTGGAAACCCTAATTAGGGTTTAGAAAACCCTGATATAAGATAGTATGAGAACTCTTGGTCTAGGCTCTCTTGCATGTTCCTTGTTTGGTTATGGGTCTAGATAGGACGATCTGTTCGAGTGGCTATATCACATTTGGTTACTTATGGTTACGCATTCTATAGAGGTTAGCTGCTAGCGGGATTGTATGTTATGAGATGTTTAGTAGGCAGTAGTGAGATGTATGATTGTTGTTTGCCTGTATTATGTGCCTACTTGATCCTGATTGTTTATATGTCGACATATTGTGTTTTGATGGGTTGAGGCGATCCTGCTTTGTGCGGTAGGCCAAGATACCCAGTGTGGGCCGGTTGTAAGCCATAGGCATGGAGGCTTGGGAGGAGCGGGAGGGTTAAGTCGGTAGGCCAACAAACCCTTGGTATTCTAACTTGATGGTTGATTGGACCTAATATGTTGGTATTCCAACTCGAGGCTCATTGGGCCAATATGCTTATGATACGAGGGTATTCCATCCTGATGATGATTGTACCCATCGTGGACATGCCTGGTATTCCAACCTGAGGCTGGTTGTGCCAGGCATGAGTGTTTGTATTGATGCTTTGTTTTGTGCGGTGGTATTTTGGGGGAAACTCACTAAGCTTTAGGCTTACAGTTTTGGGTTATGTTTCAGGTACCTCAGATGATCGTGGGAAGGTGAAGGATTGATTGTGCACCTCCTCGTGTTTTGTGTTATGATTTTGGGAAAAATATGATATTAAACATATTTTGAAAACTATGTTGTAAATAAATATGATATCTGGTTTGTTTAAAAAGTTAAATTTTTTTCATGAATTTTATGGGTGTTACAAGTTGGTATCGGAGCCTTGGTTTGAGTGAATTGGAGGAACACTCGTGTGAATCCAGTCTCAAACTAAGGAAAAAGATTTTTAAAAAAAATTTCAAATGGTTTTCAAAATAATCAAGGAGGATGAGATGTGTACGATCAGTCAGAGCCAGTAAGTAGACCCCAAATTACCACACAGTTATTTGAGATTATATTATGTTATGTTAGAACAACATGTTAGTGATAGGCTAGGGATCCTCAGGAATCGTATGATAAAATTGCCTGATATTTGATGCCTTATCTCTTGTAAAATACCTTATTGATCATTGTATGACTCTTTCGTGTGTGAACTAACTATTGAGTGAATGTGCTACGTCACATACTACATTGGTTAAATGGTCTTAGGGTGGGGGATTTGGTCCTTTTGTGCAGCTCTTTTTTGAGTCAAACCGTTGTAGGATTCAATCCTTTAGCCTAATATTGTTCAAGTTGTGTAGTATGTGATAGTGTTCATGGATAGTTATTTGGCACCAATGGAGGTTCGTGTGGCAGTTGACGGTAGGATGAGTTATGTGGGGTCAGTCGGCCAATCGCGATATGGGTAGGTTTCCTCTAAGAAGTGAGGATAGAGTGTATGAGTATGCTATAGTGCAGTGTAATGTTAGGGTTGTTGTCATGATCATCTGAGAGTCTGAGACAACTACGGGTTAGTGTGAAGGGTAGTATGGGCTCGTACTACTGAAAGTACAAGATCCGTACACGTATCAGGGAGGTCACAAACCCTAATATTTTGTTGGGAATTGGTTACCCTGGTGTTATATGTGTTTTGTATGATATCTCCCTGGTTTATTATCAGTATGGCAAGTACGAGACGATTTAAGGCTGAATTCAAATCAGGATCGGGAGAAGATGGCTAGGATGAGCCAACATCGGTTGAGGACCATGTCTGAGAGATCATTCATGAGGAAGTTGTTTCTTTTGTCTGGCGCAGATATGACGGGGTACTTTGATAACCGATATACGAAGCCTGATATATGCATATTTAGCTAAATATTTAGTATAGATTTTCATTATTTATTAGCTAATTATTTACATATTATGGACAAAAGGTACTCAATAGTGTTCAGATTGTATTTGCAGTCCAAAAGAGAAGATCAGAAGCAAAAGGAAGCAGGAGATACGATTGAAAGCTCAGGAACTGAAGAAAGAAGAAAAATGCTAAATCCTGAAGCTACTCGGCGAGTAGGGACGTCTACTCGACGAGTACACACGAAGATTCGCGAAGCTACATGTGGAGTCCTTGTCATATACAAAATCCTCAAGGGGACTCACCGAGTCGGTTGTTTACTCGACGAGTAGCCCCTGTTTTGAGATATCTATAAATAGAAGCCACAAATCCGAATGGACTCTCTCTCTGGCTTTTGGGAAGCTTACTTGGCAATTAAGGAGATTGTTGGAGATCTGAAGAACGTGAGAAGAACCCTAATCCTCAATTCTAAGAAGAATAAGGCAATTTAGGTTTAATTTTCCACTTTATCTTTGAATAGGACTATGTCTAGCTTGTTTGAATTCATTTTTTAATTCAATTTTACTACAATTATGAACTAAAACCTTTATCTTCTATTTAGGGTAGATGATTGTGAACATGGATTGATTTTATGGTTAGGATTAATTTTAATTGGTGATATCGTTTTGTTAAGCTTGTTAAAGAACCTCATATATTAACAACTATTTTCTGTTAATAAATCAGTAATTAAGTTGTATGAACATCTCTTAGTTATTAATTTCATATGATTTATGTGACCACATAGTTATATATCTAGGAATACCGAATGTGGAACTAGAATTAACTAGAAGATAGGTAAGTTAATACGTGAGCTTGTGTGATACACCATCAACAAGAGGTTAATTGAATCACCAATTCAATTAACCATTACAAGTCTTACTTAACCCGAATTAATTAACTAGAGAACTTATTAATTTAGACAACTGGCCACTGCTTGAATTAATCTGTTTTCTAAGGATTAGCAATAACGAACGTGAACCTAATCATCTCAATCGGTAGCCAATGAAAAGTTAATCCGATATATTTACCATAAAATCAACTATAAGATCAATTGATTCGAGCCTAAATAGAAGTCCTTTTATCATTGAATTTAGTTGCAATTTAATTGTTTAGCTGTTAGTTGCTTAATTAAGTTTTAGTTAAGTTTCTAGTCTTGTAAAACTAGAGAAACCCCTTCTACTTTAATATTTGTTTTAGATAATATTAGTAATTAGATTAATTTACGTTCCCTGAGTTCAATACCCTACTTATTTAGCTATACCACAATTGATAGGTCTATTGCCTTTGTGTGTTTAATTCATAATTAAAAAGTAGGATAAAACTAGTTGGTTTCACACACATCAAAGCCCAAAGAGTTTAATGGGTTCTCGGACCCGCTTGTGGCGATGAGATGGTTGTCTGACGTGGAGGGTTGTTTCTTCACGTGTTCTTGTCTAGATGACTAGAAGGTCAAGTGCGCCCGGAACCTTCTCAGGTTGGGAGCAAGGTATTGGTGGAGACTGGCGACTAGTTCTTATACTCTTGAGTAGAGGGTCGCAATGACTTGGGAACGGTTCTCGGAAATGTTCCGTGCAAGGTATGTTCCCCTAGTAGAGAGGAGAGACAGGCCTAGGAGTACCTGGATCTGAGACAGACGATTGAGTCGGTGACGGAGATCACCAAGATGTTCACTGAGAGGGTTTTGTTCAGTCTTGAGTTCGCTACTTAAGAGCAGGCTCAGATGACTCGGTATTTGAGCATGCTCAAGACGGACATTCAGCAGTTCGTGTCCACCCAACGCTATGGCTCTCTTGCTGAGATTCATGTTGTCGCGAGGAGGTGAGAGATTGAGATAGAGACCCAGGAGAGGGAGTAGTTTTATGATCCAAATTAGTCCCAGCCTGTAGCGAAGTGGTTTAAGTCCGTCGGCCAGAGTTTAGGATCAGTTGGAGGGAGGCGCAAATCTGTTGCATGTCGGTGTAGCGAGGAGGGTTATTTTGGAAGAGACTGCGGGCGGAGTGTGTGAATTTGTTTTCATTACGGTAAGGAAGGCCATATTAGAGCTCATTATTCTTTTCTCAAAGAGGTTCTGGATCCTACACCCTTATCTTAGCCGTTACCTGATGGTCGTCAGGGGTCCACTGGGGTCCCGAGGACCGAAAATTGAGTTGGTAGATCTTCCATATCATTTGTGGTAGTATTGATATGGGAAATCTTCATAAAAGTCCCAATATTTACGGAAAAGTTACAATTTAGTCCTAAGATTTTTTTTTTGAACGAAAAAGTCCCGAAAACCGACAAAAATTTACAGTTTGACCCTTTTTGACCGGTTGAAACCGGTACCAAATTAATTTGGGACTATTTCGTAAACTAATCCAAAATATTGGGACTTTTCTGTAAACAAAAAATATTAGGACTTTTCTGTAAACAAAAATATTATGACTTTTCTACAAACAGAACCATTATTATTATTATTATTATTATTATTATTATTATTATTATTATTATTATTATTATTATTATTATTAAAGAAATATAAATAAGAATACTATTTTTTGAACTTGTTAGTATTAATATTATTACTAATACATATAAATGAATTTAAGTGAAAAAAAATAATATTAACGACATTGTTTAAGGGTGAATGTGGAGGAGATGTTGATGCTTTTAGCATTGAAATCATAAATGTTTGCTTGTATATTTTTACTTTGTTATGGTCATTTCACATTTGTTGTTATTGTTTTCAATTCAGAATAATAATACGTAACAATTTAAAAGAAGTTACATATTTGTAAAATTATTTATAAATAGTTTAAGCTAGAATGATTTCTCACTTTGTATATAAAAATGTTTAAGGTGGAAGGATTATTTTTCAAATTCAACAGATCCACTACAAACATCTACATAGGTAGCCCATATCAAAATTCAAAAATATTAATTACAATATCTTGTTTAATAAAAAGTAATAGGACATGTTTTTTGGATTAATACTTTTGAATTTTGATTAACACTTTTGAATTATTCCTATTACTTTTTATTAAACAAAATATTGTAATTAATATTTTTGAATTTTGATATGGGTAACCTATGCAGATGTTTGTAGTGGATTTGTTGGATTTGGAAAGTAATTCTTCTACCTTAAACAATTTTATATACAAAGTGAGATTAAACTATTAATATGCAACTTCTTTCAAATTGTTAAGTATTAATATTCTAAATTGAAAACAATAATAACAAATATGAAATGACCATATACAAAGTAAAAATATACAAGCACACATTCACGATTTCAATGCTAAAAGCATCACCATCTCCTTCACCTCAACCCTTAAACAATGTCATTAATATTAGTTTTTCATTTAATGCATTTATATGTATTAGTAACAATATTAATAATAACAAGTTCAAAAAATAGTATTCTTATTTATATAATAATAATAATAATAATAATAATAATAATAATAATAATAATAATAATAATAATAATAATAAGGGTTCTGTTTGTAGAAAAGTCCTAATATTTTTGTTTACAGAAAAGTCCTAATATTTTTCGTTTACAGAAAAATCCCAATATTTTGGATTAGTTTATGAAATAGTCCCAAATTAATTTGGTACCGGTTTCAACCGGTCAAAAAGGGTCAAACTGCAAATTTTTGCCGGTTTTCGGGACTTTTTCGTTCAAAAAAAAAATCTTGGGACTAAAGTGTAACTTTTCCGTAAATATTGGGACTTTTCTGAAGATTTCCCTATTGATATTCATCTTTAATTTTTGTTTGTGTTTCAAAGTTCAGTTATAATCATGGATGATCAGATAAATGGAGTTATCTTATTTAGCTTTGTTTCAATTGATCTTTTGTTATGTACGGATTAATTATCCTTGTCCTTGATTGTATGCGAGTTCGAATTTGTGAATGCGGTGTGGGTTCAGATTCTCATATGTATGTGGATATCAGTGGTTGGGATCAAGTGGTAGAGTCCAAGATAGTATGGGAATCAAATGCCTATGTAGTTCTCAGTTTCTAGCATATTCCAAGTGAGGGAGAGTGGAACCTCACAGCAGGAAAAACTTGGTGTCAAGTTCAGTTCTCAGACAGATTTCTCTAACCCCATATTTGTGCGCAACTGCTAAATCTTCTGGTTTTGCGGCAAGGTCATTGTCAGCTGTTGGATTTTCCCTTCGATTCATATTAGTCTTAGTTGTGATAGCATATGCACGGAGTGTTTGTGCTTAGACCCTAAGGTGTTAGGAGCTCAGGTCGAGGGTTTGCTTGTCTGCTATCGTCTGATCAGGGGGAGCCCCAATGTTGAGAATGGATAACTTAGTTGGGCTGTCGGAGCAAAGTAAGAGTGTGGTTCAGTTTAACATGAGATCAGTTAGTTTTCATTGTAGCGATGCCCTTTTGGTTCAGGATTAGAGCGTCGACGTGTGGCCGAGAAACTCAGAGACCAATTGATTATGCGGGTTTTCATTCATCTTGTTTTTTGTAGGGGAGTGCATCTTGAAGTAGAAGCGGGAGCTGATTTCGAGGACGAAATCTAATTTAAGTGGGTGAGAATTGTAACATTTCGTTTAAATAAATAAAATAAATAAGTCAATAAATAAATAAATAAATAAGCCCTAAAACCCCCGGGATGTACTTTTTTTTATATATATTGTAACTATTCAAAAAATTTTGGTTTCCATAACTTATGAGTTTAATATAGGTTTTATGAAAAGACTCGTGACATTCCATAACTTGAAGACAAGTTATGGAGTTCATAAAACATTTATGTAAAAGACTCTTCAAGTTCCATAACTTGAGGACAAATTATTGAAGACTTAAACCCATTTAAGATGACATTTAAAAATGAGATCTTTCATTTTCCATAACTTGAGGACAAGTTAAGGATTTCACCGAAAACAATTAGATCAAAAAATTCCAACTAACAGAATCAAACAATTTGTTATAAAGTATGTAATTTCTATTACATGATACATGATATAAATCAAAATGTATCATTGAGACTAAGACCGTAAATGAACCGAACGAACACAAACAAAAGTTTGTTCATGTGCGTTCGTATAAGTTAGTAAAATAAACGAACGAACACGAACGGATAAACGAACAAGTTTTCTTGTTCACGTTCGTTCGCTTAACAAATTATTTTGTTCATGTCGGTTCGTTTATGTTGGTTCGTTTTCTGTCCGTAAACATGATAAACGGACATAAACAAACATATTTGAACATATATGGACATATACTATAGTAATGTAATGAAAAAAATGAATATCTTCTTTAATAAATGAAAGTTTTTTTTTTGCTACTTGTCATATTCTTATTCAATTTGTCAAATATCATTTTATGGTTATTTCGAATTATTTTTTTCCCACATGTCATTTTATGAGTTTTTTTTTTTATTTTATTAAATTCCACATAATATTTTAATGTAATAATTGTAATAAATGTAATAATAAATAGATATCAATTTTATTAATGTACTTATCTTTTAGTTTCAAAATTCGCAAAATTAAAGTTCATTAGTTTTTTTATTTATTTAACTTATTTGTTTAAATTTAAAAGATAAAAAACATTTACATTATAATAATTCATTATTTTTCTTAATTTATTATAAATTCAAAGTTTTCAAATATTTTGATATTTATATTTAACTTTTTTTTTTAAATTAACCTATGTAATTGATGAGTCTCACAATTAGTAAACGAATATAAATAAACTTAAACGAACAAATATAAACGAACTTAAACGGACGTTGACGAACATAAATGAACAAATGAAACCATTATTCATGTTTGTTCGTTTAACTATATGAATGAGAGTTTTTGTTCATGTTCGTTTATTTATTAAATAAACGAATATAAACAAACTTTCAGTTGAACTGTTCATCGAACGTTCAGTTCGTTTATATCCCTAACTATCTCAACTTTAGCTTCACAACTAAATAAATTTGTCTAAATCCGACACATAGCAGTTGTATAAATTAGAAATGTCATTGTGGACGTCTCGTTTATAAATTTGTCTAAATTCGACATATATCATATGTTGGGGAATTCAAAATAGGGTTATCGAAAATTTGGATCACAAACAGGAATCGTGTAAACACTTTCATTGTTTGATATTTCGATCATATATGCATTGGGTATCACGAAATCCAAACTGGGATAATTCATGAAGCAACAATTCTGATTTTAGGCACAAAATCATAATCAATTTTGATAAGATGACGAAGAAGAAGAAGTCGTCGTTTTCTTTGTGTTTCAAAATATATGCCGTTTTCCCTATCTTATCGAAACAACGGATAAATGAAAACAGTTTTCATCTTTTCAAGAATGACAATTAGTTCTTGTACTGTTTAGTAAATATAAGTGTGCATTCCTGCACCTCCTAACTTGTATTATAACTAAAACATTATTCTTGAAACATTTGTTAAGTCCATTATATTAAAATATATTTGGTGATAAAATCACCAACATCATATGATATTTTTCGGTTTCAAAATTCGTTTTTCTTTATATCGTTATAGAATGCATTTTTTTTTTCTTTATGTTGTCATAACTTTTTCATTTTACGTATTTCTCCATATAAATATGAAAATATGAGTAAATTGGAAATCGTCCTTATGGTTTGGTAAAAATTACATGTTTGGTCCCTAACAATTTTTTTGCATTCGGATCGTCCCTGTGGTTTGATTTTGTTGCGTTTTTCGTCCCTATGGTTTGGTCAAATTACATGTTTGGTCCCTAACTGTATGTATGTAAGGGACGAAAAACGCAACAAAATCAAACCACAAGGACGATCCGAATGCAAAAAAAAAGTTAGGGACCAAACTTGCAACTTTGACCAAACCATAGGGACGATTTCCGTAATTTTTAAAGTACATTGATATAAATTTATTTCAACATGACATATATCTACCATATTTTCGATTTTAAAATATATATTTTTTTATATAATTATAAAGTACTGTTTTAAGTCCACAAAAATTTAACAAATTATATCATTCTCATTGAATATAATAATTTATATATCGTACAATTTTGAAACTAATTATACTTTCCCGGTGGTTTCCTCACAGAATATATATAAGTCCTAATTTTACATACAAAAATAAAGTACTTGGTCAAATAATAATAAAAAGAATGTCTTTGGTTTGTGTGTTCCACCTTCTATCATCTTTATTCTGTTTCAAAAGACACAAATCGACATCACCATATTATTTTGTCTTTTATTCAATATTATTTGTACAACACTCAAGTATTATGTCTAATAAAAAGTATTTAACATAAGATTGAAATTAAAAGAACATATAGAACCGGGATACATATATATTTTTTCTTTTATACCGACAGTACTATATGGGCATATGGGTTATTATAAATGTTGTCAGTAACAAAACGAAATAATGCTATAATTAATACCATTAAGGTTTTAGGTTTGTATCCAACTATCCATACATGAATTAATTGGCATTTGTCTAAAGGAGTGGACTTTTTGGGCTTCAAAATTGACATATAAGCCAAAACTAATAAACGTGCTTCCCTCAATGCTATCCTCCATCTCCATCACCCTCTATCCCTTTTCTTCTTCCTTCCTGTTCCCACTTTCTCTCTCCAAACTTTTGCCATTTTCAAGCTTTTCTTGAACTCCACATACACCAGCTGAATTATTGTTGTCTTTATCTACTGGTTTAGTCAAACCTCTTAATTTAATACCCCACATTATTCTCTGCTAAATGTCCGGGTTTATTGATTTTGAACTTCCTTTTTCTCTAAATTAACCAGTAACCGAAGCTTAAAAGACACCAGCTCCTTCTATTGTTGGTGGTTCTAATCCCAATTATATCAGGTCAGAAGATAATTCTCCATTTTTATTGTCGGTTTCTGTTTGGGTAGCTCGAAATTGTGCTATTTTTTCAAAAATTTCTTAGCTTTAAACCAAATGGGATTGTTTGAAGTGCGAATGTTTTAGTCATGGGTTTTTGTTGTTTTACCCAGATATTGTAAGAAATTTAAGATACTTAAGTGTTCTTAGCACACTGTAATTGTATGGGTTCAAAGTTTTGTTCTTTTGCCTTTTTTTCGAGAATACATTGAGGTTTGTTTTAGGGGAAGATACAAACTTTTGATTCTGTTAAGGATGGGTATGTTTGTTCGTGATTCTCATTAGTTTGAAAATTTTGTTTTATGTGGAGTTTGTCGTACAAGTTATCTTAAATTTTAATGCTGCATTCTTTTGTTTAATATTTTTATCGTTTTGTTTCTTATAAACAATTAAACTTCAACAGATTCAATTCTCCAGGTCCTTTAACAACAATACCTTCATCTGACAATGTTTTATTGAATATCTTCATCTAAATTCTAACAACCAAATCGATTGTTTCATCAATTTCAGAAAAAAAACAAAAAAAACGATGGAAACACTAACCTCATCTGCTGCATCTCCGGCCAACTATGATGAGATCGCTATGCAGCAAACATTGCTATTTTCCGACAGTTTGAAGGTAATTTCATCATCTCATGTTCTTGATTCTCTGTTTTGCGTGTTGTAATGGTTGATTTTATTTCAGGATTTAAAGAATCTGAGAAAACAACTGTACGCAGCTGCTGAATACTTTGAATTATCTTACACCAATGATGACCAAAAACAACTGTGAGTAAGGAAATTACTTAAAAGCCATTGTAACTAATTTCAGCTTAAGTTTACTTGTTTGTGTTGTGTTGTAACAGAGTGGTTGAAACCTTAAAAGATTATGCAATCAAAGCTCTGGTGAACACGGTTGACCATTTAGGTGCTGTGTCATGTAAGGTCAACGACCTTTTAAGTGAAAAAGTGAATGAAGTTTCAACAACAGAGCTTCGAGTATCATCTATTCAACAGGTTCTTTTTCATTTCACATTAGGAAATAGGAATCTTGACAAAATATTGATTTCCAATTCCGTTATTAGTTATTTGATGTTGTTGTGTGTGTTACAGAGACTAAGAGTATGCCAGGGCTGTTTTGATCATGAAGGCTTAGCACAACAGTCTTCATTGATAAATATTCCAAAGTACCATAAAAGATATATCTTGCCAGGTAACAAAACCTTAATTTTTCTTTAATTGTTTTGCCGAATGATTCATTAATTTAATTGTTTTTTAAAAATTTTTACTGCTCAGTTGGAGAGACAATGCAAGGTGGTATGAGAACAAAATCGAAGTACCAAGGATGCAGTTTGGATGATGAAGACGAGTGGCACGAATTCAAGAATGGTAACAATTTTATTCGGTTTTGTTTTATATATAAAAACATTTAATATTTATAAAACTTAAAATCTTAAATCTGTTTTTTGTTACACGCAGCTGTTCGTGCTACAATCAAAGAAAAAGAAACACCACCATCTTTGGCCAGGTAAATCCTTTTTTTATTATTTAAAAATAAAAAATATTATTACATTCAGTTCATGTCTAATTATTAAAGATTAAATCAAATAAAAAAATGAAGCAAAAGACGATCCCCATCTCCTACACCCCAACAACCAGGATCGTTTGCTTTCACTGCTGCAGTCACAAGAAAAGATTTAGGTATGCACACTTTCATTTTTTTTCATTAAGTTCTACATAATGACGTCTGGATAAAGTGTAACAAATAGGTAAAGGGTTATAATCTTATGCATCAACTTGTTTTTTTTTTTTTTTTTGGCTTAACCCCTTAAGTCATTATGTTCAAGACTAAGGGGTTGTTTGATATGCCTCTTACCGGACCGGGTAGGAGGCTAGCCGAGTCAGATTCAAACTGTTTGATTCCATAATTAGAAATCTTTGATTCGGTCCTAGACATAACCCTGATTCGATCTAATTCGGTCCTAAACTATCAAACAACCTCTAAGTAAAAAAAAACAACCATGTATAACTATCCAAATGAAGTGTTTAACTCATTAAGCTCATTAAGTAACAAAGAAACATCCCCATAATTTTTTCTAAAAAGACAATTTTTTTAACTCTTCTTCATCATGAATCAGAAAAAAGATCAATTTCACCACGTAGATTTTCTCTTTTGCGTACGGGTTCTTTGTCTAGTAGGCCAACAACCCCAAATTCAAGATCGACTACTCCTACTAATCGCAGTAGGCCAACAACTCCAACCTCGGTCTCCCGACAAATGGTAATTAATAATTCGATGCAACAAATACTTTTATTGCTTTTTCTTGATTCAAATATTGTAGTGATGATGTGGACCAATCGTTCGCTCCCATGTGTAGCTTTCGGAGCCTAGGAAATCGGCTTCAATGCGTATGCATGCCGACAGAGAAACAAACAGAGAGACAGACCAGAACCAGAACCAGATTCCAAGCAAAAGTAAACGATTACTCAAGGCATTGCTTAGTAGACGCAAGTCTAAGAAAGATGACATGCTTTACACTTATTTGGATGAATATTAAAGAAAAAGACCAGGTCAAAAGTTGGCATACACATGTGCTTGTTGTAATCTTGTTTAAGTCATCAAGTGATAGATAGAATGTATTATTTTATTATTCTCGTGGACATCATTAGGTTTCTAAATTCTCATCATCATTATATAACATAATGTTTAATCAATGTTACACACAAAAAATGTCTCCGAAATCCAGATATCATAATGTTACAACAACCAAAATCCAACAAGTATAATAACACTAGATGTTTTGATGCTCAAGATCACCAAATTGTTCGATTGTTTTTGTGGCTAGAGTTAAGGCATCCATAAAGGCGCTATATGATGCACGAAGAAATCTTGCTTCAACTGCTTCAAAATGCCTATAAAGAATAAACACAATATATTTTCAACAAACACAAGCTTTTAAATCACCGAATTGGTCACAATATTTCCTATTTGTTTATATCATTTAAGTTAACTCACACTGAAAGTTTCCCATCAGACACTGACATCAGCCGCTTGACTTTATCTGGTTGGAGCTGGAAACAGGAAGATGAAAATAAAATAGTAATAATGAGCAAAATGGAATGTTTAGATTAGAAATGACATAAATGATGAAGAGATTATTATAAAAGTATACCTCCTTGTCAACAGCTAGCGTTGAATATACTATGCCAGCATTTTCATCAGACTTATAATCTACTTCCAAATCACTGTAGAGTGCAGACAAAAGCTTATAATGAGATTTTGAATACAAACTTTAACATCGTTACTTTGTGGGCGTTACATTTACATATTTGTTAAGAGGAAAACTCACCAGCTGAATTCCCATGGAGATGGAATAGTTTTTTGGGCATCTTTTTCAATCGCAGGAGCAACAGAATCCATTTTTATCTGAGAAAAAGACAAATATGTTTAGTTCTATTTACCACTTTTCAAGACATTAATGAGATTACCTAAATAGCCACCCTTTTTGCAGATAAGTGGATAACATCTTCAAAATGGGTCGAAACCACCAAAACAACTTTATTTTGGTGATTTTTGTAGATGATCCGACCCATTTCACAGATGTCATCTCCAAAATGATAGGTCCCACAGATTAGATGTAACAAAAACTCCATTTACGTCTTTTTCTTCATTTTACATAAAATAAAAAATAAAAACTGAAAATTCTCTAAAAAAAACACGGTCAAACATAACTCCCAGTTATAGTCCTAAACACCGATCTCCTTTCAAAGATCTCATTTTAAGGTATTGGAATTTTAATTTAACGATACATCATACATGTTGGTTTTATGAATGTTTAATAAAATAAGTAGCCAAATATTTATTTCTATGGCAAAAATTTAACTGAGAAATGCCATTTTCGCGGATGATATCCTCGAAAATGTTCACAGATATCTGATTTGACTTTTTTTTTTTTTTTTTTTTTATCTGCCTAAAGTCCGAAGAATATCGCATTTCAGCTAATATTTACCATAACTGACATTTACTTAAAGAGTTGAATCTAGCAATTAAATACTGAACATTCTGTATCACAAAAACAAATTACACCAAAATCCATAGAAATATGCATTATAAAAACATTAAGTTGACTTAAAAAAATAAAATTGAAATTGCACTTCTTTCTTTGATTTTAGTTAATAATTTAATTATAATCAGGTCATATCAATCGATCTGCTGTCATGTGTAAGTAAAGCAATAAAACGTCGGAATAATTGCTTACCAATTTACTGCGTTACCGGATTCTGACAAGACGACGGATACAGGAGGTGCCTACGGCGGCGTCCGAGGGAATGATTGGCCGGAAGCAGATGTGTGGAGGCCGGAGGGTTTTAGACGCACTTATTAGACTTATCAGTCTGTAAAGCCACAATAAATTGGTGATATGGATAGACTTTTAAAATGGGCCTCAATCCCTCATTCCCATCTGTTGTTTTAGGCCCAAAAGCTCAATTTTAATTTTAATTTCGTTTCTCTGAAAATTATCTTCCTCAAATATCTTCAATTATTTGATCCTAGTATCCGAGTAATTATGAAATAAAAGTTGAGTACAAATAATGGCAAAACCAGAAACATTCTTCAAACTTCAAACTCAAATTTATATACATACTTCCAACTTGAACATCCTATTTACAGACATCAGAAATGTTTCAAGATTATAAACAAACAAACACATCTATATACCAGACAAGATCTGTATATAGAACAAATCTTCAACTCTATTTACAAACATAACATTAACATGGACATGTTCAAATGTTCAATTGTTCAAACAAACCAATCAATCAACCAACAAATTCATCTGAATAACCAACCCAATGTCCAACCAAGTAAGAAACCCGCACCACCAAGACTCAAACCCAAAACAAAGCTCCCAAAAGACTTTCCATTTTTGTATCTTGATGATCCAGAGTCAGCCTTCTCCTTCTTCTTCCTCTTCCAAACCCTTTGCTGATGATACTTACTGTTCCTAGTAGCTTCCAGTTGCAATATACGAAACCATTGCTTGTAAGCAAATAGCTGTGAAGCTTGCTTCATAAACTGACTGATCATGTCTTCTTTTTCATTGTTTGCTTTTTGTGCAGCTTTTTCAGCTTCCCTTGCTCGTGTTTGAGAATGGCAAAGTGCTTCCAAAAGCTCAGCCTTGCTCAGTTCATCTTGACTCTTTTTCTCTGCTTCAAATTCCTTGATTTTTGCATATTTTTCTTCCATTTCCATGGTTTCCCATGATGGTTCCCAGAAAGAGGTGGGATTTTCTTTAGGTTGATGGTGTAACCACCATTTGGTGTCACCTGCAAGATCATATAACTTGACTCCATCACCAGGACTTTCTTCTGAAGGTAATTTAGATGAAGATGGTGAAGTTCCCTTGTAATCTTCTTGAACTATGGAACTATTAGCGTAATGAACCCACCTAGGCTTACCTTCTCCTGAATCCATTATCTCCTGAACAGAGATTTACAGAAAAATCAAACGAATAATTAGGAAATAGCACATCCGCCGCCGGTTACTAATATAATTTCTGAATCTTCAACAAATCGATATCAATTCTGCATAACTAAGTACTAGATTTGAAGTCAAATTGGAGCTATCCTACAAATCGGATAGTTAAGATTTAATCGAAAACAATCAAACCTGAAAACTTCAGAGTCGTTATAGGGTTAACCATGGAATTAAGGAACAATCAGATACAACAGCAATTGATTACTCATCTCAAGAGTTGATCCGATTAAACAAAGTAGAAATTGGCAGATAATTAATGATGAAACGAACAATAAAGAGTAATACCTGTTTAACATGAAGATGGGTAACAAGATATCGATCGATGAATCTGGTTTCTTGGTTGGTGGTCGTATTCAGCCTTCAGGTTTTTGTTTTGCTAACTGCAAGTGTGAATTACAAGACACGTCCTCCACTATTGCAAAATTTTCAAATCAAACCCTATAATACGTTTTTAACGATAATCGTCCCTCAAACAAGAACAGCTCTTCATATTGATCCTTCTATCTATTACCATTTAAGGTCTTTGTTTCCCTCAATGCAATCATCAATAATGGAATGGATATAGGTAATAAAATAAACAAAGTAATGATATAAATAATTACATTTCATTGGCATGTATAGTTGACTCGAAGATATCAAATGAATCATTAAAACATGTTATTTGTTATTAATAATAAAAAACTAAATTAAATTAAAATTAATCAATAAAGAGCAAATGTTGTTTTATAAAAAAATAAATTTTAAGCAAATAATGATAAATTGTTACATAAATTGTATATAAACATATTTCATTTCATTCGATATACATATTATATGATACCTAATTAATTAAAAAGATTATCTACAATATAAAATACTTACAAAATAAAAAGAAAAATACCATAAACTCTTTAAAGATAATAATAAATATATTTTTCATATATCTTGTAAAACTAAAAAATATCTAATTGAAGTTTTTAAAATTAAAAAAATTAATATTTGTTGATGATTATATGAATAAAAAAATTTATAATTATAATACATATAATTTCATTCTCGACATGACTTAATAATTCTTCCTGATATAATGAAAATTCCATTAAATATTTTGTAAGAAATGTTTCATTCAATTCCTTACCATTTTTTTTTCATTTTGTGATAACGTTCTATTAATTTCTGCATACCAAACGCTATCTTTGCTTTCTATTATAAGGTTTTCGCAACGTAAAGTGTCTTCTGCCTTTTAATTTAATAATATTAATACTAACCATCAAGAAACAAATATTTTGCTTATATATAGGATTGGGAAAAAATGTATATAAGAGAGCAACTTTCTGTTTAAGATAAATGTGTTATTTAATGGACCATAAACTTAAAAGATTATAAGGTGTCAATTTATGTTTAATCACGTTAGTGGCTATAGGTCTACCGAAAAAGGGGCGTAACATGAGAGAGAGCACTTCAACTAGGAGCCGGAAGAAAAACTCCAAAACAAGGCTCATAATGTTGAAAGCTATATCGAGATGAAATAACTCCAGTATATACTATATAGAATGAATTCATTATGTTTACTTAATAAATATATAAGTATAACTGTATCATATCAAATAGAGTAAATTACTGAAACCGTCCTTATGGTTTGATTAAAATTGCACGTTTGGTTCCTAACTTTTATTTTTTCTTGGATCGTCCCTATAGTTTTATTTTGTTGCGTTTTTCGTCCCTATGATTTGGTCAAAATTGCAAATTTGGTCCCTACCTTTATGTATGCAAGGGATGAAAAACGCAACAAAATCAAATCATAGGGACGATCCGAGTGCAAAAGAAAAGTTACGGACCAAACGTGCAATTTTAACCAAACCATAGGGAAGATTTCAGTAATTTACCCTATCAAATATATTGAAGCTAAAGAAATATATGGCAAACTTACACTCATACAAAACTTCATGGACTACTTTAACACATTACACATGGAACCACACCAACAAAATCCAAGAAAAATCTTACAATCGCAAATGTAACCCTCCCCAAGCCTTCTATCACAAAACCATTGCGTTGACTTTATTTTATTTCATTTCATTTAACATCAATTCTTTCATAAACTGAAAGTCAGCTGGGTTGCGTGGATGCCAAACCCAAAATTTTTGTAGCTCCTCGTTTGTTAATCTGAAAATTTTGTTTCAATTAAAGAAAAAAATCAATTCTTCCCTGTTAGAATTTTAGATCACCTGGTAGGAAAAGTCACAAGTGTCTGTATTGCAGTATTGTTAAAGGAATCTAACAGATCCCTTGCTTTTCCTTCTTGTTCATGGTTTCTTAATCTGATCATAAGGGTTTACATCCATGGTTTTGTCAAGGTAAAGTGTCACCAAGGTGCTTACAAATACAAACTGTTGAAGACAATGGCCTATATCAGTATCAGTTCTTGCATTTCTCTTGGGCTATTAATTACATCAACAAACATCTAGACTAAAGTATCTAAGCTTCTTCAAGTGTTCAATTCATACCCTCAATTAATCTTTCCACTAGCATAAATATTCTTAGCAAAACTCCCAACAAACAATGGAGTCTATCTATCTTTAAAGAAAGCTCTTGTAGATCCTGTAATCTTTGACAATTGCCTTAAAGACTTTTTGGGATTTTGTCAGAATCAGATTGTGTGGAGATTTAAGACTATTCACACAATCGGAAAAGATGAGCGGTTTCATCAGATTCATAATCCGAAAACATATGACCCTCCGATTCAAACCCATTTTCACAAACATCTTCACCGGAATTGGAATTGGCAGCAGTTTGTTTCTTATATAACCCTCGGCTCTTATCCAGAAACCCTTCCTTCATCAAACATCGAAACCTCTCCCTGATTTCAGAGATCGGGTGTTTCTGAACAAGTCGATGACGATCATATGCTTCCCGAAGAACAACCGTTTGGGTGTTGTTCTTCTTTGAGATGTAGAAAATCCCAGGATGACGCTCGAAAACCTTTGTGAATTTCTGAGGAAGATTCAATGGATTCCGGAGATTGCTCACATTCCGGCGATCAGTTTTCTTTTCAATCGTGAGATGTAAAAGTTCGTGAAATACTCCGACGATTCTCTTCTCGGAAACATCCGTCCGTCGATCCAAATGACTGGAATCGGAATATGGCGATGTGTATGGGAGCCTCTGCCATTCCTCCAACCACTTCATTGATTTCCGATTTAACCCAAATCCCCTTGGGAATCCCACATTGAAACTTAATCTACCATTTTTAACATCGTCAACTTCTGCATTCGTTTCTAATTGGGAAAGGGGAAGCTCATTGGGTGGAGATATGAGTTTTAAAGCGAGACGATTGTGGGGAAGAGGAATCAAAGAGAACATATTTTCGTATTTTGAGATGAAAGAATCGAGATAATCGTAAGGCAACCCCAAATCCCATTTCAATTGGTCGATTGTATGTAAAGGAAGAATCGTGTCTTTTGTGAGGAGAAGAAGCTTTATGATTCTATCGAGTAAATCTTTCTGATTTTGCTGGAAAACCGCCATGGATTCTTGGTTTAGTCGAATAGCATCTGGGGTTAATCTAAACCAGGGAACAAGAGTACCACCGGTGTCAGGAAGATGAAATTCATCGAAGATATTTGGGTATCTTCTCATAAAGGTGGAAACTTTGAGGTCTTCGGGAAGACCCAGTTGGCCTCTCCGCCGGCCGGAGAGACGGTAGATGGGGAGGCAACAACCAGGATCGGCTGCTATAACTGACAGGATTACCCAGGCTGCTCTGAGCTCTTTTTCACCGGTTACAACAGAATCTAGTACATTATCCTTCACCCATTTCAATTTTACGTTAACTAAACTGTATCTTTGATTATGTCTAAACCCTAGATTACTATGGTGATTGCAGGGAAATTTGCAGTTTTTCCCGAAACCCAAACTCCACCGGAGCATCTTCAGCGTATTAGACAATTTGACTAGTGATTCAAAGCAATTAACGGTTAGAGGACTTAAGAAACAAACTATGTGGGAAAAATACCTGCAGTTCTGAGATAGAGGAGTTGTCGGCGGTGCGAATTGTTGTCGATGCACCTCAGAGTCGTTTTAGGGTTAACCGTGGAATTCAAGGAACAATTCGATACAAATGCAATTGAGTAGTCATCTCAATAGTTGATTGGACTAAACAAGAATTTGGCATCGATGATGAAACGTACAAAAAAGAGCAGTACCTGCTAAACATGAAAGTGGGATGGCGATTGAGTAATCCGGTTTCATGGTGGCTGGTGGTGGTCACTGGTCATATTCTCGCTTTTGTTTTGCTAAATGTGTGAATAACAAGATTCATCCTTCCCTACTACAAAGTTCCAAATATAACCCTTTGCTACGTTTTTAGATTAAACAAGAATAGGTCTTCAAATCGATCCTTAAACAAGAATAGGTCTTCAAATCGATCCTTCTACCATTTACAGTTTAGTAGTTTACCATGATACTGTCTTTGTTAGGTGTCAAGATGTTGGACACATTTTAAAATTAATACGGTTTAGTAGTTTAGTAGTTTATATATTGACACACTTTAAAATTAATACCTTACCCGATTACAACCAAGTTAGTTGTATTGGTTGAGATCTTTAGCCTATTTAATAAATAGTTTGTCATCTTTGTTAGGTGTCAAGATGTTGGACCAACCCATATATGGACACACTTTAAAATTAATATCCGATCCGATCACAACCAAGTTCGTTGTATTGGTTGAGATCTTTAGCCTATTAATAATTAGTTTACCATCTTTGTTAGGTGTCAAGATGTTGGGCCGACCCTTATATGGACATACTTTAAAATTAATACATAACCCGATCACAACAAAGTTCGTTGTATTGGTTGGTATCTTTAGCTTATTTAATGAGTAGTTTATCATCTTTGTTAGGTATCAAGATGTTGGGCCGACCCATATATGAACACACTTTAAAATTAATACCGAGAAAATGACAAAAATAGCCAATTATACTAATTGCATTACAAAAATAGCCAAAAAAAATCGGGATTACAAAAATAGCCACCCATTTCGCAGGTGAGAAGGCCCCATCTGCGAAATGGGCATCTCATCTGCGAATGTACAAGTGCCTGAAGCACAGTTGTGCTTCAGGCACTTGTACTTTCGCAGGTGAGAATTTTTTTTTTTTTTTTAATATTTTTCGGTATAAATAGGGGTAATTTCGCAGATGGAATAGGTCCCATCTGCGAAATCCTCTGATCCTATCTGCGAAATGCTGATTTTTTTTTTTTTTTTTTTTTTTTTTTAAGGTTGACTACGAAATGAATTGGTTTGACTGCGAAATGGGCTTTGCTATATAAAAATTTTTGTAGAAAAAATATCATTTTGGTTGTTATTTGGTTTGTGATATACTCTCTATCTCTACAATTTGCTCAAAAAATGATTGAATATTTGGTTTGTCTTGTAACCGGTGGGAGATGGCAAGTTAATGGAACTAATCTGGAATACATATGTCCACAGGGAGGTATTTCTGAATTTGCTTTGATATTTTCTGAGTATATTAGTTATAGTGATTTTGTATCTATGGTAAGAAGCAAAATTGGTTTGTTAGACAAATATAGAATTAGTCTTCGTTTCCACCATCCTGAATTAAATTATTATATAGCTATAGTTGAAGACGTGGATGTTAGAATGTTGATAAACGTAATCAAATGTAGTGGAGGAAGGGCTGTGAAAGTGTTTGTGGTGGTTGATGAAGTTGAGGAGGTTAATGGGGGCGGTGAAATTGGAAACGAACTTGTTGGTAATTTATGCAGTTTTAAAGGGAGCAACGATCCGATAGGTACTTTCAATACTCCTAGTGTACCTCAGTTTCACAGTGTTGCTGAAAATGTTAATGTTAGTTATTCACCTATTCAATATGTGGATCCCGAGAATTACAAGTATGTTGGTGATGATGATGTTGGTACATATCTTAATCATGTTGGTGGTCGTTGTGATGATGTTGCCGAACAAGAAGTTAAACTTATGAATAGGCGTGTGGTAGATAAAACTAAAAAGAAAAAAAATTCAACTCAAAAAAATGAAAAAAATCATGTTTACGGGCATTATGTTGATGTTGGTGATGTATGTTTAGATATAACCGAGCTACAAAGTAATTCCGATAGAGATGAGTTGGGTGATGAAGTTAAAACTAAGTATCCCGATAACCTTTTTTACGGTATGCCCCCTGTACCAACATGGCCAGTTGATAATAATGAAGATATCCCAACACAGATGGTAGACATTAATCTTCAAAAGATTCAATGTGAGAGTATATTTAAAAACAAAGAACTTTTAAAGCGGTGTATTGGTAAAAAATGTCTTCGAGAAGGTTTCCAGACGAGGACAAGTAGATCCACCAAATCAAGGTATGAAGCTGTGTGTGTTTCGAAAAATTGTTCTTGGTTACTAAGAGCAAAAGCAATTAAAAATACTGATGGACTTTTCCAAGTGAATAAATTTGTTGATGTACACACATGTTCTTCAACATTGTTGCAACCTAATCATCGACAAGCAAACAAATATGTTTTGGGTGAATATGTTGCTGATGTTTTGGCTGAAGACTATAGTAGAGTTTATCGGGGAAAAGAAATTGTTAATGATATGAATGCTCAATTGAATATCAATATCTCATACCATCAGGCATGGCGTGCGAAACAATATGCATTGTTGTCGTTAAGGGGTACGAAAGAGGATTCTTTTACCAAACTTCCGGCGTATTGTCACAACTTGGCCAAACATAATCCGGGTACTGTCACACATATTAAAACAGATGCTGATGATCGGTTTGAGTTTTTGTACGTCGCACTCGGTTGCTCGGTTAGTATTATCATGTTCTAATTTTTTTTTAATATTTATTTTGGTGTATTTGAATAGATATACAATGTATTGTAGGTACGAGCTTTTGTCAATTTTTGTAAGCCGACCCTAGTAGTAGATGGAGCTCACCTAAAGGGCGAGTTCAAAGGTACCATGCTACTTGCAGTTACTAAGGACGGACAAAATCAAATATTACCGGTTGCATATGGTATATGCAAAAATGAGTGTACTGATTCTTGGACATGGTTTTTTCAAAAACTACGTGATTGCATAGGAAATATGCAGGAGCTTACAATTATATCTGATAGGTCTCCATCTATAGCAACATCCGTTGCCAACATTTTTCCTCACGCTCATCATGGAATATGTGGTGTCCATTTGTATTTCAACATAGTATCTAGATTCGGCAAGAGTAAGACGGTTAAAGGAATTTTTTGGGAGGCGTGTAGGGCGTACACAGTTGATGCTTTTGATGCTGCCATGGATGTTATGAAAAAGACAAAAGAACCAGTATGGGAGTACTTAAAAAGTATAAATCCAGAAACCTGGTCAAGGGCACATTTTAAAGGGAACCGATACAATCTTATGTCGTCCAACAGTGCGGAGTCTATAAATGCATTATCTAGACACGCACGTAAGGTGCCAATACTTATGTTGATTGATTTTTTTCGTGCTACAATGCAACAATGGTGGTTTCAAAGACGTAACTTTGCAGGTATTACGTAAATTTGTAATATTAATGTTTTATTAGTTTCGATGTTATTGATTTTAACTTCTTCATTTTGGCTGTTTTTTTAGCGGAAGCAACAACAACCCTTACCCCTTGGGCGGATGAAGTTGTAAAAGAAAACAAGAAAAATTTTACCAAATGGGATGTTCGCATGATCTCAAATACGAAATGCGAGGTCAAAAAGGGGGCACAAAATGTGATTGTTGATTTTCAACATATGACATGTACATGTAGGCATTGGCAACTTGATGGGATACCTTGTGGTCATGTCATAAGATGTTTAACAGTGAACAATTACCAAGACTGCTCGAGGTTTGCATTAAATGCTTACTTTACCGAAACACTGAGGAAAACATATGAGGAATCAATAAACCCTCTGCCGAAGCCATCCGAATGGGAGATCCCCGATGATTTGATGATTGTTAAGCCACCTATAATGGATAAACGTCAGCCAGGCAGGCCAAGAAACACAGACCGCATTCCATCCCAAGGCGAGGGTCCAATTATAAAAGAGTGTTCTACATGTGGTCAACTAGGACACACGAGAAATAATTGTACTGGAAGGGCGTCTGGTAGCAGAGCAGGTCACATAATTTCTACTGCAGAAATGGCATATAATATTGGTGGTTCAGCGGGTTGCTCACAAACCCATAACGCTGATTTTGATATAAAACAACCTTGAAATTAAGAGTAATGACGAGTTGTTAGCTTATTATGTATTGTAATATTTTTATTAACTCTTACAAGACATTGCTATGCTTTCATATTTTAGTTAAGTTTGTTGATTATAACAATGAATGAAGCCTTTATATTATAAAATATAGTTTGCAGATTTATTTTAACAGTTACAACATGTTATTTAAAAAAAAACAACAAACGATCCTTTGGCAAGCTAATCTGTTTCATGATAATATTACAACAACTTTATAACTAATTTTTAAACTCAGGGAACTGCAACGGGTACTTCTCTTTCTCCATCGTTATATAGTCATCCCTAATTCTCATTTTGTCTTCGAAACGATCCTTTTTTACCATAATGTGTATCAACTGCTCATCCTTCTCAGCAAGCCGTTTTTCAGTCGTTTTGATTGCCTTCTTACTCTTTTTTATCCAATCTTTATGCTCTTTGATTTTGTTTTTATTGAGGTCAATCCATTCTTCAGCTTGTTTGCATTCCGAACCTATATCATTAGCAAGTTGAGTGAGAAGTCGGGATGACTCTTTGTCCTCTTCTTGTTGTGCTTCAGCCTTCTTTAATTCTTCAAAATTTTCATGTGACATATATGACCCGGCTGAAGAGGGTGTAAAAAAAGGGTCTACCGAATCACAGTAGTAACAATCTACTTCGTTGCATGAGCAAATTTCGAATTTGTGTGAGGAACTCATAATAAAATCGATGTTGTATTAAACTGGAGCAATAAGTGGTATTTATACATACTAGACAGTAATGAGAAGTCCAAGTTTGAAATGACTAGACAGTAATGACAAGTCACTGTAGTAACCTGCACATCCCAGTGGGTCCCTTAAGTGACAAGAGATCAATGACAGTTTGACATGACAAAACACTGCATAAAGCTGAAATTCGTAGTCCAAATATAACCATTTCGCAGTCAAAGTATTATTTCATAGTCTATTTATTTATATAAATAGATGTTTAAGATCTATAAACCAAACACCCAAATCACCTAAACGAAACGAATTCCCATTATTAGAAATGTCGTCGAATGCAGCAAGTTCTTCGAATGAATTACCTGGTTCCAATTCTGAAAGGCCATGGACGACAAACGAGGTGTTACTTCTAACACGGTGCTGGCTAAGTGTTAAGGATGGTGAACCGTTACTTGCTCCCCCGCATTGCCTAATTGGTGATGAATGGAGTCGCATCACATCTTTGTTTAACCATGAGATGGGAGAAGGGCAAAAAAGAGAAAAATCAGATGTTGTTACTAAGTGGACGGATGTAAAGGAGGAAGTGACATGGTTCAATCGAGCATGTAGTTATGCGAAACGTAACAATGTTCGTTGTCGTGACGAAGAAGAGTTCTTGGAAGTTGTTACAGAGTTTTACATCTTTGAGCATGAAGGCAGAGACTTCGAATATGAGGAAGTTTGGAAGGTTGTTAGAGATAAACAGTATTTCAAGTAGACCGCTCTAATTTGTGTTAAGAATAAGCCATGGACTTGTGTTTTACGTTAATGCTTTGTTCGTATTATGTTGTTTTTTTCATGTAATTGTTGTGATGTTTTAATGGTTCATGGAATCTTGTTACTAATGTATTCTAATATATTTTGATAACTAATGCAATGGCCATTTATTAACTCAAGTTAATCATACGAGTTTCTCACATAATAAACTAAAATATATATATATATATATATATATATATATATATATATATATATATATATATTAACTCAACTTAATCATACGAGTTTCTCACATACTAAACTAAAATATATTTTAAACATATGAAACACATACGAATTACATACGAAATACATGAAAATAACCTAGTACTCACATAATAAACTAAAATAGATTTTAAACAAACGAAATACATACGAAATACATAAGAAATACATGAAAATAACCTAGTACATGAAAATAACCTAGTACTGAAATAATAAACTAAAATAGATTTTAAACAAACGGGATATATTTCAAAATATTCCAAGGGGCTTCAAACTGGAATTCCAACCCGTTACTTAATGACTTGTATTCCTCCTTAGCAGCTTCCAAGATGACATCCTCAGTAGCATTTAGACGGGCGTCGTCAATTTTGGTATAAAGATCGTTGAATAATAGAACTTCGGTTTTCATTTCATACCATCTTGCTAAGATGTCTAGTTCGTCACGATCGTTTCTTGTAGCCATTCGGTTTGCAGCATTGAAAATATTTGTTAGACGGCTCCAAAACATTGGATCATTCAACTTGCTTGTCTCGTACACATGAATATAAGCATGTGTAAGAACCAAGAACTCTTCATTGCTCCATGATATAGAAGTCATTTGGATTGAAACAAAGAGGGTAGAATCTAAAAAACAATATTTGAACAACTATATTGGTTAATTTAATAACGTTTTGCGTGTAACTTAGGGTCAATTTATAGTAGTTTCTACACAAAATCGCAGTCCAAACTTCTAATATGTCTGCAATTCATAGTCAAAATTAACTGACGAATGCAGTGTACTATACTTATAACACAACAGATCACTGTTCGAGTTGACAATTCATCCCCGGTTGAATGACAACACAATACATTGCTGTTTGAGTTGACAACTCATTGCACCAGGAAAAGTAAGGAGTCGTTATAAATAGATTTCAATATCCGTTGTAATTGTATTCTATTACTTCCCTCCTTGCAATTATGGACTCACCACGTATATGGAGGAACGCAGAGGAGGTCGCTTTGGTTCAAGCTTGGATTACAACTGTAGAGGTGGATTTTCCACCGGGTCCCCCACAAGTTCGTGCCGGATCATTTTGGTCTCGTGTCTGTCATTTGTTTCACCATTTAATGAACCGCACTCAATATCGAAGAAGAAGAGATGTCAAAGCGAAGTTTCTGGATATGAAAATGAAGGTGAAACAATTTCAACGTATTTATAACGAGTTGGATAACGAACATGCAAATACGGATGAAGACATTCTACGACAGGTGGCTTTGGAACTATACCGCTTTCAATACGATGGTAGCGAGTTTACCCACTTAGATGCATGGAATGTTTTAAAGAATGTCCCTTATTTTTAATATGCATGTTGGTTAAGTTAATTGTTTTTCGTTATTTAAGTTGCTTGTTGTTGTATGTGTCTAGTCGTTACTATTTAATAAACGTCCATTTCTTTTAATGTATGTTGTTCCCTCAATAGCCAATATTTAGAAAGCAATAAAATAAAATCGGGGTACATAAATAACTAACACATAATACGACATAAAAAATAAACTGGGTACATGGATAACTAATACGTAACACAGCAGTAAAATAAAAACAGAGTACATAAAAAACTAATACATAATACTACATAAAACATAAATGTGCTACATGAATAACTACTGCATTGAGGGAGGTAACAGGACCACCGTTTCATTTGGTATTTCCCAATGCTCATATGATGGTATACCATTCACCAACTCAGATCCATATGCAACTCGATACACATAATTAGTGAACTTGTATTCAACCATTCTCTGAATGGACTCAGATGTACGGGTTCTTAGACATGCTATAGCGTGGCCACATGGTATACCGCTTTTTTGCCATTTACCACAACTACATACCCTTCGTTCAAGTTGTACGTTGTTGGTGGCAAAAGTGTCATGGACTTCAAATGTATCCCCATACAAACGTTTTGCATTACAATTGTAAGACTTGCTGAGACTTTTTTGAACCTTACTCTCAACGTAAGGGGTCAACCCACCAGACAACCTCCCTGTAAAATTTGATATTTTAATAAAAATAGCAGCACAATAAAAAAAACAAAACATAACAATCTCCCTTACCAGCCAGTTCGGCCCGCTCAGCATACTTTGATTTTATCGACGTGGTGGTTAACTCAATTATCGTTGTTATAGGAAACTCACGTGAGGATATAATTTGCAAAATTTCAGGGACGTCAATCGATTTAACATTGTAACGTATTTTTGGGAAAAATGCTCTTGTCCATTTTGAAATCGGTATATCGTCAAGCCAGTAAATTGGACTCATAAGCAAGGTGCAGAAAGGTGGTTGCCTACATGTACTTTGCAACCTTTCGAAACACAAGTAAAAATCATCAACGCTATATGCATTGCATGACTTCCAAAACAACGATTCGACTTCCGTATTGTTATGTCCGATAGACTCACGTATCTTTCGAGCTATATCTTTAGGACAATATCCATGATAGGAATCCGGGTAGGCACTGTCAACACCAAAGTCTATGTTATCACACATGTTGCTTATGAAACCAACCTCTGTGTCCTCACCTAAACAATCTCTTAACCTCATCATGAACCATCTCCATGATTCTTCACACTGTAAGGTTCCCAAACCAAGTGCTAAGAGTAGTGGCTCATGATTTCCATCTAAAGCCACTGCGAAGTACATTGTTGTCAGAAAGCTCCCAAGAAGGGGTAAATAACCTACATATATCAGCGGTATCATGCACCTAAGGAAGGTACGAATCTACATAAAAACGAAGACATATTAGTGTTATGTAAGAACTAATCGACATAGATTACCATGAAATATTGTATAACTCAATAAAAGAAGTATGTTATACCACGCAACCTAAAGCCACAAAACAGAATTGAAAGCGGTTGTTATCGGTTTTCTTAATGGCTGTGAAGGTATTAGGATTTGTTCTTTGAAGGTTATGCAAGAAAATTGGTAGTTGAGAAAAGGTACTTTGGCTGTGACTACTCATTTTCAATACCGATAATTGTGCTCTACAATGATCACACAAATGGAATTATAAATAGAAGATATTGTATCTCTACTGATCAAAATTCATAGTTTAACCCTTTAAATTCGTAGTTGAACTTTTATGAATTCATAGTCAAACCAGTTCATTTCATAGTCAAATTTCACTGACCGACATGACAATACTACAGAATGTACTTGTCTGCATTTCATAGTTGAACTTTTATGAATTCATAGTCAAACCAGTTCATTTCATAGTCAAATTTCACTGACCGACATGACAATACTACAGAATGTACTTGTCTGCATTTCATAGTTGAACTTTTATGAATTCATAGTCAAACCAGTTCATTTCATAGTCAAATTTCACTGACCGACATGACAATACTACAGAATGTACTTGTCTGCATTTCATAGTTGAACTTTTATGAATTCATAGTCAAACCAGTTCATTTCATAGTCAAATTTCACTGACCGACATGACAATACTACAGAATGTACTTGTCTGCATTTCATAGTTGAACTTTTATGAATTCATAGTCAAACCAGTTCATTTCATAGTCAAATTTCACTGACCGACATGACAATACTACAGAATGTACTTGTCTGCATTTCATAGTTGAACTTTTATGAATTCATAGTCAAACCAGTTTATTTCATAGTCAAAAAGAATTGTCCGTTATATGATTTATTCTATAAATGGGTGTCACTCATTATGAAAAAATTTAACTGAGAAAGTAACTCCGATTTAAAAGAATAAGAAGGCTAATGGCATACTGCAATTGTGGAGGAGAACGTATCGTTAGGATTTCGGGTACAGCTAAAAACCCAGGAAGATTGTTCTACGCTTGCCCGTATTTGGTATCATGTTCTTACCGTCATTCAAATTTAAACCCTTGTGTTTACATGACACAAATTTATTTTCTTACTGTGGATATTAAATTTAACAGGGACCAAAATGCGGGTTTATCAGTTGGGTTGATGAAGAGAAGGACCAATCTTCTATGGTAATAGCTAAAGTAGCTAACTCTAATAAGCTCTTTCAATCAGAAAATAAGAAGTTAAAGATAGCGTTGGTTTGTAGTTGGGTGTTGTTCTTGGCAGTTCTTGTTTACAAGTTGTAAGTTTTTCAATATTGTTTTTATGGTTTTGAAGTTGTTTGGTCAATAAATTGTTGTATTTGTAACGTTAAAACAAAAGTTGTGGTCGTTCTTATGTTGAATTTATTGATAAGTAATTAGTAGGTCATTAAATTGTTGTAATTGTCGTAACGTTATATTTTTTGTCATCCGTTGAGTAAACTCTAAAGATAAACTAATAATGAAATCCAACATTAATTTGTATATACATTTATATAATCCAACTACAGAGGAGCAAGACTAGACCCCCAAATAATTTTTGCCATCCGGAGACGGAACTCTAAAGCTGCGTTCTTTGGGTCAATAAGAACACGTATTGGTTGACCTGAAACCAATTGCTCCATAAACATACAAAGAAAAACACCGCAATCTCCCAAATGACTACTTTGTTGGGGAACGTTTTCTTCATAAATGAATTGCATATTCAATGGAATCCTTGGGATGTTCCTCCGCGCCCAATACTTAATCTTGTCCAAATAATTTGCCACCCGACGTTCAAATTTGGAAAAGATTCCTTCGGATTGGAATTTTTCATAAGCACCTCTACCAAGACTGTCATAAATATGCACTTCCATTGACGCTAATCGTAGTTCCCCAAATAGCCAATGATTAGGGGATGAATGAATCGGCAATAAGACCTGTATAAGGATCAGAAAATAAAATTATGTTTATTTACATCACAATACAAAAACATCACAATACAAAAACATAACAAAAAAACGATATTATTTTCAATATAAACTATTAAGTTTACCGTATCAACATCCCACCAAGCAACCATGAAGTTAGGGTATGTAGCAATACCAGCCATAAACGCCCTCCAGTCCTGTCCTTCTTCCAAAGCATGAGAAACAAAAAAATTTGGAGGCATTATTGTATGTCGGTCGCTCTCAAACCGTCTCTCCATCAAAAGTCGGTACCAAATGGTTATATGCTGCACACATGATACTTTTGTTATTGACTAAAAAACAATTAACTTTTAAAAGAATTAATTAACAATTTATTTACCGCTGACTCCAACCATCCGTCGTGTGTATGCCCAAACAATGAGCTCCAAAAATCTCTATCTAACACGAAATTAAACAAACGATGCTGCACATCGTATGAATGCAATACATAATTTTGGATGACATCCTCACCGCCTGCTACGTAAGGTTGCAGGCGCAACATGGAGAAGTCATGAGCAACACCAAAAACTGGAGGAGGAACGGGACATGTTGATTTCGTACCAACCTTCTTTTTTGTTCTTCTTTTTTGTTTCGGTGTCGTGTGCAACTAAAAACAATATTCATATGTTTAAATGTATATCTTTCAGATAATTCACATAAACATAGATAATTCACATAAACATAAAATCATCAGTTTATAAATAAAACGAATACCTCGGTGTAAGGAGTACATAAAAATTGTGATGGTTTTCGACTCCTAGGTTTATCGGGTGTAACTTCTTTGTCATCATCATCATCATGAAAATAATCTACATTTCCCGTTATTATTAGTTCGTCTTCATCCGGCACATCATCATCAAATTTGTTCCCTGCATTGTCATTCCTCTCCTCCCACTCCTACATTAAAGATAATACTTTATACTTAATAACGAAATACACATAATTTAATAAGCAATAATATCTAAATAAACAAAATATTAATATAATATTAATGTAACTATAATAACCTCTTTAACTTCACTATAATCGTTTACATCAAACACATCATCATCAAATTTGTTCCCCGCATACTGATTACTCTCCTCCAACACCTACATTAAAAATATAACTTTTTACTTAATAACGAAAGACACTTTATTAAAAAGTAATTATTAAAATCGTAAAGGTAACATCTATAACAACCTTGTCGTCTTGAGTATCACCAAAAACATTTTGAGTTGTATTGTTTTTATTCATCTCTTCATCTTGCACAACCTATATTTTCAAATATAAAATATGAACACAGGTATTCATATATGTTAATAAAATTTAATAAATAATGTAGCGTGTAACTAACCTGTTCATCATAATTTCTTTGTGACACTGTCGGGTCCTCAAAAAAAATGTCGTTCCAAAATTGGTCATTATTCACTTCTTCAACAAAAACCTCTGTAGGTTTTTGTTGATTCATAAACACATGCTGCTCCAGTGCATGTACCCGTTTCAACAACTCGTCTAGCTTGTGTTTCCCACTGCCCCGACCTCTACCATGAGAGCGACCACTGGACGACATACTAGACGAAGATTCGTCTTGTCTCCTAAAATGGTCCCGTACTGGGGATGGAACTGCTTTCCCTTCACCATATACATACTCTTGAAATGACATATAATAAAAAGATGTCATCTCACCATCACCCGGTAACATGTTTTGTCTTGGTGGTAGCCCCTCCTAAAAAATTAAGCATATTAAAAATGCATATAAAACTATAATAATCAACTTTATTAATAATAAACGAATTATTTTTAAACCTGCATCTTTGACCAAATCTTGTTCACGTCAACCCATTTCAATTTTTTTGTTCCGCTCCATCTTTTCATCCGAGGCAAGTCTTTATTTTTTCTCAATGCAAATCCACATGCACGAACAGCCGGAATCATCTCATATATCCATATCTACAATTTTGTACAATAACAGTAATAAAAGTTAAAATTAAAATAAAAAATATAACAATAAAACAATTTAAATAAAATAAAATTTTTATACCCTAATTGGAGCCGTAAATCCTGAGACGGAATACTTTAAAGTTTGACCACGCTCAGGAAGTGATAAATAATGATGTATCTTATTCCACGTATCCTCAAGGTCAACATAAGTAAAATCCCATAGATAGCTACCCCAAGCGAAGCTAACAAAACAAAAAAAAAAAAAACAAAATTGATTATTATATAAATTATAACTTTAATAAAATAGAACTTTTAACGTAAAGAAAATATACCTATTCCAGAGATCCAAATTCTCAGCCAAAAAAAACCAATCTTGTGGCACCCGATCGTTAACTTCTTTGCCCAAAAAACCTTCACACAAAATGTATATCAAACATACTCTAACTGCATCAAGGTCGTCAAGTGCTAAGAATGTTTGATTTAAAATTAAACTTTTCAAGTCGCCGATTTTCACCGAACTATTAGTATGGTCCGGAAATAGCCGTTCACGCAGTAAACATCTTTTTTTACTGCTTATTATTTTTTCCGACCCTTTTCTCCCAATGTTTTTTGGATACTCCCCAAAATTGAAGCCGGTAATCAAACAAAACTCTTCCGGCCCATAAACCATTTTGGTATTGCCTACTCGAAAATATAAACGTTTTATTCCATCTGGAGATAAAACAGGGTCCGGCCGGATCTGATGAAGGAACATTTTATAAAACAATAAAGCGTCCCCTTGTAAACGAGGGACATCAATAAAATAGCCAAAGACGGTATTTCTGAAAATAGCACGTCGGGCATCATCTAAAACTTCAAAGACTTCCCATATGTTACCGCCAGAGCCTTTTAGGTTCGCAAAGGCTTTCGTATTCATTAAACTAAAATCATGCTGCAAAAAAAAAACACAAAAACAAATTAGATAACTAAAAAATATATTTTTTTTAAATATATGATTACGAACTGCAAATACTTTCTTAATTACTAATATATATATATTTCCCCGATAAAAAACAATAACATACACATATATAAACAATTTTCCAAGTTATACAACAAATATATTTACGATAGAAAACAATATCATATATAAATATTTTCAACTTAAACATATTTTCAACTTAAACAAATTTTCAACTTAAACGATAAATATATAAACAATTTTTATCTTTCTAATTAAAACTAACATTATATAACCATATAAACAAAAAAATTTAAAAATAAAACGACAACCAAACTAACAATTTTCCAAGTTATACGACTACTTTATACAAAATTTTCAACTTATACGACAAATAAAAACAGTTTCTAACAATATATATACGACAAATTTTCAACTTATACAAATGTTATATGACAAATATATATACAAACAACTATTTTGCAGTTTCTACTAAAAAACTTACAAGATTTCAGGTTATACAACAACTAAAAAAACTACAAAAACAAATTGTAAACATTATCTACACAGTCTTTACTTGTTTCTACTTGCATTTAAACTTCAAGTATACTAAAAATATACTAAAACTATCAATCAAACACAACAAAATTACCATTTTTTAACACTAAATAATACAAAAATTGATAAAAAAAAAAAAAAACTTTAAACATTAAAAGAGTTAAAATCTAACCATATTTGCGGGATTGTTGACATAATCTTCCATTTTCTTCAAAAACTAGCCAAAATTCCGAGAGAAGCCCAAAGTTAGAGAGAGTTTTTGTGTAGAGAATGGTGAAAATGAAAAAAAAAAAAAAAAAAAACGTTTTTATACCTAAAAATCACCCATTTCGCAGATGAGAAGGCCCCATCTGCGAAATGGGCATCTCACCTGCGAAAGTACAAGTGCCTGAAGCACAACTGTGCTTCAGGCACTTGTACATTCGCAGATGAGATGCCCATTTCGCAGATGGGGCCTTCTCACCTGCGAAATGGGTGGCTATTTTTGTAATCCCGATTTTTTTTGGCTATTTTTGTAATGCAATTAGTATAATTGGCTATTTTTGTCATTTTCTCATTAATACCCGATCCGATCACAACCAAGTTCGTTGTATTGGTTGAGATCTTTAGTCTATTTAATAAGTAGTTTACCATCTTTGTTAGGTGTCAAGATGTTGAGCCGACCCATATATTGACACACTTTAAAATTAATACCCGACCCAATCATAACCAAGTTCGTTGTATTGGTTGAGATCTTTAGCCTATTTAATAAGTTTGTTGAACCGAATCCAACCCAAATCAATTCATTATGATGTATATGCTATATGATGTAATGACATCAATATAGGATATGAGCACCTACAAATGTTGTATGAAGAACATACACTATATTTAAATGATGAAGGCATGTTATCAACCTTAAACGAAATTTGTTGAGGTTGTAACCAAAAAAGCATAAATAAATTTTAGAATTCCTCTTTATTTGGATTACTTTTGTTTTTGTTTTTTAAGATCATCTTCAATCCATTTTTTTTTTTTTTTAAATCGAAATGGAATAAAAAATTTGTACATAATGTTGGGATATATACACTAAAGTTCCAATATTTTCATCGATTTGACAAGAAAGTCCTAAACTTTATTTTTTGACAGTAAAATCCAAATTACCGACAGTTTTTGACACTTTTTCCCCTTTTTTCCGGTTAGCCGGTAATTAGGATTTTTTTGTCAAAAAAATAAAATTTAGGATTTTCTTGTCAAATCAATTAGGACTTTACTGTCAAAAAAATAAAGTGTAGCACTTTCTAGTTAAATCGTTGAAAATATTGAAACTTTAGTGTAAATATCTCTTTTTTGGTTAGAAATTTAATGGTATGATACTCTTTAAGCATAAGACTAGTCGGAGTGGGCAACGCCCACTCACGTGTTTTAAGAAAAAAGAAGAAAACGACGTTAAAGGCCGTGGTGGTGGTAACGAAAAATAACGTGGAAACTAATAACGTGCAATAATGGGGAGGTGGGGCGGTGTTTACGCCGTTATAACATGCAATGACGCCCCCTTTGGCGTTGCCCACACCCAAGTGTCTAAGAGTTATTAAGGTAGTGTTTGTTTTTTCTCTGCAGATCTGTGTGACATCTTCTGTCTGCGCCGCGCAAACATTAGCCTTCGCAGACTGTTTGTTTTTTTGAAGACTGCAGACCTAAAAATATCTACGCGCCCTCTTCTTGGCGCAGATGTGAACCAGAGTCTTCTAACATGTTCAAACATCTTCTAGCCTAAAAAAACATATATATCTTTATTTTTTTAAGTTTTTTTTAATTTATATTTTTTTCCAACTTTATTAATGATAAACAATTTGAAAAAAAAAAATACAAAACTTAAAAAAAAAAACGTTTGACGATACAAACATGATATTTTTGACAAATTTATAAATAAATATTTATTACAATAATAGTCGTTGAAGTTGTTCTTATAAATATGAAAAAAAAATCATAATATAATCTTATATTTTTTGCCAAATTTTGTAAAACATTATTTAATACAGTATCGTCAATTTCTCGAGAAAATATTTATGGTACGTTTTTAATAGATTTAATTGAAAAAATCGAAGTTTATTTCCATCGATTTATGTATCAAATTTTTTGATCACTAATTATAATGTTTAGTTATAACTTTGCAACCAAAGTTGTTGGTTTTTATCAAATATATACGTTAATTCATACCATTTTTATTTTTATACAATAATACATAAAAGTTGATCTATATTCGTTAATTATTTATAACAAAGTCATAAAAATATTAAAAAATCATTCTGAAGTTTAAAAAATCAGTTTATTTAGATTTCAGTTTATTTTAGTAGTCCGCAGATGTTAAAAAAATAAACAGTCTTCTTTTTTCAGACTGCAGCCGTTTGGTCCACCTCTTCTACTGCAAAGGTCTACAGATGTGATCCGCAGACTATAGACATTTTTCCTAAGAAAAAACAAACAATGCCTAAAATATTCTCTACTTCAGCTAGATCCTATTGAAACGTTTGCTTCTTCTTAAATCATTTTTTTAATCTCAACAAATCGACATTGAAAAAAATATAGATAATCAAGAAAGAAAGAAAGAAAGAACCAGGGTTGTGTTAGTTTTTTGCAGTCCCAAAAATGGAGAAATAAGAAACCAAAAAAAAAAAAAATTGCCCTAGCCTTCTTTCCTTTCTCCACATTCACATATTTTTTACTAGGCATGTGTTGTTTGTGTTTGTATAATTTGTCCCCACTTTTTAGTTCAAGATTCCATGGCGAAGCAAGAAGAAAGTTTTACAAAGTCTTTTGATCCTTTGTCGCTCTCTCTTTTGCATATGTTTCTCCTGATCGTGATTGTGTGAGGGTAAAGATGATGATGGTAAGAAAAACAGTGGTGATGCAACAAGAATGTCCTAAACTTTATTTTTTTGACAGTAAAGTCCTAATTGACGATTTGACAAGAAAGTCTTAAACTTTATTTTTTTTTTAACAAAAAAGTCCTAATTACCGGCTAACCGGAAAAAGGGTAAAGATGTCAAAAACTGTCGGTAATTTAGACTTTAATGTTAAAAAAATAAAGTTTAAAACTTTCTTGCCAAATCGATGAAAATATTAGAACTTTACTGTATATATCTCAGTAATGTTCCATGTCTCATCACATTTCATTTCTACATCCAAAAAATATACTTTTTAGTATATTTTTAGTATATTATAGATTGTCAAAAAGCAAAATTCATTTAATAAATATGTATTCATTTTTTTACATTACAACAATTTAATATATTATGTTATCATAAGATTATAACAAAATAAATTGTTTGTATATAACTAACTTGAATTAATTATGGTTTTATTAAAATAAAATTTATTAATAAAAAAGTTACATTTATAACATTTTTAGATAAATATAACAATCTATGTGGTTATAAACGAATAGTATTACAGAGGTTAATTGTATGTTTTGTTATAATATTTGTATTTTAAGATTTATCTCAATTGTATATTTTTATAAAATATATTATTGTGTTTTGATTTTTCTAGAATATATGTAAATTTTATATGAATTTGATACATAGATATTAAATTTTGTATTTATGATTAGTTAATATTAGAAAAAACATCATAAATGGTCCCTGTGGTTTTTTTAGATTTGAAGTTTAGTCTCTGTGGTTTAAAAACATCATAGATGGTCCGTATGTTTTCAAAAAATTTAACGATTGATCCTTATTGTTAACTCCGTTAAGTTTTGCTGTTAACTGGAGGTCATTTTCGTCATTTCCCTATCATGAGACCATTTATGATGTTTTCTCTTATTTTTAAAAAATGAAATAATATACAAAGGAGTCCTTCTCTCAATGAATTTTGGTTCTCTTCTTTCTATTTCTATCCCCTCTGGTTCACCATCCTAATTTCACCACCACCACCATACTCCTTCATCTCCAGCCCTTGTTCTTCATTTTTTATTAGAAACCTGCATGAAATAGCACCCAACAATCCATGTTCATCAATTCTTCAATTTTTTTCTTACCCACTTTCAATAACTAGAATCGTTGTTAATCATTTTCGTTCTCTTACACCCATTATCGATTTCAGAGAAGGGATAATCTCTTGATTTCCTAGCGGCTGTTAAACATTTTCCATTTTGTAAGAGCAGGAACAGAGGATCCAGATCTGGAACCCCGCATCTCCCTTATCCAGGGAAAACAAAAGCAAAACCCTCCCCTCTAATGAATAGGAAACAAAAGAACGATGACAATTGAGATTGAACATATGGATTATACAAAATCAAACCTGTATACACACACTCTTTCTCTCTGTTCAAAATCAAACTTGTAAACACACTCTTCTTTGGGTATCTCGTTAATGGTGTTTGCGAAGTAATTTTTATCAAAACCCATTCTCAATCTTGGTAGAGAACCAACCCGCGTCTCCTTTCAACCTCAATTTGGGTAAAAAAAAATGAAGGTTTTGGCCATGGCTTCTTTATAAAATAACTTTCGATCTTCTTCCATTTTCCTTAATTTCTAGCCCTCAAGGATATGTGGCAAGAGAAAGGCACAATAGAAAGATTTCGAGGAGAGAATAGGTCGTGTTGAATTAGGTGTCTAAGCTCATAACTATAATTGGTACATACTTGACCCGATAATAGCATGGTCCATTTGTGTTGTAACACTCTTGAACAATTTGATAGGATGGATATTTGAGGAAGAGGTTGTTGTGATTTATTAATATATTATAAGTATAATATATTAATTGAAAAATCACATTATTTAATTAGTATTGATCAAGAATTAATTTGATATTAATTTAGTGATCAAAAGAAACTAATTAAAGATACAGGGACTGATTACGTAAATCAGTAATACTTCTAGTTGGACTCATGACTCATGTTGATTAGATTTGGACTAAACCTATGTGAGATTCCAAGAAGGTTTGGCCCAGAAGGCCTAAGAAATAAGAAGAGTCATTAGGATTTGCATGGTTGTAATCCTAAGCTATAAAAGAAGTCCCTAACACCCTAAAATCACCCCCCTGCACACTAGAGTTATAGCTAGTCGATTTTGATCTCCCAAACCTCTCACTCAAGTCCATTCTTTTGTTCTTGGTTTTTTATAAGACATTTGAGGCATCACACTTACGGTGCTAGGATCCTAAAGTTCAAAGACAAGCAAGCTACTACACAAGGTAATCATCTAACTGTTTTTTATGATTCAAATGTTACTTTGCATGCTTGTTTAGGCTTTATGCTTTGGAAAAACAATGTTGCATGTATAATTAGAGAAAACTTAGATCCAAAGCATTATGGTTGTATGTGCTTCATAGGAATGTTAGAGTACATAAAATCCATCAGTGGTATCATAGCCATGGGTGTTTTCTATTATATTGATGCAATTGTGTGACTTTCAAAAAGCTGAAAAATAACAATTCTGGATTTTGCCAAGGCCTACTCGACAAGTCCATCTATGAACTTGACGAGTAGGTGCCTTATGAAGATGAACTCATCGAGTTCATTAGTGCACTCGACAAGTTGCTTCATCATACGACAAAATTTCTGAGTTTTTGACCTGTTTTTTTATTATGATCATTACCACAAACTGTTTTGGTTCATAAAATTTGATTTTACTAGTATGGTAATGTTTATCCCCATCCAAAAACATGAAGGTTGTCAAATTTTAAGATAATTACTTGATTTTGTGAAAAACTAATTATTTGTCAAATTTGAAGTTATCTTGTAATATGAATCAAATTAGGTCAAATTGGTAAATAATGAATTATGTGATTATTAGATTAGTTAAATTTGATCTATGTGTTTCTTGAAAAATTTCATAACTTGTCCTCAAGTTATGGAATATGAAAAAGTCCTTAGTCATGAAACTATTAACTCTTGTAAGTTATAAAATTCAAGAGATCTTGAAAGGTTTCATAACTTGTCCTTAAGTTTGGAATTGGAAAGGTCTCATTCATGGAACTTTAAAATCCATAAGTTATGGAAATCAAAAGTTTTGACAAGTTACAAAACTTGCCCTCAAGTTTTGGAACTTGAAGAGTCTCATTTATGAATTTTAATCCCAAGCCCAAGAATTTTATAAAATTTAAAATTCAACCCTTATATTATTATAATATTAAGAGTTTAATACACACACACATACACACACACACACACACATATATATATATATATATATGTATGTATAAGACAGGTCAGTCTTACCGTTAGTAGGCCTCATTCACGAAGCCAGTCTATAAGGGGGTATAAGGTTACTGCCTATAAAATGGTGGTTTAATGGGTGTCCACTCTCACCCACCGCTTCCTTGACTGTTGGAGGGTCATTAGCCGAATAGGTAGGATAGGACATTAATTCTCATTAATAAGTATAGTGATAATTATTAAAGTAACTAAACTTTTATAATTCCCAATCTTAGTTACTTTAGGAAAAATGTGAAAATGGTGCTATTCCTTGAATTTCATTTTACACCTTGTTAAGTCGTTAGTGGAGTGTGTGTGGTTAACCGACACACTAATTTGGGATTGACAATGTATGACAAAGGGTAGCTTGATGTTAATCATGGATCAATGGAGTGTGTGTGGTTAACCGGCACATTGAATAGGTGATTTGTAACATTAAGTGTACCAAACTAATTTGCATGGTTATTCACACCTTGTTTGTGATCATCGACATCCCAGTTACAAACTTGAAGGGCAAAATCGAGATTTAAACATGCCATTGAAAAGATCAATGAATCTTAAAAGAATCTAGGAATTTCAATTCATTTAAAACTTAATAATCAATTTCGTTTTTCATGGTGGAAATTGGAAAATCTTCATTTACCTACCTTCAAATATTTTGCAATTGGATTATGGCATCCCTCTTCCGAATTGTAAAATATTGTGTTGGGTACTAGCCTTAATATTTCATTTGGGTGCTATATTAAGGATCATTATCTAATCTAAACTTTGTCTTTCTTTTCAGATGTCTTCCAACACCACTTCAAACCCAAACCCTTTAGGCTCTTTCTCCCTCATGAACTTATGTGGGAGGGTCATATTTGATGGATCGAACTTCAATGATTGGATTCGAAACATCCGAATGGCCATTCTCTATGAGGACAAAGAATATGTGCTAGCTAAACAACTTAAGAAGATTGATGAATCTACCGCTACTCCCAAACAAATTGTTGAATACAAGGCCCATGAGAGGGACGCGACCAAAGTGTCATGTATTATGATTGCTACCATGACTGTTGAGCTTCAGAAGTCCTATGAGGACTTTTGGCCTTATGAAATGCACCAAGATTTGATGGAAAGGTACCATCAAAGTGCTAGGAAGGAAAGGTATTAAATCATAGCCTCCATTATAACAACCCAGATGAAGGATGGAGAGTCCATCACGGACCACTTGCAGAAGATGCTAAGATTTATGAACCGCTTGCTGAAGTTGAATGTCAACTTCGATGAAGAGTTGGCCATAGATATTATTCTCCACTCTTTGCCTCCCTGTTATGATCAGTTTCATAGGACTTATCATATGGACAAGGAGGAAGTCACTCTAAGCAAGCTTCAAGGCCTTTTAAGGACTGTTGAAAGTAGTCTTAAAGGAAAATATGTTGTTTCTACTCCTACTGCTGCTGCCCCTATCTTAGTAATTGGACATGGAAAGGGAAAGAAGAGGAAAACTTCCTCAAAGAGCCACAAGGGAAGTCCCATGTTGGATCCTCTTCTAGTGCGTCCAAAGGTGGTCCTACTACACCCTCCTCAAACCCAAAGGAAGCAGAGTGTTTCCATTGTCATGAAAAAGGGCACTGAAAGCGAAGCTGCCCCAAAGACTTGCAGGACATAAAGGATGGGAAGATCAAACCCTCATTCGCAGGTATTTATACTATTTTGTCTAATAACTCATCACATGCTAATTCTTGGGTGCTGGATACAGGATGTTGTTTTCACATTTGTTCTGATTTGCAGGGACTAAAAAGAAACTAGGGATGTGGAGCGCGGGAAGATGAACTTGATCATGGGGAATAGGAAAAATTCATCTGTCACCAAGATTAGAATTTTTACCTTATTTCTTAGTAGTAGGTTAGATTTAGAACTGAATAATTGTTGCTACTCGTCTTGGACATGTTAACAAGAAGCGCATATCCCAACTCCAAAAGGATGGAGTGTTGGAGTCATTTGACTTAAAGTTGAATGACACTTGTGAATCTTATTTGCTTGGAAAGATGACCAAGTCACCCTTCACTAGTACTTGTGAAAGGGGTGAAGGTTTGTTGGATCTCATACACACCGATGTGTGTGGACCCTTCAGATCCACCACACAGGATGCTAACTGCTTCTATGTGACTTTTATTGATGATTACAACATATATGGCTATATCTACTTAATCAAGCATAAGTTAGAAACCTTTGAAAATTTCAAAGAGTTTAAATAAGAAATGGAGAATCAGCTAGGCAGGAAGATAAAGATGCTCCAATCCAATCCGATCGAGGAGGAGAGTATCTTAGTATCGAGTTCCAAGACTATCTTAAGGAGTGTGGAATTGTTTCACAATTGATGTCACCTAGGACACTACAGCTTAATGGTGTGGCTGAGAGGCGCAATCGAACCTTGCTGGACATGGTTCGTTCCATGATGAGTCGAACTTCGTTACCTATCTCATTATGAGGGTACACCTTAGAGACTGCCGCCCATATCCTTAATTTTGTCCCAACTAAAAAGGTTTCCAAAATACCTCACAAGATGTGGACATGGAAGGTTCCCTCGTTAGCACACATCAAGGTTTGGGGTTGTGAGGCTTTTATGAGAAAAGAAACTCATGACAAGCTCGAACCTCGTAGTGAGCGTTGTATTTTCATCGGTTATCCACTGAAATCCTTTGGATATCCCTTCTATAGACCGAGTGGCAATGTTGTCTTCGGTGCGAGGAGATGAGTCTTTCGCTTGAGAGAACTCATATGCCAACAGGACAGTGAGAGGCAAATTGACCTTGAAGAGCTTCAAGAGTTAAGCGATGAAGGAACCTCAAATACTAGCACTTAACCCGAGGAGGAAACTCCTGTTGAACCAATTGACGAGTTCATACCTCTGAGACATTCCAGTAGAGTCAGTGTTCCACATGTGTTATATGGTTTTCATATAACAACTGAAAGTGATACATTTACTAGTGATAGTACGCTGGTAGATTTGGATGAACCTAACAACTACAAGGAAGCCATGGCAGGCCCTGTGTCTGCAAAATGGAAAGAGGCAATTGACAGCGAGATTCAATCCATGTATGGCAATCAAGTTTGGAACTTGGTCGACAATGTATCTGGTCGTAAGACAGTCGGGTGTAAATGGATTTTCAAGAAGAAGACCGACATGGATGGGAAAGTACACACTTATAAGGCGCAATTGGTTACAAGGGGCTTTACTCAAACTCCTGGAGTTGACTATGACGAGACCTTCACACCAGTAGCGAAGATTAAATCTATAAGGGTTGTGCTAGCCATAGCTGCATTTCATGATTATGAAATATGGCAAATGGATGTCAAAACCGCTTTCATTAATGGGGAGTTAGCTGAAGATGTTTACATGAATCAGCCAGAGGGTTTTGTCAATGAAAAGTACCCTAATAGAGTGTGTAAGCTTGAGAAATTCATCTATGGATTGAAACAAGCATCTCGTAGATGGAATCTTTGTTTCTATGAGAAAGTCAAAGTGTTTGGCTTTTCGAGAAGCGAGGATGAGTCCTGTGTATATGCCAAAGCTAGTGGGAGTTAAGTTAGCTTTCTCGTGTTGTATGTGGATGACATACTGCTCATAGGAAACGATATTCCAACCTTGCAGGAGGTTAAGTCTTGGCTTGGGAAGTGTGTTGCTATGAAGGACCTCGGAGAAGCTGCTTACAATATAGGGATAAGGATATTGAGAAATAGGAGTAAAAGACTAATAGGACTTAGTCAGAGCACCTAATTAGAAAAGGTGTTGAAACGTTTCAGCATGGAGAATTCCAAGAAAGGAGACTTACCAATCCATAACAATACCAAAATGAGTAAAACTCAGAGTCCGAGTACAGAGGTTGAGATAGTAGAAATGAGTCGAATACCATATGCTTCTACATTTGGCTCGATCATGTATGCTATGACATGTACTCATCCTGATGTGGCCTTTGCTTTGAGCATGGTCAGTAGATATCAAGGGAAACCTGGTAAAACTCACTGGACTATAGTAAAGAACATTCTTAAGTGCTTGCGGAGGACTAAGGACTGGATCCCTACCCTCGGTGGGAGAGATGACTTAAGAGTGACAGGGAATAGTGACACCAGTTTTCAGACCGACAGAGATAATTTTCACTCTCAGTCAGGCTGGATATTTACCCTTAATAGAGGAGGAATAACATGGAAAAGTTCCAAACAGGAAATTGTGGTTGATTCAACGTGCGAATCAGAGTACACAACAGCAAAGGAGGCAATATGGCTAAAGAACTTCATTGGAGAGCTTGGAGTTGTACCATCTGTAAAGGAGCCTATGGATATTTTCTGTGACAATGAAAATGCAGTTGCCTTAGCCAAGGAACCAAGGGATCATGGTAGATCTAAGCATATCAACAGAAAATATCACTTTATAAGACATCAAGTAGAATAAGGATTACTCGTAGTGAAAAGGATATCATCAGAGAAGAACCCAACAGATCCCCTTACAAAGGGACTCATCAAGGATAAGCACTTTCTGCATGCAAGAAGTATTGGGTTGAAGGGTTAATGGGTTTTAGTATACTACAACATCCTATGGTGCACATACAACCCTAAATACCTTGGATCTATGTATTCACTAATTATACATGCAAATGGTTTCCAAGGCACTAACCTAGAACTAGCATGAAATTTGACATAAACAATATAAGATAGTAGTTAGGATAACATACCTCTTCGTTGTAACTTGATTTCATGGAGCTTAAGAGCCTAGTGCTCCAAGTGTGACACCTCAAATGGTTCACACAACACCATCAACAACTTGGAATAACTTGAGATAAAAGTTCTTCTGCTCAAAATCGGCTAGCCCTCTCATATGAGTCCCTTAGGGCCGATTTCTTGAGCTATGGCGTCTTTATATATTGTGGTTATTAGGGTTACACCATGTAACTCATGACTTTCCATATTCTTCATGCTCAATGGGTTAAGAACTCCATGGAGTATCCATGGGTTACTCCATGGGTTTAGCCCAACATGAAGAACTATGGATCATAAGCCCATATATATAAGAATGATGATTTACACAATCAATCCCCATATATTTAATTAGTGTCTTTTCATCACAAAATTAATTCCAAATTAATTCTTGATCAATACTAATTAAATAATATGATTTCATACTAATATATTAGAACTTATAATATATTAATGAATCATAAATATCCTTTTCTCACAAAAGTCTATCCAAAATGTTCCGATGCCATGCAACCTAAATGGACCATGCCAAATCGGGTCATGTACATACCAATTATAGTTATGAACTTAGACACTAATCCAATAATCTCCCACTTGGATAAGTATAATACCTATTATTGCAAGTATGACTCTGCAACCTGACTAGCAAACGTAGCTCTTAAAAGTCGTTGTCGTACTCTAAATAAATCAATGACGTGTCCATTAGATAAGGGATCATATATTCCTCCATTATAGACATCATATGGACCGAGACATGGATTTTAATCATTCTCTTTGTCCATTTGTTGTTTCCCGATTTCTGATTTATGACGACCAACTAATTGAACAAATCAAATCAGTCCAGGCCCGGCCGATCACCTTCATTTGTCATCACTAAATCATTGGGGGGCCTACATATATCGCTTTTATCCCTCAAAGAGTAAAAGGAATTGATAAACTTCGACTCATATGCTTGCTCTATATACTTATCAAATGACACACAAAAATGTGTTTTATAACACCAAGTTACTGATGCGTTTTCACATAATCAATGTGTAATCGACTTGTAGACTGCAACTCATATCTCTTGGTTTGAAGAATATAAGATATTATCGTCTCATGATCACTCGTGATAAAATCCATGAAGTGATTCAAATAAGCCTGGGTTTAGTCCAATACTCGAGTTTCATTCCAGGAGCACTCATGAATGTTGCATCAACTTTTGTTATGTCTAAACACTTTAGACACCTAAAAACCCAATTCATGACAGTCTTGATTCATACATACTTCCAACGTATGATTGATTGTGGAGAGTTTGAATAACCTAGTTATTCGTGAAGTCAAAACATGCAAAGTGAAACACAAAAATAATACTAATCCTATGTGGCCCCAAGCACCTTTGAGAGTAAATAAAACTCCTTTTATTTAAACACCATATTGATTACACATTATTCATTGTGCAATGTTTCAAATTATCAACTTAATACTTGAACTGAAACAATAGTCACGCCATGCTCCAAGCATGCACACTATGTTTGTCCAAACAATAGTTATGCCATACTCCGAGTATGCACACTACATTTTTCTATGATTATTACTTTGTGAAATAGACCAATTGAACATGATTCCAATGATGCTCATTTCGCAATCCCAAATCCTTACCGCAAATGTAAGAATACAAGATTCTTCCATTTACTGAAATTTGTTAGATTCTAAATGTATATGCATTGATCCTCTTGTAATGACTATGCACAAACGTCACAAAGACTTGACAACAGACATTTACAAATTATTCCAATGGAGAGCAACTCCATGGAAACGAAGTCTCAAATTCAAAGTACATTCCTTTGAACATCCTTCCTGCATTAAGTTTTCTAATCTTACACAGATTTAATGAATAACTTCCACTTATGGAAACATTTCCATATTCCATTTTGATTTTGACTATCACTTCTGATCAAGAGTTCCCTCCTTTCAGAATATGTCAATATGGTCCTTTCAAAATTAACACTATACTTCCAATTTTCCATGAGCAACCAATCTTTGGTATACCTTGGATTGTCCTCGACAATTGCTTAATCATTTTAGTCGTATCTAATTGTAGACCTTTTCCCTTCTTAATGCCCTAGGCATTTGGAAAATTTAGAACGGATGAATATTATAGAACATTTAATCAATCCTATTATGACAACCCAAAAGTTTCCATTATGTAAAACCATCCACAACAATCGAAGTCAAATCTGTTCTGCTAACTTTCAAACTTTTGGGATAAGTTTGAGCATTTCAGGATTTACACTTAAAGAGATATCAGGAGAGAGGATGCACTAGGGTATTGTGCAACTCTGTTATTCCAAAACTCGTCGATGTTTGAGTTCAATGCCTGAATAAAATATTTTCTGCCAAAAACCCTAGGGGTATATATATGGTTCTTAACCATATTTATTCATTTGTTACATTTCCAACTAGAGAAAAGCCGATTTCTCTCTCAAGGATCTTCATCCGTTCACCCCCAATTGTATGTACTTTAACCCTAGAGTGTATTAAAGTGTAATATATGCCTAGATAACATGAAAATCAGCCAAAAACACCAAGGAAATGGTGTTCACGGCCCAAGATCTTCTTGGACCGTGAACACTAAATTTGAGGGCCAAAGTGTGCCCAATGACCCTCCAAACCTTGGAACTGAACCTAGAGACTACCCATGACGTGTTTAAACCTCAAAATCATTAAGAAACAAGGGCTAGAAGTGAGTTCACGGCCAAGGATGTTCTTGGGCCGTGAACTCCATTTTATGGTGCCAAAATGCCCTAAATGCCTTCCTTAAGCCAAGAGACTAGCCTAGCACTTTACCTTGATGTATTTAGGACTCAAAGCAATCAAAATACCATCACCCATAGGTGATTACAGCCGCAAACTCAAGCCAAAATGGTCCAAGGGCCGAAAACTCAAGTTAGGGGTGTTTTGATGCCACAAACACTTCCTAAGGCTTAGACTTGAATTTAGGATGCTTCCTTATGACCTTTAGGACCCTCATAACCATAAATGGCCATGAGTTTACGGTTGTAAATTCATTAGTGCCATAAAAACCTCAAAAACTCCAAAGAAGGTGGTTTTCCTCATCCTAGAGTAGAGCTAAGGTCCCTAAATCTTTCCCTAGCCTTCAAACTTGCATTCATACATGAGTAACCATGAGTTTACGGCCGTAAACCCATGGTAGTAAAATCATGTGAGTGCCATTCTACCTTCCTTTGTTGAATCACATGTGATTCCAACACTTGGTCAAGGTCTTTCCTAGTCCCGAAAGGTGTTTCCTTTTATATAGTTGTTTATAAACACTATATTCATGTCAATATGTGTCCATATATATATCATTTAGGACTTATTGTGTCTCGGGACTTCATTCGTGGAACTTCTCATCCTTACACACATACCCGTTTAAATCACCCACATCAGGTGAGTTCATACCCCGTAATGAATCTTTTAACTATTTGAATTGTTTTAAGGGAGGGGGGATACAGGTTGAACACAATGTTAATTGTGTAAATGTTTATTGTTAAACATCTTTCAAAATGTTACTTATGTTAATTATAAGTTGTCAAAACATTTCAATAACTTGTTTAAAGTTATGTTACTTGATAGTTATACAAAACTCCGTTTGTAGATTTAAAAGCATAACTTAATAAAGAAATGAGTCTTTTCAGTAACAGTCCAAGTAGAGCATTAGTAAACTATTATAGGTATAGTTTAGGAGAATGCTATTCATTACTTCTAGTACAATGAAGCACACAAGGAATCAATACCAGAACAAAACAAACAGTGAAGAGAATCAAACAATACCAGAACAGAACAAACAGTGAAGAGAATCAAACAATACCAGAATAGAACATAACAAACAAGTTAGGTTTCTATAGCATGATAACACACAGACAGGATCTAATTATACCAATGAATCACTAATGCATTAGTGATAGTTATATTGGGTGTACATGATCATATAACTTTAATTTGAATTACACGGCTTGCAAGGAATTGTTGGGGTCGCGTTTGGTTCCCTCAATCTCTTTACATTGAGAGTGTTTAGTAGGGGTTCTAGCTTTCACATTATGACCGTAATAAAACAAATATGTTTTTAGGTTATTAGTACATTCACAGGTCATTATAAACGACATATGTGTACTTACTTCTCCCATTACTTTCATAAAGTGTCGGTACCACTTGAAATTCGATCTATTTTCTAGTCAAAATAGTTATAAACTAGGGAGAATATACTTCTACATTTGACAAAGGAACAATCGGGTTTAACTCAGAACAGAAGATGCCTTGGTAGAAGGCTACGATTAAAGGTTAGGATCATAATGCTAGCTTTATGATTCCTTAATGTAGACACTATAGAATACATATATGCTAATAGATTCTGACAGCTAATAGGATGTGTGCCTTCGCTTCATTTCCTGTTCTCGTTGGATTGTGGACTTGAACCGAGTTCCCCCAATCTATTATCTACCCGAATATATATATATATATATATATATATATATATATATATATATATATATACATACATATTTATGCTTAGTATACATTAAGTCATCATAAGGGTACCAAGTATGGATCAGGTTATAGGACACAGAGTCGAAGCACAGTTTTTCTAGTACAAAACATACTTTTCAAAGTCAGTACTTTTGATATACAAAACTAGAGATTTCCCAGATAAGGGCTTAATCCATTTTATTAAGTCAGTACAATTTTAAAGACTTTAGGTGAGTAACTCTATAATACCTTAGTTTATACACCATGTTTATATATAAAACTAACATCCAATAGATATTTAAATGTGTGTTTTCCGCCTTACTCCCTCTTCCCATTGGATTGTGGGCTTAGGGAAAATTCACCCAGTTAACTTTCTACCCAATATCAGATTATATATAGCAGTATAAACAAAGCTACTATAAAAGTAGTCACTGTGGTCAATATTTTACTATAACAAAATATTGGTTTTCTTACAAGAACTCATCATTAGATATAAAGGAACCATTACAAATAAATCCATGAGTAACAAGTGAATACACCAGGGTTATATATGACAACGATCTAACAACCAATGGAATGTGTGCTATCCGCCTTACTTGCTGTTCCCCGTTGGGTTGTGAGTTTAGGGTAGATGCGCACAATCGATTGTTTATTTACTCTAAGTATATATAACTTGTACCCACTTAGTACGCATAGAAAGGCTTGTAGTGTCATTTTACTTAACTTTCATTCAAGTAGGAAATATATGATTTTCTAGAGGAACAGGCGAACTTTCAAAATAGAACTTACAGTTTACATCACATGTACATATACATTTTCAACCACATTTTACAGCTTACTCACATCACTAAAATTTTATGAACTCACCAGCTTAATTGCTGATCAACTCTTTCAAATAACTTGTATTCTCAGGAGACTATTAGACAGATGCTCGTGCTGGGAATTTAGAAGATGGAGCATTATAGCATCAAGTCTTGTTTTGTTATTTGTTTATGACTTCTATGTTTTGTGAACACACACATTGTAAAAACTTTCTTTCTAAATGAAATGGTTGTTCATTACTTGCTTACCATATACATATCTCGTGATACTAAGCATGACGTCCTCTGCCCCCGAACGTTTCCGCCGTTCCGGTTTTGGGGTGTGACACCTATACCCAAAGCATATGAGACACGATTCATGATGTCTCACATAAAGACATGATCCTAGACCAACCTTTTGCTACGATATTTTTTATTTGCCATGTTTTCATAATTCGACTATGAAGAGGGATGTCGTTATCATAATCGAATTTTGAGAATGCAATATATATGGAATTTCCTTATGTTGAACCATTCCAACATAAAATTCATATATATATATATATATATATATATATATATATATAAATATATATACATATATATATATATATATATATATATATATATAAATATATATATATACATATATATATATATATATATATATATATATCCTTGACTAAAGATGATTAAAATCTCAATTTAAGCTTTTAGAATTGAAATTAAGTATAATTTTCTCTCCCTTAATTATAGCAAAACAACTTTTCAAACCCTACATCTTTGCAAATTTGAAACTTTGTTTAACATTGCTAACTTGCAAAACTTAACATAATAATCATGCTCCCACTAACATGATAATTATTCGCATAACACTTATGCTCTCACTAGCTTTGACATGTATCCAAAATCATACACCTTTCCTTAGATAGCTTACATGTGTGTCTAAACAATTATGAGAAGGGATGTCATAATCATAATGTGTCAGACCTTTTTTCATTCTCACTAGTGCATGTTAGTGTGCCGGTTAACCACACATGCTCCACTAACGACTATGAGAATGCAAATATCACAATTGCTATCTACTTAAAATCTACTCAGTGAAAGCGTTTCCTCACCATCATTTTCATGAATCGGAGAGAAACCTTATGACACTTAGATTTTTATGGTGTATGTGTTCCTATCCATGTGAATTTGTCATAACCATACTCACAAGACAAGATTAGTGACAAATCCACACTACATGGACTGAACTTGTTTAATCTTAACTTCTTGCCACTTAGCAACACAAGGGACTACTGTTGCTTCCAAGTAGTTATGCAAACAACTGAGAGCTTATAGAACTCACATGCATAGTCAACTTTAACTGGAATGGGAACAAAAATAAGAATATGTCAACACGATAGGTTACAAACCTCAAGTCGTGTGCCAGTGATAAACAACATGTTTTATTCTTGATTAGTTCTTGAAACTTTTCAAGATCTTTAAGACTACTACTGACCTTTTGACATATAAGTCTCTCTTGTCAAGAACGATTCCTTGACAAAACAAATATTCAAGAGTTAGTGCGGATACTTATAGACACTTCACACAATTGGTCATATTTGGTCTTTGTTTTATCCAAAACATCACAACTTACCAATTTCAAATGTACAAGAGTAAGAAAACATTTTACTCTACATTTGATAAGTGTTATAAACCTTCTTAAGATTATGTCACTCAAGTTACAATCTTGGAGTATCACTCTAATAATTGTTTTGGAACGAGGTATGATTCATCCTTTTGATTTTAATCAATTCAACAATTCACGATTCCTCTTCTTAGTCAAGCAAATGCACTAAATGTCCTTAGAGAATCAACTGTGATATGGTTTTTCATAATCATTAGGATGATCATAAAACATGATACTGAAGTACTCTCCCATCTTTTTAGATTGGAGAAACTTTTATCTTTCTGCCTAATTTGATTCTTCTCATTCGTCCTGCCATACATTGAAACTTTTCCAATGTTTCAAAATTATACTTAAACTTGTAAGCACAACCATATTTACTAAGCTTTAGTAAATCATGATGATAGCCTTATTGTTCCTTATGGTGGACCTGACCAATGCACAACCAAGTGTACCCGATCCTATAGTCTTTAACTTGACTCACACGAATATATGAACAAGGAATTAATTTTAATTTTCCAAAGATGAAAAATTCTCATTCATCATACAATACAAGTTGCATGATTTCAAGTTGTTATCCAATTGAAACTTGAGTGACGAGAATCTTTCCTCATTTGGTAAATTATGACACTACTACAAACGTGTAACGCCCGGGTTTCAGGGCTAAGCATTTTTGTCAATGTAATAGTCTAGGTCAACTCTTGTAACTCTTTTTGAAGTAATAAAGATGAAATATTTGAGTATTATGTGAATTATATGTGTTTATTATTTAACTATAAATGTATAATTAATAAAGAATAAAAATGAGCGTCAAAATTAAAGTATGAGATAATCCCGATATCTCTACATAAAGTTGTAGAATATGTCTCAAGGTTTCCGTGCATATAAGGAACGCCGAAATCCGAGTTATAACGAAGAAGTTATGACCCGTCGAAGTTTCACGACAGAACCGACACGATACCGGGAAGCGTGAATAGTGAATTTACGATAGAGCGAGATTTAGCCTTAGTGATCTAAACGAAAGTCGTAGAATATGTTAAACTAAGAACATCGATAAAAAGAACGTCCAAATCTGACTTCGTATGAAGAAGTTATGAGATTTTAAACAGACCAATCCTGTCCCGGCTTGTTAAAAATATAACTTTAAAAATAAAGTCAAAATTAGCCGACGGAGTCTAAACGAAAGTTGTAGAGTACGTCTTCACCTACGCGTGGATATAAAGAACGTCAAAAACGGAGTTCGTATGAACGAGTTACAAATTATAATAGCATATTTACGTATTAAAATAAAGTATAAATCATGTATACGTACACATATATATACATATTTATATATCATTAGAAAGGTATCGACGATGCGGTCATTATAAGACTAATGTTGAGTTCTTTCGACATTAGTTTAGTACAAATATCATTAAATCCATTTATAAAAGTATTATAGAGGGGTGTTTAGTTGTTTATATAACTAAAAGGTCATTAAGTAATTATGGAGAGTAGTTTTTGAAAATTCAATTAGTATAAATAAGAGCCTTGGGCTCTCATATTTCTTGCACCATTCTCTTGATTCAAGAGTCTTTCTCTCCTTATCCCCCGAGCATTTCGGTCCCTCGTGATTCGACTTCTCTTTTTGTAGCTTAGTATAGTAAGGTGAGCGCTGAAGCGCTGCACGAATCTTTCTTAGAAGGATTCAGCGACGAAGTTGTCCCTGCAGAGCCCGACTCCTAGCTAAAACCCCCTTGTAAGTAAGTTATGCTTACCTTATTTTAATATAGCTTATATTTAAAATTAGTATTGTTATTATGAACTTATAATAAATATTTGAGCTATTATTATAACTTATATAAGTGTCGTTATAATATTTTTCTTTTAACTACTCGCGGTACGGGGAATCTGGTTTAAAGGGCCGCATAGGGTTGTTGGATTTCAGAAGTGCTATATGCCAAAATGGTCCTGCCCTCCGGTGTTTTATGTCTGGCCCTGTCTGTACATAGTGGTTGGAAAATATTGTTTAACGCTTATATAATAATAATAATACTAAGACTAATAGTTGGTCACGGTAAATATTAGACTAAAATTTAGCGATAATAATGCTAGGTTTCGTCGAAGGAAAATAGAATCGTTAGAAGCAAGAGCTGCCCGATTATGGAATCATCACCTTAACAAGTGAGTGCATAGTTACTTTCAACTTACACATAGATATGAAGTATTTTATATAAATTACGTGCTATGTGTTCATATTATCTGAATACTTGCTATCTATGCTAGATGAACGTTGTTATACATGTTTTCAATGATTTAAACTGTATATGTATTTTATATCTACGAAAATGTTGGGGTAAAACATGGGTAGATGCAATAGGTGATGTGTGATAAAATGATGAGAGGCCTCGATGTTGATGTTGTTGATTATGTCATCTAGCGGAGTATGGATGACGACCACGGACTCTTCTAGACAGTCCAGTGGAACACTAGCAGGCTCGCAACCTGTAGGTGTTTGTGAACGATATGTTCACCGGTGTACTCCATCCCCCACATGGTTGACTTTAGGACATTTATTGCTGAGGAATCCCCTTAGCAGTAGTGTCCGTCCCGATGATGATCCTTAGGCTAGGTCCCTTATGGTAGGTGTTTAGGGACGTAAAGTGAGGATAATGGGAATGGGTAATCGGGTTATTGTTGATCGATGAAATTAATAAACTTATTTATTGTGGGTTGAAAACCCTATGTGCTCACCAGGCTCCCAAGCCTGACCCACTCAGTTTTATGTATTACAGGTAGTGGCGCATGAGCATAGGTGTGATGTTTTGGACGAGGGATTACAGATATAGGCATGTAGATATGAAATAATGTAGTAAGGCTTATATTGTACTGTTTATGCTTTTGATCTGTACGAACATGACATCCCGAGTCTTTTAATGAAATACATTTCTATGGAAATGCTTTTGATAAATCTTTATCATATTTTTGTTTTGGGACACATTCCGCAACACTTTCATTTAAAAATGTAACTCTGATTTTTAAACAAAGCATAAACAAACCGGTCTTTTCTGGCCGTGATTTTGGGGATGTCACAAAACGAAAGAATCAAATGCATTGTCCAATATTGCTATCAATGGAATCATATAAACAACATTTTTTCACAAATGTCATTGTAAGGATACTTAAAATAAATAAAATCAAAACTTTTCTTTTATTTTAAAACTTGCAGAAAAACTTATCCTTACAATGCAAATGGATATGAAAATAATGTTGTTATTTATTCCTAGGCAATCTATCACAACTCTTAAACAGCAACCAATGCCCCACACGCGCTCCACCGATCTATGATAAACATTAAGTCACCCTTTTCCACTCTTACTAGTCCATGTTAGTGTGTCGGTTACCCACACACGCTCCACCAACGACTTGGTAAGGTACAAAGTGTAATTTCATGGGTTAGCACCAAAATCACATCTTCCTAAGTATCTAAGATTGGGAATTTATAAGTGTTTAGTTACTTAGTATTTATCATTATACTTTTAATGAAGGGAGAATTATAGTCTTTCATACCCATTCGGTTAATGACCCTCCACCAGTCAAGGAAGCGGTGGGTGAGAGTGGACGCCCATTAAACTGCCATTTTATAGGCAGTAACCTTATACCCCCCCTATAGATCAGCTTCGTGAATGAGGCCTATTAACGGTAAGACTAAATTTGTTCTTATACATACATATATATATATATATATATATATATATATATTAACTATTAATATTGTAATAATATAAGGGTTGGATTTTAACTTTTAAAAATCTAAGGGTTTAACTTGGAATTAAAGTATTCATGGGGGGAACTTTACAAATTCCAAAACTTGAGGGCAAGTTTTGAACAATTCAAAAAACTTTTGGTTTCCATAACTTATGAGTTTAAATTAGTTTTAATGAAAAAACTCTTCAAGTTTCAAAACTTGAGGACAAATTATGGAAGACTTTAAAGCATTTAAAATGAGACTCTTCATTTTCATAACTTATGGAAATCTTATGAGTTTTAAAAATCATAAATGAGACTTTTCATATAACTTGATGACAAGTTACAAAAACACATTTTATGAACAACTTTTAGACCAATTTGGATCGAAAACAAATTATCACATAATTTTTCTATTAATCTCTTCTAACTCATAAGAACAAGATAATTCAAATCATCAATCTTCAAGAAATTAGCATGAACATATAAACTAATACAAATCCTGAAATTATGACAATTATCTTTTAATTGAATGAAAATCTTCATTACCATAATAACAAAATCAAATTTTATGAACAAAAACATTTTATGGTAATGATTCTAATCCAAAAGTGGCCAAAAAAATCAAAATTTTGCTGTCAGGGGCTCCAAATCGCCGAGTGCAAGAACCAACTCGACGAGTTGGATGAGTTTACACATGGACTCGTCGAGTCCCCTGTCCAGACAACAAAAATTCATTTTTTCAGCTTTTTTCAGCAATTTGCATCAAGTATAATTGAAAACAAGCATTGGCTCTGATACCACTGATGGGTTTTAGTATACTACAACATCCTATGGTGCACATACAACTCTAAATACCTTGGATCTGTGTTTTCACTAATTATACATGCAAATGGTTTCCAAGGCACTAACCTAGAACTAGCAAGCAATTTGACATAAACAATACAATATTTTATTTAGGATAACATACCTCTTCGTTGTAGCTTGATTCCATGGAGCTTAAGAGCCTAGTGCCCCAAGTGTGACACCTCAAATGGTTTACACAACACCACCAACAACTTGAAATAACTTGAGAGAAAAGTTCTTATGCTCAAAATCGGCTATCCCTCTCAGATGAATCCCTTAAGGCCGATTTCTTGAGCTATGGGGTCTTTATATATTGTGGCTATTAGGGTTACACCATGTAACTCATGACTCTTCATATTCTTGATGTTCCATGGGTTAAAACCTCCATGGAGTATCCATGGGTTACTCCATGGGTTTAGCCCAACATGAAGAACTATGGATCATAAGCCCACATTTACAAGAATGAATGATTTACACAATCAATCCCCATATATTTAATTAGTGTCTTTTGATCAAGAATTATTTCCAAATTAATTCTTGATCAATACTAATTAAATAATATGATTTCATATTAATATATTAGAACTTATAATATATTAATAAATCATGAATATCCTTTTCTCACGAAAGTCTATCCAAATTGTTTCGATGTCATGCAACCCAAATAAACCATGCCAAATCGGGTCAAGTACATACCAATTATAGTTATGGACTTAGACGCTAATCCAACAAGGACAATATTAGTTTTAATGATTAGATAGATGTTTAGAAACTTGTAATAGCTAAAATGTAATTGACATTTGATGATTGAATAAAAGGAGTTTTATTTATAAGTGAAGTTACTACCTTGTTTCAATTGTTTACTATTGTTTCATTTTGCATGTTTTGGCTTCCAAATAATAAGTTTATTCAAACTATCCACAATCGATCATACTTTGGGAGTAGGTTATGTAAGTAGACTATCGTGAATGGGTATTGTAAGATTGTCTAAGGTGTTAGACATTGCAAAGGCTTGCTACAAGCATTCATGAGTGCTCTTGAAATAAGATTTGAGCATTGGACTAAACCCACACTCACATGAATCACTTCATGGAATATATCACGAGTGATTATGAGATGATAATATCGTATAATTTTCAAACCAAGATATATGAGTTGTTGATTATGAGTTGGTTGTACATTGACAGTGCGACACTGCATCAGTAACTTGATGTTATAAAACGTGTTGTTGTGTATGATTTAACAAGTAGTTAGTACAAGCATATAAGTCGAAGTTTATCTGTTCCTTTTATTCTAATAGGATTAAAAGCGATATCTTGGGCCCCTCGATGATTTTGTTTTGACTTATGTGTCGGGCCCGGTCAAGACTAAACTGTGACAATCCGAAACTTTTATCTTGTACACTTAGCCAATTCTATCAATGTTAAAATCGTTTCAGCTATCTTTTAGCATTGTTTTGAGCCTATTTGAATGATCTAAAGCCTTGTACAACCAAAGTTTGAATTAGGGATGGGTTGGTTTAAGATTTAGGGTTGCAGATAGGCCAAACACTCCATCAAAAAGAGTGTGTGGCCACACACCCGAGTGTATGTCCGCACACATAAGTGTGTGGCCGCACAACCGAGTGTATGGCCGCACACATGAGTATGGCCGCACACCCGAGTGTATGGCCGCACACCCGAGTGTGTGGCCGCACACCCATTATCTATATATAAATGAGGCTCATGTTCACTTCATTTCCCCTCTCCTCAACCGTACACACCCCCCAGGACCACACAATCATCCTATATAAAGGGTAGACCCCTTCCCTTCATTCCTTTCACTCCTTGGCAGCACATTACTCCTTTTGTCTCAAGAGTCTTCAACCGCAAACCCTACCAAAGCCTAACAAACGTGAGTTTTCCATCACCTAGCTCATCATACAATTGATCTAAGCCTTGAATCATCATGTTCTTCATTCTTTGAAGGAGTGTGGCCGCACACCTTCATAAGGTGGGCCACACACTACTAAAAGAACCTCCAAAGTGAGACTTGGACTTCCATATTCAAGTTAGACATGAAACTAGCCTTGCTACACCTTAGATTTGGCATTTTGGACATCTTTGTGTGGGGTGTACGACCGCACACACCTGTGTACGGAAGCACACTCCTTGTGTGCGGCAACACACTCCGACCACACACTCTTTTGTGTGGCGTTACACTCCCTTCATACAATCACATGTGATTGTAACACTTGTCCCAAGTGTTTCCTAGTCCCGTAGGGTGTCACTTATCATGATTAGTCGTATTATACACTAATTATGTCCATACATGTATCGTTATATGTTAAATAGGGTTCGTTTGTGCTCGAGGTTGCACTTGACACTCAACATCCAAAACGATCTCACATTCGAATCACACGTCAAACGGTGAGTTCATACCCCTATGTTTTTCTGAGTTTTCATGTTTTCAGGGAGGGAATACTAGCAAAAGTACAAGGAAACTTGTGCTCAAAATATATTATTTTATTTAAGATAATTATATTTTCAGAATGCTTTTAACACGGAAAACAGTTTTACCAAACGATTAACAAATCAACTCGTAGAAATAGTTTTCTAAACTAGAGCAATGAACTTATGAATCATGTAGCAAAATGTACCGTTTTATAATGGATTCATGTTAATCACAAAAGGATTTTCTATATTACTACTTGTAAATTTGTTAGGCTAAGTTGGAGACACGTCCTTGGTAACACTCACCGCAAGAAACAGAGTGTAGGACTAGCACTTGTGACCAGAATCTCTTATAGGGAGAGCGTGTCTGTTGTGTATAGATCTATATGGGACTGACAATCCCGCACCTTGCTGCTAGCTACAGTCAGACCGGTAGGTCTACGGGTGACAAAGTCATAAAGGGTACCGGCCGTTGCGGGCCATATACAGTCAGTTATGGTCATGAAACTCACAGCCTAGATTGCAGAGATTTACTTTTGTAATAATGAATCAAGTAAACTAACCTCAAAGTAATAACCGATTTGATTACTGGAGGGTATTAATAGTACCTTCAGTATTTAGTTCAACACGTTTTCTTTTATTAGTTTTATTTATAAAATAGGGCTAATATACCTCACTGGGAGTAACCAGGGTTTTTAAAAGAAAACTACGTTTACCGATATAAGTATTGTAGATACTTGTACACCTCAGTTTAGAACAGATAACCAACCATCAACTTTTAGGGAAAATATAGGATTTTCCCGGGATAACTCAACTATTCATAAACGAATTGTTTTTACATGTAACTAACGGATAATCATATTCATTCCATGACTCCTTGGATTGTACATACCTTGTATGAATCGGGAAGTCATGGAAGGAATGGTTTTTCAAACACGCTTTTCATAAGAAAATATAGGATTTTCTTGAGGAACACTTTTCAAAAGGATTCAAGGAAACATTTTCCATCAAAACTAAATGCTTATGAACTCACTAGCTTTATGCTGATATTCTTTCAAAACTGCTTGTATTCTCAGGGATTTAGTAGACATGTACTTCCAGGATTTTGGAGAAGTCGTCGCGTTAGAGTCACGTCTTTCGATTTTACTTTTGTTATGAACAAAGCTATGTACTAAGACAATGTAAACTGTATTCATATATGTATTCAATGTTTGGTTGTGTTTACTGTGACAACCCCTAATTTCTCGGCCAGAAAAGACCGATTTAATTTATGCTTTTTAAAATAAAATCAGAGAAATCTTTTCAAAAGATGTTGCGGAATTGGTCCCCAAACAACATATGATAAAAGTTTATCAAAACCCTTCATTAAGAAGGTATATATTTTCCATATATATATATATATATATATATATATATATATATATATATATATATATATATATATATATATATATATATATATATCAAAACCTCGGGATGTCATGTTCCGATACAGATCAAAAGCATAAACAAGACATTATAAGTCTTTCAACAGTTATTTACAACTACTGGCCTATAATCCAAAAATATCTCGTCGTCCTCCGACTATGCTTGGGGTCCACTACCTGTAACATAAAAAGCTGAGTGGGTCAGGCTTGGGAGCCTTGTGAGCATATAGGGGTTTCAACCCACAATAATAATAAACTTATTAAGTTCACCAATCAATAATAACCCTGATTACCCGTTCCCGTTATCCTCACTTTACGTCCCGAAACACTTTTCACAAGGGACCTAGCCTAAAGAATATCATCGGGATGGATACTACTTCTAAGGGGTTTCCTCAGCCATACATGTCCTAAAGGCAACCATGAGGGGGATGGAGTACAATGAATGAACACTCTCAGTTCATTAACACCTACAGGTTGCGGACCTGCTAATCTTTCCCACTGGACTGTCTAGAAAGTTTGTGGTCGTCATCCAAACTCCGATAGATGACTGGATCTCAAAACACATCGAGGCCTCTCGTCAATTTTATTTTATCACACATCACTATCTACCCATGTTCTAACCAACATATTTGTAGATAAAAATACTTATACAGTTTAAAACTTGTATAAAACATCAACACAACAATCACCTCAAATAAACAATTAATATATTTACACATAGCACGTATTATAAGGTAAATACTTCATATCTATTTGTAAAATGAAAGTGACTATACACTCACTTGATTTGGTGATAATCGGGCAGCAATTCGTTTCCTAAAACGATCGTTTCTAATAAAACCGGGAGTTTTATTGAGAAACCGGGCTTTGCAAAAGTCGGGCTTCGAAACCGAAAAGATAAATTTTCCGGGCTTCACGGGCACTTCGTGGAGTATTCCGGGGTTTACAATCGATATCGGGGCTTCTCGGGACGTTAAGATGAAAGAAATATTGGTTTAGGGGTTAAAATTGACAATTTTCCAAAGTATACCCGGGAGGTCTCGCACCCTTGTATTTATAGGGGAGAGCTTCTGATCGGACGGCTGAGAGGAAGCCACGCCTCGCAGATCCGAGGGCTCGCAGGGAAGGCTCGCACGTGGCTGCGCATGGCTCGCACATGGCTCGCGCCTGGGAGGGGCTCGCTGGCAGCTTGTGATTGGACCGAGGTCTAGGGTCCGAAGTAGAGGGTTCGTGGCATGTTGCGAGGGCTCGGTCTCGTGCAAGAGGGTACGTGTCGCCTTCTCAGTGGACCACTTCAGATAAGGCCATGTGCATGGATGACTCAACAGGTCGGGTGACTCAGTAGGACACGTGGCGTATGCGAAGTGAGGACACGTGGCCGAAGTCCACGTGTGCGAAATTCCTCGGTTTTGGGGATTTTTCTCGTTTTTCGCGCCAAAACTTCTAAAATCCATAGCTTTCGCATACGAGCTCCGTTTTTGACGTTCTTTATATGCACGCGTAGCTACAATTACGCTCTACAATTTCCTTTTAGACTTCGCCGGCTAATTTTGACTTTAATTTTTATATTATTAATTTTAACAGACCGAGACAGGAAATCCGTTAAAAATTCATAACTTTTTCATCCGACGTCCGTTTTCGTCAGAATTTTTACCGTTGTGCTACTAATGATGAGACCTTCAATTCTCGTTTAGGTTGTGTCGGCTAAAAATCGCTCGATCTAAAATTTGAGTTTTTAGCTGTCTACTGCTAAGCTAAAACTTCGAAAAATCGTAACTTCCTCATACGAAGTCAGATTTGGGCGTTCTTTTTATCGATCTTCTCGGTTTAACGAATACTACGACTTTTGTTTAGATCACTAAGGCTAAAAAGTAGTTTATCAAAAACTCACTTTTTACGACATTCAGCACCGTGCCGGTTTTGTCGCAAAACTTCGACAGGTCATAACTTCTTCGTTATAACTCGGATTTTGGTATTCTTTATATCCTCGAAATCCTTTTTTCGACCACTACAACTTTATGTAAAGATATCGGGCTTATCTCACACTTTAATTTTGACGCTTATTTTTATTCTTAATTAATTAAACCCTAATAATTAAGCATAAAACACATAATTCATATAATATTCACATAATTCCTTTTCATTTCTTCAAAATGAGTTACAAAGGTTAACCTAGACTATCAACTCAATATAAATGCCTAGTCTAGAAACACGAGTGTTACAATTCTCTCCCCCTTAGGATGATTCCGTCCCCGGAATCATATATCACCAAACAAATGTGGGTAGCGACTCATCATGTCACTCTCCGTTTCCCAAGTGAGATTTGTTCCATTCGTATGTTTCCAACGCACAAGCACTAAATCGACCATCTTGCGTCGCAACTTCATAGTCTTACGGTCAACGACTGCCTCAGGTTCTTCGATCAACTTCTTGTTTTCATCCAACCTTAACTCGAAAATCGGAATTATGTCAGGCACATCTCCCATGAACTTTCTCAAGTAACACACATGAAAGGTGTTATGAATACCCTCCAGTTCTTACGGTAACTCTAGCTTGTAAGCTTGATTCCCGATCCTCTGAAGAACTTTAAATGGTCCAATAAACCTTGGACTCAACTTCCCTCTCTTACCAAATCTTATAAGTCCCTTCCACGGCGAGACTTTAAGTAAAACCGAATCTCCAACTTCAAAGGTTATCGGTTGTCTTTTCTTGTCAGCATAACTCTTTTGTCGATCTTGAGCAGCTAACATCCTTCCCCTTATCACTTTCAACTTTTCGGCAGTCTGATGGACTATTTCAGGTCCCATAAACTGCTTTTCCCCAGCTTCCAGCCAACATGATGGCGTTCGACACTTTTCCCCATACAAAGCGTGATAAGGTGTCATCTTAATGCTTGAGTGGAAACTATTATTATAGGAAATTCTACTAGAGGTAAATGTTCATCCCAATTACCTTGGAATTCTAGGGTACATGCTCTCAGCATATCCTCCAATGTTTGAATCGTTCGTTCGCTCTGACCATCGGTTTGCGGATGGTAAGCTGTACTCAAACACAACTTGGTACCCAATTCCTCTTGTAGACTCCTCCAAAATCTCGAGGTAAAACGGCTGTCACGATCGGACACAATCGTTAACGGAACACCGTGAAGCCTCACAATTTCCTTCACATAAGAATTCACAAGTTTATCCATAGACCATTTCTCTTTGGCTGCTATGAAATGTGCACTCTTAGTGAAGCGATCAACGACCACCCAAATCATGTCGTGACCGTTCCTTGTTTTGGGCAGTTTAGTCACAAAATCCATGGTGATGTCTTCCCATCTACCCATGGGTATGGGTAAAGGTTCTAAACTCCCATACGGTTTCTGATGTTGTGCCTTAACCCTAGCACAAGTTACACACTCGACCACATACTTAGCAACATCGAGCTTCATCGTCAGCCACCAATAATAGGGCTTTAAATTCCTATACATTTTTGTACTGCCGGGATGAATCGAGTACATGGTCTTGTGAGCTTCTTCCATCAGAAGATCTCTTACTACGCCCGTCTTAGGTACCCAAATCCTATCTTGGAATACCTTCAACCCTTGGTTGTTTGTACCGAACACTAACGTTTTTCCCAAACGTTCTTCCTTTCGGTCATTTTTCTCCAAAGCTTCCTCTTGAGCTTTCTTTATACTTTCCACAATTGTCGAGACAACTTCAATTCTCAATGCTCTTGGCCTTTTCTTTTCAAGGTTTACCTTCCGACTGAGAGCATCAGCAACAACATTTGCTTTACCAAGGTGGTAAAGTATCTCACAGTCGTAGTCCTTGAGTAACTCTAGCCAGCATCGTTGCCTAATGTTCAATTCCTTCTGATTAAAGAGATATTGTAGACTCTTATGATCAGTGAAAAGTTTGCATTTAGTACCATAAAGATAATGCCTCCATATCTTTAAGGCAAATACTATCGCTGCCAAATCCAGATCATGAGTGGGGTAGTTCTTTTCATGCTCCTTCAATTGCCTCGATGCATACGCTATCACTTTATCCCTTTGGGTCAGAACACAACCTAACCCAACTCTAGATGCATCGCTATAAACTGCGACGTCATCAACTCCTTCAGGCAATGAAAGAATCGGTGCTTCACACAATCTCTTCTTCAACTTCTCAAAGGCTTCCTTATGCTTCTCATTCCAAGCATAAGTAGCTCCTTTGTGGGTCAAAGCTGTTAATGGAGTAGCAATCGAAGAATAGCCTTGGATAAACCTTTGGTAATATCCAGCTAATCCTAAAAGGCTTCGAATCTCCGTAGGACTTTTTGGTTGTTCCCACTTCATTACAGCTTCAATCTTTGCTGGGCCAACCATTATTCCTTCTTGGTTAACCACACGACCTAAAAATTGGACTTCTTGAATCCAAAATTCACATTTGGAGAACTTTGCATACAACTTCTCCTTTTTTAGGACTTCTAGCACTTTACGCAGATGCTTTTCATGCTCCTGCTTGCTTTTCGAATAAATCAAGATATCGTCTATGAATATTATCACGAATTTATCTAAGAATGGTTTACAAACCCTATTCATCAAATCCATGAAAGCTGCTGGGGCACTGGTTAGTCCGAACAACATAACCAAAAATTCATAGTGTCCATATCTCGTTCTAAACGCAGTCTTTTCGATATCATGCTCTCTCACCTTTAGCTGATGGTATCCCGACCTAAGATCGATCTTCGAGAAATAGCTCGAACCTTGCAATTGGTGGAACAGGTCATCGATCCTTAGCAATGGGTACTTGTTCTTTATCGTTACTTTGTTCAGCTCTCTGTAATCGATGCACATTCTCATGTTCCTGTCTTTCTTCTTTACAACTAACACAGGGACTCCCCAGGGCGATGAACTAGGTCGAATGAAATCTTTTTCCAATAACTCCTGAAGTTGTGTCATAAGTTCTTTCATCTCTGTTGGTGCTAATCGATATGGTGCTTTTGCTATCGGCGTCGTTCCTGGTAACAAGTCGATACGAAATTCTACTTGTCGATCAGGGGGAAATCCAGGAAGATCTTCGGGAAAGACTTCTGGATAATCACACACCACCGGAATATTCTGCACATCCTTCTTTTCCATCTTATCATCGATCACGAATTCTAGATATGATATACATCCTTTGGCCAAACACTTTCTGGCTTTCAATAGGGAAATGATTCCAGAATTTACTCTGCGTTTGTCTCCATACACCATAAACAACTCTTTCCCTGACGGGTTTACTTTTACTATCTTCTTTCTACACAATATTTCTGCATCGTTGGCGCTAAGTCAATCCATTCCTAAAACTATGTCGAATCCATTTAACTCGATAGGCAATAATTCCTCGTGGAACTTATTCCCATCCAAGTTAATGAGGATGTTTTTCATACGATGGCTAATAGGTATAAACTTGCCACTAGCAATCTCGACTAATAAGGCATTAACTAGCCTATATACAGGTAAAGCTAGCTTTCTACCAAATTCATGCGATATAAAGGAGTAATTGGCTCCAGAATCAAACAAAATTTGGGCAGGTAAATCGTTTACAAGAAAGGTACCTGAAGCGACATCGACTTCTTCTTTTGCAGCTTCAAGTGTCATCTGAAAGGCTCTCGCCTTCGGCTTTGGTGGTAGATTGGGCTTTGCAGCATCCTTCCTCTTTGGACAGTCTTCAAGAACATACCCTACTTCATGGCACTCAAAACATATCCTCTTGTCGGACGGACAAACGTTGGCATAATGCCCAGTCTTTCCACATTTGAAGCAAGTCACCTCCTCACTACATCTCCCAGAGTGCTTTTCTGGCACTTCTCACACCATTTCACTTCACCTCCTCCTCCTCCAAACATCTTGGACTTAGAAAATTTGCTTTTCTTGTTGGAACCTGTAGTTCCTTCAAAATTTCTCTTTTCACCAACTTCTGCCCTCTCCAGACCCTTCTCTCTGATTTGAACCTCAACATTCTTAGCAGCCTAGATGGCGGATTTCAAAGTGGTTGCTTGCTTAACCATCAGACTAAAGTTCGTTGGTAATCCGAGGGCAAACTTGTTGACCTTAGAGAGTTCAGTTGGAACTAGATGAGGAATAAGCTTCATCTTTTCCATAAAACTAGCAGCGTATTCGGTAACGCTCATCTTTCCTTTCTTTAAATTCTGGAACTCATTATTGATTTCCAGAAGATCCTGCTCAGAGTAGTACTGCAATTTCAGTTGTACCACAAAATCTTCCCAAGACATCTTACTAGCTTCACCCTTGGGCATCGAATCAGCTAGTAACTTCCACCAGCTCAACACACCAGACTTTAACAGAGGAATCGCAAGTGCGGTCTTTTGTTTGTTGCTGCACTCGCAACTTTCAAACATCGTCTCCATTTCGGAGATCCAATTCATGACTTCCACCGGTGTCGGACTTCCAGATAGACACGACGGTTTAGATGCCATGAAATCTTTGTATTTGCATCCGCATCCATCAACTCCTCCATCCTGGTTGTTTTGTCTAACTATCGGTGGGTTGGCTTGACCAAGAGTCCCACTGTAGTTCCCTCCTACTGATTGCCCTTCATTCAATACGGGCTGTTCAACAGGCATCGTAGTCTCTTCCCTATGTTGTATTAGTAATCGCCTTGTCTCCTCCATTTGGCGATCTAACATCATCTAGATCATTGCTTGTACCCCAAACATCGTCATTGGCTCAGGTGCAGCTCCTACAACAGGTACTTGCTCAACTACTTGAGTTTGAGGCTGTTGATCCCTGTTTCCGTTTGCATTTGCAGCTCCACTACGATTTCTTGCCATTACAATCTATATAACGAATAAGGCGAATTTAGGTCTTTATCCTTGTTAGACATGTCAATTCCCTTATCACTCCGAAACGTTTACATGTTAGTTCTAATCTCGTAATCATACGCTTAGAATCCTACACACATAAGGTTTCCAGATCCGGTCGACAACATACCATAGCACCGAACAAATAATGGTGCACATAGCAAACACATAGCATTTAGCACATAAGGGCATTTTAGGCATCTTCCCTAAAATAAACTAGTGCTCGTGACTAAAATATGGTAGACACTCATCTCACAATCATCACTTAGCATTTTAAGTTCAAGTCTAGAAATTCTACAATTTCTTAGTTCGCTTAAACTAATGCTCTGATACCAACTGTGACATCCCCTAATTTCTCGGCCAGAAAAGACCGATTTAATTTATGCTTTTTAAAATAAAATCAGAGAAATCTTTTCAAAAGATGTTGCGGAATTGGTCCCCAAACAACATATGATAAAAGTTTATCAAAACCCTTCATTAAGAAGGTATATATTTTCCATATATATATATATATATATATATATATACCAAAACCTTGGGATGTCATGTTGCGATACAGATCAAAAGCATAAACAATACATTATAAGCCTTTCAACAGTTATTTACAACTACTGGCCTATAATCGAAAAATCTCTCGTCGTCCTCCGACTATGCTCGGGGTCCACTACCTGTAACATAAAAAGCTGAGTGGGCCAGGCTTGGGAGCCTTGTGAGCATATAGGGTTTTCAACCAACAATAATAATAAACTTATTAAGTTCACCAATCAATAATAACCCTGATTACCCGTTCCCGTTATCCCCACTTTACGTCCCTAAACACTTTTCACAAGGGACCTAGCCTAAAGAATATCATCGGGATGGACACTACTGCTAAGGGGTTTCCTCAGCCATACATGTCCTAAAGGAAACCATGAGAGGGATGGAGTACAACGAATGAACACTCTCAGTTCATTAACACCTACAGGTTGCGGACCTGCTAATGTTTCCCACTGGATTGTCTAGAAAGTCCATGGTCGTCATCCAAACTCCTCTAGATGATTGGATCTCAAAACACATCGAGGCCTCTCATCAATTTTATTTGATCACACATCACTATCTACCCATGTTCTACCCAACATATTTGTAGATAAAAATACTTATACAGTTTAAAACTTGTATAAAACATCAACACAACAATCACCTCAAACAAACAATTAATATATTTACACATAGCACGTATTATAAGGTAAATACTTCATATCTATGTGTAAAATGAAAGTGACTATACACTCACTTGATGTGGTGATAATCGGGCAGCAATTTGTTTCCTAAAACGATCGTTTCTAATAAAACCGAGAGTTTTATTGAGAAACCGGGCTTTGCAAAAGTCGGGCTTCGAAACCGAAAAGATAAATTTTCCGGGCTTCACGGGCACTTAGTGGAGTATTCCGGGGTTTACAATTGATATCAGGGCTTCGCGGGACGTTAAGATGAAAGAAATATGGGTTTAGGGGTTAAAATTGACAATTTTCCAAAGTATACCCGAGAGGTCTCGCACCCTTGTATTTATAGGGGAGAGCTTCTGATCGGACGGCTGAGAGGAAGCCACGCCTCACAGATCCGAGGGCTCGCAGGGAAGGCTCGCACATGGCTGCGCATGGCTCGCACATGGCTCGTACCTGCGAGGGGCTCGCTGGTAGCTTGTGATTGGACCGAGGTCTAGGCTCCGAAGTAGAGGTTTCGTGGCATGCTGCGAGGGCTCGATCTCGTGCAAGAGGGTACGTGTCGCCTTCTCAGTGGACCACTTCGGATAAGGCCATGTGCTTGGATGACTCAGTAGCTCAGGTGACTCAGTAGCTCGGGTGGCTTAGCAGGGCACGTGGCATATGCGAAGCGAGGACATGTGGCCGAAGTCCACGTGTGCGAAATTCCTCGGTTTTGGGGATTTTTCTCGTTTTTCGTGCCAAAACTTCTAAAATCCATAACTTTCGCATACGAGCTTTGTTTTTGACGTTCTTTATATGCACGCGTAGCTACAATTACGCTCTACAACTTTCGTTTAGACTTCGTCGGCTAATTTTGACTTTAATTTTTATATTATTATTTTTAACAGACCGGGACAGGAAATCCGTTAAAAATTCATAACTTCTTGATCCGACGTCCGTTTTCGTCAGACTTTTTACCGTTGTGCTACTAATGACGAGACCTTCAATTCTTGTTTAGGTTGTGTCGGCTAAAAATCGCTCGATTTAAAATTTGAGTTTTTAGCTGTCTACTGCTAAGCTAAAACTTCGAAAAATCGTAACTTCCTCATACGAAGTCAGATTTGGGCGTTCTTTTTATCGATCTTCTCGGTTTAACGAATACTACGACTTTCGTTTAGATCAATAAGGCTAAAAAGTAGTTTATCAAAAACTCACTTTTTACGACATTCAACACCGTGCCGGTTTTGTCGCGAAACTTCGACATGTCATAACTTCTTCGTTATAACTCGGATTTTGGTATTCTTTATATCCCCGAAATCCTTGTTTCGACCGCTACAACTTTATTTAAGATATCAGGCTTATCTCACACTTTAATTTTGACGCTTATTTTTATTCTTAACTAATTAAATCCTAATAATTAAGCATAAAACACATAATTCATATAATATTCACATAATTCCTTTTCACTTCCTCAAAATGAGTTACAAAGGTTAACCTAGACTATCAACTCAATACAAATGCCTAGGCTAGAAACACAAGTGTTACATTTACTATACTTGCTATGATACAACTGTTGTGATACTATGCATGACGTCATCCACCCCCGAACGTTTCCGCCGGTCCGGTTTGGGGTGTGACATAAACTGATGTATTCAATTAAGTTCTATGTCAAACAAATCAGAAATCGGGAAACAAACTGTTGGATAATAAGTATGACTATGTTCAATGTATTTATCCGCATGATATCTTGAAGAACAGAGGATTATATGATCCCTTATCTAAATGGCGCGTCAGAATTCGACATTGGCTTTTAGAGAACTACGATTGCTACTCGGATTTTGAAGCTACATTAGCAAATATAGTTATTAGACTTATCCAAGTGGATACTATTGAATTAGGTGTCTAATCCCATAACTATAATTGGTATGTAGTTGACCCGATAATAGCGTGGTCCATTTGGTTTGTAACACACTCTTGAACAATTTGATAGGATGAATATTTGAGGAAGAGGTTGTTGTGATTTATTAATATATTATAAGTATAATATATTAATTGAAAAATCACATTATTTAATTAGTATTGATCAAGAATTAATTTGATATTAATTTAGTGATCAAAAGAAACTGATTAAAGATACATGGACTGATTAGGTAAATCAGTAATATTTCTAGTTGGACTCATGACTCATGTTGATTAGAGTTGGACTAAACCTATCTGAGAGTCCAAGAAGGTTTAGCCCAAAAGGCATAAGATATATGAAGAGACATTAGGGTTTGCATGGTTGTAATCCTAAGCTATAAAAGAAATCCTTAACACCCTAACCCCCCATGCACACTAGAGTTGTAGCTAGCCGATTTTGATCTCCCAAACCTCTCACTCAAGTCCATTCTCTTGTTCTTGCTTTGTTATAAGATATTTGAGGCATCACACTTAAGGTGCTAGACATTAGGGTTTGCATGGTTGTAATCCTAAACTATTTTTTATGATTCAAATGTTACCTTGCATGTTAGTTTAGGCTTTATGCTTTGGAAAAACAATGTTGCATGTATAGTTAGAGAAAACTTAGATCCAAAGCATTAGGGTTGTATGTGCACCATAGGAGTGTTAGAGTACATAAAACCCATCAGGTCGTACAAGAAATTTTCAGTCTTCTTCATGTTCTGTTGCTACTTATTTGTATTTGCAATGAATACGTTTTTAAAACAAATGAGAGAGATTCCATATCTGGGTTTGATTTTATTGCTCTGTATTTGATTCCAAGCTTGAGTATGTGTATCCTTGTGTTTATCATTCTATGGTTTATCAAATGGAGATATGATTCATACCCTTTTCCGATCATCTTCACGCTGCCATCTCACAACCAACACCACTATTGTAATCGATTACAAGGGGAAAGGGAAGAGGGAGTACAGATATAGGGCTTGAGAAAAACAAGTGCATAACGAATTTTTGTTTTCCTGGATAATTTGGTTAGATAACAAAGGAAATTTTATTGGGAATTTCTTTGGTCAAAGAACATATATGGAGGTTGTCGGATTTACACACACACACACAAAGAAACCCCTTGTATATTAAATTTCATTTTTTTCTTTTTAAAAAAATAAAAGAAAAGAAAACCTCATAAAATGTCCATGGATAGTTAAATGACGAAAATACCCTTCATTCAATGGTAGAAAGCTTACAAAGTTAGCAAAAAGGACCAAACATCAAAAGTTTTAAACGCACAAGGACCATCTGCGATGTTTTTAAACCACGTGGATTAAACCTCAGATCTGAGAAAACCATAGGGACCATTTATGATTTTTTTTTCTTAATATTATTTAATATATAACATAATACTGCAAATATTAATTATTTTATTTAAGGGATAATGTCATAATAAACCTCAAGTTTGGCTGAAAATGGCGGTTTTACCCTTTGACAAGATTTTGGTTCGTTTATGTTGCAAACTAAACATTTATGATGTTTTTTCTTAATATTATATAATATATAACATAACTGTTGAATAATATATAGGTTGATTCGTATTACACCAAATCATAATGAGGTTAGAAAAAAAATTGAGAGAAAAATGAAATTTTAAGATGTGACGGAGATGCTCTTTGTTTCATTGAGAATATACAACACCACGGAGACCATGAAACATGGTAACTTCAAGATTCTAATAAAATATTGATAATTTTATCTTAAATTCTTGCAGTTTCAACTTTATTGATTTTATTTTTTTTCGTTCAAATTAAAACCAATGTTGTATCATCTAAATCTCCAAAAACACCAATCGCGGTCTTCATCACCACACCATCCCTGAAAACATAAAAAGATAAACTAATCAAAAACCAAAACATGATGAGTCCACTTCAACATCTACTTACTACTAACTACTTACATGTCTTTCTCCATATACATCATATCAAGAAATTAGATGATCTATGGAGCATAAGGAATCAACAACTAAGTTTTAAGAGAGCTTTTAAAACCCTGAAAGATCCCCAAATATGCCTCCAGAATGCCATTTCTCAAAAGATTTGTGTACTCTATCATTTCATCATCAGCTTCTGATGTGTGTGAGGAAAATTCAACTGCACTTTGAAGCATAGGCATAGCATACATCAAATACTTCTCAAAATTCTCCCCAATTGCCAAAGCAATATCACCAAAACAGGAAAAATAGGAGGCTTCATGGATCTATGCAATTGATTGCGTGAAAGATCTTCAAGAAGCTGAGTCGTGATCCCATCATACCATGGCAACACATTTTCCTCCAAAGCCCTAAATATGTCACCAACCTACAATCACATTACATACCTGATACTCTTCAATATTTTGTAGTCCCAATTCCAGATACTTGTAAAACTCAGGCATGAATCTTGCAAAATCAGGTCCCGTTAAGTAGGCTAAAGCTCCTATTGCCAACATTTCTTCTTCATGAACACTTGCAAATCGACACGCAAAAACTCATAAAAAAATATTCATGATTTGGTCAAAATACTGCACGAACACGTATTTAGTTGGCACTGATGAACCTAACTTCTAAATAATCACCTAAAAACACCCAGACAGGAGTCTCTGGAGCTTGTTCTATTTCTGTATTTCATCAGATGAAAGCTTCTGTTCTTCAAGGTATTTGTGTAGTTCCAACTTGATGATAGGGACAAGTTGTAAAACCATGGGAGGTATTTCATTGGTCGAACATCTTACAATTTCATTTAGTGTCTCATAAGCAGTTGTTCTTAGTCTGCTCTCTAAATCATCTTCTATGTGGGTCACTGTTAGCAGAGATTACACGATTTCTTGAAAGTACGGAGTCAAAAGAGACGATTGACTAAAATCCTCGTACCCTTGTGTCAGAAAGTAAAGGGCCCCACATGCTTTTTGTAAAGCCTAGGTTCCGGTATGAATTTATTTTTCCAGTTACTTATATTTTCATGGATGACTCGACGAGTTGTAAGCCTCAACTCAGCGTGTCGAGTTTTTCTTGGCAGCGAAGTTTAATGAGTCAACTCGGCGAGTCGAGGTATCTCAACTCGACGAGTTGGCTGCTGGGAAGGAAACCTTAATTTTTAGGGTGTTGCACCCTATTTAAAGGCCTTAAGTCCCTTGGATGGCCTCCTTACCAGCTTCCTCAGTCCAGAAACCCTAAAATCGAGCATTAGCTTCCATTGTTGAGTGTGTGAGCTTTAGGAGATCCTTGAGTGTTCATTTTTGGTGCTTGTTTAAGGAGCTTAAGAATTGGGAGTTGCTTGGCTTGAAGAAGGAGTCTTGGATCCAGAATCTCTAGCTCATTTTCCAAGTTTTTAAGGTATCAAGTTCTCATCTTGCTTAATATTAGCTTAGATCTCTTATTGGGTAAAATTATATGCTTTTATCCATGGTTGGGTGGTTGTCGGGGAAGTAGAATGTCCCAAGTGTTTATTCTTTCAAATTTATGATCTTCATGATCTCTTTTGGCATAAAGGTGCCAACTTTATGGTCTTAAGGGATTCATGCATTCATTAAGTCCTTTTGGCTTCTTTTGAGCATTTTAGCCTCTCCTAGTCATGCATGAGTGTAAAGTTGGAAACTTTACGTGGCCATTCAGCTTTAAGGGACAAATCTATAGTTTGGGGACTATGCCTTTGGTGATTTAGTGCTTAATGATTAAGTCCTCACCCTTTTAAGCCTAGGGTTTAGGTTTTAAACTCGTTTTGGTGGTTCCTAGGGGTAAAATTGGAAACTTTACCCTTCTAGATGCTATTCTAGTTGAGATCTGAGCTGTGAAGCTCTTAGTTTCGATTGTGTCGGCTTAATGAATTAAGGTGTTGGTTTTTTGGCAAACTCGACGAGTTTATTGATAAACTCGGTGAGTTGGATCGGTTTCTTTCTGACTTTGCAGTTGAATAGAGGAACACGACGAGTTGAAGGACAACTCGGCGTGTTGGGTCAACTCGGGTCGTTGACTTTGACTTTGACTTTAGCCTTTGACCAAGTTTGACCTATAGGGGGTTTTGGACATTTTAAGTTGTAATAAAGGAATTCGTTTCTGTTTAGGGGTCGAGTAGAGTCGATATTCGGAGCCGAGAGCTGTTCAACTATCATTTTGTATTTGAGGTGAGTTTTCCTCACCGGGTTCAGCGAGTCTAAGGCACCAAGGCTGACCCTCGTTTGGTTATGTTATTATACTTTTTGTTTGTGTGATACTTGCATGTGCTTGAATATGTATGTATATTGTATGGGGGCCCATTATATGAGTGTGGGTAGGACCCTATCTCATTCCTATCCGAGTGCGGGCGGGGCCCGTATCTCGTTGGGCGGGGCCCGTATCTCACTATTATCTGAGTGTGGGTGGGGGTCGTATCTCATTATTTTGTGATATATATGGTATGTGGAAGTTTGGGGGAACTCACTAAGCTTTGTTCTTACGGTTTTCAATTTGTGTTTCAGGTACTTCCGGTTGTAAAGGGAAGAGCTCGGGATGACTATATCGCACACACCTTTGGGATTCCGCATATGATGTTTTACTCTGATTTTATGGCAATTGATACACTGGTTTTATTTGAATGTTTGGATGATATTAGAAAAATACTATTTTATCTATTAAATAAATGAAACTTTTTGGGACCATATTTTTGGATGTTACACTTTTTCAGCTACATTTGGAGCATCCTTCATGCTTTGTAAAAGAATTGTTATAATCTGTTGACAGTTGGAAGGTGTGACAATTTGTATCTCCATAGTTGGCCCATAAAGAAACTCGAATATTATTCCAAGTGTCCATGTTGTATCTTTTACATGGTTTTTTGGATCTTTTGATAAAGCAGTGAACATGGAATTAAGAGCGACATTAACAAGTAGGATTAACTTATTCGGTGAAGGACCTTCCAAGACTGAACCAAAAACATAAGTAGCCCCTTCTCTTTGTCTCTAATCAAGTTTTGTTATATTCTCTTCAATAAACAACATCATAGGTGGGACAATACCATCTCCAATTGTCCTTACAACAAGCCTAATACATGTCCCACCTGCCATTACAAGATTCCAAGCACTTTTATCCTGATCCTGATCTTTTTCTTGTTTCAACAAAGTCTCTAAAAGCATAGGTACAAGAGCAGGGAGAACTTGTTTGATGAAATAAAAACAAGGGATATCAGAATCACCAGTGAAGTCGCCTCCATAGTCTTCCAGAATGTCAATCTCTTCATCACAAATCGAGCTCCAAAACTCGATAGCTTGTAAAGCAACCGACTCCTTATCTTCTTTCACCGCTTTTGTATTATGTTGAAGATGTCGTGTATGTGATAAGATAGTTTCTCATAGTAACTTGATGAGATTGACATCAAACACTCATAAGCAGTCTGCCTGATTTTAACTTCCGGTCACATTGTTGCCTCACAAACAACTCTCATAATGTAATCTCTTTCCATGTCATTAGAGAAATTTGCTTGAGTAAAACTAAGAGCATTATACAACGCACGCGTGGCAGCAACCTTAACATTATTACTACCTTCTGAAGCATTCATACCTTGAACTACAGTTGTGAGGATTTTATTCACATGGTCTTCTTCAACAACATCTGGAGAAACTTCTTCATACATTTATCTAAGAGTTTCTGGAGTAACTTGTTTGACATGAACAGGAACCTGGTGGATATTTGATAAAAGGGACCCGATAAGTCCAGGTCATTGTTTCTGTGGGAGCTCTATACCAACAACTTTAGCTATCACTTGTGATGCAGTGGATCGTGCCTCATGGACAGGAGAAGAGAGTGTCTGTAACAAGCATGCCTTTATTTGTGTCTTGACATTTACATCTAGTGATAACAATCTTTGGATAAGTTAAAACTTTATGTGTTGCTTGTTTTCATCCAAGGCATTCTTGAGGATTAAACCAACTAATTTATAACTGTCAACATGCTTTTTCTCATTAGCAAGTTCTCTATATAGAGATGCGAGAAACCCGTCTAGGTTTTGATCCTGAAAGTGCTTTAAACCTTCTTCATCATGTTTTCAAATAGATCCATCAACTAATTGTGCATGCAACAGAAATTAGGTGACTTCTATTTCCATATTTTCTTGGCAAACGCTCTTTAGAGGACCGTAGTAATGTAGTATCACAAAACCAACAAGTTATAACATAAACAAAGAGAGAAAACAAGAAGATCCTAAAAGTAAAGCAGAAGCTAGAAAGTATTGAAATTTGTACTTCAATGCTTGATACAGATTCTAGACAAAGATCTTTTACTTTAAAAAACATTACACGACTTATCCCCAAAACAAGCACCAACATTTTAAATCAATAAGTTCCTAATAACAACCAGGAAAAACAAGGATGGAAATAAAGTAACCATACAAGCTGTGTTCCTTATTGTATATCAATTTTATAAATGAGTTCATTGTCACCACTGGTGCAAGTGTGACATCCACAAAAATAAACTGATTAACTATAACCACTACCTAAGAAGTAATACTTATTCCAGAGGTGAGTCAACACGAAAATCCCTGAAAACGGAAAAAAAGCTCTTGTTTCCTTATCGAAGCGAATCTACTGCAACCGACGATGGTCCAATAGAAACATCGATTATAGAGGAAATGAATCTAAACATATTTAAACAAATACATGACAATAGAAACAATGACTAACTACGATTTCATGACAGTTGCAACAGTTGAACAAAGATCACGAACTATTTGACTGAAAAGCAAAGATCGTATATATACGTAAAAAGTTGAAATTGAAAATTTAGGATGTACGAAAACCTACCAAATAGATTTAAAAAGGTAAAAACATGAATTACTTGAGCAATAAGTGATAAACACTCTCCCAGCTAAGCAAACAAACGACCAAAAACGATGTTTTTGAAAACCCTAGAGAAAGGGAGAGAGGATTGGAACTATAAATGCATTATATATATATATATATATATATATATATATATATATATAATAAAATTATATGGCCCCATATATACACCCCATATTCAAAGTTTTAACCTGACAATACTATTTAATTGTAATATTTAATATACTCCTCCCATAAAAATATATATTTTTTTATTCTACTTCTAAACTACTCTTAATTTAACCTAAGGTTTCCAATGAAACTTGAACCATCAATTTTTAGGAAAGAAAACAACACCCGACCGATACCACTGAGCTATAAACTCTTTGGTCACAAAGATATATATATATATATATATATATATATATATATATATATATATATATATATATATATATATATATATATATATATATATATATATATATATATATATATATATATATGCCATGTAATTTAATCCTTTATTTAAAGAATTACAAAACGGAAAACGGAATGAGGAAGATATTTGAAGTTTATTCATAATGAATATATATTTTTATATTAGGAATTAAGATCTTATGAATTTTAGCTTTTTATTATGTTAACAAAATAAATATAGTATTTATTAAACAGATGTTTTAACAAAAACTGAAATATATCATTTGCAACTTTTTTATAAGAACAAAATTTGGACAAATTGAAAGACTGTTTAGAAGATGTTTGTGTATTGTTTATTAGTTATTATAGTTTAATGTGGGTAATAAACACCGTTAAGTGTTTGTATTGCAAAAACAAAAAAAGGAAATATATATGTTTATTTCATTACTGTACCGGCAATAGATATTTTTTGATAAGTTGTTTTAAAGGTAGAAATTAGATAACAATTTGATCCTTATTAAAAAAAAACCAAAGAAAAATCAATAATATAATATCTTTTTCAGTCATTTTACACGTATAAATAGTATTTGAAAACACCAAAAAAACATTTTATCAATTTGCTAATTTGTAGGTTTTAGTTCCATACTTCCATATAAACTAATTCAAATATATTTTTTTTTTAAAAAAAAAAATCAATTTTTACACCAAAAAACTAATTAACATTTTTGAAAAAAATATAAGTTGTTTTAAGTAAATACTACCAAACAAACCTTATATATGTTGATAATTACCCATAGGCCACACATGAAAAATATACCTATATTATAGCCCCTATTTATTACGCAGGTTTTGACCTACACCGCTTATTTTATGTTCGGTATGCATTATATTGTGTTCTATACAAATATTAGCAAGATAGAAGTTAAATTTTTTTCTCATATAAAAAGATGAACCGATTAAAACAACAAAAGTAGATCTAGAAAATATGTTTAGTTTCTTCTCATTCGAAAAGAATGTCTCATATACCAAAGGCAGCCTTAGCCACACTTATTGACCTAAAATTTATATGTTTTGCGTGGTTTTCATGGGATAACGAAATTATGTTTCTACATTTTATTTACATACTAAACGCAAGCCAACAAGTAACTGTAAATTGTAATGGAAGGCAATGATTGGTTGGTGGAGTGACCACTGTAACCAGTCCAAACGCAAGCTGTGATTGGATGTTAAACGGCCCCATATAGTGGGTCCCCTCTATCAATTTCACATATTTTTCCCTTTTATAATTAAACAATCATGATCTACTTACTAATTCAAAAAAAGAAATTCAAATTTAAGATCCACATAAAATATGCTACTCCAGACACTAATAAGTAATAACATAACTACTAACTAAACTACCTATTCATAAACACAGTGAATTAAATACATAAACGTGACAATTACTAAAAATCAACAAAATAACACTTCCTATTACCCATATGTCGAGTTAACTTAACTAGGGTTGGATACAGGGCCAATTTGAATCAGACAGATAGATCATCATCTTTTATACCTCCACCATTTCTCTTCACAAGCAACTCTAAAATTTCTTCCCTCCCACAAACAACAGCATAATGCAATGCTGCTTGACCTTCATTGTCCTTCATATAAACACAAACAACATCAATATTCTGCCATAAATAACATCACACGCAGCTTTTAATTCCATCTAATATGAATCGTACCTTTGAATTTACATCAGCATTCATGCTCAATAGTAATTGTACAACATCAATATGCCCACGATCAACAGCCCAATGCAAAGGCGTTCGACCCTCACTATCTACAAATTTTAAAAGAAAATGATGACATTATATTATATACTTGGAGTGATAATAAATTGATAATATGATATGAATAAAATTTAAAAATTAAAAATTTGACAACCTTTTGTATTTACAGAAACACCACTCTCAACACATTTGAGCAAGTTCTTCATATCACCTTCTCTTGCAAAGTCATGTATAGCATCCAGTTTTCTGATAATGTTAACATCTATTACTTCATGTATATGTATTATACATACATAAAAAAAAATTATAAGAAAATGTTCAATGAATCTTCTTACAACTCATTTCCAGATTCTTCGTGTATAAGAGTGCTGAAAACAGGCCCCATTGGTTCGTTAGAATCGCCGTCTCTTCTCTTCTGTGGTTATGCCAACAACAAACAGAGAATGAAGGTGACACATACAAATACAACAACTTTCTTAAAACAAAAGAAAGAGAGAGAGAGTTGATTTCATCTTACAGATTTTAACCCATCATTCCAAGTAGGGTAAAGCTCAGTAATAATTTCAATATACTTGTGCATTGCTTCTTCTGTAGGCATAGCACCCAGTTTATGCCATGCATTCCTGGCACATTCATTAAGGCGTATTTAAATTGAAAAAAAATACCAAATCAGAAGCATCTGGATTTCAGGAACTGAAATTGGAATTGAACTAGGTATATTTTGATATTAATTTCAAAGAATTGAGATGTTATACCATTTAACTCGAGCAGACATCTTGATGGCAGAAGGCTGAGGAACATTACAAGGACCCTCGGTTGCAATCTTATACAATCCATAAAGCTGCAACTTCAAATCATTCGAAACCTTCCGCGACGACCGATTCGCCGTGATTGCCGCGACAAATGCGGAGGCGGCACCAAACGCCTCGTCTAATTCCGTACTCTCTACACCTTCCCAGTCGTCATCACTATCACTACCAGTCGCAGCAATTTTCTTTGGTTGATCAACCAACGACTCTTTTTGGGGGCTACTGATATGTTTCTTTGGGAACTCCGCGTCTGATCTTTTATCTTCTTCTGCCGATTTCCAATGGGGTTCGGATGGAATTACGTCCGGTTGTTCTTCGCTAGGGTTAGCGTGAGTTATACGGGGGTTTTCATCTCCGAAAGAGAAGATTCTCGAGAAGAGCTTGGCAAGAAGAAAAGAGAAAACGAGACCGAAAACCACGGATTGTGTATACTGTTGCCAGTCAGCCATCGCCATGAATGCCTGTGGTGTATGTACGAATAAGAACCGTGGAAAAGAATGGCGGAACGGAGTTGGGATTTTGTTTGCTCTGTAAACTCAATGCATCAAAAACTGGTGGCGATGAGTGTATCAATAGATAGATACCTAAAACCCTAAATTTTTGTACGAAGTAAAACGCGAGAATGTGTAAAGGAGAAGTGAGGATGGATGAAATCGGCGCCGGTGAAGCAGATAGCCGGAAACAGGCGTAGGGTTGAGAAACTTGAACCAGATGACCACGTAACAGCGTTGGCGTATTTTGGCCGCGCACGTGATTTAATTGAATGGGATTACTTTAAATTTTAGAATATGAACCAACTCCAACATTTCGGATTTATTTTTTTAAATTTGTTAAGCTTCATCTTTAAAACGGATTTATCGGATATGATCAACGAACTGGAACAAATGGGACTTTGTGATGGCATAATACATATATCAACCTTTAATTTGTTTCGTAAAAGCCTCTCCTACATTTCATTGGTTTGTGGAATATTAGTAGATCTTGACTATCTATGGTTGGTAACGTTAGCATAGTTTCTTTTGACATCAAACCTTGTTAATGCTATCGAACACTTTTCAAATATTAAGGTGATTTGTATTTAATATTTTTTCATTCATATAATATAATTTGTATTTTAAAATGTTATATTATACTAACTCTATATAATTAAATTATTTTGTATGAAGAAAAATAATTGTGTACGGAGACTTTCCTTTTCAAATACGATTTCCTTCAAACGAAAATCAAATAGAGAAACAAAATAACTTGATTTTTTTACTTTGTAATTGACGGAGCATGAGATATTAATATTTAATGGTATTTTAGAGTATGCCTCGATATAATTTATGAGCTTTCTTGGATCTGCTTATAAACCATTATGTGTTGGTTAATATGGTGGCAGAAACATACATGTAGCATATTATACTAATCAGATTATGTTATCATTCGATTTTCCACACGCAACTATGATGTCGAATTACTTCATGATGATGTTGTAAAAGAATTTATAGAGTTGCTCATTATATTTTACTATTAGCACACTGTAATGGTGTTAGTGGAAATCATATAGTCATATATTTTATTTATTGTTATAATGACTTCAAGTAGAGATAAAAATTGGGTTCGTTCATAATTCCAAGTTGTGACCGTACACATATTTATTGGATTATAATTTAGGGATATATATGTGCTTGATAATAGTGATGCTTGTTTTAATTATGAATAAGGGTGTTACCTCCCAATTTCTATATAAAATTTTCATTTTTAATATAGAATAAACATTTATTTTCATAAAATACATTCAAGTCAAAACCATTTGTTCAAAGACCATAATTCCATATTAGAGGTATAAGGGAAAACAATGTGGAATCTTAAATCTTAAAATTATTAATGCATGTGTCTACAGTCTCGTCTTTGCATCCTCACCAACCGGTACCTGAAAAACATTTAATACACAACTGTAATCACAAATCTTAGTGAGTTCTCCAAAATACATCATACAACAATACACATACAGTGCATGCACACAATGCCTACAACACAAAGCTAGGCCGCCATCAGAGCATACAACACAAGGCTGGACTACTCTCTAGAGCCTACAACAGTAAGTTAGACCAATTTCCTTGGGCCTACAACACAAAGCTAGACCGCTCTCCTTGGTCTTACATCACAAAGTTAGACCGCCCTTTGGGCCTTCAGCACAAATTTGGATCGCCCTCTAGAGCCTACATTATCAAGTTGGACCACTATTTTTGGGCTTACAGTAATGAACTGGACCGCCCAGGCCTCGTGACCTTCAGTACACAGCTGGAACGCCTCAACCCAACCATAAAATATCGACATATACACCTAATAATAACAAAAACAAGCATAGGTAATCATAACAAATCTCCATGCCTAACATATCACTATAACATATCAACATCCTAACATATAAATGATAATACTACATAACAAGTATAGTGAGAAAACTCACTTGAGCTAACCAGCAGAAGCTCAACAATAAACCTCAACAACAGAACATCTAACACAAACTACCCAATGTCAAATTAAGACTAATCCCTAGTCAATTACTCAATTCTACCCAAGTTTGACCAAAAGTCAAATTGGTCAAAAAGTCAACGGTTGAAGTCAACCTTAATTGGCTGCCACGTCGTGGCCAAGCATAACCACACCGTGGCATTGTCACAAAAAAACAGTCGCGAGAAATCCATCAACCACTTCGTGGGATCTATTTTGGACCTCTTAATGGATTAAGCCCTTAATCCATTAACCCTCATACTGATCCTTTCTAAAAGGCTTCCTAACACTCATAAACATTATAAAAACCCTTGCTTTATGTACATGCATGTCCAAAGCATATCATATACTCCAGTTAGGTCAAAATGATAAGGAAGAGATCAAAATCTCATGCATGAAACCAAAGCATCATAATACTTCAGATCTAGAACATATGACCACATTGAGACCTAAAGGATCCATAAAGTTGCTAACTTTATAGGATCCATCCACTCTAAAAAAAAAAAAGCAACCTTGAAGAAACATGCTGAAACAACCCAAAAATACGACCCAAAAATTTCATTTTTCAATATAACCAAAAACCATAATCTGAGTGTCATATCATAAAACCATACGTAATGTATCCCAAATATAATAAAAACACTGTGCGGGAAACTGTATCATATCTATGTCATAGCAAAATCAAAACTAAATCAACTCCCAGGATAAAAGCTGAAGCTATGGTGTGTGCGATGCCATCATCCCGAGCTCTTCCCTCTGCTTGCGGAAGTACCTGAAACCAAAACTGAAACTGTAAGCACGAAGCTTAGTGAGCTCCCCCAAACTACCACATACCATATAATACATATATAAAACACATACTGGGCCTTGCCCACTGCATCAGACCGAAGTCTGGAACTAGCTGCATCGGACCGAAGTCCGGAACTGACTGGGACCTTGTCCCCTGCATCAGACCAGAGTCCGGAACTAACTGCATCGGACCGAAGTCCGGAACTGACTGCATCGGACCGAAGTCCGGAACTAACTGCATCGGACCGAAGTCCAGAACTTACTGCATCGGACCGAAGTCCGGAACTGACTGATCATGGCATAGCATAAACATAACAACTATTATAAACACATATACTGCATACTGCATCGGAACAGAGTCCGGAACACATAACACAAACATGCTTGTATCACAAAGACATCAAGCACTCTAACTACTGCATCGGACCAAAGTCCGGAACTACTGATAATTAAACGGGCCGGCATTGTGGCCGTAGACCCGTTCCTACTGAAAGGAAACTCACCTCGTGAACTGGCTGCTGAGTGTATGGCTCTGGAAGCTAACTGTTGCTGCTCCGGTATCTCCCCGGCTACAAGTCCATAAACACACTCAATCAAATACTAGACACTGTACTGGGTAAAATGACTCTTTTACCCTTGGTCAAAGTCAACTCTCGGTCAAGGTCAACTCTCAGTTGACCTGACTCGCCGAGTTGGGCCGCCAACTCGCCTATTCCCTATTCTCACTCCTCGACCCTACTCGCTGCTACTCGTCGAGTATGGCATCGACTCGACGAGTACCCTCTCGATCCAAGAACTCAGACAATCTTCATCCGACTCGCCGAGTCATAGGAACAACTCGACGAGTTGTTCTTGAGTCTAAGAAGATTGCCTTGGACTCGCCGAGTTGTATGAACAACTCGTCGAGCCCCTCCATTACTGAGTCTACCCTCAAACTCGTTGAGTCCACTCCACTACTCACTGGTCCCACTTGGCATCGCTCAAAAAGGAAGAAATCGGGAACTCGCGACTCGACTCGCCGAGTCGTTCCTCCGACTCGCCGAGTCACCGCCATGCAACTATTCTACACTCGATTCTGCTCGAATCCAATACATACAAATGATAGATCTGAGTCCAATAAGCTGATTTACCACGTAAAGTTTCCAACTTTACGTGTACAAACACATGAACAAGGGAATAAAGGCTAAAAAGGCACTTAAAAGGGTAGATCTAGGGTTATGATGCAAAATAGCTCCATAAAGGCAATAGATCTGGGCTCTACAACTCCTAAATGAACAGATCTAAAGATATCTTGAGATAAATGGAGTTCCATATCAACATAAGGCTTGAGAAAAGCATCAACTAGATCTAGAGGGGATTTTAAAGCATAAAAGGGAAAGAAAATCCGAAAAATACCTCAAAGAGCTCTTGTTTTCCCTTGAATCTCTGCTCTACAACTCTTCTCCTTGCTCCTTTCTTCTTCTCCTTCTTCAAGCCTTCACAAATGTACACAAAATCACTTAAAATCACTCAAGAACGAATTAGGGTTTTCTCACAACTTCTGAGGGTGAAGGAGGCGAGAATGGAGGCCATAAGGTGGCTTAAATAGTGGGCAACCAGGGGATTTAGGGTTTCTCCCAGACGGACAGACTCGCCGAGTCCAGAATATGGACTCACCGAGTCTCCAGCTAACACGTGCTCAAAATCCCGTCCCTACTCGGCGAGTCAGGCTATGAACTCGCCGAGTCCCTTTTGAAAAACTTCAAAATAAATACCAAAGAATCATCATACCGGAAACGGGTCGTTACACATGCTCAAAAACCTAGATCTAGAAGAGTTGGACAAAAAGATAGGAACTTTTGGACTTACAGAGATCCAAGTTTATGGTTTTCTTAGATTACAACAAAATTCTCAATCGGGACAACACTTAACAATTAAGATTGTGCACATGCAACCTAATGAGATTAACAATACTAGCATAAACCCTACTAATTTCGAAAACAATAAACTAGGGTTACATACCTCTAACTTGTTATTGCAAACAAGTTTGCTTGATTCCTTCCTTTGTTGACTTGAGAAGCTCACACCAAATATTTAGTGCCTCTAATGATTTGTACCCAAACCCTAGCAACAAGAACATAAGAGGAAAGAGCAAAGTAGGATCAGATTTTCGGCTATCCTTTTGGTATATGGCATGGACGAAATCTAGGCACCCAAGGGTTCTTATTTATACTTGATAGGATAACCCTTGAAACCCTAATCCTGAATAAAATAATAATATTTTAATTTCGGATGGTTATCCAGTTTCCTTATCTTCAAAAGGAATATTTCAGATGTCTTTTGGCATCTCCTAAAATCATCCACCCTATATGGAAGAGGCTGAAATTCCTTCTTGCTCAACTATTGAACAATTAGTCCTCACACCTTTATTTAATCCAATTAATCCCAAAACCAATTTCAATTAATTTCTTA